>NC_143101.1:5000000-5625000 GCF_061535455.1 Colias philodice
TCGTTGACACCTAATCGATTTGAAATAGGGGGGTTATCAATTCAACGTATGTGTGTATGAAGCGGTATATGTAGGTTTGTTTTAGCTCAGAATTTTTTTTATATAAAATCTTTTATTTAACTTTAATTTAATTTGACGTACAATGCACTTTTCAATAATTGTAGAGTTTTAAAACAACGGACCAAAATCTACACAAACAACAGGTATCATAATAATTACAAGACTTTCTTACAGCGATTGAACACAAGCTCTATATCCCACATAACCCTAGTAATATTCCAGACTGACCTTCAATAAACTCTTATTGGACAAACACGCCCAAACAAACCACAAATCCCGCAATCAAGTTCGTGGCCTAATAAATAATGCCCAATCATTGAACATATCCTAAATAACATTTTGTAATTAGAGCAACTAACTTGTATCCCAGACAGTATCCCTTTACAAGCAAACTTCTATAATATGTTTCGACTTGACCCTTGTCACAAAACTAACTTCTATTTAACTTCGTAAAGAAGTATATCAATAAACGTAAAGGCATGTCTGATTTCCACGAAAAGTGTATTAAAAAGTTAGAGGATCCATTTTATTGTATAACTTTATTCATACTCGTACAAACAAAGGGAAACCTCTGTTTTATTGTAATTGTTTAACATTATATTCCAAACTACGTGTCAGATACGACGTGGCTCGAATTAAATATGAATTTAATGGCCACTTATTTGCGCTTTCAAAATTAGTTAATATAATCATGGTAACTACGTATTATGTAATAGTTATTGCCTAATCACTACATAGTATAAAACAAAGTCGCTTTTTCTGCCCTTATGTCCCTTTGTATGCTTAAATCTTTAAAAATACGCAACGGATTTTGATGCGGTTTTTTTAATAGATAGAGTGATTCAAGAGGAGGGTTTTAGTATATAATTTATTAGGTTTTAGATAAAGCGGGCGAAGACGCGGGCGTTAAACTAGTTACTTATATTTCTCTTTATTTATTAACTATTACCCGTTTTTCAAAGTACTCCTCTAAAAGCCACAGCCAGTATCGGAATTCTTGGACTCGAAATCTCGAGTGATGTGCAGTTCTCTTGTCATCTGGAAGGTAAAGCTAAGTTAGCTTCGCAGAAACTAGGTGTACTCTGTAGAGCGGGGCAGTATTTCACTCCGAGCCATCGCCTTAACCTTTATAAGGCGCAAGTCAGGCCGCATATGGAATACTGCTCCCATCTCTGGGCCGGTGCACCTCAACAGTATCTCCTTCCATTTGACCGAATTCAACGGAGAGCTGTGCGACTCGTTGGCGAGCCAAGTCTAACCGATCGGCTTGATTCTTTGGCATTGCGTAGAGAAGTCGCTTCCTTATGCGTCTTCTACCGCATTTATCATGGGGAGTGCTCTGAAGAACTGTTTGGTGCACTGCCTGCTGCTGAATTCCACCATCGTACGGCACGTCATAAGCTGAAATTCCACCCATACCATCTGGACAGCTGGCGATCAACAACTGTTCGCTTTAGAAGAAGTTTTTTGCCTCGTGCTACCGAAATTTGGAATCAGCTCCCGCGGGCAGTGTTTCCAATGAGTTACGATTTGGGGACCTTTAAGAAAAGAGCGTACACCTACCTTAAAGGCCGGCAACACACTCGCCATACCCCTGGTATTGTGGGTGCAAGTGGGCGACGATGATCATTTACCATCAGATGACTCGTCTGCTCGTTTGCCTGCTCTTCACATAAAAAAAAAAAAAAAAAAAAAAAAAAACTATATTCATATTCATTAAAGCAACGTTGGCTTGATAAGTGCAGCTATACTATTCCATATAGCCAACATATATTTTTTACGAATAAATAAATAAATAACCAATATCGTATAGGAGCTACCGACGTTGACAAGTGAGAATTTTAGTGTAGTTGGTTCTTTGATATACTGTTCCTCTTGCTATTTCGGTTAGAGTCCGGGCTGTCTGGCTGGTCGCAGTGGTTGCATTTAGTAGTGCGCATCTTATCTGTACAGGATAATTTCCTTAATTTTAAGTCATTTTTTAACGCGTAATTTTTAATATTTTGCCTTAAGATAGATCCATCAGACATAGTTTTTTTATTGCAAGACGTTTTTTTCGTTGTTAAATAGGTGCCAGACGCAATTTTTTATTTCGTTTTTATAAAAAATTCAAATTATTTTAGAATGTCTGTAAATTTCATATTATGTCCTTTAAACATAATATAATCTAAAATTAATTAGCCAGACGCTAATTCGATTGTTAAGTATTAAATAATGTGTATAAATAAAAAAAAGTAATGAAGCATGCAGCTCATCAGCTAGTGTATTTTAATTATGCGACAGGAAATAATTGCAAGAATACAATATTATTTACACTTGTTCTTATAAATAAAAGCTAAAATGAAAAAAAAAGACCATAAAAGTGAAAAATAAAATATTAAAGTTACCATACATTGAAAATAGAATAAAATCTATATCAATGAAGGTTAAACAATTACATTGTAAAACTTAAAAAGCCATCTTCATAATCATCATCATCATCACACACCACACCACACACGACACACACACGTGAACACACATACACTCGCATGTTTAAGTTTGTATTGAATTTATCTAAAGTAGTTAGCATGAATTTATATAGCTAGTATACTAGCGGTCCGCCCCGGCTTCGCCCGTGGTACCTACATGTTTAAACTATCCTATCTCTCAAGTTGGATCGAACTGCACATGGTGTGCGAATTTTATTATAATCGGTTAAGTGGTTTAGGAGTCCATTGAGGACAAACATTATGACACGAGATTTATGTATATATATATTAAGATTAATGAATTAATATTGTTATCATCATCACTACATGGTATAAAACAAAGTCGCTTTCTCTGTCCCTATGTCCCTTTAAATCTTTGAAACTACGCAACGGATTTTGATGCGGTTTCTAATGTGATGTCGTAAATAATTACATTTTTTCCACATACAGTGCAAACGCAGGCTGAACCTTACGAGTTTTATCAAAATAATGTACTAACTATAATAGTACACATTGAAAAGGTCTACAGAAAAGTCCGTGATGGTATATGTCTATCTCTTATGGATAACCCACAATAACTTTTTTTTGTCATTTACTTTTTACGACAAATAATAATGGCTAATTTTCGAAGCGATTTTAACCAATAGGTACAGCATTAATCCTTAACCAATTAAAGACCTTGAATACATTGTTAATTTAATATAGATCTATATGGCCCTTTACACCGTATGATTTAAGTGAATATTTTCGAAGATATTACAGATTTAAAAATTGCGGGACGTAGCGTTTGCGGCGGTACCGGCCGGCCGCCCGGCTATATATTTTATACCCGTGCGAAGCCGGAGCGGGCCGCTATGTATTTAATATTTATATTCAACGTTCACAGTTTTTCTGTAGTGTATTTAGTATCAGCATTGCACCCGTGCGAAGCCAGGGCCAGGCGGGGCGCTAGTTAGTTATAAAAAAAATTGTTTTGTATAGAAGATTGTTGATGTACCCTAATAGTTTATTTTTTAGCCTAAGGAATAAAATGTACCAATGGAAGGTACTTGTTCCCACAACACAGGGAATCTTAGAGTAGGAACAATTCAATTTCTATGCATCGTATATTTTCGAAAAAAAAAAGTTATTTTTTATTGTTATTTAATTTTCGCGGCCGACCCTTTCTATCTCTCTTGCACTTTAAACTATCTCTCCATATACACAATCATCAAATTGTTATACTTACCTACTTTCACTACGTTTTTATTTGTACATATTTAATACTTAACAATCGAATTAGCGTCTGGCTAATTAATTTTAGATTAAATTATGTTTGAAGAACATAATATGAAATTTACAGACATTCTAAAATAATTTGAATTTTTTATAAAAACGAAATAAAACATTGCGTCTGGCACCTATTTAACAACGAAAAAAACGTCTTGCAATAAAAAAATTATGTCTGATGGATCTATCTAAAGGCAAAATATTAAAAATTACGCGTTAAAAAATGTCTTAAAATTAAGGAAATTATCCTGTGCAGATAAGATGCGCACTAAAAAACGCAACCACTGCGACCAGCCAGACAGCCCGGACTCTAACCGAAATAGCAAGAGGAACAGTATATCAAAAAACCAACTATACTAAAATGACTTTTTTTTTAACGTTAATAGCTCCCGTACCAATACGTCAATTTAAAATACGCTGTCATACTGCAGCTCAGAAAGCTAAAACAAACCTGTCCATTTAGTTCTATTTGCACGCAGTAAATATGAAGATATTTTTATGCTATAATTTCATTTAAAGTATCGATAAGCACTGGTGGAATATTTACCAGCACGTTCAGTATTAAGTCATCCATGTGAATGTGATGCGGGCATTACACTGGGTATACCTATACCTATACCTGTACCTATACCTATAGCTGGTATACTCGGTATGGGTAAACAAATGCTGACACAGCGCTTGCAACAACATTCTGTGGACACGCCTGAAGCGCTATGATTTAGAATCGTATGGCTCAGGTGAAATGGATATTAAAGATATATGGGATGTTTTGTAAACAACTAATGCAGGACAAAGAAAGAATAAAAGGTAGAGCGCTTTTTGTCCTAAATAAATAGTTAATAAATGTTTATGTTAAAGCGTACGACTTATCAGTATTATGAATTAACCAATTTGAACAGTGTATATTAGTAGCGAGCAGCACCGCGAAGCAATAACTGCGCGAAGCAGCTCGGTCTATGTGAAAGAGGCTTCACTGAGGAAAATGACGTATACTGTCAATATTATGTAAGGTAAGTACCATGTAAGTACATATAATTAGACACAGGTAGGTAACAACGATTTTGTGAATATCATATTAGTAGCAAGATATTTAAGATTATTAAAATTCTTTATTCCTATAAAACATTATGTTTAGGCTGATTATAAAAGAACAAGTGTATTTGAGATTAAAAAAGTTTGTCGAATTCATAGAGGTTTGTGTAACATTGTTGGGAAACCGTAGCCCAAGAGTTGGCACATATTTCGGCTTTACTTTAGCGGTTATGTTACACTCTTATGTTCAGAAATAGTGTACAAATAGATAGTTCAAAAATAAATGTATAAAGACATTAAATATTCGTAGAGAATAGAATATGATAAACACTTAGGATAAACAATTCACTTTAGTGGAAGAAACATCAAGCTGTTGACGCATTTTTGCCAATAAACGATTTAAATAATGTTTTAATAACAATTTTGAACACTGAGTGAAACAATTTCTCAATATTCAAATATTACACGTAACAACGTGCTTGATATATTTTATAAGCGACATCATTTTATTAAGTTCCCATTATCTTCAATGAATAACTGATGGGAAATAGCAACCATTAATTATGCAAACAAATAATTCACACCTTAACTACCTGTTTTATTGCTTTACAAACTCGGAGCAAATTGTTCAATGCTTGAGGCGTATTCTATATGTTACATAATACATTATCTAGACTGTTTGCTAATATATTATGGGCTTTAAATCGTACATGGCTTATACCTATATCTAGTACTAGCTGTGCCTCGCGGTTTCACCCGCATTGCTCCGCTCGTGTAGGTCTTAGGGTGATGATAGAGCCTATAACCTTCCTCGATAAATTGGCTATCTAACACCGAAAGAATTTTTCAAATCGGACCAGTAGTTCCTGAGATTAGCGCGTTCAAACAAACAAACAAACTCTTCAGCTTAATTATAATAAGTATAGATATTGACCATGAACTTTCAATACAATAGAACTAGTATAGTATTATCAAACGGGATCAGTATTTAATACTATACCTTTATCGTTGCGTAGTTTATGCATAATTAAAACATATTTTATATTTGTTTGAAAGCAAAGAAGATTATTTCTTGTAATAATGGGGAAGTGAAAATAATACTACCGTATTTTGTATTGTAAAACTTTAAGAGAAAGCATATTGTATCAAACAACTCGATAAGATTACTAACTACAAACTAAACTTGTTTGGCTCTATGTAACTTACTGCTATTGTAGTAAATAAATGTGTTAAACCTTACAGTCTTAATAAAAAAGGACATCATTTATTACGAAATAACGATTCTAAACAGTTTGGTTGAACGGATAAACGTTTGACTCTCTGTTTTAGGTAGTAGTGTACCTACTTAAATTGTGAATTACTTTGGTAATTTAAAAATAACCAATATAAAGGTAGCAGTCAATAATGCCTGTGAAAAACAAGATAGCAACAATCGTTTCCTCTTAACCTCAAAACTTCCTTATTTATCGTTCACTTGTAAATCGTTTTACAAATTTATGAACCCCAATTTCCTTTTCAGTAACCAGATTACGTAAATTGCTAACTCGATAACCAAGCAGTACCTACAAGGTGATCAAGGACCTCACCGCAAAATTCTATTATGATCTTTTTTATAAGCGGTTTAAATTATGTTGTTGCCTATCTTGTCGTATATTTTATACGCACAATAAAAGGTATATCAAAGGAAAGTTAGTAAAATGACATACATATTTATAATATTCCTGAAAAATGTAGAGATTTTCGTGAGCCTTTACTACTTATTACCAAAAAATTAAATAAAGGTATTATATGAGATCATAAACGTACATGATATTCATAACTTAATGTAACGTATATTTGAATAAAAGAAGTAAACCGAAATACAATTTTAATATGCTAGAACCTTTTGAAATGTAGAAATTGTTTGCTATTTAGTTTAAAATTATTATACATGTTTTCTTTAAGACGTACTTATACTAGGAAGAATGTAGGCTAAACCATTTCTTGTAATCTAATACATTGCACATTTATGTATTCAAATTATTACTTGAATTTGGCGCAAAAGAATTAAGTAAGTAGATACTCTCATAAACCAAAAAAATATTATCACGTAAGTCTTAAAATAAGACGTCTTCCACACTCACAAGACACAAATGATACGAGGGAAAACATTTATTTAGAAAAACGAGATTGATTATACACTAGAGACCCTACATTGAGTTAAATAACGTATCGTTGCCATGTGTACATATCGCCCCGTATTCCGATTTCAGCATAAGCTCCTGTCACGTTTACCGCCAAAAGTGTTCGGCGTCGAGCAGCCGCCATCTTACAACGTGGCGCCTGACGAGCGTACCTACTCGTTGACGTTTCCCTATTAAAATTCATTCTCTTTATTTCCATGCTATTTTATTTAAAGGCGAAAATTATTAAAAACGTTTTGTTCGCAAAATTATATCTAGCGTCAGCTTTTAAGAAACTGACAGACATTATTTTTGAAGTAAAACTTCTTTAGGCGCGACTAGGGAGTAACTCAGATTTTTTTTCTGACGGAAGTAACGCTTACTATAGTCTGTGTAGTTTCCGCCATTTAAAAATAATAATTCTGATTGGTTGTAAGTATATGTCATATACTACACGCTTCTTGACTTATACGCCAGCTAGTGGCAAATATCATAATCAATTAGGATTATTTATTTTCAAATTTTCAAACGGATCAATTGTGAATAGCAAAGTGAATGAAAAATTCAACAGTTTTAAAAACATTATTTTAAATTGCAAAATTTTTTGAAAATCTCTAAATATACTTGTTTATTTATTACTTTTAAAATAAGTAAATTAAAAATAAAAATAAACATGTTGCGGATTATAATCATCTTTTTTAAATATTGCTGAAGACAAAGTAGTATCCATAGCAACAGATATGTATATAGGTTGTCATTCAGTTGAACAAGAAGCATATGTACGCCAACAATTTCATAAAATGTCAGTTATTGATACAGGAGGATCGCCTTATGAAATCATATTAGTTCTTAACAAATTTTACATTATTACAAGTTACAACCAATATTGATGTATCTGATGGCTTAGCCAACGGTTGTGTTGGAAAGTTAGTGTATATTGAACGTGATGACAGTGATAACATCATACGCTTATGGCTTGAGTTTCCTGGTAAGATAGGAGAGAAAATTAGGAAAAAAGCTGCCCATCATATTCAAACTCTAAACATTAGTAGAACAGCAGTCCCAATTTTACGAAGATCGTCATCTGTACCAATGAATAGAAATAAGACAATATTTGCAAAGAGAAATCACTTTCCATTAGTATCTGCTTGTGCGCTTACAAATACATAAGTCTCAAGGTGGTACTTTTGATCAAATCGTTTATGAATACAATAAAAGTCACAGTCAGCAGCTGTTATATGTAGCATTATCACGAGTAACTGATATAAATGGATTGTTCATTGTCTCAAACACAGATGACAACAAATTTTATCATGGAAGAAAGCGTCCAGGGGGAATAGTTGATTTACAGTGTGAATTTGAAAGACTTTCAAATTCTCGCCTAATAACACAACAGGAAGAATTATATAACCTTGTAAATGAGAGTAACATTACACTATTTTCCTTCAACTGCCAAAGTTTACGTGCTCATGTTTCTGATCTGAATGATAAAGTATTAAAAAGGTCCACATTGCTGTTATTTTCCGAAACTTGGATGAAAAATGACGAACAAATTCTTATTGAAAATTTTTATTGCGTTGCCCAATACAAACGACCCAACTCAACTGCTGGTGGAGTATCTGTATATCATTCATCTACAGATACACTGAACAATGTAACACCAATTCAAAATATTTCACCAACTATATTATCGGTAACCTATTAAAATCTCGAATTTCTATTACCCGAATCTTAAAATCCCGAAAACGGTTGTTAGAACTTTTAAAAGACAGATGTTAAGAATGACAACTTTTTAAAATTCCTTTTTTCATTTCCCAGATGAATCAATTTCCAGATACACCAAAACCAGATTTTTAAAAAGTATTTTTTTGTTTCCCGTATTCTCATAATCCAGATATAGTTATACCAGATTCTCAGAATACTTTTTTTTGTTTCCCATAGTACCATTTTCCAAATAAACTATTACCAACTTTTCATAATCTTTTTATTTGGTTCCCATATAATCGTATAGCAGATAAACTATTGCCAGATTTTCATAATCTCTTTATTTGGTTCCCATACAATCGTGATCATACCTTTACTATTGCCTGAAAATAAACATTACCAGTAAGTAAATTGTTTTACTTGCCCATTACAGAAAGGTTTGAGTGTCAAATTCGACTCAGTAGGTTAGGTTAGGTTTGAACCGCGACCTTCACGCACGAGCCGAGCGAGCGAAGCGAGCGTGCCGCGGCAGCGGCCGGCGAGTGCCAGAACTGACTCGCTATTGTTTTACTTGCCCATTACAGAAAAGTTTAAGTGTCAAATTCGACTCAGTAGGTTAGGTTAGGTTTGAACCGCGACCCTCACGCACGAGCCGAGCGAGCGAAGCGAGCGTGCCGCGGTAGCGGCCGGCGAGTGCCAGAACCGACTCGCTATTGTTTTACTTGCCCAACAGAAAGGATTAAGTGTTAAAATCTATTCAGTAGGTTAGGTTAGGTTCGTGCTGCGACCCCTTGGAAGGATTTCGTTTTTCTGGATATCGTTTATTTGAATTTCAAAAATCTGGACATTGTTTGTCTGGATATCAATCAACTGTATTTCAAAAATTTGTGTTTTAAAAATCTGGCTTTCGTGCATATGGATTACGGTCATCTGGATTTTGTGCATTTAGATTTCGTATGTCTGGAACTCATTCGTCTGGATTGTAAAACGTCGTACAAATGAAGAAATGGGCAAATGAAATTTGGAGTTGCGATTATATGGCAAACAAAACTTCGAAATTTTAAAATTCGGGGTTATGAAAAAATGTCCAAACGTTTTCTGGATTATGATATTCAGAATATTAAAATTCGAGATTAAGATAGGTAACCATATTATCACAAATTTCCGATGAGGTTTCACAAATTGGTGACATCGCCTTGGTTCGATGTGTTAATACGAATGACCAACCTGTGATTATCGTTGTTATTTATATTTCTACAAATACTAGCCTGACAAATATCATAAAATTTATTCATCAGCAATTACTTCACTTCACAATTGAAGGTTCTCGACTTTTAAATAGTAATTATCATGAATTACCGATGATTCTAACTGGAGATTTTAATGTTAATTTTCGCTCTCCGGAATCTCAGCCGTTAATTGATTTTTTAGAAGAAAAATTTGATTTATCTATGAATACTTCTCGACTTCATTCAACAACGCGTTTCGGTACAACGATAGATGCTGTATTTTCAAGAAAAGTAGCAAATTTAGAGAGTAAAATTTATGTTTCACATTATAGTTACCACAAACCTATAATTTCGTACGTAAGAAATTATGATGACATTCAATTACCTGTTTCGAATGAATAATATTAATATAACATTTAAATAATCTTTGTAAAGCACATGAATAATAAATATAATTAAATTATAATATAATATTTATTTATTTAAGTTAATATTTAATCATTTCAGTGATATATGTCGTCAACGCCAAAGAAGTTTTACTTCAATCGCGCGTAAAGGTTACACGCACACACTTTTTTTTCGTATGACCGTATTGTTTTAATTTATATTAATGTTTGAGACCTTCTTTTTCTGATTATCCGATAATTTTATGGAATGCTGACTGTGTACATTGTTTAAAAAAGCTTAGTGGATAAATCACTCTATAACAAATCTAATTAAGCTAGTAAGGATAAGAATGTCCTGCAACCAGCGTATTTTATAGAGTCATGTCATAAATAGCGTAAAACGATTAAGCGCTATGTGGTTCGATCCAATTAACTTCAAATCGTTTGAAATTTAGGTAAAATAATAATTTTTAAGGTTTCTGTTAAGGTGAATGTTAAGTTTTTTGTGGTGATTCATGAACTATTAGGTATGCAATAGTCGAAATAGTTAACAGAATCTTGAAAAATATATGCAAAAGATAGATACAGTTAAGCCCCCCTTCTATTTTCATATCTTATATATAAAAATGAATCGCAAAATGTGTTGGTAAGCGCATAACTCGAGAACGGCTGAACCGATTTCGATAATTCTTTTTTTATTATATTCCTCGAAGTACGAGGATGGTTCTTATGTAGAGAAAACGTAAATATTATGTACCACGGGCGAAGCCGGGGCGGACCGCTAGTTTAGTATATAAGTAAATACATGAAAACTTATATAAAGAACTATAATGAAGCAAACTTCAATTATTTCATTCATAGCAAGGATTGATTTGATTTCACACTTACGGACCTTAATACATAGGTATTTTGGAGCCAAAAATTATAACATCTAGGTATCTATATTCAATATCCTTACTATTATACATTCCCATATGAATCACGAACTCTATTTGTGGTTTTTACTTACTATGGTCTAAGTCGACTGAATCTTAACCAAAATCACAGCCCGCAAATTTTTCATTCTCATACCTATTATGTAGGTAAGTAAACTGGAAAAAATTTATGTATAAGAACTTTCCTGTGAAATTAGAAATAGGATTTTTAATAAAGTATTCTGAATATAGGTTTCTCTATTGTTCTATTTTTCTCAATATATTAAACAAATGATAAGATTTATAATGAATAGGGAATGCCAAATATGGGACGTTAAACTACTTCAGTAAGTCAAAGTGCTTAACCGTGGCCAGGCGCAAAGCTGGTCTAATGCGATCCAATTACTCGACCACAATCAAGTAATCAATGGGGCGGTATCATATCGAATACAAATAATTCACATAATTCACCTTTAAGAAAAGGGCAAAGTTATACCTCAAAGGCCGGCATCACATTCGCGGTGGCCCTAACATCGCGAATGCTTATGGGTGGCGGGCATAACTTTCCATCAGGTGACCCGCCAGCTCGTATGCCTGCTTAAGCGAAGAAGCGAAGAGCTTAAAATTCTATCATATTAGTCTGTAATAAGGATTAATAGTCATTATCATCATCCCACTGCTGCGCCTCCTATTGCTAAAACAGAAATATATTACATACGCACAATTAAATATACGTTTTATATTTATGTTGTAATTTTTATGTGTATGAACTATTTTTTAGCTGAATTTTGAAGTAAAACTTCTTTAGGCGCGACTAGGGAGTAACTCAGATTTTTTTTCTGACGGAAGTAACGCTTACTATAGTCTGTGTAGTTTCCGCCATTTAAAAATAATAATTCTGATTGGTTGTAAGTATATGTCATATACTACACGCTTCTTGACTTATACGCCAGCTAGTGGCAAATATCATAATCAATTAGGATTATTTATTTTCAAATTTTCAAACGGATCAATTGTGAATAGCAAAGTGAATGAAAAATTCAACAGTTTTAAAAACATTATTTTAAATTGCAAAATTTTTTGAAAATCTCTAAATATACTTGTTTATTTATTACTTTTAAAATAAGTAAATTAAAAATAAAAATAAACATGTCGCGGATTATAATCAATCTATTTTAAATATTGCTGAAGACAAAGTAGTATCCATAGCAACAGATATGTATATAGGTTGTCATTCAGTTGAAAAAGAAGCATATGTACGCCAACAATTTCATAAAATGTCAGTTATTGATACAGGAGGATCGCCTTATGAAATCATATAAGTTCTTAACAAATTTTACATTATTACAACCAATATTGATGTATCTGATGGCTTAGCCAACGGTTGTGTTGGAAAGTTAGTGTATATTGAACGTGATGACAGTGATAACATCATACGCTTATGGCTTGAGTTTCCTGGTAAGATAGGAGAGTAAATTAGGAAAAAAGCTGCCCATCATATTCAAACTCTAAACATTAGTAGAACAGCAGTCCCAATTTTACGAAGATCGTCATCTGTACCAATGAATAGAAATAAGACAATATTTGCAAAGAGAAATCACTTTCCATTAGTATCTGCTTGTGCGCTTACAATACATAAGTCTCAAGGTGGTACTTTTGATCAAATCGTTTATGAATACAATAAAAGTCACAGTCAGCAGCTGTTATATGTAGCATTATCACGAGTAACTGATATAAATGGATTGTTCATTGTCTCAAACACCGATGACAACAAATTTTATCATGGAAGAAAGCGTCCAGGGGGAATAGTTGATTTACAGTGTGAATTTGAAAGACTTTCAAATTCTCGCCTAATAACACAACAGGAAGAATTATATAACCTTGTAAATGAGAGTAACATTACACTATTTTCCTTCAACTGCCAAAGTTTACGTGCTCATGTTTCTGATCTGAATGATAAAGTATTAAAAAGGTCCACATTGCTGTTATTTTCCGAAACTTGGATGAAAAATGACGAACAAATTCTTATTGAAAATTTTTATTGCGTTACCCAATACAAACGACCCAACTCAACTGCTGGTGGAGTAGCTGTATATCATTCATCTACAGATACACTGAACAATGTAACACCAATTCAAAATATTTCACCAACTATATTATCACAAATTTCCGATGAGGTTTCACAAATTGGTGACATCGCCTTGGTTCGATGTGTTAATACGAATGACCAACCTGTGATTATCGTTGTTATTTATATTTCTACAAATACTAGCCTGACAAATATCATAAAATTTATTCATCAGCAATTGCTGATTGCATTGAATTTGAACCTTCAATTGTGAAGTAATTACTTCACTTCACAATTGAAGGTTCTCGACTTTTAAATAGTAATTATCATGAATTACCGATGATTCTAACTGGAGATTTTAATGTTAATTTTCGCTCTCAGGAATCTCAGCCGTTAATTGATTTTTTAGAAGAAAAATTTGATTTATCTATGAATACTTCTCGACTTCATTCAACAACGCGTTTCGGTACAACGATAGATGCTGTATTTTCAAGAAAAGTAGCAAATTTAGAGAGTAAAATTTATGTTTCACATTATAGTTACCACAAACCTATAATTTCGTACGTAAGAAATTATGATGACATTCAATTACCTGTTTCGAATGAATAATATTATAAAATTTAAATAATCTTTGTAAAGCACATGAATAATAAATATAATTAAATTATAATATAATATTTATTTATTTAAGTTAATATTTAATCATTTCAGTGATATATGTCGTCAACGCCAAAGAAGTTTTACTTCAATCGCGCGTAAAGGTTACACGCACACACTTTTTTTTTTGTGGTTCGCTTCGCTTCGCTCGCTGCAAAGTTTGCAAAACGTCGTCATAGTATTATAATGAATAAATCGCGTGTAAAATCCGGTAAAATAAATCAAAATGTTTAATTTATAAATATAGATTTTCAATTTATGTACTGTGAAACTACTTAAATGCAGAACGAATATACTAAACAACCATAAACTATTAATTATAACAAAACCACTTTCGCGTTTCCGTCCACGAAAGTAAAACACAACGATGCTCCACATTATCACCAGGCCCTATATAACGCGACACAAAAACCTCATATTAAATCCCCATCCCAGTTTCGCCTGCGCTTGACAGCAAACTGACCTTCCTAACTTGGCCACTCATCAAAATTTTCTCTCACACTCACTAACAAATAACTTTCTTTAATTGGTTTTATTATCTCATCTGTATTATAAGTTTATCTCTTAGTCATTGCTGCTTTCAGGGCTTTCAGGGTCGTGATGAAGACGTTACAAGTTTGTTTTTCTTTCAAGTCTATCATTATTATCAGCTGAAAGATCGCGAACTTATATTGCGTAAATTTGAAGTCATCTGGCGTGTAATCATAATAAAAATGCGTAAATACATATTAGAATATTTAGGCTTAGGAAATCCATAACCATTCTTTTGTTTCATGTCATAATAAGTACAATTTTTATCATGATGCCTCTGCTATAACTACGCAAATCTTCACGTAGAGCTTTCGTAGCGATGCGCTACGAGATACCAGTATGGCTGAAACTGTGTAGATTTATTACTATTTTAATATTATAAACTTATTATAAAAAGCAGCTTTCGAAATCTTTCAATCTAACTCATAATAAATTTTAATTAAAAAAAATAAACAAAAAGTCCGCAAAATTAAAAAAGTCAGTTTTGAATAAACATCTGCTATTATTCATCAGAATATTTATAGCCGTCAAATTATTATAGTGACATTGTACTCGAATTAATTTATGGTTGACTTTGATATATTCCTAATCGATTCTGTCAGTATAGCACATCCCTGGCAACGTGTCAATGATCCGATTGCCTAAAGGCTCGTTCATAATGCGACCGTCATCAAAATTATGTCGTAAAATGTAGCCATAATGTAGCGAATATTTTCACACTTAAATACATATAATTAGCTGTGACTGAACACGATGTTGAAAACAAACATACATTGAAAACACATTGAAAATAGTGTTATTATTTGTTTTATATTGTATGCTAATAAGCCGGACTATATGAGTCGTAGAAGGGTTCTAAAGTAAGTATGGGAGTTCTCTTTTTCACGTGTTTCGTAGATATTATTTACGATTAAGTAGACAATCTACATTTTATCAGATAAAGACGAAATTTTAGAACTTTTCAGTTATAATACTCATATACTATTTACCACTAAAATAGGGGGAGAATCTATTATATATTTTGTAATGGTAAATATCTATATGGACGGTACTTTTTGTTTAATAAAAATCGTGCTTGTAAGTATTATATCAGATCTGGATTTCATTAATAAATATTTTAGATGAAATTTTCTGTAGACGCGTGTTTATATGTGAACGTCCCCTTGTAGTAGGCTGTAGGAACTCGGGACTTCGGCGGTCAAAGAGCTTACATCATAATAACTTAGGGTTTGTCCACACGCATAATTAATGAACATTTATTTTTGGTATTTGATAGCCCTATAAATATGGTAGCAGAATTAATTTATTAAAAAAATAACCAAGACACTAAAATATGTTTTATCAATTGTAACTATTGGCCAGATAAGCACAGTTCTGAGAAATATTACATTTACATCGTTAATGTTGCTAATATTATCTAATGAAATCAATCTGCTGAGGCATCTCTGCAACAAATTAATTTTGAATAGCTCATTATAATTGTTTAGACACATGTTATAGTAGGTATTATAATTTTTAGCGAAAATCCCAAAAGGAAAATAATTCCAGCGCTGTTTAAAGCCACATAACAAATCGTAGCTAAATCGTTCGAATTCTCATTTACAAGAAGGATTAAAAACGCAAACAATTGGCCATTAAAGGTCATGTATCGCAAATAACGTGTTTATATAAACAAATAAAGGCAAAGGCGGGTGAAATCTGAAGGGAACACTTGGTAAACTCCACGTACACATTTTACGACGTTATATTTTTTCGCAAACCCTGGGCGTCTATTTATCTTTCATATTCGTTTCAATCTTGTTCATAATTTTGTGTGCCCGCTATATATTTTACTTAGTATATTTTATAACAGCGCTTATCATTTTAATATTCGTAGGCTTTCCAAGGATTTCCTCGTATCATATGAATTCACAGCCATATTAAAGCCATCTGTGTGAAACAGCTTTTGTATGAATACTTAATTTACTGTTCTTTTTTATAACCAAATTTCCGAAATCTTTTTATCTCCCCGTTCGCATTAATCAGCATAGTAAATAGGTTTTATCTTTTTGCAGTCATTAGGAATTATCTCCTTTAACGATCTTTTAATTTGGTCACTAATTGCATGTTTATAATTAATAATGTCCTATAATATTTATTTATTAAAAAAAAAAGTGTGTGCGTGTAACCTTTACGCGCGATTGAAGTAAAACTTCTTTGGCGTTGACGACATATATCACTGAAATGATTAAATATTAACTTAAATAAATAAATATTATATTATAATTTAATTATATTTATTATTCATGTGCTTTACAAAGATTATTTAAATGTTATATTAATATTATTCATTCGAAACAGGTAATTGAATGTCATCATAATTTCTTACGTACGAAATTATAGGTTTGTGGTAACTATAATGTGAAACATAAATTTTACTCTCTAAATTTGCTACTTTTCTTGAAAATACAGCATCTA
Source organism: Colias philodice (assembly GCF_061535455.1). NCBI lineage: Eukaryota > Metazoa > Arthropoda > Insecta > Lepidoptera > Pieridae > Colias > Colias philodice. The sequence goes on from NC_143101.1 coordinate 5,016,941, forward strand.
TCGTTGTACCGAAACGCGTTGTTGAATGAAGTCGAGAAGTATTCATAGATAAATCAAATTTTTCTTCTAAAAAATCAATTAACGGCTGAGATTCCTGAGAGCGAAAATTAACATTAAAATCTCCAGTTAGAATCATCGGTAATTCATGATAATTACTATTTAAAAGTCGAGAACCTTCAATTGTGAAGTGAAGTAATTGCTGATGAATAAATTTTATGATATTTGTCAGGCTAGTATTTGTAGAAATATAAATAACAACGATAATCACAGGTTGGTCATTCGTATTAACACATCGAACCAAGGCGATGTCACCAATTTGTGAAACCTCATCGGAAATTTGTGATAATATAGTTGGTGAAATATTTTGAATTGGTGTTACATTGTTCAGTGTATCTGTAGATGAATGATATACAGCTACTCCACCAGCAGTTGAGTTGGGTCGTTTGTATTGGGTAACGCAATAAAAATTTTCAATAAGAATTTGTTCGTCATTTCTCATCCAAGTTTCGGAAAATAACAGCAATGTGGACCTTTTTAATACTTTATCATTCAGATCAGAAACATGAGCACGTAAACTTTGGCAGTTGAAGGAAAATAGTGTAATGTTACTCTCATTTACAAGGTTATATAATTCTTCCTGTTGTGTTATTAGGCGAGAATTTGAAAGTCTTTCAAATTCACACTGTAAATCAACTATTCCCCCTGGACGCTTTCTTCCATGATAAAATTTGTTGTCATCGGTGTTTGAGACAATGAACAATCCATTTATATCAGTTACTCGTGATAATGCTACATATAACAGCTGCTGACTGTGACTTTTATTGTATTCATAAACGATTTGATCAAAAGTACCACCTTGAGACTTATGTATTGTAAGCGCACAAGCAGATACTAATGGAAAGTGATTTCTCTTTGCAAATATTGTCTTATTTCTATTCATTGGTACAGATGACGATCTTCATAAAATTGGGACTGCTGTTCTACTAATGTTTAGAGTTTGAATATGATGGGCAGCTTTTTTCCTAATTTTCTCTCCTATCTTACCAGGAAACTCAAGCCATAAGCGTATGATGTTATCACTGTCATCACGTTCAATATACACTAACTTTCCAACACAACCGTTGGCTAAGCCATCAGATACATCAATATTGGTTGTAATAATGTAAAATTTGTTAAGAACTAATATGATTTCATAAGGCGATCCTCCTGTATCAATAACTGACATTTTATGAAATTGTTGGCGTACATATGCTTCTTGTTCAACTGAATGACAACCTATATACATATCTGTTGCTATGGATACTACTTTGTCTTCAGCAATATTTAAAATAGATTGATTATAATCCGCAACCATTGAGATAATATTACTACGTATGGAGGAGACACCACGAACAAAATCTGTGCGCCATTTTTTTGCTCTAACTAAGTTTTAAAAATTATTATCTAATTAGGTACTTACCGATGAAAGTTATTCCTTTGCACTTTTCCGTATTATTTGTATAATTTGTGCAATATCGTAACACACACGAAGGCATATTTGATGCGTTTCACTTTAAAACAAATAAAAAATGAGCGTGCAGTTACGCCATATGGCGTATGTTGAGCGGAACATAAGTGATGTAGGCGGTGTCGTCTCCATATGTATATCTCAATGTCCGCAACATGTTTATTTTTATTTTTAATTTACTTATTTTAAAAGTAATAAATAAACAAGTATATTTAGAGATTTTCAAAAAATTTTGCAATTTAAAATAATGTTTTTAAAACTGTTGAATTTTTCATTCACTTTGCTATTCACAATTGATCCGTTTGAAAATTTGAAAATAAATAATCCTAATTGATTATGATATTTGCCACTAGCTGGCGTATAAGTCAAGAAGCGTGTAGTATATGACATATACTTACAACCAATCAGAATTATTATTTTTAAATGGCGGAAACTACACAGACTATAGTAAGCGTTACTTCCGTCAGAAAAAAAATCTGAGTTACTCCCTAGTCGCGCCTAAAGAAGTTTTACTTCAAAAAGGGCTTTTGTAGAGCTCTATATCATTCATGGAATAATACATAAGAGATTCGGGAATATAATAAAGATTTTCAGGAATCTGAATATATATAATATTTACGTATTTCCTAAGATTTTCAAAGACTCATATTTTTGACGTAGATGTAATTTTATAAGAAGAGTTTATAGGTATTATTAGATATAGATATAATCTTAGGATATAATAAACAAATGCCCTTAATCTATAGATTACAATACACTTGCAACCAAATATTAGTAATAGCTTGACAAGATGCGATATCTCTTGAATTAAATATGTAGTTGCATTTTATAACATAACAAGTAATTTAAATAACTAAATAGAGTGAATATAAACTCGAAAGTAGACGTTACCAAAGAAAAAAATGGAGCACGGAAATTTCCGAAATGAAAAATCGTTCTATGCAAATACTTTGCATTCATTTGAATTGCAAAAAATAGTTTCATCTTACTTTTAAGTCGCGTTTGAAAAAGCTGTGGTGGACGCTTTCGAATAAGCATATATTAAAATTTCATTCAGACCAAAACGAATATTTTTATCTACAGCCGAAAACCCAGAACTGCATTCATAACATTAATAACATGATTGGCTAATGTGTATAATACTATTATAAAAGACTTGGGGTGCTAATGGAAATAAAGGAAAATGTTTACTTTTGCCCTAGACCTTTTAAGTATCCCTACAGCGGTTATTGATATAGACCTATCATAATCTATAATATAAAAATGAATCCCAAAATGTGTTGGTAAGCGCATAACTGGAGAACGGCTGAACCGATTTCGTTAATTCTTTTTCTTTTATATTCCTTGAAGTACGAGGATGGTTCTTACGTAGAGAAAACGTAAATATGTATGTACCACGAGCGAAGCCGGGGCGGACTGCTAGTGTTCATATAAAATCGAAAAGAATATCAATTTCAGTCTTAATATTAGTCTTTAGTAGCTACATGTGATGTTGATTGCCTGCTTTCAATTGTTTAATCATGCAAGTTATCATAAAACTAATTTATACATCGTTATTAGTAGAATATAGAGTAGAATTGGTAGAATATTTAAAAATAAATGTTTCTCATATATAACTTTTATACAATTGCATATATTATATTTAAGTTATTAAAATGTAGAGTCATCAGATGTCTACGAACTTAGTGAGACAATACTTTATTCGTCGCAATTTTACAGCCTTGTTCCTTCATTTTACTTTTTAATTCACGAAATAACAATATGGTTTATTAATTTACTGGCTATACGCTAACGTAACATATTTTGCCTTAAACATAATAATTATTATAATATTCTCAAGGAATTTCCAATTACACAATTCAGTGAGCATACGGATGCCTACAAATAGGCCTTATCTATTACAGGGTTTATTTAATATTAAATTTAATATAAAGTACAAAGAAAAATATAAGTTATAAAAATTTATAACGACTGTCATTAATTTCCTTTAAGTTCACGTGAGTAACCTTTTATTAATTTAATATTCATATTTATTTCAATTATCTATTCCACGAACGTATTCTAATATTCAATATCGAATGAAAAAGAAATCTTGCAAGCGTGAAATAACGGTCTGATAAGATTCATATTCATAGTGTAATATTGCGGTAAGTTAAACAATTTATTGCCATACTTTATTCCTAGAAAAATGAATGCAATAACATAAATATATAGTTTTCATTTTCTAGATAACGTACTAACTTATGAATAATGTAGTAGATTAACACATATTGAAAACATTTTAAATTAGATTAGATACTCTTTTTGGCCTCATAGGAGGCGCGTGTCCCAGCAACGGTAACGTATATGACGATAGTGATGATGATGACTCTTTTTGGAAGTGAAAACAACTTACAAATAAAATAAAACATTAAAATTTTTTAAATTATAGAGAAAGCGTTAACTACAAATATAATATCCGCTTCACTGATTTATAAGATTCCTTCGCCTCTATAATTATTATATATTCCTTTAAAGTCCTATAAAATACTCAGTAGTCATTACATACAAAGCACGATTCAAATTGATGGTAAAGTTTAGAATATATAGAAATGTTTGAGATGAAGTAAGGAAGCGTGGATTTACCACCTAAGCCTTGGTTAATTGAGGTCGGTGTGCACTTACACTGGATTAGCTCCTTGATTCGTAGGAAGCCCTATTTTAGTTACTCCAGTATTTAATTTCATTATTTTAAATGTTTTATTCTAAAAGCCATACCAAATTCCGCCTCGCAACACGTGGATAAATCACGCTGCGTGTGTATTCTTGTGTTTTTTATTTATGTACTACTAATTATTTCAGACTATTTATGTAGCATATAATATGAGAATAAATTTATGTACATTAAACTGTATTTTTAAGCAAATTTTTATAATTTTTGTGTATATAAAATCTTTTACAGAGTTTTGAAATTAGAGTATAATGTAATAAAAACTCGTGTGCATCCTAGATTTATAATCCGTAGCATTTACGCGAGCTACGCACCAAAAACACAGCATTAGCAACCAGCCTATAATCACAACTTGCCTGTAAACCTATAGCATTCTCAAAGAGTCACTCACCTCTGTCCACGCTACGAACGCACACACTCAACCGTTAACCATACACATTCATGTTGCACGTAGTAATAGTAACATGTACGCGATCAGCTGTTCTTTTCGATATAATCAATCGTTACCGGCTAAGGGAGCGCTAGGTGTTACGAGTTAAAGCCGGCGGCGGCATTGCGCGTGGGGCCTGCCGCTCACGCCGGCACACTAATCAGTAATCGTTGGGAGGGAGGCTGCGTCGCACTCCGCTCCCTCCCGCCGCCCCGGCACCCTCACGTAGCCTATCCCGATATTACGTAGAAGCTCACATCGGCATGAACCTACAGAAATGAAGTTATTAAACTTCACGATTTGTTAGAATTCGAACAATTAAAGAATTGCGCGAAAAGAAACGCTACCTCACTTGATTTCGCAAAATTTCTTCGTTTATTAAATTCCAGAGCATAATATCTTAGATTATACTTGTAACAACTTTGCACACCTTTTGATGTTTACTTCTTTGTAATTTTTTTATAAAAATATCGTCTACGCCCTACGGTATTTACGCTCTACGCAAACAGAATAACTCAACGCTACATAATTGTTTAAGACAATAAAATTGTTAAAAGAAATCAATTTTCAAAACGACTAGAATGTCGTGGAAATTTTTAATAGTAGGTATTGTTATCAATAACGACTAATGTATTTCCTAAATAGTATGGTGTCTACAGTTAAAGAATTATCAGTTATGTGATGATTGGAGCAAATATGTGTTTCCTTCTAGGTCAGCGATTGTCCACAAATCTTGTTTACAGTGATTTAAACTCGTGGGTAAAGCGCACGTGTATGGCTGCTTACGGACATCCGATACTTTTTACCGTTATTACTTAATACATTCACAATAACATTTTTTCTAGGAATTCTCTACATAATCACTTATACAAGTGAAAAATATCTCTTCTTTATTGGTTCTATTTACAGGAATGGAGGATCTTCTAGGAATTGTTACTAACTTTGACAAACTACTACCTAAACTTTATCACTCTATAAGAATTGGTAAACTACTTTGCAAAGGAGGCAGTGAAATTATACAATACGTCTATAAATTAATGCATATCATTTTCAAAGCACCGCATCTGTTCCCGAATTTAAATAATCTTTGACCCATGGTAGTACGGGAAGCCGAATTTTCAGGGGTGACACATTCAGATTAAATATTCATTTGTGGATTGTAAATTAGCAAATACTCTGAGATAACCCCAGAATCGGTGATAAGACGGTATAGGGCCGACAGCGTCACACTTACCACCGAATTAAGTGCCGCTTAGGGTATGGGAATCCTCTTATGCGTGACACATAATGATGGGATTGAAGGACGGTCCTAACGTTGGATCTAAATTTAGATAATGATATGACTCTACCTTTCAGCTCTACATTTTAAAACTTTGATTTTTATTCGTATAGTTAATCATTTATTTTCTGTTTCAATAAACGTTTGTATTCTATGTTTAATCACACACCTGCCTAGACTTTCCAAATTGAACTGGTATAAAAAGTATTCCATAAATCCAGGTTAGAAATTCATACGAATTAGTTCAATCATTTCAGTGTACCTGAATTCCCATCTTTTACATTCTCTTAAACATTTGTTGTATTCATAATATAACATGTAAGACTTGCCATTTAGGTGCCGTTAAACTAGTTTTTAATTAATCATGTAAGTGATATTTATGGGTAAAATATAATATTATTTCATCATAAACGTTTCATGATTTTTTTTAAATAAATAGAATTAAAGGTAATAAAATAAGCATTATATTAAACAAACATACACATTATTATCGTTTAGAATCTAAATTTAATTATGCTCAGTGATAATTGATAAAAAATATTTGATAAACGCGGCCCTGAGATACACGCATGCGCAGTTGGTCAAACTCAAGTGGCAATCTTCTACCATCTTTTAAAATGCAACAACAGTCTCTCGCGGTTGAAAATATTATGAAATAAGTTTAACGGCAGTGTCAATAACTTCTTCGATGTATAAAATAATAACTAACGAGGAGAGTGAGTGTAGAAATAGAATTTGTTCAAAGATTAGTATTTCACTGCTTTTTTTATTTATATTCGTATAAAATTACAAAAAAATAATAATATTTTTCCAGACTTTATATAATCTACAATCATCGAATTATTTAGAACGAGTTAAAAATTAATTTAAACATATTAACTTTCAATTCAGATTAATTTATTTCGTTATTTACACTGAATATTATGAATTTTGGATACCTTATTTCAACTTGCAGGATTATTCTCTATTTATTCAACTGTCAAGAACTTCACTTAATTTTAAAGTAAAATGTACGCGCATTCATAAAATTATAAAACAATGAGGCGCTAACCCTCCTGTATTAAATAATTTTTATTTTTGTCATCAACGCAAAACAGGAAGGGTTGTAAGAGCAGTATATTGTTCCAACAACAGGATAGAATTACAAAAATAAAGGTCAAAATTGTATGCTCTAAATTATATTAAAATTAAGGGGAAATCATAATATTTTGGGTTTTGATGTGTTTAAATTACTATTTCTTAGAAATTCGGTAAACCTTATTTGATATTAGCTTTTTTGTAATTATAGATTTACTGAACTGATCACATAAAAGCACATGCAAAACTTTAACAAATTATTTTAAGAAATTTAGGTATGCGAATATTAAAAAAAAATATGTGCACGCAAAATATGTCTCTATATATATTCTATACGTAACATCGTAGTTAAGATTGAATTTTTAGCCTTTGAGTTGTTTCACTTTCCAAGAATAATCAGTACCTAGAATATTATTTTTCCTATTTCCCGACATGCTTTGTGAAAATCACGGAAAATCTACATAAAAAAAATCTATTTCGTAGTTGAAAAAATATATTTAAAACTAGCTGTGCCCGCGACTTCGTCCGCGTGGAATAGTGACTGCATATAGTATTTACTACTTAACTTTTATTGAATAAACACGTACTACCATAAATAATTAAAAAAACTTTTAGTAAAATTTATTACTAAACTGAGCTAAAAAAATAAATGCCTAATTAATTTTCTACGTAAAATTTATTTTAAATTATGTCATATTATTTTTTAGGCACCAGGAGGGAATAGAAAGGAGCAAATTTATTTTCCTTCTTTCCTTGTATGGATGTTTTTGACAATATATTGTGCAGCAAATGAGTGCCGAGACAAACGTCAAAACGCAAAGGAATAGAATCCGCTATCGATACTAATTGACATAAGCGTACTGATGATGTTTTGCTAAAGATTTGTTCACCCTGCCAACGACGACGACGATCACGAACAAAATTTTCATCCAGTCGCAACTTAATAAAATTGTGCAAAACACATCATACGCTTATGACAATTAGTATCGTAGCGGATTGCTTCTATTCCTTTGCGTTTTGACGTTTGTCTCAGCGCTCATCTTTCCTGTCTCGCGCCTGTAGTAACCAAACCGTTTAGACTGTGCAATAAAAATTAAATTAAAAAAAAACCCAACGCAACGAAGAAAAGTGCATAGAAAAAGGAATAAATAATTTCACAATCTTCCCGAAGATTTTTAAAAATAAATACCATTTTAAATATTTATAAAAATAAAAAAAAACAAAGTCATCGGGGCTGCCATACCATCATTATCATATTATCATAATTTTAAAGATCGTCGGGAAGTTTGTAAAATTATTTATTCCTTTTCCTTCATTGCGTTGGGTTTTTTTTTAATTTTTAAACTTCGGTTTCTTATTTTCATGTAATATTTTCAAGTGAGCGAGACCAACCTTTACCTCCATAATACATTCCTACATCATATTGATATCTATAAGTTTGTTGCTCCTTGACATCTTTTAAGTTGGGCCGTAACCGTGCACAAATTGTAATGGACCACAGTGGCAAAAGAAGTGGTATATTTAAGAAAAAAATTGCCAAGCGCCGCGCCAGGCCTATGTGGCTTTAAGTAGAATTCAAAATTTCCAGGGTGTGACTATCCTCTCGCTCCCATATCCCCCTCTTCTTTCACAGACTTTCAACCTTTCCATTCCTAGTAAATGGCAGAACCGATTTTGATGTAAACCATATTATCTAATTGTACCTACTACCTATATGTACCTACACGACATATCCTGTCGTTTGATGCTCCATTTGGTTTATTTATCTAACCACTGTCACCCTTAAAGTGTAATAAACGGATGAACCGATTTCGATAAAACATTACTAATTATTGTAATTCACACGTTGCTCTTTTATATTTTGATATGCCGCGTGAGATATTATTTGACCACATTCGATTATTGTTCATTCCCACTTTTACCGCTGTAATCTGTGCTGTAATCTAATAAATGGAAAAACCGATTTGGATAAAAATAGAACTATAACTGTACTTCACCCGTTATGCACTTTCATTTGATATGTCACTTATAGGTATACTTGACAACAATCGTTTCTTTCATTCCAACTTTTACCCATATATAGGTATAGGTAGTAAATGGATGAACCGATTTTGATTAAATATGTCCAATTATACTTTACACGTCATGCCCTTTCATTTCATATGTCACTTGAGTCAAAATTCATTTTTTTATTACCTACAACTTTTATACCGTATATCAAATAAATGGATGAACCGATTTTGATAAAATTTGACTTATTGTTACTGATAGGTCGTTTACTTTCATTTAATATATCACTAAAGTATATTCGATAACTTTAGTTATTTTCATTCCTACTTTTACCTCTATATGTATACCTAGGTATAATAAATGGATTAACCTATTTTGATACAGTTTATCTAAGAACCAGCGTCGGAAAATATGCTGCCTAACAAAAAAACCGCACCTGCTAGCGAGCTACGGTGGCACAAACAGATACACACACAGACACACATAGCGGTCAAACACTTATCACCCATCTTTTTGCGTCGGGGGTTAAAAATATTATAATACGACATAATGTATAGGACATTTTATGTATAAAATTTACCTAAAAATAAGCATAATTTTAATTTGACCCCTCCCCCCCTACTACCTCAGCTTACCCCCCCCCCACCCCACCCTTGGGGACTTTCGATATGATGACCTGGACATTTTATAGAAATAACTGTAGCGTATAACAGATAACTTACGTTTAATAGTGTACCATAGAATGCCTTAGCAAATGTTCGCCGTGAATACTTAAATGGTCATAACTTTTTTATTTATAAACCGATTGACATGAAATAAACACTAAATGTTAAATGAAGATTACCACAATATATTAGTGAAAACCGCATTTAAATCGGATAAGCCGTTTCTGAGATTAGCGTGTTCAAACATACAGACAAACAGACAAACAGACAAAAAAAATTTTAACGACAGTTTTGGGTTTGGGATCGATTTAGTAATAACCCCTGCTAATTTTTTTTTACATATTTTCATTGTACAGACACCACTTTTCTAGAATTTTATTATATGTATTGATGATGATGATGATATAGTTATAGGTATTGAATATTCAAATTTATAATAAGAGCAGAAAATATGAAAGCTACTGCTTTATGCCAATATCTTCAGAGGATAAAGACTTCAAATAGTACTTAGAACATAAATATATTTAACACTAGCGGTCCGCCCCGGCTTCGCCCGTGGTACATATTTACGTTTTCTCTACATAAAAACCATCCTCGTACTTCAAGGAATATAATTAAAAAAGAATTATCGAAATCGGTTCAGCCGTTCTCGAGTTATGCGCTTACCAACACATTTTGCGATTCATTTTTATATATAAGATTAGTCAAAGGACGATTATTTAAATATATAATGTGATAAAACTAGATGTTTCTGTCAAGGTGTTAGTCATTAGTAATCGTTAGCAGGAACTTTATTTTGCGCGCGAGTAGAGGCCATCAATCACCCAGTGATGGTGAATACCGAACCGAATGTAGACCAGACAAATTGAAAAATGAAATATAATTCCCTTGTCACACGGAGCGATAGGCAGTAGGCACGGAATAAAAACTGCTTCGATACCAAAAGTGGCATATTTGGCAAGGTTTCGTTAGGTCTCAACATCCAATACTATCTCCTTGAAACATAGTTAAAATAGTTTTAAGTTATTGTTATGTAGTATCAGCCTGAGGCTTCGCAAACTTCATACCCAAATATTCCGGCCATAGTTTCCTATTATATGTAATTCCTGGAACCAATTGATGAGTGGCATTTGGTTTCGGCGATTCAGAGTAAGCTACCGATCATGGATCAGATGTAATATTAAACTATTGATTTTTATTGAAACTCTATCTATAAACGAGGCCACTTTTTAAATAGTATAAGCCCTATAATTGATATTTATTATTTCATTTTGCTATTTACTACATATTGATAGCTATCCTTGAAGTTTTTTTTTTCTATTCTTTTGTTAATTTTATGATAAAAATCTAATAAAATCAGAATATTTCCTTCCAAGGAATATTTCCTTTTGAGAGCAGACAAAGATGCATAAGGTCATTTATTTAGTTATTTGAAACTTGCACAAAAAAGCCTTCCATAAATAATATAACAACCATAAATTTTTACTTATCCTTAATGTGCCAACTGCTCTCCCACACTAATGCGACATCTGAACGTCTAATTTCCTAACACACATAATCTGATAACGGTATCATTTCACGAAAGGACCCGTTGGTCACACGAGTATAATCCATCACCTTGGACCTCTGTCGGATACTGTTACTGGAACAATAATTGAAAAGCCTGATGCATGTTTTTGTATTTCACGTAACATGTAAAGTACCTATAAATCATTAATTATGGGGTGTTGATTTGTTTCTAGCAAGTTTATGTAATAACTTAAGTATATATTTCATCTTAGATATTTCGTATCAATGCTATCTAAGCGTGTTAAACATAATAATATAATGATGAACTAATACACTTGTGACAGTGGATACAAACTTTACACTTTTGTAGCATGTATAATACAAAACATCGTATAACAATAAATAATTAATAAATTCAATAATTTCGTTATATTTTAACAATCAGTTATACCGTATGAAAGTTCATAAATAACAAAGAAAAAAATAAACAAAAATTTGCTTACCAAAATATAGAAGCATCATCAAATTCATTTTATCCTAAACTAATAGAAAACGAAATACGATCATAATATTCATAATATTTGATCGAACATTTCTGTCACACACAGGGCTGTTAGGTATAGCTATGGCCATTGACCATAATGGCAATACGCCGGTATAGAACCCGGGCCCATCACTTTCACGTTTCGTAGAGGGTCGGTATAACGAGCTGGCAGAGATCTCGGTTATAGCGGAACCAGTTTAATCTTCGTTTTATTTAGGGCACTCTGCCAATAGAAAACACTGTTCAAACTTAGCATAGTAATAATAATTAATTTTAATCAGGAATTTTTGACGTGCTATCCAACAAAGTCCTTTGTGAACTCGATTATACGTGACATGTAAATGAAGATATATTCATGTTGTTGAATTAAGATTAACGAGTTGAAACCTAAATATTGAAGCAGGTTTTGAGTACGCATCGTCCATAAATTCATGAATCGCAATTCGCAATCATACATACGTTTCATATCTAATTGATTTGCTGTTTCGGCGCTGAGCGTTAATTCCTATTTAATTGCTTCTATTTTAGACGATAATTATTATTTTAGGTTATTACAAACAAAAGTCGAAATTAGTTTCTATATTATAATGAAACTCAAACGTGTTTAGGTGAATTATGAATACCCGTGTCTTCTTGTGTGGCTCACTCATTTTACATAAGTTTCACAAGTCGAGTTTATTTATGGACAAGTAGGTGATCAGCCTTCTGTGTCCTGCTCCTGCCAGACTGAGACTTCTTTTTTGTTAATCCTCACCGACCCCTCGGTTTTACACGCATGCATAAACCATTGTACTAAAGAGGCATTCACACTATAACATTCAAATAATGTGAATTTTTTAAAGTAGTTGTTAATTCTGATAAGTAATTTAATTAAAGATATCAAACTCTACAATTTATTACACGCCGTTATGGCCTTCTTATTTATTTCTTAATCATTTATTTGTTAGATAACTGAACTAAATATAAGGTACTAATATACTAAAGTGTATTGTTAAATTAATTTGTACGTATTTCTATGAAAATGTTTACGAAAATTACTCCACCAAAGCGTAGGTACTTATCATGCCTGATGTATTGATTTTATGAGATATTTTGGACGGAGCTAAAACGAGAATTGAGTGGGTCACAGCGTTGGATCGATGTGGACTACATTTTTAATTGTTCCCTTTTGTATTTCTATTGTATGATCTAAATAAATAATTATAGAGCTTTCAATTCAAAGGGTAATGACCCTTAATAACAAGTCTTCTTTTAACACCTTATAAGGTTATTTATAGCTTACTTACTCTTAACAAATTATTTTGATAGAGTTTTCTGTGTCATCATTTTTATGTCTTTTATAAGTTAGTATTTGTTGTTCAAAGTTCCATGAAATGTATTTGTTACTAAGTGAATTATGATTCAACTATCTACAATTATTAATGTACAATGTAAGTAGAGATAACTAATAAGTAATCCATACTTAATATTATAAATGCGAAAGTAACTCTGTCTGTCTGTCTGTTACTCAATGACGCCTTAACTACTGAACCAATTTGCATGAAATTTGGTATAGAGATATTTTGATACCCGAGAAAGGACAAAGGCTACTTCTTACCGGTAAATCCCGGAGATCCCACGGGAACGGGACCTATGCGGGTTTTAGGGCGGCGGGCGAAGCCGCGGGCGGAAAGCTAGTTATTTATAAAACAGGATGTACCTATGTTACATAACAAAAATATGCTTTTATAAAGTATTCTGTGCAATGTCTGTCTCAATCAAGAATTTTTATTTAAACCCTCAAATGTTGCCTGCGGACATGTTCAAACCCGATGTCAATCATATTAGCGCCATATGCATAAAACCACATATGGCTACAATAAACAATGATATACGTATTTGTTTCTATGCCATTCCTTTACAGCTTTACACCATTACTTTTTACACGTTTTTCTTGATTTAAGTTTTTTCAAAATAAAACAATCCAAATATCGTGTGAATGCAATTAAAAATACAAACCTACAACAAAGGCCTGTATTTTATGCTTAATTAATATTTTCTGCAAAATCGAAGTGAAGCAATAGCCAGACGTTTATTCAAATGCACAAGAACAACAAATACATGGACTAAATATATGATTTTTTAAAATTCATGTGGGCTTGTGTTCTCTGCTACTAATATATTCTGTGCCTAGACCCATAATGTCGTCTGAAAGGTTTTTGTGGTGTGCATTAAAAATTCCAAATAAACAAAAAAGGAGGAAACGTCTCAAAGGCACTTGTAGTCTGGCGTGCTTTTATATGAAGTCTGGAGAGCGGCGGACTGCTAGCGCCTAATCTACGGCTTGACATTGAGATGTGCATCAATTATTTACCTATTTTAGTCTAAAATGGGTTATTTGATGATGAATAAGTAACTAAAATATATCTGTCAGTTTAAGTGAAATGGGTAAAACGATATAAGGTGAGTAATTTGATCTGAAATTATTGTAAAAATATAAGAATGAACAATAAAAACTATCTATATTATAAAATACACCCATTATTTTTACTGAAAAACTTGAACTTATTATAAATAAATAAATAAATATTAAATAGGACAATTTTCACACACAAAACATTGTACCTACATCTAAGTAGGGACTCTAGCAACTATTATTTTGTATATTTTTAATCTGGCTTCACTAAACTGATCTTTATGATTTTTTTTTACGTTAGAACAAATTCCAGAAACATTAAAAATACCTCGCACGAAAATTTTAATCTTAAATTCGTGATAACAAATGCGAAAAATATATGGCACTTTAGTCTTTAGTATCGTTGCAGTCAGAATTAAAAACTCATTCATGTTATTCATTATTTTTGACTGGAAACAAAATAATTCTGTCCCTCTCAACGCCCATTCATCGGGCTCCTCGAAATTCTTTAAAACAACAGCTTATACGGAACAGTAGGTAGGTATTCCGAAAACGCATAATGAAAGATCGCGGTAGGTACGTCGTACGGAAAGCTCAAAGGGTATGTAAAAACAATGGTGCACTTAGCAATTAGCCGGGAATACTGACAAAACGAGGGCTTACTTTTAATAAAATATCTCATAAATTCATATATAAAAAAACGTGCTTGAAATAAACTTATGTAGCTCGCAACAGTATAACAGGAGCACGTAGTCTTTGAAGTATATAGTAGAAATCATATAAGTGAGACCACCACCTGAAATTACGGCACAAAATAATGTTCTAGTAAAAGAAAAATAATGTGTTGTTAGAAAATAAATTATAAGTACATAGAATGTAATATAATGTACTTTTTACATACCTATTTAAACAACATAACAGCGAAAAAATCATTTATCCAATAATATATGTAAAACATTCATCACATACTCACGTTAGTGTAGACGTATGCACTTTTTAATTGAAATAAATAAAATCAACTTCTAAGCTAGAAACTGCTCCCGACCTTTCGAAAGTTGCCAAGATTTCCTATTACCGCAATGCTCGGCTCGAACTTTACTTAGTCTACAGAAACCAACTATTTTATTTACTTTTCTTATGTGGCAAATACTGGAAAAGGAACTGAAACGACATTGTGTTATATTATTTTACTAGTTCGGTATTTTTAAAGAATTCTACATGTACCTAATATTTATTTTCTTGGATGTGTTGGCTCAATTTTTGTAAGTAAATATTGTGCTGTATCACCAGTCCTCTAACTAAATGCGTAAATATGTGAATTGTGAACAAGTGGTCTAATTCTAATAAATCTATTGACACAGTTGAGCACTCTTCGAACTCTTACCTACAGACTTATCTTCATTATGTTATCGTGAAAGGTCAAGGCTAGGTCGCAAACCTATCTCAATATGTTTGCAACCTTAAACCTTACCCCTCCATTTCTTTCCAATTTGCAATATTCAATACCTATCTATATAGTTAATTGAACAAACCATAATAGGTACATACATTATTATTAGATACATTGTAATTATTAATTAGGTAGGTACTGTAAAAGCGTATTAGTGTTGATAGTAGTGCCTGAACAAATTATTATATTTGATTTGATTTTAAATAACTGAACTAGTTAAGAACATTAACAATTATTTTTTAAAACTGCTGGAAAGAAAAATATCCCACTAGACATAATATCTAGCCTTTTACATAACTCAAGCCTTTTACATTTGTTACCAACCGGCAACAAAACTTAAAAAACATAAACCGTCCTCTGGTGCAGTCGGTTAAAAAAGAAAACTCTGATACTCTGAAAGAATGTACCTAGATATAATGTGCAATATTAAAAAATCGTTCACAATCTTCGCTCAATCCCTCTACTTTAGCATCCCAAATGACGATCTTTTGTATTAAATCGTAGTGACATACAAGCATGAAGCACGTTCAGAGGGCGGTGCCGCGGTCTAATTAGTGTGCTTTGTAAAAACACCCCACGATACGGTATAAAAGTTAATTGCTTCCAGTAATATCGGGATCAATATGCGTGCCTTTTGCTCGTGTGCATGTACGTGGCTGCATTCACCCGTATTAGCGCATAAGCTTTCCGATTATAAGTAGCTACCTACGTATTCAGGTTCTTTTAGGTCTACCGTGTATATAATTTAGATGTTGCATTTCTTGCTAGCAGCTTCGTCTAGCAAATAACAAAAAGAGTTCGAAATTTAAATCATCATTATACACCGATATTTTAATATGTTTGGCATATAGATAACAGCAGAACACTCTCGCTAGTCGCTCGTATCGAAAAGGGTTATTAGAAAAACATTAGGATAAGTATGTCAATTAGGTACGTAGATACAATAAGGAAAGGCTTTGGTAAAAAATCTGTAGCACACTGTATATTTTATAAGAAGGTATAAAATATTCATATGTAAGATATGGGATATGGATAAGATGGACGGTATAGCACGGAATCAATTAGGTATATCCTGCAAAAATGCATAGGTACCTACACTGCACCGCACAAATGCCCCTAGCAACTATACTAATGATGATGTAAATTTTATTAATTGCATAGGTAAGTAAGTACATTATTATGTTGTCCCCACTATTCTTTATTATTAACTAGCTGCTTGGCCCTGCTTTGACCCCCTAGACAAGTGGCTTTCTATCAGCGTAAAGTAATTCAATAGAATAGATTATGAATGTATGAGATTGACGTTTGATTACGACGACGACGACGACTGATTACGTCAATCTCATACGTTCATAATCTATTCTATTGAACTTTACGCTAATAGAAAGCCACTTGTCTAGGGGGGCTGTTCTCCAAGGTTCTCACTTTTCCGTCAGCCGTAGGTTACACGAGTTTTGTGTACCTAGTGTTTATCAAACTGAACTTAGTTAACTGAATTTTTTTTAACGATTGACAAATATTTACAAGGCCTCTAGAAGAGTTCTATCACTTCATCCGTTCGTAACTAATCACTAGGTTTTTTTTCAATTAATTAATTAATTAATTAATCAATTACCTAATGTTGATTTTTGAAAATCTGTCGAAAACTATAATGAAAATATTCAAAATGTGAAATGAATTTCAATATTCAGTATCAAATGCATAATATTTTCTAAAGTAGGTAAGTATACGTAGGACGAAACTGAACTCTAGAGCTAATTAGTGGAAACCAAAGCGGGATATCCAATAAATGGGTGTTCAACGCGACATGACAAAATGAAAGGATTGGGCCTGGCAATTTATGAACAAAAATAGCTTAGAAAAATAGGTACCAATTTTCAAAGTAGATATTGTATCATTCAAATATCTGGGGATTTACAGCTTATTCCCGGCAGTATCGAGATATAAATAAATCGAGATCAATTCAGTTACTTATATTGGTAATTAGTATTTAGTAACTAGTAACTACCTACTATTAAAAACGGTGGTTCATTACAAAATTAATCTAGTTCAAAAATTTCCACCTAGGTATTATTCGACCAAGCCAACTAGACGCTCGGGTGGAATGCGGCCTCCCCGCCCGCTTACCGCCTCAGGTACCGCGTTCGCCTTAGTACAGTTCGCAGCATCGACGCATTATTTCTGTATTTTTTATTGTTAATCGTAAAGTTAGTTCTAGGTGGTATGAAAATTGATAACTATGTTCAAGTTGTATATTCTAGTATTTTTATATGTAGAACACGTGTTTCGTAAGGGTACAATTAAACAGTGTGAATAAATAAATATTATTATTTTGGTGTTTTTATTGAATCAATTTCATATACGACGGTGATACTAATAATTTATTATTTATTAGTATATATATATTTCTATATATTGAATATTAGTGATAAAACTGATTTGAATAAACTGTTTTGAGTGCATTTATAGATTTGATTGAGGTTAATTGTCGGTATGTATTTAATTTAATTTATGTAATTATATAATTTATTTACATCGTGAATTAAAAATTATTACATTATCTAAAAAATATTTTTTTTTGCTATCTGTACCCGAGACATGGGCGGGTGACGTCACAGTTGAAAAGGGTCTAGTTGGCTTGGTCACGTAGTACCTACTTCGATATAATAAATACCGTTCTATCCGGATATAAAATTTGAATAAGTTGCAAAGTAAAAAATAAAAATTCAACATCGAAGTTGAATCAAAATCGTCGTGGAATATATTATTATTTCGATGGAAGTCTTTTGTAACTTTTTGTATTGATTCAATTTTCATTTGCACGCCATCTATTGAACCTACTTAAAACTATTAAAATGTTGTTAAAACTATGGTCTATGAGCGTATACGCACTATGCGGGTAGCCGCATTGCGGGTAGCCGTCCGGCTGACCGCAAGCACAATTATGTACGTAATATTCATTTCTATGCGCACTGTGCGGTCTGCGGTAGCCGCATCGCTTGCGGTCAGCCGGACGGCTACCCGCAATGCGGCTACCCGCATAGTGCGTATACGCTCTATGAGTGTGGTTATGAGTCATAACATGTTTGAAAAGTATGAAAAAGTTGTGATAACAAGTAATAATTAATAAATAATAATGATATTGAATTAAAGTTACGAGTTTCGAAGAATTAACGATACGATAGGAGTAAAATGTTAAATGTAAAAAATATTATTAAAAAAAAATGATTCCTATAATCTGTAAAATCTTATTGAATGACTTTGTAGATGAACACAAATGTTGAATTTCAAGAGCACTAATTGTCTCACTAAGGGAAAGAAAAGGACAGAGGTATAAAATAAAACAAAGCATATTTATAAATCTTACTATTTGGCTGTGGCTGGAATGCAATACATTAAATGCTTATCAAAGTCCAGCAATATAATCATAATGAGTGTTTAAAGTAACACATTTATCCTATAGTAAATTATAAACACATAAAATAATGAATAAGTCTTGATTGAATTAATAAGTAATATGAATTTAGTCTTATTTATAAATTTCAATAAATTGTAATTTAAAATTAAATACTGGCAGTAAGTAATATATTATGTCATGGTGCCGAAAACGGGGTTGTGCCTGCAAATGCTCGGACCATACTCCATATAAGCTTGCTTGCTGTGACAGACTTGATAAAACTCAGGTGTAGAACCAAGCATACTTCCTCCAAACCAAACTGCATATCTTTGCATGTTGTGTGAGATGACTTGAACATCAATGGGCTTGGGTGTAATGCGACCCTCAGACAACATTGTGGATAACTTCAATCGTGCGTCCACAGTCCTCTTTATATCCCTTTGCAGTCTCCTTCCAAAGTCTCGGAACATAGTTGATCCTCCAGACAGCACAATGTTTCCATACAACCCTCGCCTAACATCTATTGGACAACTCTGAATAACCTCATCGACCATTTCATTAAGTGGCACTGTAAAATCAGCATTAGAAAACTCTGGATGGAAGAAAATTTCAGGCCCCAGGAACCTTTCATATCCAACATCAACAGAGAATGGGTTTTTGGTGATTGCATTTATACCTGTATATTTCTTCATCCATTTAGCGGGATCTGAATCATATTTTGCAAACTCCTTTGCGATATCTGGGCAGATATAACTGTATCTCTCTTTGATTGCTTTAGCTGTTTCCAAGCTTTGTTCAGGAGGGATGCCAACTTCACGTTCTCGGAGGAGGGATTGAATGAAGGAAGTGATATTCCTTCCCGCAATGGGAATGTGTTTAATACATGAGCCAATTACATACCCTTCAGCGACAGGGACAATGTGAGTCACACCGTCACCACTGTCTACAACAATACCAGTGAATGTGCGACCTGCGGATGTACGAGACTTCCATGACGCCGCTAGAGCGAGTACCGCCTGCACTGCTATGTACAAACCAGGCACATTGAATGACTCAAACATTATCTCAGCTAAATACTCTCTATTCTCGGGCGTGTTCAATGGCGGCTCCGTTATCAAGAAATGATGATCTTCCGGTTCAGCTCGTAGATATTTGAAAATGCATTGCTCGATGTACCTTTCCATAAGATCCCAATCTTCGACCAATCCATGACGTACTGGGTACTTGACGGAATAGCCCGTAGCTTCAAATGCTTCATCACCGATGAAGAAATCCAAATCTTCTACGGCTTTAGTCATACGTCTTGTGCTTTGATCTCCCACTTTAGCCGTTTCCTTTATCGCTATGGCTGACGGAATGATAAACTGCGGCTCCTTATTACCGGCGAATCCTAATTTGGTGTAGCCCGTACCCACGTCTATTACACATGCCGGTAAATGATCACCCATTTTTATTTTATTGCTAAATAGTACAAATAATATTAATTACAAAATAAAATATTGGGTGCGGTAAAGTGAAATCACTATATTTCTGAGTTTGACATTGACAAGTCATTGATTGTGATTGATGACAAATCCTTATAATTTCTTTACACAATTTAAATGACATACATACAAGTCTTTTAGTAACTAGTATTTTAATATGTACATAGAAAACAAAATCCAGCTTTGCTTTCGATATTGAAGATTAGATGCTTCATTATCTGATAACATAGACCTTATAACTTTTACACAAGCATTTATAAATAGGAAGTGGCTTCGCTCAGCTCTTGGCTCAGCAGCTCAGCTGCATGTCACGTTACAGAAGTTACGCCTTATTAATTGTAAATTTGTAAATCAGTTCCAAAATCTATAAAATGGCATAAACTTGAGGTTAAGTTTAACAGACGGATAAAATTGAAGTAGGGTAATTGATAAAATATAATATATAATAATAACTAGCGGTCCGCCCCGGCTTCGCCCGTGGTACATATGAAAAATAGATGTTGGCCGATTCTCAGACTTACCCGATATGCACAGAAAATTTCATGAGAATCGGTCCACCCGTTTCGGAGGAGTATGCAGACTAACATTGTGACACGAGAATAAAATATATAATAATAATAATGGGTGTCATTATCATTTTGTTCTTTCCCAAGTTTCAGTCTACGTATCTTTTCCAAATTTCATTAAAATCAGTTCATTAATATAATGATAATAATGTAAATTATAAACGTGACAGTCAGCCAGAAAAAAAATTTACTCTCGCATTTAAAATAAAAGAGACTAACTAGGTACGTAGGTAGCATATCCTACAAATATTACTAACACGAAATTCGTAATATCACAGACTAATAATAATATACTACGTATACAAGTAATATCATTATTAGAATAGGTATATAATATAATAATAGTAATAGGGATTTTGATGATACTTGGTAGTGATATAGCATAAGTATCTGAATCTTACCTGAATGCATAAGGTAAAGAAATACTAGCTTTTGTCTTTTTGAAACCGCGATTGAGCTGATTAATTATTAAATCAAGAAGGGTTTTAAAGCAAAGGCTGTGAAGAGTGAAGAAAAGAAATAATATTAAATACACAGTAGTTAGTATGCATTGTATATTTTCAATTAATGTTAAAAATGTATGTTAAAGCCACATTATTTCATGTAGGTAAATAGCTAATTTAGGTATGAACTGGTTCATCGATCATGGAATTACTATGAAATATAAAACTACCTAACTACATTAAACATAAAAAAATCTGCGGGTTATAAATAAAAAACTTAATTTACAAAGATTTGGTTAGATATTTATTGTGACCAGGATTCAATAACATTAAGCTAAAAACCATTATTCAAAGCGTCGATTTTTTCTTCGAGAGTAGCTAATTTCTTCAACTCGCTCGAGTTTCCAGCATTATCTACAGTTCGATTCAAACTTAATGGCGGTTCGGACAGGTGTGAGTGCGGGTGCGCACGGTCCCGCTAATATCTAAAATTGTTTTCTGCGCATCGGATCGTACGATGTTCCGAGCCGCCATTAAGTTTGAATCGTACTGTACCATTCTTTCACTCGGAGTATAATCACAAATTTCTTATTTTACATACTTATCTTACAACACTGATCGCCGTCGGTAAATACAAAATGTTTTTGATATAAAGCAGATGAGAAAAATTTAATTAACTTATCAAAAACAGTCCCAGTCTTGTTATTGTTTTTTTTAGCGTTTTATTGACAGATAAACCATTGTTTTTTTTCGTTTTACGTATGTACAAAAACCATAACACAGGAATGTAATTTTGAAGAATACAAATATAATATAAAGTATAAATCATTAATCAAATTTATGGATGAATTAAACTTAAATATTTTTAAGATTTTAGTATAAAATTACATGTACTTTCACCAAAGATAAATAAATATTTTCATTGTGTATTTAATATTATTTTCTTTATAAGTAACTATAAATCTTATATATAAAAATGAATCGCAAAATGTGTTGGTAAGCGCATAACTCGAGAACGGCTGAACCGATTTCGATAATTCTTTTTTTAATATATTCCTTGAAGTACGAGGATGGTTTTTATGTAGAGAAAACGTAAATATGTACCACGGGCGAAGCCGGGGCGGACCGCTAGTAATATAATATATTAAACTAATGTTTTTTTAGTAATTATTTATAAGCATATCTTACAGTGAAGATGTGCCAAAGATGTAAGCAAAATGTAATGAACATACAAAATATTAATATAAAAACAATACTGTACTTTGAAATATTCATTTATAATTTATATACACCCAAATTTAAGCAGTTAACAACATTCGATTTATTTGGTAATTAGTTATTGTTTACCTATAGTTTTTAATTAATTTACGAGTAACATTTTTGTAAAAAAATACACAGGTTCCGTTTCTTACACTAATTAAGTGAAATTTTTTGAAATTTAAAAATAATCATCTTAAAATATTCATAAATAAAATTGGGTATAGATTTTTAAATTACACAGAAATAAAACTCTAAATCCTAACATCAGTATCATTAATTCACTCTTATAATAAAGGATTAACACAACATAATATCTTATACAAAAAAATCTGCCTCGTGAATGTCTTTTCCCAAGTGAATGTTGCGAAACATTCTAGATTTCTCACCACATTGCATAATCAGAATCGTCCATATCAAAGATAGTGAAGAATCCGAGAAT
Source organism: Colias philodice (assembly GCF_061535455.1). NCBI lineage: Eukaryota > Metazoa > Arthropoda > Insecta > Lepidoptera > Pieridae > Colias > Colias philodice. Next base: position 5,040,106 of record NC_143101.1, read on the forward strand.
AGTGAGGTACACTATGATATTACCTGCTAAAGTCAAATAACAGGCTCCCCACATAATCTGAAAGTCAAAAATTCCAATGATTATTGTTTATTTATAAATAAGTTGGACCCAATAATGGCTATCAAAAGTTCTGAAGCATTATTCTTCATTACTATAAAAATGTTTATAAATATAGAGTATTCAGACCATGTCAATGCTCTATAACCATTAATAATTATCAGTTAATAAAATGCAGTTATCAGAACAATATTCACAACATACAATTTTAGCTTAAAAAAACACACGAACTCTTTGAAAATGCATAATCAGTCAAAATAAAGGTTCATAGTATAGTATTATTTAAAAACTTACTGTAGACGCGCGGGCTAAAACTATGGGCAGTGCAAAGGAGCTCACTAGGATCCCCATAGTTATAAATATAGCTGTCTCCATGCACGGTGAGTTTGTACCACCTGCGCTGTCCGTATGGCGCCGAGCTATCATCGTCGGTATTGGGCATAGAATGTAAAATAGTACTACGAAAAATGGCCACCATAGTCTGAAAAACACAATTTGTTTATTAGTTAAGTAGCCACTTGCGTTGGCCCGCCCATTTCAAACCAGGATATAATTTAAGGATGTAGATTTCAAATGTAGAGAAATTTTAATATCAATAGAGTAATTTTTTATTCATGAATCATAACATATACAGTGTATAAGGTAGTAATAAGTTAATATGTTAAGTATAGGGTAGGTTAGAAATAGAAACTAGTATATAAGATGTGTTGTCTTGTGTTCGGTGTTTTTTCATGCAATAAACGCTATAAAGTCAACATGAGTTTCATTACAATATCACCTACATAAGAACATTAAAACATATATCCAAAAACGTGAAGATTGAAGAGTGCATACAAATTGAAACTGGAACATACATCAAATAATTTTAAGAACTATTGCTGTTCCAAGAAAAGCAACCATAATGTCAAAAAAATATGGTTCAATATGCTTTACACAGCTCCTGAGATAATACTGATTCATGTAATGCATGGAAGAGAAAGCTATGCACCAGTTTTTTGATACCTACTTATAATTTCAATGACATACTATGAATTCCTTTGTGTATTAATACTATGGGAATTATCTTGAAAATAGATAAAAAAATGTATTGGATTGTTGACATTTGTTATCACTTTTATATATATGTATCATTTATGCAAATCAGTTGACTCTTATGGAATTTGATATTTTTGTTTTATGGCATTGAAATTCTTTATAAATATAAAAAAAATTATAAAGAATACAAACTCATGATCGGAATTTTAGTTTTAGATTTAAAATAAATATTTATACTTTAAGAATTTTTCCATAGAATATCATTCTATAAAGCTTGAATGTTTACAACATAGCACGAAGGCGCAGAAAAAGGCCCTAAAAGTAAATTTACTTTTTTAAATTAACCACGTCTAGAGCTTTGTTGTTGACATAGTTTTATAAATGTTGAGTGGGAGTCTTCATATTGTAGAATAATTAATTAAATGACTTACTTGTATTGTGGTAAGGCACATGCTAATATAACAAATGTCATCCCAATTGAACCAGCAAATGCTAGCGACACCAGTCTGAAATTTAAGAAATGCGAAAATTTTATAGATTCAAGTAATGAATTGTTTTTATGATGTTAAATGTTGAAAAGTCAGGCAAAATATTAAGTAAGAATGTAATGCTCATAGGTATGTTAATCAATATTAAATTAGAAGTAAAGATAATACTTAAACAATAAGGAATCATATTCAAGCAAAAACATTACACAATAAAGTAAAGTAATTTAACTTTTTTATTATTGTTATAGAATTAGAACACAATTCATTTCCAAAATTAAAAATAAAAGAATGATGAGAATTTCCTTTTAAAACTCAATATTTGTAATAGTTTAAAAATAGCTATGTACAAGTATCAATTAATACATGAATATTTTTCTAACAAAATTTTGTTCTCACAAGTCAATTACAATAAGGTTTTAGTGGCTTATATCGAGGTTGTATTACACTTACCCTTTAGTTAGTCCAAAGTATTACATGAAACAAAAGAATGTGTAAAATTAGATTTGATATTAGAAATCCCGTAATGGAATGTTTGAAAATAGTTTTTTCAATTATTATTGTGACTCATTTTTCGTGAACCTAACGAAAGCATCGAAAAAGTTTAATATCCTAAAAAACGTACCTTTAATTCCAGCCATTGTTACTTATTCTAGTATTTTTTTTTGTGAAGAAACCTTTGTAATTTGTTTATTTAACACAAGGGCTGTTTCTTAAATTTTGTCAATATCACAACACAGATCACAAATTACAAATAAAGTTGAGTAGATAATAAAGAATGTTCAATGATGTTCAATTTTATTACGTTTTTCTGCGGTCTAAATTTCACTTTTCAGCTGTCAAGTGTCAATTTATCAATTAAAGTCTCGGAGCAATAAGTACTCTTTGTCAAATACTTTGTGTATTATTTTTTAATCTGCTCGTAGCGTAGTAAATAGAAATGAAACAGATTAAATAAGTTCTATAAACTACATCATCCACACAGTCACGCACTCACGCAATATCCTGCATAGTTCTAATTCATTATTAAAACAAAAACTACATATTAAGACCCCCTTCGAACAGCATTTAAACTGTTTGTTAACTTCCAGAAAAAGTATCATCAATATCAGTTCACTCAGAAGAAAGTTTTGAGAAACACTCTCCTTTTTTTGGAAGTCGGTTGAAACTTGAAAATACCAAAGGTATAAAATTTTCTAAAAACGAACATAGTGTGTACGTACATATATTTTCACATTTTTTTAGTACTGGCGAGGCTGATAAATGCCAAATTTTATGCTGAGATTTTAATTTTTATGTCAAATGCCAACTGCCAAATGCCAATGTCATTTAATCAACATTTATCTTGGTCCGTAGAGTGTTGTGTGTGGACTGTGGTGTTGTCATAGAGTAATATAATATATGCGGGGTGTTGTGATGTGAATTATTTTGAGTATTTACCCGTTTCTAATTATTGAGTATTTTAGTTTTAACATTTATTTCAATAGTTAACAAGGAATAATAAATATAATATAAAAATGGATGACGATGCGGAAACTTATAAGTTATGGCGAATTCGTAAGACTGTTATGCAGGTATGTTTTATAGGTTATATGTAGTTGTTGTTTATGTTGCATTTTCACGTTTTATTGAGTTAAGTATTTATTGGCTTTTTCTACATATCAATCAAGTTTATATTTAACAAATGAACAAAAATCTTAAAAAAACAATATGACAAAACCTATGTCTTTTGAAACATAAACATAGAGAAAACTTCAAGTTGATTACTTACTTAAATACTAATTTAACTGTGTTATATCGCACTTTTAACACGACTATTTTTTTGCAGCTTTGTCACGACAGGGGCTATCTTGTAACTCAAGATGAATTAGATCAGTCACTGGATCATTTTAAAGAACAGTTTGGTGATAAGCCAAGGTATGTAATCACTTGCAAATAATACTTAACACTTTGCAATGTTACTTTAAAACTACACATTGTGTAATTCAATTACCCATACCATAATAAAGATTTATAAAATAGCTTCTAGCTGTTTGCAGCGGCTTCATGGGTACAACATATTTGACCGTGGTAAAAATTAGATATCATTATCTTACCTCCTATCTATACTCGGATTTTTAATTAGATAAAGTAAACTGACAGCAGCTAATGTCACTTTGTAAAATAATGTTGCCACATTTAAAGTAATAGTGAGGAATTCAGTTCTCATTCAATCAGATGAATGAACAATGAGTGTGAATAGTTTATCATTTCAAACTATAAAATAACATTATTTCTAATTGTAATATATAAAGCTATATAAGATATAAGTTACTAGTATAATGTAATTATAATCATTTTTTTATTTTTATTTTTACGATGTTTACGTTACTGTTTTCTTAATTTTTTCGTTAATTGTAACTAATTACGTTGTGTTTGTTGTAATTGTTGTGTTTATTTGGTGTTATATTGTTACACACTAAATATTCACTAGACGATCGATTCAATTTCATTCATTCCCGATTTTGAATCATTCACTTTGTGACAACTCTATTTTTATTTCATCAAAAACTGACAACACAGAAAACGTCAGTTTACTTTATCTAATTAAAAATCCGAGTATAGAGTAACATCTATACTTCTATTGGTTAGGGAGCCAGGTGCAAATTTGGTTAACTATTTCCTCTCAAGAGATAATTCGTCAGACGCATGAGAGTATAGTATTATAAAGCCTCGTGAACGTCAGCTGGCGCTCGGTTGGGGGGGTGAGCGGTTGTAGCCTCCCACGCACATAGGAAAAAAAATACATTCATTCATTCATTTCCTCTCAGCTAAAAATTTGTCAAATTGTAGCTAACCCAATATCTCAACGAAAAAAAATAGTCAGCTGGTTACAACATGGTGTATTATACGTCAGCTGGTGTCTCGAACATGAAAGTTAAATTTAAAGAAAAATTTATTTTCCGTTATTTCCTCTCAAACAAAAATTTACCTGATGATAGCTTATATGTAACTGTGGATAAATATATATGTCAGCTGGCTGTATCTTGGTGGAAAAACTGTCAGCTGATACGGGAGGCTACAACCGCTCTTCCCCCCAACCGAGCTCCAGCTGACGTTCACGAGGCTTCATAATACTATACTTTGATGCATTTTACTAATTACCGCTTGAGAGGAACTTGGTCATAAAATCTGCTGCTGGCTCCCGGACCATATACAAATATTATAAAGAGGAAAGGTTTGATTTTTTGTTTGTTTGTTTGTTTGTATGAATTGAATAGGCTCCAAAACTACTTGGCAGATTTGAAAAATTCTTTCACTGTTGGAAAGCTACATCATTTCTGAGTGACATAGGCTAGGTTTTATCCCGGAAATCCCACGGGAACGGGAACTATGCGGGTTTTTTTTTGAAAACGCGGGCGAAGCCGCAGGCGGAAAGCTAGTAATATTATAAAGCTGAAGAGTTTGTTTGTTTGAACACGCTAATCTCAGGAATTACTGGTTCAATTTGAAAAATTCTTTTTGTGTTATAAAGTCCATTTACTAATAAAAACTATAGTCTATATATCATCATGCTAAGACTAATAGTAGTGGAGCAATGCAGGTAAAACCGTGGGGCAAAGCTAGTCATACTCAAAAATCATGGAATTTAAAATAAACACACTGCTACATCACAAGAATAAAATTTAATAATACTTATTCACATACCCATGTGAAGTTTTGCTGTTTCAGATACATTTCTCTCTAGAATGTTCTTTTTGACTTTCTCTTCTAAAGTCTCCATATTATGTTATGGTTTGTATAACAAATGATTTTGTGAAATTGTTTGTTATTAATTATTATAGATGAATTGACTTTAAAAATGTCATTGTACAATGACATTAATTTCTTTTGTTTTAAAAACAAGAATTTACTTTTCAATAAAATTGTTTTCAACTTACAGATAATTAAAAATTTATAACATACAAATATTGTAGTTATCTACATTATGAAATTTTAGATATATATTTATTTACTAGTGACCCACCCGTGGCTTTGCCTGCTTTGTCTAAATCCAATAAATGATATTATAGTAAAGCTTCCTCAAGAATTACTCCATCTATAAAAAAACACACCATCATCCGTTGCTTAGTTTTAAAGTTTTCAGCATACATAGGGAAATATAAACAGAGAACGCGATTTTGTTTTATACTATGTAGTGATTATGAATTATACATAGAGATTAAGACACATTGTATAGCATTTTTTATTAATTGACTAACGGTTTTAACCGCAGTGCTCCACTCCAGTTGGTGTGCGTTATGATATATAGCCTAGCCTTCCTTGATAAATGGAATATCTAACACCGAAATAATTTTTCAAATGGGACCAGTAGTTCCTGAGATTAGCGCATTCAAACAAACAAACTCTTTAGCTTTATAATATTAGTATAGATAAATAGAAAATATTATATTCTAGTGACCTTTATGAATAATCATTGTTTATTTTTAGTGAGAAGAGGCCAGCTCGCAGCGACTTAATTGTTCTTGTAGCCCATAATGATGATCCAACAGACCAGATGTTCGTTTTCTTCCCTGATGAAGCTAAAATTGGTATTAAAACAATCAAAACTTATTGTACAAGAATGCAAGAGGAAAACATACATAGAGCTATTGTTGTGGTCCAAGCAGGTGAGAGTTGTTTGGTTGTTTTTGAATTATGGATTATAATATATGGAGATCGATTTCAAACTGGTGTCCTTCTGTAATAACAAGATATTGATTAGAAACTTTACTTAAATACTTTGAGCTAGTACTATCTACATAAAAATAAATAAAATAAATCAATATTTCGGGTCAATTTTCACACACAGCACGATCTGATCCCATACTAAGCTTTCGCTTGTGTTGTGGAATCCAGATGGCTGACCAGATTGATTTGATTTAAAATTATTGTTATTAAAAAATCATATTCCTTAGATTAATTTCTCCATCCTTTTAGGTATGACTCCATCAGCGAAACAGTCCCTAGTGGATATGGCGCCTAAATATATTTTGGAACAATTTCTTGAATCTGAACTGCTCATCAATATAACTGAACATGAACTGGTGCCAGAACATATTGTGCTGACTCCCGATGAGAAGCAGGAACTACTAGCGAGATAGTATCCTTTTAAAAAAATCTTATTAAGTGTTTTTGCCTTTTGGTACTTATATAGATTTTTTGAAGTGAAACTTCTTTAGGCGCGTTGAGAGTAAAATTTCAAGGTTGCGTCATGGTAATACCGTTACGTCATGGATTAAGGCGACGATTTTGGTATCTGAATTTTGCCAAAGAAGTTTCACGTCTGACACGTGTGCTCGGTATGTGGCAATATACAACATAATATATTAATAACAAGACTATAATATATTAATTAACACACATTTTTATTTACGATAATTATTTTAACTCAAATACAGTAAACTAAAAGAAAACATGTTGATGAGAATACAAGCAGGTGATCCCGTCGCAAGATACTTTGGACTGAAAAGAGGACAGGTATTTATTTATTTATGAAATATATTTTCGAAAAAAATAAGTATCATAATACAATGCGTAAAGCAATTTCTATTCCTAATTTGATAAAAAAAAAATTTCAATATGTAGCCTTATTGAGTTATTGGTTACATTATACATAGGTAAAAAAATTCAGATTAGAGTTATAGTACCGAACTACGTTAATAGATGGCGTGGTTTTGCAAACGGTAGAAATTCATACTGTTAATTATTTTAAAGTACTTAATTGTAATTTTTAAATTACGATTAAAGTCAATTCAATCACTGGTATCAGAAATACGATTTGTGATGTCTTTTTGTTACGTTTTTCCTTTGTATCGATAATTATGAGCATTAATTTTTATATATTATGACGCTTTAAATTGGTTTCATTGTTACAGGTGGTAAAAATTATTAGATCTTCGGAAACAGCTGGAAGATATATTTCTTATAGATTAGTTTGTTAAGTGTAATTTTAATAAATTCCAATTTTTACTTTTAACCGCCTTTCCTTTCCTACAAGTAATTATTTATCTAACGTTATTTTATATCTGCTAATATAATTCATGGTTTAGTGGTTAATCATAAATGTAATGTAAATTGTAAACTATTTAAGGGGCGTCCATAAATTACGTGAGATTTTTTTTTATTTTTTTGAACCAATTTTTATTTAATTAACCTTCATATCAATGTATATTATTAGTTTTAAATGAAGAGCTTCAAAATTGTATTAAAACTGGAATCTAAACATAGAAGTTTATATTTCTTGGCATATATATACCTGTTAAATCCAATAAAGTGGGGCGATTTGTGAGTTCGTGATAATCAAAAGAATATTAAGCAATCAGTGTATACGTTCGTTAAGACTTGTTATAATTGCTTTATTTACATTCGTTATATTACCCATAACATTCTTAGAATAAGGCAGTTAAATGGATACAAAAATTAAGGTTTATAAATAAAACAGTAATAACAAAAACTCGCTTCAAACAATTACTGAACACGTGAAAGTACTCACCAAAAACTTTCAGTGAAATTATACAATTTCAAGCGAAACTTATGAGGCCGTTTAACATTAAATCAATTTTACTAATGAACGCCATTAAGCTTTCGGATCGCAGCCAATTAAGTGCCGGCACCTGCGTAACAAATTCAGAATTCTGCGTTTAAAACCTCCATGGTAATGCGTAACATTTAAAAACGCGTGTAAAATGGTCATGCTGCTTGACAAGCAACTAGCAAGGTTGCGCAATCTTATCCTATGCACATCTTTCGGCATGTCATGCTTGAGTGTAGAGTAGTGTTGTGCCCAACTTTCGTGAAATACCATAACAATAATATGTAACATTACCACGCAAACGCCTCAAGCACGCGATCTAGCGCATCGGTTCACAAGTCTTACGCGCACCGTAGTTTGCGCACGTCGCAAAATTAGTGCATTATTGTAGCATTTGCGGCGCGTTTGTAGTGATCATTGTAAAGGGATTTCACGCTTTTCATGTTTGCCTTTAATGTAGCGCAATTTGTGTTTAATGGATGAACGCTTTAATTAAAAAGACACGCTCTGAGGTTTATGATTGGTAAGTATTTTGAGTCAGTTTGTTTGAGAAAAAATGTAAAATAACCGCTCATACTTTTTCTTCTTTCTGCTAAGTATAATGTTTATTAAATTATGATAATTTTAACATAGGTAAGTAATAAAGAATATTATGATGACTTAATGTATTTGTAGATTATGTAAAAATGAGATAGATCATGTTGTTGTGAAGGATATCATTTAAATGTTAACAAGAATTTAGTTCCGGAAAATCTAGCCGTACCCTAATTTTACTTAGGGATTCTAATTTCTATGAAAGTAAATTTATTTGTTTATAGATATACCTGGTTATACCTGGTAAACGAGTCTTAGTTTACTACGAATTAAAATTCCATTTCACGGTGAAAAGTACTGCGAATAATAACTAGAAGATTTTAAAATTAACTAGTTTTAACATTATGTTGTGTGCGGTTTGCATAATATTATACTTATGTTTCACTATTATTGTTTTAACAACCGTATATAATTATTCATTATTATTAATTGAATATAAACAAACATAATGATAGACAATTGATGACCGGTTGGTGTAGTGGTTACCTACTGAATCGTGAATATTACAGCAAAGGGTGTGTAATATACCTACCTATATTTACAATTAAACCTATTAATGCTTGTATTTGTATACGTAGTATATTATTATTAGTCTGTGCTTGTATAGTCTAGCACGTACCTATTAACGTTGTTTCGTTTGGGACAAAATAGATGGCGTTGTGGGTAATGTAAGTTATTCAAATTCAATAATAATAATAATAATAAGGGCGTAGGGATGTGACGACCCCATCGCCCACGGTTGGAATATCTATTGTCTACGTGACAATAGATATTCCACCCGTGCAATCAGTCAACCCGCAGGACACCTTGTGGCGGGGTGTCGGGGAGTAGCGACCCCGCGGGAACCGAGTGCTCCCGGGGGAGGCCCCTGTCTTCATCTCCGGCTTGCCTTCACCCGCCGGTTGGAGTGAAGCCTGACGAGGACAGGACCCCCACCTCTGGCTTGCCTTAACCGGCCGGCCAGAGTGGAGTCGCGAGAGCTTTTAGCTCGAAGGGTGGATGCGAAGCGTAAGTGGCGAGTGGGCACGTGATGCTGGACCCTCAGGGAGCGCGTGATCGTAGTTTAAAGTCCAGGGACGCCTCTCCACCCTTAGCTGCTCACAATATGTTGCCCCCTTGTCGCACTATTGCAGCGACTTATTTCGGGGGCCCATACAGTGAGAGGGCGAGTCACCACCTGCCAACAATTTTTTGCTATATCTTAGTAGAAAGGCAGGTGCCATAGTCTTCCATAGTCCTTAATTCCGGTCCATTAACATCCCATTCCATAGCCCAGTTTATTTTATTCCCTTATCTTGCAATAGTCCTACATCGGCCGCGGACTGCCCAGGGCTGTATCTCTATAGTGCAGTCATGGGCAGGCTGCGGCTGGTGTCCCACAACACAGTAAAGTTCTCGAAAGGGCCTCTGCGTGTTGGATCCGTGTCCCCACGTAAGCCTTCCAAAGGACCGGGTACCTTCCTTATGATGGTACCCGAGTATTATGGAATTGAGATACATAATAATAATAATAATAACTTTATTGACATAAATAAATAGGTACAGCTTAAATATGAATCCATAGGCTCCTGAATTAGTTAAATACTGTGTCTCAGGAGCCAGGATAACTCAAGCTAAATAAAAAACTCTGTAAAACTTCTGAAAGTTTATATGAAAAAAAGTTTTAGTTAGTTTTATTTAATTTGTAAGAACTTACGATGGTAGATATCAAATTTCGGCTGCTAACTATTTATTAGGTATGGCTCATAATATGGGTTAGCAGGTAAATATAACATCGAACAACTTTTTTTTTATTGAACATTGAACTAATTTTTTACCGGTATTAATTTAATGTTACTTCTTCGAATATAGATAATGTTTGTTTTTGCAATTAAAAAAATCAGGTTGATAGACTAACATATCATTCCTTTTTATCGCGCCTCTTGTTAGACAAAATAATTAATTTATAAGCCCGTTTGTCTGGTTTTAATGAAAAAATCTAGACTTTTTGCTATTCTATCAATAAATAACTGCAAGACAGCTTTTATTTAATTAACGACAGCAACGCATTCGGATACCTTATCTGCATCTGTGTAAATCGATTCCATTGCTTGTTTCTAGTTTTATTCATTAGAAAAAACATAATGAAAAATGTGAAATCACTTGACATGTACGAAATGAAAAAACATATCATTTTAGCATCGATTGGTCACGAATTTCGAGTTAGAAAGTCGGAAATTCGTGATGATACATAGGTAGTCCGTGGATGCTTTGAATATTTAAATCGGACCGGTTGCCGCAAAATAATTAGGTAAGTTCGTCTGTTTATTAACTGAGCTATATGATATTTAAATTTGTGGTTAGCGAACGTGACTGTATGACGTTATTTCATATAAATCAGAGATTAATGTGGCTGACCCAGCGTTAGATTAGCGGCATCACAGCTGTTTTTTGTGCCGTGTAACTGATTATTCTATGCAGTGAATTAGACTTCAGACGATGCTACTATAATTCATAATTTATTGTAAACTATTTACCTTCATAATTTATAGCCTTGCTAAAATAAATCTTAATGTACCTACATTATTTCCAGAGTTTCGAATCTTAGCGTACCTAGATACCTATAGTTAATGCAATTTTCAAGCCCCGATTTGAGTACTATACGATCAAATAACATTACCTAGTGTACAGTAACCAAATAACCCTATCAAATTTATTATTAAATAGAAATTCAAAAAACAACGAGAAGAATTTTAAAATAAACTGGTACAATGAGTTATAGTTAATAGTGTGTAAAATTAATTACTTAGAACGTAATTATAAGTCGTTTAGATCCACCATGCGATATTTTGAAGGTTCAAACAAGTTAAACCATATTGAAGGAGATCTATAGCATCTATAGTAGGTACGTATGTTCACGGTTTCATGTGTATTAAAATTTAAAATGAATGTTGGAAATTTTTAAATAAAATAAACGTAGAGCACAGCTCTACATATTAATATGTATTATATAAATATTAGAAGGAAGAAATACTGACCTATAACATTTTTTCGTCTTTTATATCCTACTTAATATTATAAATGCAAAAGTTTGTGAGGATGTGGTACCTAAGTGTAGGTATGTTTGTGTTTGTTACTCATTCACGCAAATACTACTGAACCGATTACAATGAAATTAAGCACACTTAAATGGAGGATAATTTGGATTAACACATAGAATAGGTTTTATCCCGGAAATCCCAAGGGAACGCGGGCGAAGCCGCGGGCGGAAAGCTAGTAAAGCATAAATTGAATAAATACAACCAATCGTCATAATATAAAAATACATTTATAGAAATAAACTTAAGTGTTTATTAAAGTGTGCGTGTATAGCAACTACTTTTTCCTTTTTCACATAGCCGTAGAATATGTAATTTCAAAACTGATCAACTAATGGGACTAGTCTTAATTGTTCCGTCTGTTGTTACCGACACCTTTCGTTTAATTATCGGATATAATGCATATTAATTGCAGCATTTTAGCAATTATGTCAATTATACATCGATGTTTATATTTTCACTCGCGATTTCTTCTCTACAGTTTTTAAGGAAGCCAATTAAAAACACCCAATATTGTTTATCATAAGAAATTTTCCGTAGTGTGGCGAATTTTGAGTGTTTTTAACTCTCTCTCTCTCTGAGGTAATTCGATTAATTATTATCTTTCACAACGGACTACGATCGTTATTACCTATATACCTACCTACTTAAATGTATTGCTTTTGTTACTTGTAAAACTGATTATTTTCCTATACAAAGATATATAAGTAAGTACTACATATTATTCACACTGCACACAGACATCATACCTATAGGATTGTAATGTAAGTACATATTTAAAATTTAAAAAAAATGTGGATCTTATGTTACTAACAAGTTAACGTTTGACAAACATTTCGCCAAAATTAATTTACACTTAAAATATGGAAATTACTTAAGCTTATCTAACAATCAAATCTTGAACCGTTATGGAAGACGTAAGATTATTTAAAACGGATAAAGTAAGCACGTAGGTATGTTTAAAATCTGAAGACCGTTACAGTCTACGAATAAATTATAAATTTACAGTAGCTTCAGTTAATAACTATGAATTAGGTACCATGGATATTGCTACAACTAGATAAAAGGTAATGAATAGGAACTTTAAGTATGAAGGTACTGTATGATATTCAAGAATTCAATTTTGCATTCAAAAGTTATAATAATATTTAAAGCTACATTATCAGGTTTACTAATTCAAATGAATTACGTACTTACATACCTACTTGATAGACACTTATGCATCTCGTTTTTCGTTATTGATATCTATAAATTGAATATCTACGAATTTAACAACGCCTGATTAATTGCGCTATATCAAATAACTTACAAAATCATCAGGGCTCTTAATCACAACTACATTCTTGGCTCACGTTTCCCATCGAATTTCTAAAAAATGCAACAGATCCGAATACATTATCTGTGAGATATCAACTGTTCTTCGATACAAGTTTTTGAGACATTTTAATTGCATTTTTAGAAATTCGATATCAATAATGGCTTTCTTTTCCTATAAAGAACTGTCTCAAAAGCTTATACCTATTGCATTATTCATAGCCTTAATTGCTATTACAACTAATCTCTGTATGCAAAATCATCTGATGTTTTGCACGTACAAATTTTCAAGTCTAATAATTCTTGTTCCATCAATATTGGCATGCTAGTGAGCGCGGCGGGCAGTCACCGTGAAAATAATGAATAAGCCATAAATTGGAATCTGTAGATCATCCAGTATAATTGCAGAAAAACAAGCTAAAGATATGCGATGTAAGCGAACGTGGAAACAAACGATTTCTTTGTGCGCTCAATGAGTTTATTCATTATTGTCTAATTAAATTAGGTGCTACGTAATTGCTACGGGGAAATATTTTACATTTTATAAGCCTGCAGGAGCCCTTTTTAATTTAACTGGGTCAAACCACTCTTATTGGAGGGTTTATGTTTGTATTGACCTATATGCTTTCTCTTTCTTTTATAAACTTTACAACTTAATTTTCAGTTCAAAAATTAAAATAGTTCATTTAATATTAGTTCAGTTATAATTTGGGTCTCGGAAATGGTTTACTGTATAATACAGTCTGTATTATAAATTAATAAAAAAAAGTTATCGATTTATACACCATTAGGAAACGCTATTTAACTAGCCTATTTCATTTTATGATATGCTCTAATAATAATTCTATTTATCCTAAGGGCACTGTCTCGAAAGCTTGCTGAGCCTCGCTGTGGTGACTTACTTGTTTATTATTATTATTTAAGCCTTAAGCTATTCAGCAGATTGGTCTTAGTTCAAGCTATTACAAACCGATTTATTTTGTTTGATTGTTATATGTACTAGTATAAGATAGGTAGTAGGTACATATAGGCAAACAGATTTAGCCTAAATTTTGTTTATAGTAAGCCTAACAAAACAAAATATAAATATAGTAACAAAACAACCACAATTCAGTAGCTCCACTTTATTTAGATTATTTTTTCAATAAACTGTACTACCTATTACTATAAAATGCAAATACCTACTAATATAATAAAATGCAGTTCCATCAGGTAACAAGACAAAGTATAAATTATAAATATAAATTTATTTTTATAAACAGAAAATGTTAAGTACAACTGAGAAGTTTTAACACTTTGAATACATTGTCCACACATATTTAAACTATCATCTGTAGAATTCAACGCGATGATCATAATAATTTATGTACATTTTACATGCAACATTGTTAATTGGTTGGTTTTAAAGTTATCTTTGTGTGCCTAGTATGTATTTGTAATGAATTTTTAACATTTGATTTCATTCTTACCCAACAAATTACTGGGTAAATTATTATTAGGTAGTATTTAATTTGTGATAGGTTCAGGTTTCGTTCTGTTCATTAAATGTTTCTCTATCTAATCAACAGGTGGGGTAATCATTTGATTGAAGGTTTAATTTTAGGTCTAAAGAGTAAAACTTAAAATTAATTAAACAAGTAAGTAGGTAGGTACAATATTTGATAAATTTTCATATCTCACTAGAATGTATTCGAATAATTGTCTTTTGCTAAAATCTGTATTTTGTATGTTTTATGCATAATTTTATAAGACATTAAAAATTGTCTAGCAGGACTGCAAATACCTGCTACTTTCTTAATGCATTAGTAACTTTCATAAAACGTCGATTAGAATAAATATATATTTAAATGCAATGTAAATATGAGGGTCGTTGACATACCTACCAAAATCTTAATTTTTCAAGAAGATTTAAGATTTATATAAGTGCGATGCGTGCGTCCATAATAGTTTTATAGTATCCAAATTTATACTTTTGTTTGTTTACCAAACATACCATTCATTTTTAGGTCTAAAAGTGACCTATCACATTGCCCCAAAAAGAAACAAAATTTCAAACCGCAACAAACTCTAATATAATTTGAGTTCAACAAAGGTAAACAAAGCATTATAAAGGCAATTTATAAGTGTAGAATTGTAACAATATTCGGTAAATAACCGCGTTGACCGCCTTGGTTATCAGAGCGGTTGTACACCTAATGGCAGAGCTGTGATTGAACGTCGGAGACACTGTGGTTTAAACAGATAACGTACCATACTTTCTATGCAAGTATTCCGACGAAATGGAGATGGATTTACCTTTTTTCTATGTAATGACGATTCCAATGACGGTTTCCTGAGTGTTGTATATTTAAGTGCAATATGTAGGCTTCATTATGTGCCTCGCAATATTCACACTAGGTTTGAGGTCTCGAGCAAACGTAGATGTGAAGGTTTTTTGCGCACGTATTTAAATATATATGATCCATTAATGTACAATGTACATAATATATTCGTTGTACGTATGCTGTATGATATATAAAAGTTTATATGCATATAGATTTGACATTTCTTGCAAAAAAATCTAATAGATACTTTACTAGACAGTAGACATCTATATTAGGTACCTAGCACGAACGCAGTAGGCGTCCGAAAGCCTAAAATAAGTATAGATGATACTTTATTATACCAGTTATTTAGAGCTCCAAACGAAACATTTCATAAAGTGGAAAATTACTAGAGTACTTGCAAAATATTCGCAGTCGATGCTTTACAATCTGTAATAAGTGAGCCCTTTGAGCTATTGTCTGCTTGATAGCTGAGACTGAACAACTTATTGCTGTCAACATTATAATTTTATAAGATTTTCTGTATAGTAAAGTACCAACATTAGGTATTTTGTAAGTCTTATTTTTTTAAATATAGGTCACACGATTGCATGCTAATTTAACTCTCTTAACAACGTTACTATACGATCGCTATTGCGATTTGCTAATCAATATTCTCGAAATTTCTATGAATAATAATATTTGCACAAATTCAAAATTAATCATAAATAATAATTAAACTAGACTGTTAGCCCAAACGAGAATTTTATGGATCGCAATTAAACGATCATAGATACTCAAGACTAGACGTAATAAAATGAAATAATTAAAAATCTAATGCTCATCAATAGCAATTTGTGTATTTGAATACTAATCCTCGACTTTCACTGCATTTCATAACACTTTTCCCCGGTTCGATTTCCGGGGCGGATGTTATGATTCAGTTGGTACGTTATTGGAGTCAAATACTTGGTTTATAAACAAGTTATTTGAGTGATTTTAAACGTGGATTGCTGAACAAAACCGTATCGGTTCTGGCGAAGCAATTACTTCCTAAAATACCTTGATGTTTCCGTCGCATTATAATAATTATTCTTCGTGATACAGAACAAATTACCCTAGGCGCTACTCAAGTACATGTTATACGACATTTAAAATATTCTGTGGCTTCGTGTAGTATTAATATTAGAGATACCTAATCGAACTATCAAAGTTTAATTTCAATTTATAAATTAATATTAAGCTCTACATAAGAAAATTTATTATTTATTTATTTATTTGTAGTTTAGTTCTATACTGCCTTTTTAAACACATCTACATTATATTTTAGATACTTATATAAATTATTTCGTGAGAAAATATAGCCATATTTTTTGTTCCTGCGAGCAATTAAGCAACATTGCAATAGAAACCCCGTTGAGTGATTTGAACGCGCCTGCTTAATTCATTGACAATAAATATTTAAATAACAATAATAAAACTAGAAACACAATACACTAGCTTATCAACAAAACTATCCCACTGTTTGCGTGGGCGTTAGATGCCCAAATTTTGGTCTTCCATGTGACCAGTATAATTTTAATGACGATACTTATCATTAGACTCACAAAAGATAGACTTTACATTCTTTTGAATTATTTTGTTTTCTATCAGACGACAAATCTACCTTACATAGAATCCATAATATTTTATGTATAGGTACCTATAAGAAATATTATATAGAACCAGCTGAAACATTTCTTTTTCCTTCCTTATATAATGCCTCTTCGAAAAAGTACTTCTGTAATCAGTAGTCACCGACTAAATGAATATAATAAAATCATCAGGTCCAACTATAAAATATTCCTTCTTATAATATTATCCTTGTTTATTTTTAACTAGCGACCCGCCCCGGCTTCGCACGGGTGCAATGCTGATACTAAATACACTACAGAAAAATTGTGAACGTTGTATAGGTATAAAAATATAGCGGCCCGCTCCGGCCTCCGGCATCGCACGGTGCACGGGTATAAAATACTAGCAATGCCCTGCGGTTTCACCCGCATAGATAGCGATATCGTTACAGTGAAAAGTCTACTAAATAGGTCGGACTATAGGTTTAATTTTTAATCACATGAAAATCACCTTTACCCCGTCCCGTGGGGCCGTGGGTTATGTCGGATTCCTACCGACCAAAACCCCACTGTGTTCCGTCAAGACGCATATTGGTAGAATTCCTCCGTGACCCCCGCACTACGGCCTGCTCGAACAGTATACCTACTATTTTCTGTAGATTGACACTTTTAAAAATTCGTTATATCTTTTGAATGGAATATCCAATTCTTTTCATTTAAAAAGTATTTTGCTGGTATTGAAACAGTCTATAATAAAACATCATTTAGGGCCGATTTTTCAATGCCCAGATAAACAGCTAGATAGACTTTATTCTTCAGTTAACAAAATATTCAATTTTTCAATAGACGAATAGGACTTATCTATCGAATAACTACGTTATTTGAGGAATAAATCTATTTGCCGCTCCAACGGTCAGATAGCGCGCTATTCGACGGTTAGGCGTTTGAGTTGACAACTGACGCGTCAAATTTGGGATATTTTCGTATGTCATAACATAGAGCGTAGAATTATTAACAATTAAACCTCTTTCTATATAATTATTATCAATTAAAATCATATTGAAATTGATGTTTTTGATAGTACTGCCATTGAAAATTTGCCGAACGCTACCTTTAAGTATGTCGTTTCCATCGTAAAATATATAAATTGAAACACAAATTTAACCAAACTCTTTACTCGAATCAAAACAACAATCAACAATCATAGAAGACAAGAGCAATACAAGACAAACTTAAAATGCACTCCTGACGTGAGTCATAATGACGGTTGACGAATTGCAAGAGTTGACTCTATCCCGCTCTAACCTGACTAATTTAATATGTTTGTTTCGCCACTCCGAGAGCAGAGCTGCCAATATGGAAATATTTGGTCAGATAGTTATTCATCAAATAAATCACGATTGAAAATTAGGCGAGCCGTTATGAGTTAGATAAATAATTGAATAAATCTATTCGACGGGTAGTTATTAGACTGTTTATCTCGGGATTGAAAAATCGGCCCTTAATGGGATAAGGATTAATATATGTGTATGGATAACATGGTTTGATTACTGTCGGCACTTTTATTTACTTTGAAAACGTAAAAAAGTTGTTGTAGTAACATAACTTCTGAAGATGGACATATGGTATCGCGGACTTTCTTGTAGATATTGATCCATTCTACAATACCGTAGAACATTTTTTTGTTCTATCTTCAATAGATTCCGCAGCGCACGCGATGACAGAAGTTTTATTGAGGATTTTTTTACACCTTGGGTTACATTATTGCATTTTTGGTAAGGATCTCTAATTTTTTTGAAAATGCAATATAGCCTATGTTGCTCAGTAAAGATGCAGCTTTCTAATGGTGAAAGAATTTTTGAAATCGGTCCAGTAGTTTTTGCGTGAAAACCATACATACATACATACTTACAAACTTTTCCTCTTTATAATATTAGTATAGACATAGCCGGGCGGCCGCAAACGCTACGTCCTGCAATTTTTAAATCTGTAATATCTTCGAAAATATTCACTTAAATCATACGGTGTAAAGGGCCATATAGATCTATATTAAATGAACAATGTATCCATGGTATTTAATTGGTAAAGGATTAATGCTGTATTGGTTAAAATCGCTTCGAAAATTAGCCATTATTTGTCGTAAAAAGTAAATGACAAAAAAAAGTTATTGTGGGTTATCCATAAGAGATAGACATATACCATCGCGGACTTTTCTGTAGACCTTTTCAATGTGTATAATACTTAGTACATTATTTTGATAAAACTCGTAGGGTTCAGCCTGCGTTTGCAATGTAAGCGGAATAAATGTAATTTTTTACGACATCACATTAGAAACCTCAAAAATAACAGTACTTCTCCACTACTTAATGGATCTTATTATACATATAAACCTTCCTCTTGAATCACTCTATCTATTAAAAAAAACCGCATCAAAATCCGTTGCGTAGTTTCAAAGATTTAAGCGTACAAAGGGACATAGGGACATAGGGACATAGGGACAGGGAAAGCGACTTTGTTTTATACTATGTAGTGATAAATCAAAAATAAACGTAAGATATACATACTTAAATAATGATGGACAGTGGGTAGTCATAAAACAGGATTGAAACATCTTTCCTGTTTGGCGGCTTATTAAAGTTTCAAGTTATAGCATCATTCCGCGTTACTATCAAAGAAAGCATCTTTTTATTTAGAATATTTTTAGTGAGATTACAGTAAACATGTTTTATAGCCTAAATTCAAGAGTGATCGTGTTTATTATACACACAAGAATTACAATGTTCATTCATATAATAGATACCAACTAATAACTAATATTATAAAGATTATTAGAAGAGTTTATTGTTTGTTTGTTTGAACGCTCTCTGTTTGTTTGAATCTCAGAAAATACTGGTCCGATTTGAAAAATTCTTTCGGTGTTAGATAGCCCATTTATCGAGGAAGGTTATAGGCTATAATATCATCAAGCTACGATCAACAGGAGCGGAGCAATGCGGGTGAAACCACGGGGAACAGCTAGTCGTTTGTATAATAATAGCGCGTTGAACTTCTTTCGTTGTTGTTTTTAATCACAAATTGTGTCACTATTGATTTTTGAAGTGAAACGTTTTTAGGCCTTTTAGGAGTAAAATTTTAATTTCGTAGTAAAGTTTCATGTCGCGTCATGGCAATACCGTCACGTCATGGAGTAAGGCGATTTTGAATTTTATTAACGAAGTTTCACTTCTGACACGTGTGCTCGGAATACGCTCTTTTTTAATGTGAATCTTCTGAGAAAGTTATTAGGAAAATAATAAACACCAGCAAACGTGTTTAGAGAGATAAATAAGACGCTTCACGAATTAAGTAACTTATTTAGTTATAGTAGCGAGAAAAATACATGACGAAGATACGAAAGACAGATGGACAGGTGTATGTTTTTACTTTCACTCCTTAAAAATAAAAACAATTGGTTTAGTCAATAAATGGCAATTAATTTAATTCTAACCCTATCTATACATAAAAGCGTAGTTGTATTTAAGGATCTAACATTCTTAAGTCGATGATATTGTGCTTCGATATATGTATCTAGGTAATAAATAGGTTATATTGTGATGTGTTTAGGCAAGCAGGGGCAATTTATAAATAAAAACTTTTTTTACAAAACATTTCACTGACTTTAATTTCTAAAAATATGTAAGTTTAAAATTCAGTAATATCTAAAGTTATTTATATTGACTGGGTATATATAGAATTTAAATATAGATCTTATAGAGTCGATAAAAATCCACTTAGTAGGTTAAAAATCTCTATCATTCAAAATTTTCTATTTTTAACGATTTTAATGGTTTTATTTTTATACTAAACCAAATAGTTTTCTATTTTTGATTCACTTAAATATGCATATTATTCAAGATGTGCGTTCTCTATTTTAAATGTGAAACGGTTATTTTATTTATGAATGTCGAGTCCTATTTTATTTTTTACCGATTTCAAAGAATCTCAGATAAATATACAATAAATAAAGGTGCCTATAATATATAATATACAATAAAATAAAAACATAAGATTTGAAATTGACATATTTTTAATACATTATGTTTGTATATTTCCCACAATGTGCCTATGTTTTATATTTATTTTCTCGCGATAGCACTTCAAAAACAACTCTTCGTAAACAAAATGACTTACTAAATTTATTCAATATCCACGCGTTAATTGAGGTAAAATAATATATTTTAAATAAAGTAATAGCTCTGATTCACATCTTAATTACCGACTTCCTCGGTAGTTAAATATATATTAATATTCATGAACAAATGAATGAACATTTTGTCAACTCTCAGACGACGACCAAACATTTGAATATTTTTGGACAACAGTTATTTATACCAAATTTTCCTTATACATATTCCTAAGTATCTATATACATATAGCACCTTGAAATAAAGTAAATAAAAAAAGGAAAGGCTCTATATTTTTTTAAGAGCATCTTCTGCCTTCTGTCTTCGAATACCGATTTGTGATCGAATTTTTTATATTGTTTACTAGCGGTCCGCCCCGGCTTCGCCCGTGGAACATATTTCGCAATAAAAGGTAGCCTATGTTCTTTCTCAGGGTCTAAAGATTATCTGTGCCAAATTTCATCAAAATCGGTCCAGTAGTTTATGCGTGAAAACCATACATACATACATACATACAAACTTTTCCTCTTTATAATATTAGTAATAAAGAAAAGAAATATGTTTATATAGCATTTGAACGCTCTAAAACTAAAATATTTAATAATAATAAGTTAGGGATAGAAAGACTCATCACAATATGCGGAATTAAATATGCAGTAAATATAAAAACATCACCCTGTCTGTCTAGTAAAGTGTACGTAATTATTAGTGATCCATGTCTAGTCTTCGATAGAATAAATCGAGAACTTAGAACGCAGAACGTCCATAATATTATTCCGTTTATAAGTTGGTACATTTAAACATGTTGTATTTTCAGTAGGTATTAGTACTTTTATTTTGGATACAAAAATGACAGCTAAAACATCCAATGTATGCAAGGTTAAAATTGTTATGGTATTAATTAATTTAATAAATATCCATATAATAGAGCCCGTGGAAGTATCCGAAGAAAACATTGAGTAAACATATTTTATTATCGACAGAGAAGTTCATAGTTTTCAGGTGCCATCTTACTGTGAACTGATAATCAACAAAATTATTTAGATAAACACTGAAACACGCTTATCTACTTTAGAATGTGGATTTGTTGTGTAGAACACAAAGGCAAACAGGCTAGACATGTTGGTCTTCGAATACTTTAAATGTCTAGAACTTGTTAGACCAAAATCAAAATGTAAGAGCTATAAATTACGAAATGCTGAATCAGGGTCAATTATAAAAATGGTCACAGGTTTAGTATTTAATGTACCACCATGGTTTAGGAAATTTATGGCATATTGAATTAGGCAGGAATTTTTCTCATAGATACTACAATACTAGTTAATAATATATTCATAAAACATAATCTTAAAGAAACATGCCTCCACATAATATCATCTGTATTTATCTCTACAATCAAGGTCCGTTATAGAATAGTAACTATTACTACGGTTATAGAACCGTAGTTTATACTTTATATGCTATAGAATAGATTTTATTTGTTATATGAAACATATATGCGTGTCATTGACCTCTTTATTATTGAATTAAAGCTTGCTGCTTTATTGAATAACTAATGAAGCATTAAAATTGCAAAATGCTTGATTCTATCGCAGGTCGTCACACTCATCACTAATATTGCAAATAATACGACGTTCATTTAAAGTTGGTTGTAACATTCTCAATTTCTTAAACATCACATTAAGTCTAGACGAGAACGTATAATTCTTCATTTTAAATTATTCTAAGGACATTATAATGTCTCCGAATCTTACTTTAATATTTAGGTATTTGTAATGGATTAGAAGGAGCTAGACCGATACCTTGCCGATACCTCATTAATTACTAGTCATCCGTCATCATCATGAAAACTGCAGTTTTTCAGAAAAGATAATATATGAAGACATGATAAAGTGACAAGGTATTATACTTATTTTGTAAATGTACTGTCAAGTGACGCGTAGCACAAAAGCTCATTTTTATTTATATGCGCCATAAAAAATGAATCAGAAGATTATTGTTTCTACTGACATTTTTATATCTACTATCGAGAGAAATGACAAATGAGATATCCGCCGTAGGCATTTTACAGGTGTTTATTGTAATGGAATGAATTATAATATAAAAGAAACGGCAGTAAAATAAACATTTTTTATAATTTTTTTTTTGGTTTGACGATGACGATGATTCTTAATATTATGTTAATCTGTAAATTCTGTCTTTTATTGGAAGTAAATGAAGTATAGTTATTTTATTTATTAATAAGTATTAAGTAGTATTAGTTTATTTATTAATAAGTAGTAAGTATTAAGTACCTACATATCATAGCAGATATTATAGTAGGTATAAATAAATAAATAATAACACTTTATTGTACACACAGATGAAGTTAACAGAAAGACAATAAAAATCAGCACAAGAGGTTAAGGTAGGCGGTCTTATCGCTCATGAGCGATTTCTTCCAGACAACCAAAGTAATTTAAAAAAAAACCAAAATTTTTAAACTAATGGCAACCCTATAAACCTTTTATTTATTTTGTGCCGCCCCCCTAATATAATTTGTTCCTAATATGTATTACATGTTGCAGATATGTATAAGATATATAAAATAATGTATGAAATAATTTTAACAAAATAGGAACAAGCATCTTTACATTTAAATATGCACATATGCAGTATATGTACAAAAAAAGGCCATATTAATATTTTTTGTAAAAACAGTAACTTGTAGGTATAGATGGATAAGAACCAGGAGCATATATCCATTACCGGCTTTCTTCTTCCTATCTTGAATTATTCTCTTATCAACTCGTCATAAAACTTTATGAGCTGACCATCAGTAGGTAAGCCGCATAGCCGCAATATACTCGTTTTTAAAAGTGAAAAAAAAACAGTAAGAGACAAAAATTTTGAATACTGAGTAACAAAAAAATTCTTATTCTAATGATAAAATAATTGTAGGATTTGACAATTGAATTGCAGAAAAAGAAGATAGATTAACAGCTATAAAAAAACATTTTAAGAAAAAAAAATAATCATTAAGTAAGGTGTTAATCAAATAAATCATAATTCATAATCTTAATTTGTACGATTAACTATAGTTAAGCGAGGGTTAAGTATACTTAACCCTCGGTTTAATGACAAACCATTCATCAAATTATTCTGAACAGTTATTTTGTAATTACTCAAGCGTATACTTATCCTTAATATGGCAAATTTTTTTACCATCCTACAAATTGTCTATGATTTTTAATAATCACATATATTTTACTTATTATAATAGATATTATTTTTCATTAGTCAAACATTGGCTAAAAAACGAAGGTTCAAGTTCCGATGATTAACAAACTAGCTTTTAAAAATTAAGCGAAAGTATTTAATAATTGCTGACGATTAACGTAATTAGTCAGGGGAATGAAACACAGAACAAGTTATTTTAAATTAGCGATTTGTAATCGTGGAAACGATGGAGTTATGATCACTGTGGAATCAAAGTTCCGGCTCACGTCACTCAGATTCATATATGAGTTAGAGACATTAGTTTCTTTATAATTAGTTTACGGTGCAATATAGAAAGCGGGAGATGTGTTCCAGTAATATACAAATGTACAGGGTGTCTCAAAAGAAAGTTTATATTTTGTGGATCAATAAAAAAAAAAGTAAGCGGTGTATTGAAAAAATGTTTATTAATAATGAAAGTGTATAATATGGGAATTTATTTATTAAAAATAATATCGTCCAAATGCAGTCCATTGCGTTCACGGCACTCATATAATCGAACACTAAAATTATTTATGACAGCTCGGCAGGTAGACACAGTGATGGCTGCCATTTCGTGTCGGATATTTTCTTTTAAATGCACTAGAGAAGTTGGTTTTTTGCCAAACACTTTAGATTAAAGAAAAAGTCCATGGGAGTTAAATCAGGGCTGCGTGGAGGCCAATTTATATCACCTCTGCTAGAGATCAATTTTCCCGGAAAATTTTCATGAATTCGAGGTAAAGACATATTGGATGTGTGTGATGTAGCTTCGTCTTGCTGCAACCATGTTCTCTGGTAAATCTAAAGAGTATGCCAACAAACCAACTTCTCTAGAGCATTTAAAAGAAAATATCCGGCACGAAATGGCAGCCATCACTGTGTCTACCTGCCGAGCTGTCATAAATAATTTTAGTGTTCGATTAAATGAGTGCCGTGAACGTAATGGACTGCATTTGGACGATATTATTTTTAAGAAATAAATTCCCATATTATGCACTTTAATAATTAATAAACATTTTTTCAATACACCGCTTACTTTTTTTTTTATTCATCCACAAAATATAAACTTTCTTTTGAGACACCCTGTATAATATATAATGCGTAGTTCTCTACCGTAGTAAACAAAAATATATGTAGGTACATATGTTTTCGAAATTCAAGAAGGCCACAGGCAGCGGATATTATACAGTTTATTTTATATTTGTCAGCGTAAGATTCGATCTTTGTATGTTTGTCAATGTGGGCTACTTCAGTCTACTTCGACTCTACTAGTTATGGGTAACTTCATGAATTTTATAGATACCTAAATCCTATAAGGCACTATAAGTTAACCGCATTTTACTTTAAGGGCCGATTTTTCAATCGTTGGTTAAAACTTATTCATCGAATAACATATTAAACTACCATTTCAAAAATGTATTCTAATTGTTGGTATTTGACAGTTTACAGGTGACATTTTAAAATGTTCGTGTAATACTTTATTTGACGGATAAATTTTAACCAAGGGTTGAAAAATCGGCCCTTAGTTTAGTAACTACCTAATTAAAAATTTGAGAATAATTTCTAAAAAAATCATTTGATAACATCAGCCAAGATGCTTTAATAGGAATGAAATTAATGCTAATTATTTACAGAAAAGTTGTTTTTGAGTATCCATATTATTGCATATATTAAATTAAAAATAACTTGTTTTTGTGTAGCTTATTAGAGTATTCTTAAAATAATTTTGGGTTTCATTTTAGAATGTTAAATTAATTAAAAGTAATATAAAAATACACTACTAAAAAAAACTAATAAGGTACAGGAGAATAAGTTGTATGTTAGTTATTAACATTCAAAATAATATATGGCTGTTATGCCGAAACCAAGCCGAAACGTTGTATGTCATAATCAGACAGCTCGTTTAAAACATTTCATATAAAAACGACACGATAAAATATTACCAAATCCATAATGAATCGAGTAATTTTTTAAGCGCAGATGGGAAAAGTCAATAAATCAGTCCCAAAGAATGTGAACGGGATGTTAAAAGTGACAAAGGAAAAAGAAATAAGAAATCATCCTGCAAATGCAATTCTTGTACTTATCTATTTAAATAAAACGTAATCTTGGAATGTTGCTAAGGCCCGTAGGCCGTAATAAAACATCAATTGTAGTTTATACCAAGAAAAATAGTTTAAACTGTTAATACTCGTAATCGATGTACAGTCACAGAATCTAGTATAATAGAGTCATTGCACAGAATACTTAATATGTAGTAGCTATAGTCGAAACTGTCGCGTTGGGATAATAATATTTTTAACGGAATTTTATGTGAAATGACACAGTTTATCGTATTGATATTACTTAAAAGGTTTAAACCAAAGTTTAAGTATTCACATGGCTTTGTTTTATTTACAGTTGATATAACGGGCCTTATACTTATTCAGAATCTAACATACCTAAGTAGAAGCGAGCACTGACAAATCGTAGTTTATTAATTTTGACCAAAACAAATTTCATTAACATCTTAACATAATTTCATCAATTCTTATAAGTAATGTTAGGCTTGATGCAGAGATAAAAAAGCGAAACATTGTTTTAACATTTTATAGGAAAAATAATGAAAATAAGTTATTTTCGAGATTGTGGTATAATACAAAAGGCTTCTTTTACAAATAACTCTAATCAACGTCTAATTTTATCAACGACTTAAAGAAAAACGTGTGGATAGCTGTTATTGTCAAATAGTTAATCGTTATAATTAATTATTTTCAATTTAACATGCCTACCAAGATAGGTACATTCTTATTCCGATACTTTTCCTACTAATGTAACGGTATTTAATATTAATAAGACCCTTAATTAATGAATTATAGACCTTTCCAAACATGTTCCCAGATAATATATTTTTATGTTCAAAATATTTATGAGATATCTGTAGTTAATGTATGAACTTGAAATTACATCTTCAAGGTCGTCCATTTTCACTCAAAACCATGCTTTTGACCCAGATGTTGAAAATTTTATGGTAAAATTTAAATAAGTTATTAATGTTTTTTCATTATGTAAATTTTTAATTATTCTCTATCGTTTTTGTTAATGAACCGAATCTATTAAATGGTTGTATTGATTGTGACTGAATAAATTTTCATCTTATTATATTTGTATAAGAAGAATGTATTCTAATGAATACCACATTTTATGTGTAGGGATCCGGATATTTTTATACAATAACTTTTTGGATGCAATGAACTTTATGACACGCTTTATGTTGTATATTACGTAGCTAAATAAATATATGGTTCTTATTTATTTGTGTTCTTTTTGCGAGTTATATAATTGTTGCCGATAGAAGATCCATTATGATATTTGTGTTTATCCTCGTCTGGCTCTTACCTCTGCATATTTACTGACTCAAAAAATTTATAATAATAATTTAAAGTCGATCAATTCTATCCTTTGTAAAAGTAAATTAATTAACTTTAGTTAGTTATCAAATAAATTACCTGCTGAGATATAAACTTGATCATTGTAATTACCGCCTTCATTATCAAACGATATCGCAACCAATATTGCAAAATGCGAAAGTAACTCTGTCTGTCTCTTCTTCAGATCTTAACCACTGAACCAATTTGGTTGAAATTTCGGAGAAAGATATATTGAAACCTTAAGACGGACTTAGGATATTCCGAAAAATCCCACGGGAATGAAAACTATGGGGATTTTCTTTGTCTACGTGGGCGAAGCCGTGGGCGGCAAGTTAGTCATTATAATATAAAATTTAGAACCACAGCCGCTTGAGAAAGTGGCCACCTGTAACCCGTTTATTCAATTAAATAAAATCCTAACAATAACCTGCATATTAATTCTATCACATCACAAACGATCAAGCTGGCATTGCTACTAATATGATTAAATAAATGACATAAAGAATGAAATATATACGTTATTGGCCATCGGTCGTTTGGACGGAATCGTTCGCCTACTAAAAAGATCAGCTTTATATTCTACAATAAAATAATAAATTATATATGCGTCTTAATTTGAAAGGAGATTAAATTTCTTAATTATATAGCCTATTGCCCTTAAAATTTGGAAAACTTATATCTTTTTTAACATCGTCAAAACAGGTTGTAGTTCAAGTTATGTGTTAGAAATAGGTACAATCTTGTGATATTAATCTTCATTTTCTAAATTTCTAATACAATTATAGAATCGGCCACCGTTATCTAGATGCGTGTTTCTTCTTTTAAAAAGTTACTGAATTATTATAAAATCAAATATAATAATTATTATTGTTTTACCGCATGCTGGTAACGCTCTGATAATAGCATTATTTATTTCGTATAATCACGAATTGTTGAGTGTAATCAATGTATTACATGACCTAACTAGAAGATATTGCATAAGATACACATGTCTATTAATATAATTACTGAATGTCATACGTAAATCAATCAAACACTGTGCAATCGTAAGTGTAAACCGTCTTTCATAGTGATGGAATAATGCCGATTGTTTATTTTCGAAAGCGTTAACTATTTTTAATATTCACTTGAAGCTAATTCCTTTCATTTGCAAATTGATAAATGTCTTAAATAACGAGGTAGATTTATGAATGAGATTTGCAAATTGGTATTGATAATACCTACGTCGTTTATGAACATGTAATTAAATAGAGACGTGTACGATGTTACTATTATTTCGATCATACGTCAGGGTGACAAATCAACATCGAGCTATGCTGCGCTGTACTGCGCTGTGCTGTGTTTGGTCAACTCGCTCGTTTAATATTTTAATGAGGATACAAACAACCCATGCTGTGCTGCGCTGTGTGAGGCTACGCTCTGTTTAAAAACGCAGCAGTCTCGAGCGAGGCGCGCTACCCGCCGTGCTAAGCCGCGCTGTGCCGAACTGTGCTATGTTTTTATGGAGCTCTGCCATGCTGCGCTGTGTCGAGCTTATTAACACTAGAGCGTACGCGCGGGGGACATTGGTCACCCAGTGCTATATATTGCTAAATATTTTTTTAAAGAATCGTACTTGAGTGTTGTTGTCTCAGGTATTCCCCGAATACCAATCACCGGACATTTTAGCAGCGTGTCAGCTTCCTTGGTGCAACGAAGTGTACTCTGCGAAAATATAAAAGTACATGGATGACGCATGTCCCCCGCGCGAGCGTTCTAGGAAGTTTTTGAAATCATACAATTACGAGTGAAAATCAAGTATACCTACCGCTTTTATTTTTTACTGCTCTTATGATCAATTTATACTTTTAAGAAATTATTAATATATGGGTAACTAAAATCGAAATAAAATACTCATATTCGAGTGCTAGAACATACTTATTTTTTATTGAAAATAAAATTTTATTGGATAAGAACAACTTATTCTTAAACTTTATAATTAGATGATTATTTTTACCAAATTTGTAGTTTCCAAAGTAAAAAAAACTGATTGATCACAATAAGTAAAAAATTAGTTACTTTTCACAGAGGTTTATGTTTAGCTCATAATTTAAGTAAAATGAGAAAATATTGATATTTTTTTTGTTTCATCACTTAAAAATAAAGTTGATTCATAAATAAGTACTTCGTTTACTTTTTAACCCATTGACCACCGAGCGGCCCGATCGGGCCGAGACACAATAGATTTTCTATTGTGTCTGTGATCCGAGGACTGACGGATTAAACTACGATTTTTATGAAAAAAAACGTGCGTCGTATTGGGTGACATTTATTATGTGACCCACGCGTGCACTCAAGGAAAATTTTAGGCGCGAGCGCTCTAGTGTTAATAATAATTAAAATGATTTTTAGTCATTCGCAAATATTTAAAAAAATCGTCTTCAGTGGCAATACTCTTTAGAAAATGAAATTCTCCGTATTTTTCACGTATGGTGTGAGGTAACAAGCTACCGTGACTGGACTCTTTTAACGACAAAATAACACATAAAATATCCATATCCGCTTCTTCTTCACTTTCATCTTCATCGGATTCAACTATGTCGTAATGTTTACGTTTTTTTGAAAATAGGGTCATATTTGACGAGATAAACGACTACACGAGCTGCTGATTACTTTATACTGAGCTAGATTGTTAACCTTCCTATACTCGCGCCAATTTTTGTAACACCTATACTCGCGCACGGTGTCACAGACCGATAGTGTTTACCCCTACACTATATATATTTACTAAGAAAACCGAAAACTATAACAATTTTTTTAAAGTTTAGGATGTACTGAAACAAAATAGTATTGATCATACTTAGTCTTTTAATTACTTTACTGACTTATAGTCTATAACAAATCAGTCCTCGAATTTGAGATGTTTTTCTTAAGTACTAGGGAAAACTAAATTAAAAACAGAACTTCTTTTTCAAAACAAAATAAACTTCTAAGTAATAATAATAAACATATCAAAGCACATATTTATCTATGTTTGGCTTAGTTTTGAGCCTTGCCTGTCCATCTTTTCCCAAGTAAAAATCACGGGAACTTCAGATATCTCTTCATTGTCATCGTCTTGCTCGGTGTCGTATGTCTCTTCTTGTACCTCCACGTTGTCTTCCACCTCACTGTCATTTTCGTCTTCATAGCAGAACCAGAACTTGATTCTTCCAGCAACAATCTGATTTGATCATCGTTCATTTTGACATGAAGTATGGCCTAAAAAATTGGTCAAAATATAATTTAGAGCAACATTCATACATATATTTTACTATACATACTTCATAAAGTATACAGTCTTAAAAAATATATAAATGTACAAAATATATAATATTAATACTTACACAAAAAGTTGCACCTATACTCGCGTCGGTCTCATGGACCGATTGGCGCCAAATGCTATGATACGTGAACTTCTGCCGACCACGCGACCTGCACTAAAATGAAGTTAGCCCCAAATCTGGAAACTAGCAAGGAACTCGACTTCACAGGATTTACCTGCATAAAATAATTACGAAAATGTGTTTCGTCGGTCTCACAGACCAACGCGCGAGTATAGGAAGGTTTAAAAACGTAGCTTAAGAAACACAGCACAGCACAGCGCAGCATCGTTTAATTGTTAATAAAACCGGCCAAGTGCGAGTCGGGCTCGCGCACAAAGGGTTCCGTAGCAGCAAATATAATAAATTACAGTTAAATCAACCTATCTCAAAAACTATAAGAGATACTTTGATCAAACCAAAAATCGTTGAAAGAGTTAATTAGCATGCATCACCTCTATTTTTTTTAGAATTTTATACCCCGTAGTTATAAAAATAGAGGGGGGGGGACATACTTTTTACGACTTTGAGAGCTGATATCTCAAAAACCGTTCACTTTAAGAAAAATGTTTTTTAGAAAACTTTATATCATTTTAAAAGACCTTTCCATTGATACCCCACACGGGTATGTACATCGAAAAAAAAAATTTCATCCCTCAGTTACATGTATGGGGGGCCCCACCCCCAATTCTTTTTTTTACTATTTAGTGTCATATTTTTGTAGCGGTTCATACAACACATATTCCCATCAAATTTCATCACTGTAGTACTTATAGTTTCCGAGTAAATCGGCTGTGACAGACGGACAGACGGACAGACGGACAGACGGACATGACGAAACTATAAGGGTTCCGTTTTTGCCATTTTGGCTACGGAACCCTAAAAAAACGTAGCTTAAGAAACACAGCACAGCACAGCGCAGTACAGCGCAGCATAGCTCGATGTTGATTTGTCACCCTTAGTCCCCTTAAAAATCAGGATTGTAATTGTTTGAAGTATGTCGCCAATTCACCAATTACGTGATAAAGAGCAATTACTAGTTCTTTAGTGTTTTCATACATATTTATAGCAATGCAGTAGCATCAGTAGCCGATATTTATATTATACCTACCTAAAAGGCTTATTACTTACTTACTTACTTACTATCTGGCGCAGTGACCCCAAAGTGGGTCTTGGCCTCCGACAACAAAAGACGCCACTTATCCCGGCACAGTGCGATGTTTTGCCAGTCTCTTCTGTGCAGTGCCACGAGATCGTTATTCACTTGGTCCGCCCAGCGATACTTAGGACGGCCAACCGGCCGGCGGCCTGAGGGACGCCCCAAGTAAACCCGCTTAGCAGCCCGATCATCTCCCATCCGCAGAACGTGCCCCAACCATCGTAGCCTATGCGCTTTAATCTCGCCTATGATGTTTGGTGCAGCAAAAAGTTCCTCCAGCTCCTTATTTGATCTGATTCTCCAGCTACCGTCGTTTAAGGGTATCGGGCCCAATATTTTACGGAGTACTTTGCGTTCCGTTACGAGAAGCTTCTTTTCTTCTTTTTGGGTGAGCGTCCAGGTTTCACAGCCGTACATAAGAATCGGCCTTATCACGGTTTTATAGATTCGAAACTTTGTACGTCTGCTCAATAATTTGGACCCAAGTATCTTATGAAGTCCTGCGTTACACCGAAGAGTGTTTTGGACACGAAGTTCGATCTCCTCTTCTCTACTATTAGTGTCTGTTACAGGACATCCAAGATACTTGAATGTAGCTACGCCCTTAAAAATGGTGTCTCCAACAGTTAGGTCTTCCCGCTTTTGTCTCGTGTTTCTATAACGGCGCATGTGCTGGTACTCCGTTTTGGATTCGTTAATACTAAGCCCAATCTTAGCGGCTTCTTCTTTAAGGCATGCTACAGCCTCCGTCACTTGCTGCTTCGTTTCCCCTACCATTGCGAGATCGTCGGCATATCCGATAACCTTGTACTGTCCGTTTAAAGTTACTCCACCATTAAGGTTATGGACTTTTCTAATGACGTGTTCGAGTGCAAGGTTGAAAAGTAGAGGTGACAAAGCGTCTCCTTGCTTCAGACCGCTTATGACGGCAAACTCATTCGTGAATTCAGCTCCAACTCTTACTACTATATTACTTTCTTGAGTAGCCATTTCAACAAGCCTGACCAATTTTGGAGGGATCTGAAAGTTCCTTAGGATATTATATAAAGCAGGTCTATCTACACTGTCATACGCCTTAGCAAAATCTACGAAGACCGTGTGAATGCTCTGTGCGTATTCCCACTTTTTCTCCATTAATTGTTTTAGGAGAAAGATTTGGTCTACTGTGCTACGATTGCGCCTAAAGCCACACTGATAATCACCCAGAATGTTTTCTGCTAGTGGCTGCAATCTCCGTAGCAACACGTAGGACAGAACTTTATACGCTGATGGTAACAACGCTATGCCTCTATAGTTGCAGCATTCCTTTCGGCTTCCCTTTTTGTGGATTGGGCATATGATTCCTGTATTCCATTGTTTTGGTTGTCGTTCCAGATCCCAGATCTTTCCTATGAGTTCAAATAGTTTTATTTGTGTGGTCTTGCCGCCGTATTTCCACAATTCCCCTGGTATTTTGTCAATACCTGGGGCTTTATAATTTTTCAGTTTATAAATGGCTTCCCGTACTTCTTGAAAGGTTGGAGGATTAACTGTTTCTTCATCTTGTATTTCGGCTGGAGCGTCTACTCTTTGCTGAGGAGCTGGGCAATTCAGGAGTCCTTCAAAGTATTGTTGCCACATAGTTTTTAGTGTGGGCATATCAGTTACGAGGTTACCGTTAGAATCTGCTAAGATTTGTGATGTTGGTTTGTATCCTTTTTTGACAGACCTTATCTCCTGGTAAAATTTCTTACATTGTTGTGTTTGGATCAAGCATTCCATATCAGATACCAAATTATCCATGTGCTGCCGCTTCGCTTTTCGGATAACCTTTTTAGTTAGAGCTCGTACTTGTTCGTAACTTTCGATCCACTGATTGTCTTGCTCTGCCAATACTTTGAGATTTCTCCTCTCTTCAAATAACTTAGTACACTCATCTGTCCACCATTTTCTTTTCTTTCGCTTCTTCTTTTTACCTAAAATTTTCATCCCTACGTCTCTTATTATTCCACTAAGTGTTTCCCAGGTAGCATCAACATCATCCGTTATATCTAAATTATTAAATTTATTATGTAATAGGCATGACGAAAGATTTTCAAAACCTCTTCCATAATGTGTGTATACGTTTATTAAACAAGAAAAACCCTATATTTCGCTAATATACTTAAATTTAACGAAGATAAAAGCCATTTTTCAAAAAATATTTATTAACTGTGCTAAAACAGCTCACAGGTGTCATGGCGTAGGCGTGACGTCACTCTTACGTAAATACGTAATTATCTGTATGCATAGCGAAGTAAAATTAAACAAATATTTAATTATAAAATGTTATAGAATCTAATTTCAAAGTTTATAAGTGGTGTGCAGTATTGCAATGTGAATCTACATAAAAATAATACCCAAAAAAAGTGTTAGTAATTGTTCAAAGTGAGAAAATAATATGAAATGATTGTATAAATTTGACGCAGAGAAACCCGAACCACATATTCGTGAATTCGCAATTATATTTCTGTTCTGAGTCGATAAAGCATACGTGAAAAAATAGAAAATAAATAAAAATGCGTATTCTCAGCATATTCATAACAACAAAATACACCTGCCGCGAAGTTGTTGTGAGTTGTTTACGTAGACGTGACGTCAAGCGTGTTTTAGTCAAAATGGCTGACTGCAGAATTTCAATGTTTTATTTTATTGATAATCTCATTAATCTTAATGTTTTTAATATTTCTAAGTCACTATTTTTAATTTATATATTATACATATTCCCTTAAAAACACTAATTCGAACATTTATGGATACTGTCGTCATGCCTATTCTATCTGAAATTTACTTGAAAGTTCTAAGTCTCTTGTGTTATCTGTTTCAATTATGGGTCCATTGCCTTTCGGGTCTGAATGCGCGATGTTAATTTTTGCAACCACTTTAATTATCAGCATATAGTGATCGCTGTCGCAATCAGCACCTCTAGCAGTTTTAACATCTTTAATGCTGTTTTTATGTCTACTATCCACGAGAACATGATCTATCTGATTAACTATTTGGCCGTCAGGTGACTTCCACGTTCCCTTGTGTATGTTTTTATGAGGAAACACAGTGCTCATGATGACCATATTTTTTGAGGAGGCGAAACTAATTAGTCTAATGCCGTTATCGTTTGATCGATCATGCTTACTGTGTCTACCTATTGCCGGCATAAATACCTCTTCTTTCCCGACTTTGGCATTAAAATCACCTAAGAGTATCTTAACGTCGTATTGAGGTACTTGTTCATACACATTTTCAAGGTCGTCATAGAAACTATCTTTGGTCTCCTCATCAGCCAATTCAGTTGGAGCATAAGCGTTAATGATGGTTATATTGGAAAATTTTCCTTTCAATCTTAGTACACATATTCTCTCAGAAATTGGATCAAACCGAAGGACATTTGAGACGTTTTTATTAGCTACCATAAATCCAGTTCCATTAATATGTTTTCCGTCTGAGTTGCCACTATAAAATAACATAAATCCGTCATCCAGAGCACATTCCCCATTTCCAGGCCATCTAACCTCCTGCAACGCAGCTATGGTGATGTTATATCGCTGAAGTTCTGTCGTCAGTTGGTATATGGCACCGGGTCGGTAAAGGCTCCTAACATTCCACGAGGCAAATCGGCTATCCGTTATTCCACGCCATTGGTTGTCGTAATTGGGTCCGGGTCTCTTTTTCTTTGTTGTCAGTTTCGTAACATTGGATTTTTTATGTGGAGGGGTTGTCAGCCCCTCGCACAACCCCCGAAATGCTGGAGGACCACACCCTTCTTTGGTCAGCGAGGCCATCGGCCTTAGCCGGTAGCGTAGCTAGGCTGTACTACCGACCACTCCCCCATCCGCCACCCGGGGGACGCTCCCCATACGCTGTGAGGGCCAGCGCGAGGCTTATTAGACCACCCAATTTTTAGGGACCCTAACCCTAACTAAGAGCGGTGTAATAAGACTTAGGGAGTTAGTGTCCCGATTTAGGGCGATCGGCTCTGCCCGATCTGCCTAGCTCCCTAAGCGCCCTGCAGATTGGGTAATGTAATAACGTTTAGGGCGGTTAGGGAGCTCAGTTGCCGCGCGACTAGTGCGTGGAGTGGCTGCTTTTGTATGTAAGGTGTCACCAAACTTCCCTACTACAGGTTTATATAACCTAAAAGGGAAGTTCCAAATGTTTGTGATCACACCGCCATGTTAACAAATAAATAAATTGTTGAAAATCAATTGTTTATTTAATTGTTTTAAAACTTAACAAGTGTTCAAATTGTTCTGCACCTACTCTCATTAATTCATTAAAACTCCCGGTTCAAGCACGCTTAGTATTGCATATTTGAAAGCTTTTCACGTAACCGCAAATACTCTTTCACCCAGATCTTTCTCTTCTTTTTTTAATATTTGTTATTGCGTCAACGGTTGCCACTGCTACAGCAACTTTTTGAAGTTTCGATGCTGACGGCGGCATAATGTAAAATGCAACAATACGTTTATCTCTCTAGACATTCGCGTATAAACTGAGTTAGGGCCCAATTCGCAGTGAAGTGTAATAAGCGCCACACTAACTAGGGAACACGCCCACCCTAGATGCAGGGCCCTTCATATCGGGTAGTGTAATAAGCCTTTAACCTAGGTACACTTTACCGTCACGGTTATCAAATGATAACTTTTATAGTCCAACTAGCGACCCGCCCCGGCTTCGCACGGGTGCAATGCTGATACTAAATACACTACAGAAAAACTTTTAACGTTGTATATAAAAACATAGCGGCCCGGCCGGCCGGTACCGCCGCAAACGGTACGTCCCGCAATTTTTAATTCTGTAATATCCTCGAAAATATTCACTTAAATCATACGGTGTAAAGGGCCATATAGATCTATATTAAAGGAACAATGTATTCAAGGTATTTAATTGGTTAAGGATTAATGCTGTATTGGTTAAAATCGCTTCGAAAATTAGCCATTATTTGTCGTAAAAAGTAAATGACAAAAAAAAGTTATTGTGGGTTATCCATAAGAGATAGACATATGCCATCGCGGACTTTTCTGTAGACCTTTTCAATGTGTACAATACTTAGTACATTATTTTGATAAAACTCGTAGGGTTCAACCTGCGTTTGCAATGTAAGCGGAAGAAATGTAATTATTTACGACATCACATTAGAAACCTCAAAAATAACAGTATTTCTCCACTATTTAATGGATGTTATTATACATATAAACCTTCCTCTTGAATCACTCTATCTATTAAAAAAAACCGCATCAAAATCCGTTGCGTAGTTTCAAAGATCTAAGCGTACAAAGGGACATAGGGACATAGATAGGGACATAGGGAAAT
The DNA here is from genome assembly GCF_061535455.1 of Colias philodice. NCBI lineage: Eukaryota > Metazoa > Arthropoda > Insecta > Lepidoptera > Pieridae > Colias > Colias philodice. The sequence goes on from NC_143101.1 coordinate 5,077,778, forward strand.
AGGGACAGAGAATGCGACTTTGTTTTATACTATGTAGTGATGATAGTGATAAGAGGTTATTAATTATACAAATTACAATTCAGTACCTAATAAGAAATAGACAAGTGTAAACAATTTTAATTTATGTTGATTACTTCTTTTCTCGCATTAAAACAAGCGGATTTTTTCATAGATTGTTTCATTGACTTCACCATTGTTACCTTTAATTATTGTTACAGCATTCATTTTCATATTAGACCGTAAATTACACCCGGACGTAGGTACATCGCACCTGAGAAATGCATATAATTAGTAGATTTTTTACCTGAGATCATAAAACTACATGCAAGGAAATGGTCGTGCGACTTGACACTTAGTTTGTGAGAAAAACATTCATCCGGGAAATGTATGAGCGTCAATCAACGGAATGACTGCATTGTTCGGACGTCGAAACGTCGTCGAACACGAACGAGTGTATTGTAAACAATTCCAACGAGACATGATACTTTTGTGACAACTTTATTTCAAGGAAATGAAGTTCGTAAAAAGTCAAATGAATATTGCTGAAGTAGTGACAAAAACTAAAGTATTTGATCAATTCATGTACAATTAATGCATCAGTTTGTAAATTAAATAATAAAAAAACATGCTTTAATTTATACTGTCGATGACCCAATGTCAACTGCGTTATTTTGATTAGTCTGTGGCCAACAGATGTTAAACTTGACGCAAAAGAATTTTATAAAATATGGTTTTATTTGTATGAGTTATAAGCTGACATATTAAGTTAATAATTTATGATTATGTGGAATCTCGACCCCTAGACAAGCAAAAGATGACTTTTATTTTACATTGCAACTAGTTTGCTGTTCAAATAGTTGTAAATTTTTATTACAGTGCGATACAGAATTGAGCTAATTAATTGTTTATAATATGTATAACGTTTTTTGTGTTTTATAAATTATCTGGATTTCGCGATTTCTTTACTGTTATATCGGAATCATAGATATGGTAGATTGAATTAGCTCATATCTGTATTTCCATTTAAATATATCTATATATTATGTGTTTATTTATTACGTAGTCCTGCTGGTTTTGCATCAGGTGCCAGATTAAAAATAACGTTCACACAATTCAGTTTTATAGATTGTTGTTGTTATTTTTGTTTGGATGAAATAAAAATGATTTATCGTATGAATTTCTAATAGATATTATCCAAAATAAACATAATTTAAAAGTATAATGCTTAGTGGAAAATTTCGCGAGCTTGTCTCCTTTTGCTAATATATAAACAATCTACTATTTGCTTATACAGGAGTATTTTATAGACTTTCTATTCGAAGGGCAATGAGAAAGGCAGCTTATTGCAGTATTTGTGTAAATGTAGTTTTTGTTTCAAGTCATTTGCCTATAGTTACCCTTGATGAGTCTTGATGGATTACAGTTGTAGCTTTCGCTCTTACTATTACAGTTATGATTTCTTAATTGAAATATACTGTGTAGGTATTTGCGGATATAACCTATATCACAGAATAATAACTAGTTGCACATATCTTGAACTATTTCTGCAATAAATATTTAGTATGTTGAATACAAAATATATACCTACATATGTAAAAAAGCATTAGGAGAATGGCTAACTAATCGGTCCTTCTACAGTATTAAAGAATTTTTTGATGACGAGAAATAACATTATAATTGACAAGCTAATTTATATGATATAAGTAATAATTTTGTAATTAACATTTGATAATTTAATTGGACCCATTGTTTTATATAAAATTATAAAATTTGCATGCTGTTTTTTAATGACGGCTAAACATGTTGTACCTACTATAAGTAAAAATGTAACATCTAAAAATACCATGTTTAACGTAAATAAAGAATTATGAATTATGAATTATGAATTATGAATTATGAATTATCAATGGAATATTTCTATATTCCATATAGATACGCGAGGTTTATTATTGCAAATGTTATGTTTACTAATAAATATATTTTACACGCTAAGACGAGGATAAGAGGATAAAGGAAAGTTAATAATCATAGAAATTGACTATCAACATATGGAAATACCTATAAATACAAATGTAATAGGGTAATATTATTGAAATCCACTAGAAGTAGTATGTGACATTATAACAAGCTTAAACAGAAGCTGCTCAAAGATGCAAGCAAGTACAGTTAAAAGATTTCTTAGTTTATATTCTAATATTCAGCGACTTCGTTAATATAATAGTGGATAGGTACATTATTCTGAGTCATTTATACATATGTGTTATACGGTACTTTTTATTGGAATACCTACATGATATAGAAAGATAATTTAATTTAAAGACATAATGGTCTAAATACACACGGAAAAAAGTAGTAAGCTTACGCACTCTTCACAGAAAATAAGCTACATATATTAATCCTTGCTACATTCATAATAATATAAAAAATATCATAAATGTGAACATGTAAGTAGTTAAATTGGTAAATTAAAAACGATATAAAGGTTCCGATAGATGTATTATTAGATTTGTGTATGAAAACTACACGATATAATATCGAATGCGATCGAATCTGGCTCTATGCAGATTTTTATGTTAGTCCCATAATCAACCATTCACTTGTAAATCATTACGGTTTTTTCGATATATACTGTTCTTCAAATTTTATAATACAATTCACAAATTCTAGAAAATTTTCTTAATGAAGATGGACCTAATCTTTTAAAAACGTGATGTAAAGTGGGCCTAGATGATAAAACAATTTGAGAATGTGAATATTAAACAAGAATGTAAGATGAAATGGACGCGGAATTCTAAATTGCTGAATTAGAATTTTGAATAACAATTAATAAAATGACGGTACTTTTTAATAAATTAACACAAATTAATTGAATGTGAATTGTGTCTAAAAGGAATTAATATAAAGGCGTTAAATATATCAAAGATATTTATTGCAGTGCTCCGTTAAAAAAGGACAGAATAGAATTATATAAAGACGTTTTTTTAAAAATTAGAGAGCCATCTCTCTAATTGACCTCATCTAAATACGTCAGTATGGAAAAAAATGGATAGGATTATACCTACTACATAGTACATAGTGTAAGTATTATGTGTTATTTTTGGTATAATATATAAAATAATAAGACCTAGAGACTAAAATATTATACCTTACCTATGAGGAAAGTACAATGCATTCATTATGCATGTAGTAAAAAAACTCGATCAAAACGCAGGGAATTGCACCCAACTTCTATTTTTATTTTATTCTTAGAATCTTTGATTGCACTCTATCATAGATACTCTACATAATAAGTTGATATTAGTGTACTTGATTCACTTTCAAGTTATTTTAGATATGAAAGTAAAAAAGATAAACGTTGAGTTAAAATTAAATTGAGATTTATGTGCGGGACAGTATCTAGCCTCTTGCATGTCGAAATACCGGCTCCCGGTGTAAACAAATTTTCGCCGTGTATGTCGATATACCGGGGGCCGGTGTGGGTTCGAGTGTTTTGTTTTTTAGTATAAACAACCTCATTGTATATCACCCTATCCTTTCTGACACATTACAAATGCTTATAGAAGAAACAGGCCGGCTAGTGACGCCAAAACACGAGCAGCGCTAGTGAAAAAAATTTAAACACGCGTCATTCAAAACTCCGTCATCGCACGTGGTGACTACGTATTTTTGTTTTGGTGAAAACTTGTTCTAATCTTAAAGTGATTCGCTGAATATTAAAAGCAACGATGGATGGGTTATTAAATATTGATTATATATAGTAATTATATAATAGTTCTGTTAATTTTCACTAAAATTCGGTCTGTAACTATCAGCATGTGCAAGGTCGAACGCGTGATGACGATTTTATTGTCGTTATATTTCAGCCAGAAATGGATAAAAAGGTAAGTTGATATTAGATCTAAAACGTAAAACTACTTAGTTTTGATATATTTCATAGGGTAGCATTATATTTGTTTCAAAAACATGAAAATACGTAGTGAAATATGATACTACGTAGTATCATACCGGGAGCCGGTACGTCGACAGATTGCGTATTTTTAGGATGCTACCTAAGTATGGATATGCCTCAGGAATATTTTTGTATGCATTAAAATTTTAATTTATTGCTGACTGCTACATTACCGAAATATGACCAGAATAGATGTTTTGAATGTATGATAGTAAAAAACAAACACATCTAATAAGAGTCATACCTTGAAAATATTATGTTTTACGAAAAGTCGTATCCATACTTTTATAGCCTCCAGGTACCAAAATGAACAATTTTTTGCTACTTTTAACAACTTATATCTTGAAATATTTCTTAGAACTGTACTGTTCTGTTGATTTGTTTTGATGCTTTAATCTATCTAAATCTTAGAAAATGTCTAAAAGTTCCGTTAGTTGCAATATTTTTTCCAAAAACTATGTTTTTAAATGTACGTAATTTTTGACCCAAATTTTTGACCCATTTTTGTTTAACTCCTACTCAAGATATATATAATATAGTGCTGCGATACTTTCGTAATACATAGTTTATAAGCTTAAGTTTCTAATAAACAAAACATCGTGTCCAAATCGGCATGCGTCATTTAAAATTAGGTTGAAATACGATACCCACTTTTGATGACTCGTTCAAGTGGCGGTTTTTTGTGACGATATTAAGATCGTGTGTTGTGTAAAAAATTTGTATGGTGGCACTTGAATTTTGTGTTGTATTTTAAACCTAATGTGATAAGTTGTAAATAAAATGTTATAATTACTTCCAAATGTTGTTTTAATTCCAAAGATTTATTCCATTCTAATACCAAAAACTAATACCACTGGTATTTGTTTCAACTCATATTTTTTTCTATTCCGAACGGATACCACTTTTTAAATAATTTAATTTAATGTACGAACGAATACCAACAACTTGAATTTGGTACAGTCAGCGCAGTCAAACCTAATCAAAGTAAATTTGTTTTTCAATATTTTTATGTAATCGTAATATAATGCTTAAAACTTTCCAAATTCACTTCACTCCAATATTTTTACAAAGGTAAGAGTAGTTTTAGTGAATCATCTTGCTATTTTTTTTACCTGCGAGAAAGGGTGAGTTTGCTCTATTGTTCCAAAATTCGAAACAACCAATCAGAGTCAAGTATAATTCTTAGATTATAAGTGAATTATTCATATATGACGTTTTTGCAAAAAAAAATTGCTGATTCATTGCTATATAGGTGAAGAATGACTGATTTGATTAAACAAAAAGTTGATTTTCTGTCAAATTTTACAATTGTTAGATTTAAAGTGAATTTTTCATATTAGATATTATTGCATGCAAAAAAAAATGCTGATTCATTGCTATATAGGTGAAGAATGACTGATTTGATTAAACAAAAAGTTGATTTTCTGTGAAATTTTACAATTGTTAGGTAAGGTTAGAATTCATTGCAAAAAAATTGCTGATTCATTGCTATGTAAGTGATGAATGACTGATTTGATTATACAAAAAGTTGATTTTCTGTGATATTTTATAATTGTTAGATTTAAAGTGAATTTTTCATATTAGATATTATTGCAAAAAAAAAAATGCTGATTCATTGCTATGTGGGTGATGAATGACTGATTAGATTATACAAAAAGTTGATTTTCTGTGATATTTTACAATTGTTAGATAAAAAGTGATTTCTTTTTGTTAAAAATTTACCTGACATAGTTGTTATGAGATAGGTAGACGTGAATAATTACGTACCTGTCTAATAATAACTATGTCAGATAAATTTCAATATAAATTAAGAGTTAATTTTTTGAGATATTTTGTAATTCTTAGATTGTAATTAAATTCTTCCTGTTTGATGTTTTTGCAAAAAAAATATTATACAGGTATAGAGAGGAACTAAAATTATATTAAAGTTGATTATTTAAGTGATATTTTATCATTGAACAAGACGTTTGCTAACAAAATTTGATTTTTTTGGAGTTATCTGTTTTTTTTTCAATTAAAGGTCTTATATTTACATATAAAGCATTTTTACTGACTGTACCTTACCTATATCTTTGAACTTGTTTTGGTATTAGTTTAAACAATGGTATCGGTTCGGAATAGAAAAAAAATATGAGTTGAAACAAATACCAGTGGTATTAGTTTTTGGTATTAGAATGGAATAAATCATTCAAATTATAACCGAAACTTATCTAAATATCACACTACCCTCTGTTGAAAGTTCTGTGTTAGCTTTAATTGAGTATTTATATAGAAATGGTTGAAAGTGAATAAAGATTATTCAATTTACAATAAGATTTATAACTTGAATTAACTTGATTCGTACTAGATACGGAGAAAATCGAGTTAATGTAAAAGTCTATCTCAAAATTTCGCTGTCTGTCGACCATACCGGCTCCCGGTATGACGGATAGGGAAAATCGGAAAAATGCAAGAAAAATGTCATCGACATCTTAAAGGCTAGTATCCACTATAAACTAAAAATCATTAAACCCTGGATTTATATTTAATATGGTGATTAATTATTATTCTTTGCACACGCAGGTTGGTAAAATAAGGTGGATAACCGAATGTAAATAAACGATGTAATAGAAGACGCATGGTTGCATACGCATAGGAAACAACAAAGCCTATAAAAAGGGCATCAGGCATATTTTTTCCACAATATATTGCTCCAATGCATTTGTATTTTATTTCATTTCCTATTCAGTAAAATAACATGAATGTCTGATGTGTTTAATGAAGGTGGTATCTGAACAGAAGTTTTTCGTAAAGATTCGTTTCAATCTTCAATAAATATTGATAAAAAAAAACATATGAAAATTCATGTATCATATATTAACTTAAAAGCATAAAGCATTCTTTGGTTCAATAATTTTTCAAACCTATAATATAAGTGGTGTATTCAATTTATGATATACTAGCTTTCCGCCCGCGGCTTCGCCCGCTTTGTCTAAATCATAATAAATTATATACTAAACCTTCCTCTTGAATCACTCTATCTATTTAAAAAAACCGCATCAAAATTCGTTGCGTAGTTTTAAAGATTTAAGCATACATAGAGACATAGGGACATAGGGACAGAGAAAGCGACTTTGTTTTATACTATGTAGTGAAGATATTATCTTATATCATAAATTGAATACACCACTTACATACGAAATTAAACGCTACATGCTTTTTTAATAGTTTGTTAATAGTTACGCATATTCATTCAAAAGGTTTATCAAAATGAAGCAGTTATTAACAAAACTAAAGATGGTAAATATTTTTAATCAATCTTAATAATAGGCCGGAAACATTACCTTTAATTAAGGTTCATGTTTCATTATTTATTAAACAATTAAGCGAAAGTTGTGATTAATGTTTGGTGTGGTATATCGTTTGTGCTACTCATGCTACTGTTTCCCATCAATTAAAAAAATAATGAATTAGGATGAATTGGTATGTGTATATGAATACGCGGGTATCTGAACAATATGTTATAATAAGAAGAGATGAGAAGCCCCTAAATTAAATAATTAACCAATAATCCCTACATATAAAACAAGTCCTATGAATACGTCAGACCTTTAAATCTATGCAAAGGATATCGATAAGATTTTAATAGATGAAGTCCTTTTTGAGGAAGGTTTTAGTTATTTAGTATATAGGTAATTTGGGACGTTTTCTTCAAAGCGGTGCGCGCGGAATGCTATAGTACATAGTTTAAATAGTAGTTGTACGAATTACAAATTTTCAATAACACAAACAACGCTATAGATCAAATACACACATTTCTTTTACTTGCTTATAATAAATATAAATCCCAATTTATTAAATTTCTTCAAAGTTATGATAGTAAAAAAAAACTGTCTCAGCAGGGTGCTTAAGCCTTCTTTTTATTAAAATAAAACCCGTTTTTACGACTAGGTTAACGTTGAAGCATAAATCAACTAGAAATGAAAGAAGAAAATGGGTCCAAATAGGGTAAAAATTAAAAAAAAAAACATCTGTTTACTGAGCACCATTCGGTGAAAGCTTATTATTAATCTTTATAATATAGAGATAAAATCTCTCTCTATAATACTTGTATCAAACTAAAATCAAATAATACCTATCGTGTATTGCAGGTTTGATTAAAGTTATAAAGTCAATACGTAATCTATATTATTACAAAGAATGAAGTCCTTTATAGTTTCAGTCCTTTATTTTTTCATCCCAAAAATCGCAGTATTATTGTAAAAATAACCTCGCCTTGATTTCGCTAAAAATCATGTGTTTAATTACATTTTGTATACGAAATGCATGAATAAAATCAGTTTTGGCGTAAACATACAAACATCAATTGATAATATTAATCGTATACAATTAAAACTCTTCGGAGTTCATATTCTAACATCGGAGAAACTACGGGAAAACTCAGATTAAAATATTCAATATATTTGTACCTTTCTACATCAATAAAACTAACTTTAACGGTGTTCTTGACAAGGTCGTTTTAATACCTTATTTAGCATAACTGAGCGTTCTGTGTGAAATATTAAAAATACGATACTGTTAAGATTCGGTAGAATCTATTAAAGTTTATTTAAATTAACGAACGCACGTGTGTCTATGAGAATGGAAGGGAAAGGCAGTTAAAATTAGATAAATACCTACTTCAAAAGATTTACTACCATATTATTAATACTATATGCGACATTAAAAACTTTTAGATAAATAATTTTATAGACAAATTGGTTGCTAGTGTAAAATATTAGTGTCTCTGAAATAATTACTTTATTTTATAACATTTTTTTAATAACGATCTTAAAATGAGAAAGTACCTATTAAAAAAATAACTTCATTTATATTTTTAGTATTATACTAATCATCGTGAAATGTAGGTCATTACTGAAAAAGGAAAATTACCTAATTAATTTTTTAAAATATTTATAGGCAACATAAAAAAATCATCTTTATTTATAAAAAAATACAATTTAAAACATTTTTAACAATTAATTAAGCATCATTGCGTTTGTAGTTTGTACAAATATTTATTCGCTAATTCCTAGCTCTACGGCCTACTTTTTGCACATAAGAAGTAAAAAAGTAAAGTATCCACCTATTTTACATTTTTAAAATAGAGAAAAGAATTCGAACAAAACGTTACGTTACGTTCAAAAACTGCAAGTACGTTAAAAAAATTTAATTAACAAACATAGAGCTTACCTCTTCATTGCATTATTACCTTCGAATGTTTATTAAGATTATATATTATTATGTAGCTATTATACTCTATTTAATATTGATCAAATCAATTACTTTCATATGTTTTTCGAAAGAATATTATCTGTGACCAAAAACAAACAAGAAAAAAAACAATAGAAAGCATATAGAAAGGCTCTATGCATTTAGTTTTTATATATTATCTATAATATTAATTTAATTTTACAAAACTGCAGATGAATCCGCAATTAGAATAATTCACGGAGAAGATCCGAATGCCGTTGGAGACTGGAATCAATTGAGTATCGTTCTGCAAAAGCAACATTGATAGCAAACATTTGTAGCTTAGCCGCCATGCTGTCCCGGCGTTGACGCGGCAGATTGCGCGGGAAAATTTATATTTTTTTTAATCGTGTGGTAATTTGTGTGAATGGATTATTGTATTGGATTATTTGTACTGTTTTGTGAATAATTAAACATGTAAGTACTTTTTTGCTTATTGTTTTTCGATATTAAGATATAAAAAGATATATTGAAATATTTACCCAGGAATGCATAGGTATGCCGGGAGTCTATTATTAGTGATTAAGTATATTTTGACTTTCTATGTATTACATACAATTTATAAAATAAATGAGGCAATAATAGTTTTAGTTTTACTAGTTTCAAAAAATATATGTTGAGAAAATGGATGAGAATAGATATGATGGAGGAACTGTTATTTATTTTACTAAATCTAATTTAAATATATTCGTCTAACAGACATATTACTTAAATATCAATTATCTTATCATTTTAATTTAAATAAAAATAATTATTTTAATGAAGTACTTATATAATTATAATCTTCTTTTATTTTACTAATTATGTGGACTATCTGTATCTGTTTTTCTTTTACTGCTTTAATTATATTGGATAGTGATTTTACCATAGGTTAGTTCCATCGACAACACAACCGTTAGTTCGCAAATCTTATATATAAAAATGAATTGCAAAATGTGTTGGTAAGCGCATAACTCGAGAACGGCTGAACCGATTTCGATAATTCTTTTTTTATTATATTCCTTGAAGTACGAGGATGGTTCTTATGTAGAGAAAACGTAAACATGTACCACGGGCGAAGCCGGGGCGGACCGCTAGTTATAATAATATAATCGAGCCTCGTAATTTCCTTTACTCTCCAAACCAATATTTTTTTCATTGAAGTTCCGCTGCTTTCAGACGTGGCATGATGTTTTTCATGGATACAAAAATAATTTATAATTTAAACCAGTTATAGCTGCACGAGCCCGCTTAAACAAATAATTAAACCAACGTGATACTAGCATACATTAACACTATTGAAATCGTAGGTATGTCTCAATTATTTGATAATTTTTTAAATAAAATAGTCTAATATTTTAAAATAATCTACCTACACATATTCTTACTTAACTGTTTTATCGCCGATGTAAGAGCGAAAAGCAATAAAACTAGTATTCACATTAAAACTAAAAATTTATCAAATCATACACGATGCATAGTGTGCTTTGATATATTATAATTTATTGTTTCGATAAAAAAGCAGAAGAAATAATATAATAGTGCTTTCATTTAATAGTCCATTAGCCATGTCTACGATCTCGTAAAATACCGAGACAGTGTTAATGACATAAAATTAATGCAGTATTTAAATAAATTTAAATTCTAGATTTGGCTATGGAGTGATACACTTTGTTTTACGACTTTCATAGAATGTATCGAAAGTTTTTATTATTTATTTATTCAGACCATTAAAATTTGGAAAAGATAGTCCTAGGTTCAGGTATTTAGCCCATTAGGAACGTTATGATAAGAGATATGAATAATTAACTTGATTTGATTATCCTAGAAATGCAACTAAAATTTTAGGTTTCATTATTTGAAATAATAATTTAGTTTATTTATAATTAAATAAGGAGAAAATTAAAAGCTATATCATATTATTTTTTTTCCTCAGATCAATATTGGATCTTATATTATGGAAATTATAGGATCATATTAAAAAATAAATTTAGAAGTAATAAATTTCACCACATAAATGACGCGATATTGCAAAAATATGACGCACATGGAACTTTTCCTATAAATATACTGAATTAAAAGCTGTCTTTGATGACTCTCAATATCTGTTTTTTGTTTTATACTTGTATAAGGAACTAGCTTTTCACCCGCAGCTTCGCCCGCGCAGTCAAAGAAAAACCCGCATAGTTCCCGTTCTCGTGGGATTTCCAGGATAAAACCTATCCTATTTCCCGGGGTAAAAAGTAGCCTATGTCCTTTCTCGGGTATCAAAATATCTCTATACCAAATTTCATGCAAATTGGTTCAGTAGTTAAGGCGTGATTGAGTAACAGACAGACAGACAGAGTTACTTTCGCATTTATAATATTAGTATGGATTAAACAAAAATCGCTAAGTTTATATATTATAGCCATTTTAAATTTTCTAATATATTAATTTAACGCAATTTTCATACATAATTAATAGTTTTTCAGCATGTCAATGATGAAAATAAGTATAAAATAGTATTCACATGAAACCTCTTTTAATCCTATAAAGTACCTATATTAAGTTACTTGTTAATGCATCTCAAGCATGTGCTATAATCATAAACGTTGTCAAGGTATATTATATTATTACATTCTTGTATTTAAAACCACGATTATATTACCTCCTAATTCCTAATTATTATGCTATACTGTCATTTAGCCCTTATACCTTGAAATTTATAGCCCAGTTATAGAAGAAATTCAATACAACTTACTTTACTAGGTACCTATTATACGTACAGAATACCCGTTATGATATATTATTTTGTTTACACTTTTATATATTAATGCATAGTACGTAATTATTTAAATTTTATATCTATAGAGCCTTCATTATACTATAACTCTTTCATTTAAAATCCCGTTGTTTTATCTTGAAAATAAAGATGAAATTTTAATATTATGGTACATGTATTTTGTATAATCTATATAAATAGTGATAAATATGGGATTATAAATAATTGAAAGAATAAGCAAAATGATTACGGTTTAAAGTTAATTACTTTAGTCATTTTAAACAAGAGGATAACTTTCTTTATTAATGCTCAAGTATTTCATTTTAATAAGTTTTACCAAGAATCTAATAGACGTTTGAATTGATTGATGCATAATTAACATGTACTAACCAGCGAATAAATTACATTCATTTTTAATACTCCAAGAACTCTATCTTATAAAAACCGACCTTTTTTACACAACTTGAAGGCTGGTTCTTCCAAATGTATCTTATGTCTTCCTTAATATTGTTACCGTATGTTATTCTGTATAACAGGGTCAACATTAAATGTTCCAAGGAATAAACATACGAGGAAAACCGAAACTTATGGTTTTCATACAGCTGTCCTAAATTTACTTGTTTTTTCATTCAGGCAAACGAGGCTTCACCTGCTTGATATGTTTACTTATATTAACGACAAGAGTAAGTTATATGGATTAAAAATGCAAATATTGTTTATTCAGTGAATGTTCCGTAGCAGTTTCCAAAATGTATGAACTGTTACATTATCGTGTGTGTATAGTAAATTCTTACATCATTGCAATAAGAAGTTACTAGTTACTTTGCTCAATAAATTCAGGTGTCATGTTATAACGATACGCTTTTGTATCAGATGTGAGTCTCATCTGAGTTAATTGCTTCCTTATGATGTTTAGACAATACCTTGTGAATCTAGCTATTGATTACGACGTTACTACTTGTTATATTATGTTAAAAAAGTAGCAAATGACGATGAAGATTTATTTACAGGAATATTAATTTAATTCTTGTGTGAACACGACTGATTCTAAGGAAATAGAACCAACTAGACAAAAAGGACTTTGATTTGTAAAATCTGTAACTAATTTTAATTATCTGTTTTTTATTTAATTTTACAACTATAGACACACGGGATAGACGCATTAAACTTATAAAAAAATTAATTACAATATCTATAAATTAAATTTGGTAAAAAATGTAAATTAATGTAGGCCATTATATTTATAACTGAAGCTTAAATTTTTTTCTGGTTTCCTCTGTGTTATCCTGTCCATGAATTCAACATGAAACTGATGGTTACGTGAAAAAATTACTTTTTATATCGACTGAGATCGAAATGATATAAGATTACGTCTCTACTCTCTACCTTAGAAAACACGAATACATCAACCTCTCATTATACTTTAATAAAAATATCCTTACCAAAAAATATCTACTTACTTAGAATGCAGATATAAATTAATATATGATGGACGGTTTTATACAAAAACAAATTGATGGATATAATATTATATTATAGGTATACTGTAGTTACAGACTACGGAATACGTTGAATTTCTACTCCTCAAGATATTATTTATCGACCACGTAATCGTCATGTAACAGCTTAATTATTTATTCTAAATGATATTTATTTAAAAATAATGTTCATTAAAATGTTTAAAGAAACTCTATGCTAATGTTAAGCCAGTCATTCCGTGGTAATATAATATTGTGTTATGTGCATTTGCAAATATATTGTATTATAACTAGTATGGTTTCTGGTATTCAGTTCTCTAGTATCCAGTTCATAAACTGGCTTACTCAGGGTAAGGTCTAACTTCTGTTTTATATCTAAGTAATTAATTTTAATTATATTTCGTACGACGTACGTTAGTAGCATAAATAAGATTGACATATAAACATACATACCTTCTAAATAAATCAGTTCTAAATATCTAAATATGTAGTATATAACGCAAAATTATGCAAAAACAATAATAACTACAAAAATATAATAAATTCATTTACTAAACATAGATATTATTATGATAAATAAACTCTCATTTATATAGAGACAATCCACTCTCAAAGTGTCCAATTTAACTAAATGATCATTTATATAAACGACGTACCTGTCAATAATAATTATTAATATACTTTGGCGCTTTTTAATTTAGAAAAAAAACAACATCAAAACTATTTATACCGTTACGACGCGAACTATCAATTTTTCAAATTTATGCGATTCGTGAGATATTCCTGTTTAGATAATGATCTCAGTTAAATTCGTATGTTAAATATTTTAATTTAGATTATGTGACTTAAATATATTCATTAATTTAACTTTCTCGTTGTTTATTTATTAGTAAGGCGTTTTGTTGGACAAACATCCGCGTCATAATATTGCTATTTGCTACGAAGAGATCTGTGATATTATTACCTAGGTACCTAAATAGTAGAGTATCGTAATCTCTGATATCATTATAATTATAACAACAAATTTGAAATTATTTAAAATAAGCCTACTTAATTAATATACTATACAGATAGAGTATTCGCTCAAATTAAAAAGTTAAAGATATTTTTAAACTATACAGATATTGTTGGACACAGGTAATTCTATAAAACTTTACTTTGATAAAATGTTGTGGGTATCAAATAACACACATGCTGAGAAGGCATAATATAACATATTCAGGTTAACCTAATGGCATATTAATAATCTCATAGAAACTACGGAATAGTTTAATGTGTGCGTCAGCAATGTCTTTTTTAACTAGATTCTGATTCGATTAACATAATTCAGTTGGATATCTCGAAAGTTTTAATCTGTGGTTTTAATCGTTTATTGACAAGAAGCTTGATTAAGTAATACGGTTGTCATTTGGGTGGTCGTAGCTGTTATCATAAATTTAAAGTATATATTATTAACTGTAACCAGTTCTGCAATAGGTACATATTTTAATTATTATAACTCGTATTAACAAAATACTCAAAATGTCAAAAGTTTGCCAAATTGAGATACACTTTGAACTCCTATTTTGAGAATATAATTTTTTATAGTTGCATAAATAAAAAGCAGAATAATAAATGAAACGAAGTATTGAATTTAAACAGTTTAACAATTCTCCTATGAATAAGGTTCATTTATTTCTAAATTCTAACCTTTTATAAAACAAAAGAGGTTGTTTATTCGTAGCTTATTATTAGTGCACTTGCATACTCTCAACTCTACACAGAAAATAATCTAATAAGTACCTACTACCTACTCGTAGATACTATAGTTTGAGTAAACTCGGAAGCGGGAACTGTCTTACATAACCAATTAAATCCGGATCATAGCGTGATATTAAATATCAGTAATTATTTATAATCTCGCTACATAACAGCATAATGAGGGATACAGTGGAATCTCATAACTGTAGCTAGCGGGAACCAATGATACCAGGGACGCTGGTAATCGACCGGTTTCAAACCAATATAATTATATTATGATAAAATTGCTTTTTATCAAAATTAATCGACGCACTTAACGGGAAAGTACATGTGATTAAACCTCTAATAAACCCAACCTTTAACCTTCAGATAGCTATTTAGAGTTAACTGGTTGTTACTATTTTATTAAAACCTTTATCGACGGTAGGAAAAAAATTAATAAACAGTTAATTTTAATTACATAAAAGTATAGGTAACAGACTAACAGAATATAATAAAATAATCATGAAACCTGATTGTAAGTTGTAACCTGCGTTTTAATTTTTTTTTTCGCTGTCTTGTATACCTACTTATAGTGGACCTTACCGATGCTGGAAAACATATAGGTAGGTTACCTATGTTGATGGAATTTCACTTATTTCGATGACATTTTAATTATTTTGAAATAAAAAATTGCGTATGGCACCTATTTAACAACGAAAAAAACGTCTTGCAATAAAAAAATTATGTCTGCTGGATCTATCTAAAGGCAAAAGATTAAAAATTACGCGTTAATAAATGACTTTAAATTAAGGATATTTTCCTGTGCAGATAAGATGCGCACTAATAAACAACCACGCAACCACTGCGGCCAGACAGACAGACAGCCCGGACTCTAACCGAAATAGGAAGAGAAACAGTATATCAAAAAACCAAGTATTCTAAAATTCTCTCTTGTCAACGTTGTTATACCTCCTATACGATAGATTGATGCTTTTAGGATCGATTAATCTGAGATACAGTTTGAATTGGTATAATTACCATATTCCGATGAGTATGGAACACATAGAGAAGAATATGATGATTTTTATTGTTTTTAGATTGAAGATAGATACAAATGATATATGCAAATAGTTTAGTTTTACATGCTTTAGCACTTCGTTTTGTTTTGCTTAGCACACAACCTTACTAGCTGATCTGCTGGTAGCATGTTTGTATTAGATAAATATATACGTTGATGATTTGAGATGTTTTATTAAAAAGTTTATATTAAAAGCGGATAAAAAGCCAATTTCTAGCATTTTTGAGGGTGCTTATGTTTATTTATGAATAAAGTTTCATCGAAGTTTATAGTTAATTCTATTTAAAAAATTATTACTTTTTGATCAATATCCAGGGATCCAGGGAGTAAAAAGATGAGAGCGTTTGTACGGAGAAAATACCGACCGCATTTCCTCTTGTTGAGGAACTTAAAACTCATTATCATGGACTTAATAGCGAATAACCATAACTCATTGGTTAAGACATTATAGATTTACAAGTATCCAATCAATCGTAAGTAAATGTAACACAGAGAACTATTGGTAGTCCATTAACTTAAATTGAATAATTAATTTGGTTCTAAACTTATTACTACTAGCTTATTACTAGCAAATATTATACCATTATTCAAGAGTGCTTTGAGGTAATTAACTTTGAATACTAATTATGCCCTACAAGAAAGTCTAGGCTGTAATGCACTTCCAGATTACCTACGATGTCGGGTTATCTAACCGCTTCGCAAAATTGTACGGGAGTTAGGGTCTATTAAAGAGGCCTAGAGAATCTTCTGCATGAAAAGTAAATAGGTTATAAAGATTAAATGAGATATGCGAATTAAATTTTATCTATAAGTACTTATAGATACTTAGTAAACTAGAGTCAAATTCGTTTAAAGATACCAGGCGAGGCCATTCTTCGTCCATCGATTTCGAATAATATTGCCATATTATACCTACGAAATTATATAAAAATTAACTAGTGATTTCTATTTAATCACTTATAACGTTAATAAAGAAACCTTGGTGCAATATTTTATCAGAAAGATAATTTTGCGTGTCTGCTTCATTTTATATTCAGCATTTAGAATAATTTATTATACTAATGTACCCTAATTATGAAATCGAATGTCTTGATTTATTTTAAATCATCAAGCATCTACGATTTTTTTAAAAAACTTATAGGTATCAACTTATACATTATAATATGTAGGTAACTGCATAAAAAATAAGACCAATTAATATTTTTAATAAATCGATACACCGTCTACAAAACTACCTACTGAAGCTCTAACTATAATTGACGCTCTACATAATCGGTAAATCACATTTATATCTCGAATCTAGTCATAAATAAAAATGAGTCCATCATCTAAAGAACCTACGAATTTTATTTTTATCTTTTCAGACACTCAGACAGTTCAAATTCGTAAAGTATATCAATAAATTTGGAGTTCTAAAACTTTATATACATTTTTCAATTTGATAACAGAACCAAATGGCTACATCAATATTCTAAATAGTTTATCTAAATTGTTTTTGACGGCCACAATAGTCTAAGTCCTAGGTAAAAATAATGATAAAATGGTTTCTTTCAACAAAAACCGTTATGGTAATAAAATTCTTCGTATTCAAATTGATTCCAATGCTCCCAATCGATAATGGTTTTTTGTTATAATTTAATAAAAATTCATTTTAATCTATAGATAAGTAACAAAGCAGTGTTACATTTTCCTCTATATTTAGCAATCGTTTAGTTATTCTTATTACCTAACAAGACCGTGAAGTAAACCCGGAAACACATCCATGAATATATAAATTATTAATTTTCCTACACGTAACTATGCTACTCAATTTGCGTGCACATAAATCAATAAAGAGCCTACCTCAGTTTGTTGAATATGTACGTATAATTAATAGCAGCGCTGACCCGAGTACAATAAAGATTCGACAGATATCGACACAATGGGTTTGGCTCCATAATGAATGTGTCAATAAACGTCGTTCAACAATATGTTAAACTAATGTCCCTGCTACTTTATTGGACAATAAGAAGCTTATTAACATAAACACTTCTTGATAGTGGTTATTTATCAATTTGCATCAACAATGGAGAGATTTATTGTCACCTTTAGCGCGATTATTGTTTTGTTATTTTAATAAAGTGCCAGTTACAAATTGACTGTTGACGCGCGGCTTTCGATTTATTTCTGTCAGGTTAAATTAACAACAAAAAAAAATTGATAGAGGAAATTTTTTTACGACAAACGTATGCAGTCTGAAGGTGTACATACAGTCAACTCCTTTAGGGATGAACCATTTTTATAGCCATATAAAGGAACTAGAGCCATTTTACTGAAAATGTAATACATATTCTATAAACTGCCAACGTGTTTGTTTAAGAAGATTTTTCCCTCGGTCCTGGATTTATTTAACAAAATACCTTTATTAACAATTTGTTAGGAAGAAACTATACCTAGGTTTAAAATG
The DNA here is from genome assembly GCF_061535455.1 of Colias philodice. NCBI lineage: Eukaryota > Metazoa > Arthropoda > Insecta > Lepidoptera > Pieridae > Colias > Colias philodice. Next base: position 5,096,465 of record NC_143101.1, read on the forward strand.
ATATAAGCCAGTTTATTAAATTTTTTTCAATCTTACCTACTGCAAAAGTAATTATTATCTACTAGATTTCCGCCCGCGGCTTTGCCCGCGTTGTCAAAAGAAAAATCGCATAGTTCCCGTGGGTTTTCCGGGATAAAACCTATCCTATGTGTTAATCCGTGTTACCCTCTATATGTGTGCTAAATTTCATTATAATCGGTTCAGTAGAATTTGCGTGAAAGAGTAGCAAACACACACATACACATCCTGACAAACTTTCGCATTTATAATATTAGTAAGACATATATAATTATATTTAACAGTTATGTAGCTTATCCGCCTATCCTATCATCGAATCTTGAAACATTTATTAGGCAACTAATTCATAGGCCGTTTTGGATTATTAATTTATTATTATTTTTAATCGAATCCATGTAATTTATGATGCGTGTCTATTTTGACCATCCGAACATAAATTATTTTGACTAATTAACTTTTCGGTATAGCACGGTAGGCTTCGACTTGTTATGTGATTAATTAACTCAGGTGTTAAATTTGTTTATTCATTTGTATGCAATAATTTGAACTTTCTACTTTCTTTACATATTCTTTAGACAAAATATTTATGAAGAGTGATTAAACAGAAGCTTTTGTACATTTTTCTTGCTACAAAATATCTCAACGTAATTATTGAGTACCGTTATTGATAAAATATGATTAAAAAGTCTGAGGATCAAGGACTAAAGACTATATTTTATGTTAGCGATCATTTTACAATAAGATTCATTTCAATAGATGAGATTTTAATAGATGAGATATTAGAGTTATAGTGATGGCATTCTGTTTTGATGTTTTATGTTCTTGATTTCTTGGTCTACTCGTATTACAAACTTGGCAATATTATTATTTATTGCCAAATCCTGTGATGTGTAAGGAATAATTTGTTATATGTATCTATCTAAAAGTTGATAAATCAACTACGTCACAAATTATTTTGATCATTTATTTTTACTGCGCTATTTTAAATTGCTTATTATATCAATTATCATCACTTTGCAAATAATTATGAATAATCTAGGCATGTTTTAAAATTAAATAATATTTTAATGGTCCATTAAATTACTAATATAACACTTCAAATGTAGGTATTGAATAATATTGAATCCGTCTATTATCATTTTACTATGTTTATAAGCGTGTAAAATTTCTTGATATTAGAATTTTATAGGTAATTTTGTCGTTATAATATGGGTACTTTGTAGGATTAGGATAATGATTTGCAATAAACATAAATAATAATTTACACTTTATTTTATATCACTGGAAACATACTGACAATGTTAATTTTACGCCTGACTCTTTACGTGATGTTGTAAAATCAAAACTTAATGTTATTTAGTTTAAATGTAATGAAACTAATTATTTTAATAATTATAGTAAATTAGGAGCAGTACCATTGTGTGTTTAAAACTTTAAAAGTGATATTAGTAACTCGAGAGGAGACATTAGGGGTATGGAAAAGATACTCGTAGTTACACATTTTGGTGCCTATATAATTTACTTTTTACGGATTGTTGTTTTATTTTATAGTTATCCACGATTTTTTAGAAAAAATCATAATAAACATAAGATTAATATGTGATAAGTATTATCTTATTTTATTATCTATCTTTGATCAACGTTGAATATTAATATAAAAACCGGCTCATTTGTAGTTCAAACACCACATTATCAATATAAAGGGCGCTTTATTATCAAGATTAGCTTGTACAGATTGAAATTCATTACTTATCTAAGAGTGAAATTTATTAAAATCATAAAATAATACCCAAATTTTGTGTCAAGTATTTGTAACGGGCTGAATTCGATTCCGTATATATCGCATGCATAATTAATTCCATAATACATAGATTTCGAAAGTCTTAAGAGTGATAAATTTTCTCTTTCGAATGTTTTATGAAAGATACGAACGTTACTGAATAACATTAGCGGCCAAAATGAGCTTGATCTCTCAGCAGGTGTTTATACCTACCTTTGGGAGTCCGTACTTACCATAAAGTAGTTTATTCAAGCGTGAAATATCGTGTGAAACAACCTTTATAATCCATATTGACCCTAAAACTGCTTGATCTTAATTGATTTACGTTTCAACTCTACAATTTGTTCGTTAGGTATGTAGGTAAATTTTAATTAGCAGAGATGAAATTAAGATAAAGAGGAAGTAAAAATCAACTGCTCTATACTTATATATAAATACTAGCGGTCCGCCCCGGCTTCGCCCGTGGTACATATGAAAAATAGATGTTGGCCGATTCTCAGACTTACCCGATATGCACAGAAAATTTCATGAGAATCGGTCCACCCGTTTCGGAGGAGTATGCAGACTAACATTGTGACACGAGAATTTTATATACATAACTAGCGGTCCACCCCGGCTTCGCCCGTGGTACATATGAAAAATAGATGTTGGCCGATTCTCAGACTTACCCGATATGCACAGAAAATTTCATGAGAATCGGTCCACCCGTTTCGGAGGAGTATGCAGACTAACATTGTGACACGAGAATTTTATATATAAGATTTGTGGAAATAATGCAATTTATGAGAAAATATCTCCGGTATGTTAGCTATCATAAACTGCTTTTGTTATACATAGGTACGGAATGTTCATTACCTACAACTTTTGTATCGAATCCTTTTCAATCCCAAATCTCCTTCTTACCTAAAAGACCAGTTCCAATTCCTGCACTGTGATAACTATTCTCTCCGATCTGTGGACAGGTTAGTGCTATCTATCCCTTCGCACCGCACACAATTCTATGGTGGCTCCTTTTCTGTTACTGCCACCGGTTTATGGAACTCCCTGCCCGTTAGCATTCGAAAAGCTCAAACATTGTCTAGCTTTGCCAAACAAGTCCGAGGCCATTAACCAAAACGTAGCATTTAACTCCGATCAGTAAGTTCTATATTTGTATGTTTTTTTATAGTGTTATCTAGTTTTTTATTTTATTTTATATATGTATTATAAATGTTGTATGTATTCTATGCATATGAGTATGTATTTATATGAATTAGTAATATGTATGCATATATAAGTGTATGTATTTATTATTTATGTAGTTGTGTACTTCTGACCTACCTCCTCCTTTATCACTTCACACAGTGGGTTGCCTGGAAGAAATCACTCTTTAGTGATAAGGCCGCCCTCTGTGCTAGTTTAGCTATAAGTTTTAGTTTTAAGTAATTTGTATAACTAGCATAGTAAAGTGTTATAAATAAATAAATAAAAATACTTTTGTACCTTATTTTTTAAACGAACGTTTGAAGAATCCTTGTGGGAAATGAAAAAAAAATGACCCCAATGTTCTAGTTCCAGATTTTTAATGGAATATTCAGAATCGAATAGAATAAAGCTTTCCTGTTTGTTCCCAAATTAGATAAGGAGAGATAAGGATTTTCACAAGATTTTTCAAAACAACGGAAAATAACGGTTGACGTTCTTTTTTTTTAAATGTCGTTTTTAATTTTTAAAGCCCCATATCACTAATAAGGCCGAAGCTAAGCCCTGATATGAGATTAAGCTTACAAAAGTTTCAGCATTACAGCACGGATAATATTCAACTAGCTTCCGGATTGTTTATTATCAAACTGATTAAATGTATATTTAAAATTGACCGCAACGTAAATTAAGTTTTATTTCATTGTTTCAGGTGAAATTTTATAAAGAAAAAAGCAGACCCAAGATACAGCACAGAAAAAATGAATTCCCAACAAAAATTTAAAATAACTAAAAAGTTTATAACAGCGCCATCTGTGAGAGAACGTCAGAATGTTAGAAGCTAAGTTTTAGTTCAGCTACACGACGTAAGATGGCGTTAGTACTCTTGTTACTGATCGTGATAGGTACAACAAAAAGTGCAAGTACTCACGGAGAGATGGCGCTGGCTAATATTACAAGGTTCGCCAATGGAGACCTTTTTACTTTAGTTGGTAAGTTTTCAAAATCCAACAGTATTATTTTTACTGCATATTATTGTTGAATTTTATAATTATTTTGATAGACTTAATTTTTGAAAACAAAAACAATCTAATTGCACTGGTTATAAACGTTATCAACGATTTTTACTATTTTGACTTCAACGTTAAATAAATAAATTTTGTTATTGAGAAATTCAATTATTCTGACACAAAACTAGAATGTTTTAATATGCATATTCATTGTCAACTTCGATAAAACATTGCTCTGATAGATTTTTGATATGCTCTTGAGATGAATGAACAATGAATTATTATCAAGTCAGGCCACAGTCGCACCTAAATAAAAGAGATCCTAAGTGATTTTTGAAGTGAATCTTCTTGTCGCTTCATAGCAATACCGTCACGTCATGGAGCATCTTGCCAAAGAAGTTTCACTTCTGACACGTGTACTTGACACACACGCTCTTTTTTGTTGTAGTGTTCGTCTTATCTAGCCAGTTTAATACGAGCCTTCAGTTACCTATTTTTGCATAGTTTATGAATAGAAATCACATCTTTCCAGGCAAAGACTGCGGCCTCACTCGCTGCATGGAGGTATCTCACGGAACAGCCCTCGCGGCGATGGGCAGCAATGGTTGTACCTGCCAATGCCGTAAGGACACACCCGCCTTTAGAGAGGACCGCCGGAGCTGTGTCAATCATATTGACGGTATGTCGTGTTTCGATAAATACATCCATGTATTGTTGTGTCGTCTTTATTTATTGCAACATTAGATAGATACTTATATTCTGTCACTTTTATAACATTAATCATTATAAATTTATAAATGACTTAGTTTGATCTTAGAGTTTCATAGGTTGTTTTTGGGGTTCCCGGTTGTGTAATCTTGTTGTTAACATGATTCTGTCAGGCGTGATCCCATGGGCCGTTATGTCATTCCAACTGAAATTTTCTTACCTAGGTAATGTAACTACCTACTAGGGCACAGATGACTAAATACTAAATAGTTTTCTTCGTAAACTAGGTACAAATACCTATTACAGTACCTACCTGCGCACCACATTACCTATCCACCAATATAGATATCACCTGTCATACTAATTTTAGTACCAAATATCTAAAATTTAATTTCTAAAGTAAACAAAACTTTAGAAAAGCTAAACTCTGACAATTGACAAGTCACTTAAAATGACATTGAATAGACAAACCATTCTACTGTATAAATAGTAAAAGCACACGACATAAAAAAATATAAAACAAAGCCTTCCGCGTTTGTAAAGAAAGTTGTTCTTATATTTTAATTATACATGAGGGGGCGGGACAGGGTCGTTCAAACAAAGTAAGGTCAAACTAACTCAATTCAAACGTATGGATATACAATATTAATCTGGTAATTACTCGCCACAGAGTACAAAATATGTTAGGTGCGAATTGAATAGAAAATTGCAGCTTACTCATAATAAGCAGAGTAACTTAGGTTATGTCGTGTCATGCTGTACAATAACGTATATCATTGATAATATGTGCGCGTGAGCGAAATTATAACGCTACCTTTGGTAACGGATAGGCCTCATTGTAAATGGTTTAATTAGAAATAATATATCCGGTAATTTTCACCTAATACAATCGAGTCTATAATATAATACTACAATCGGGACAGTGAACTTGTAAGCTGTCTATGTTGAATGAAAAAAGGAAGAATAATAGGTAATTGAAGTTTGAAGTTTGTCACAAAACAAAATTCGAGTTAACCACAAGATAAAAAGTAAAACAACTAAAACCCAACTACGACAAAAAACGACGCTGAAAAAGTATAAAACAAAAGTTAAATTGATGAACTAATAAAGAAGCTATGAACGAAAAGATGTGAATTATATGCAATCAGCCCATGAATACAGGTAAAGTCACAAGCAAATGCTAGTAATATATATATATTCAAAATGTGCAAGTAAAAAGCTTTCAAATGATACCAAACACGGCATATTTATCTTAACTTTATTTTTTTACTCTGTATGTTTTGTCCGCTAGAGGGCGCCACATTAGATTTTGTGAAACCCTATATAGCCTATAACCAGCGGACAATTAAGACGCTTCTAATGATATGTCATTTGTCGAATTCTGATAAGTAGTTTAGAAGATACGAGGGAACAGATGAACATACATACATACATACATACATACATATATACATACATACATACATACATACATACATAGCCTGTCAAAATCATAACCCTCCTTTTGCTTTGCCGTAGTCGGGTAAAAATTAAACTTACTTTTTCGCTGATTTATTAAATACGTTTTGTTTTATATACTTTGTGTTTTAATATCCTATTTATATTGTATAAAGTATCTATAAAAGGAAAAAATGCTCTTACTGTTAAATAATATAAAAATTGGTTTAACCTCCTGGGGCCTGCGGTCATATATATATTACATAAACAATAAAAAAATATTTCAACGCCATCTTTTGCGTATATGCGGGAATAATACCTCAAATCGATGTAGTGGTATGTCATCCACTATACTAAACGGTTTTTGGTTTTATAAGTGACAGTGATTTGAAGTATTCTCATTTCGAAGTTGACGGTGGCTGTGCGACGACAAACACGTGGTCAGTAATCTTACATTTCTAGTGGAACCATTCATATATTGCAGGATATCTTTGTATATCTAATGATAATAGATATTATTTCTGCAACCGAAATAGTTATTTTGTAAGATAAATCTAAAACTTGTGAAAAATATGAATGTTTTCTTCTATGTCATACTGGTAAGACATTTGGTCTCAATTCTTGCCAAATTGGTATTGGTTACTAGGGCCCCATGTATTACCTATATGACATTCTTTAGTTTATGTTACAGATTTTATTATTATTTTCAAGGATTATAAGATACTGAGATCTACCAACACCTGGATGAGTCAAATATTGACCTATATGATGGACCTATGGAGTTTCTTGCCGGTTCTATTCCATAGATACTGCTTTCCGAATCGGTGGTAAATGTTAATACTGTTGTGACGATTCCAAAATGCTTTTAGAAGAAGTCTTATTGAATAAATAAATGTTTGAGATGAAGATAATCCCCCAAATGATACAGATGAAGCCGCCCAAATACCAGAAAATGATTCTTCTTCCATTCGTCCAATGAGTATGAGTCATTTCAGAACAGAATCGTCACTATGTATGTCATCTTCAGTTGTTGGCAGACCATCTCGGGGACGCACATGACGTGGACCAAGCATAAGAGGAGGCTGACCGAGAGGATGGATAAGAAATAAGACCTAGAGGTGGACGTGACAATATAAATACACCACCGCGCCGGTGCAAAATACTTGAACTGGTCATTTCTCACCCTTATAAATACCTATCTTTGAACCAAGGTACAAAAAATAGACACAGAACAATGGATAGAATAATAAATATTTAGATTCAAGTTTAAAAATATATAATAACTAAAAAAACATGTAGTTTTTCTTCATTTTCATAAACTTATTACACTTGGAACTGGGACCCCCTGTAATATATACATGACATAAAGAAAATCCAAGTTTTCCACGAAAGATTTTTTTTACCATTTTTTTGAATATCTATAATTGCATTAGAACAGATACAGCTAATTTTTATTAAAAAAGAAAGAGAAAAAAATCCTGGGTCTCAGGAGGTTAAAGAAAAGATTAGGCATAAAACTTAGGTAGAGCGTGTTCGTAGAATTTTCCCCAGAAATTGTAAGCTAAGAACATTCTACTATGTATATTATAATTTATTTGGTAATCTACTATCAATTTCACATTTTAATCCATCTCTTATTGAATATCAATAATAACTATTATATACACATAATATAGAGATACAGTTACAAGGCCATATTATAATGTGATTTAAATTATACCCATATAAGCTTCATTGCTATATATATAAAGCTTAATGAGAAAGTTATATCAGAACCTACTAATTCGGAAATGACAAGACTCGATCTATGATTAGAATATTATGTATTAACAATGACTTTGGGTATATGAGTAGCACATTTAAAAAAAAATACGCTTCAGAAGTCGTTCTTATTAAAATTCTATCTGATATACCTGAACTATCTGAAACTTATACCTTAGGTACTTCTAACTTAACCTCCTAAGGACCAAGCTAAAAAAATCCTATTCTGCATTACCACCCATTGTTCTCACCTGAGTACATAAAAATACAACAGACCTGCCACCCAATGGTATTTTTTTGTTTTTTTTATTGTTAGAGTTAAAATTTACTTGTGGGATTTTTTATCTGTGTAAAATATAGCTTATAGAATACATTTCTGAAAAAAAAAACTCGATTTATTTTGTTCCCATGTGATCACATCAGACCTAAGTGACTCCAAAAATTTTTTTAATAAAATTAGGTTTTACTTGTAGATTTTTTTATTTACTTATGTTATAACATATGAGATCATACAATAACCTCTAAAAAGTATACAAAAGAATTAAAAACAGTTTTTCTTAAATTCTAAATGTGTAAGTTTACTACATATTAGGTAATAAAATATCTAAACTATCTGAACATATGTTAAAAAAAGAAATAAAAACATTGGAAGTACAATATTAGGAACTTGAAATATCAATGAGCTAACTAAAAATCGATTTGGAAACAAATGGTGGGTCTCCTAAGTCTTCATCACTAGGAATAAAATCTCCGTCAGTCGGCTAGGAAATATTATCGTCACGAATAACTGAGAAAATAAGGAAGATAACTGTTTATTTTGATTGCAATAGTAATTCCTGTTGACAGTTTAAATAAATTATAATCATAAAACAGGACAATTATACTCAAAATTACTGTAAAACAACAAAATAAATTATTAACTAATTAAATGTTTTATAGTCATTGACTACCAATGTCTTCAACTGAGTACAAAAAAAATGAAAATAATGTTGTAAGTAACGACCAATGTTCTCACATGATCACATAAAAATTATCCGTGAATTTAAAAAATACAATATGAATTGATTCGTTAAATTTAATTAAAATACGTTCCTGTACTGTTTTTACTATTTATTTTTCAATACCAAATGAAAATCAAGTGAGAGATTAATATGATAATTAACGATTTAACTTACCTCTGTTACGTTGACCAGCCATTTTAAAAACTTGAACTAAAGTATTTTAAAATTCTGTGATTGGATAACCCATTTACCTACCAAACCTTATAGTTCAATTCAGCCAATCGCGTTACACAGTGATCATAGGCAGAAAAGCGCGGTATTTTTTAAGATATTTCGAATTTTCGATTTTGTCATCGGATGAGGACGGTGGTTGGTAATTTAGTTAAAACTTTTTGGTGCTTTGGGTTGTAATGGTGATGGTGTTTATGTACTTATATGAGGCCATTGGTCCTTAGGAGGTTAAAGAAATAATAAGAATAAATGAGGCATAATTTCAGGGTAGGTATCCTATAGTTTTTTCGGATGACGTAGTAATAGAAACAACAACAAGAATGTTCTAATTTAGTAATATCGAGTGAAAACTAACTGTTGTATGAATCTAAATTATAATTCTTATGTTCTTGTAAATAAAACTAAACATAAATTATAATGAAAGGAATAAGAAATCCCAGTTTATAAATTAGTTGATATTTTTTCCAGAATGTGCGATGGCAAGCTTCGGCCGAGGTTCAAAGAAGCCACAGATACCATTCGTCTTTTTACCATTGAAGGGACAGATTATCTACCCTTCCAAAGAAATTGTGTTTACAGGTAAAATAATACTTTATAGGTTTTTAAAATGCATGAGATTCAAGAGATTTCAAAAGCAGAAAATTTGTCGGCTTTGCGAATTTAAATGATGATCGAAATTGAAAATGTGTAAATAAATATAAATACTTTTAATACAATTGCAATAAATAAAGAATATACATTTATAGCGTTGTAAAAACAATTAATTTAATACGTGGCACTTCAGAAAAGATGACTTCCAGGAAGATGGACTATTTTTATGGAAGTTCGATGAAAATAATATGTAGTATAAATTATAGAAAACATGACGTAAATGATATAAAAAAGGTAACAAAAAATTATGTACTTACGTTGATTTAAAAAAAATATAAAAGAAATTCCGATACCGGGAATCGAACCCGAGCCTCCTGGGTGAGAGCCAGGTATCCTAGCCACTAGACCATATCGGATATATCAGAACGGTTGAAATTATACATATTTTTTAACATTGTTCTTTAAATAAAACAATTCAATATAAGATGAAAAAAAGAAACAAAATGCACAGACCACAGCACCAGACTAATTTTAGCATCGCCCTTGGTTTTATTATGTTTAGATTGCGATAGCGACCGATGACTAGTTTACAATTTAATTATATTATAACCACCTATATTATATACTAGCGGTCCACCCTGACTTCGCCCGTGGTACATGTTTACGTTATCTCTCCATAAGAACCATCCTCGTACTTCAAGGAATATTATGAAAAAAGAATTATTGAAATCGGTCGACCTGTTCACGCGTGATGACCAAGGGAAATATGGATTCATTTTTACATCTTATATATAAAATTCTCGTGTCACAATGTTAGTCTGCATACTCCTCCGAAACGGGTGGACCGATTCTCATGAAATTTTCTGTGCATATCGGGTAAGTCTGAGAATCGGCCAACATCTATTTTTCATATGTACCACGGGCGAAGCCGGGGCGGACCGCTAGTATTATATAGAGATATTCACCTGATGTCAAAAATTATTAAAAGCAATTAAATACAGAGATACGTACGTGCCTTAGGATCTTATGTACCTAATGTATTAAGAAACAAAAATAAAAAAAATATCTTTCTCTTACTTTATCGTGACGCATGTTTTCGAAGATTAAACTTGTTCAAACATCATTAGCGCTTTATTCTGTGCGCATTTACTAATAATATGCAATAATGTAAAATGTATTCTACTTTTAATCATTTATTAATTTTTGGATAGAATAATATTAAAAACCCAATTTTAGTTTGAATTTTCAAACATTTGATTAATTCGTTTATGAGTTAGTCAGATGCGGATATTTTCATGTCAATAAAAAAAAACTGCTATAGAAAAGTCTTTTACTTTTCTGTAGCAGTTTTTTTTTGTAAATGTACAAAATGTACAATAACCTTATTAATGTACAGCTAATACTACTTTTCTAAACACGCAATAAATATTCAAATATTAATTTCATAGATGTGGAAGACGCAGTTTGCGCAGTGACGAGCGCACAATACCTTTCATCATCAGGGTGGGTCACCTTACGAGATCTGGTAGACAATGATGTGCCGTTTGGATTATATCGGGATGAAGGCAGCACTTATTTACAGGTAAACACAAACTCAAACGGTTATTTTTTTTTTATATAGTAATTAGTAACCCTAGCAATAGGGCAGGCGACTCACTTGGTGGTAGGTGATTAAAATCTCCGCACCTCTGAGGTGCGGAGATTTTGTGCAGTCCTATTGGTTAATATTTCTCCGTTTCTCCGCTCCGCTGCCTCGCTCCGCTCCGGTGGACAGGCAGCCTTAAGGTGGAAGTTGGTTTTTCAGGAAGGTGAAGGCTCTTGAAGGCTCCCATGTCGTATTTATTCAATTAGACTTTTCGGAGCACTTTTGAATCGTCATAACTAGGTGGTCATAACATAGTTTTACCCTGTGGTTTTACCACACCGATTCAGAAAGCAGTTTCTACAGAGAAGAACCGGCAAGAAATTCCGTAGTGGCTCGAATTATTTTTCAGTTTAAACATGACCTTTTCATAATCAGTCCTTGTATTTGGTATTTGTTCTTATCTGTTTTCGGATTCTTTATTGCTTTTATCTATTTAAAAAAGGGGTATAACGGGGATGTTAACATTTTTAAGTATGTGTGTTTATGTCTGATCATATGAATAGGGAAATAAATTTAAAATAGATTGACGTAAAAACTTTTTGTTCAATCAAATGAAAAAACACACTTATATCAGAGTTCGCAAAATTAGCAGTAGTTTCGCAGTAAAGAGTACTTATCCACACATAGTTACATAAAGAATAGCTTCGGAAATTTCTTCATACCTCTAGTTCGGAGAAGTCAAAATTTACATTCATAGATGCCGTTAGAAATAATTCCCTCATAAGACAATATATTATTATATCTCTATCTAATGACCTTTATATCTAACTAAACTCATACTTCATCATTCAACAAATACAATCTCAGTTCAAAAAGATTTGAACAAGTCATTCACTTTTTTCGTAGTAATTTGTATTTAATAATTATTGTCATTTCCAAAGAACACTTACCGTACTTGGGTATACCACCCAACGAAGTACGTAGGAAATGTTTTACTTACTTAATTGAGGTAAAATTAATTATTTAACATTAACCGCCCAAGTAGATTTAACAAATATCGAATATTTTCTGATTCCGGGCCAATGTTATCAAAATGATCCACTTATTATCACATATTTATTGAAAGTCTTATCAAAAATAGGTAATTAAGGTATAGCAGTTATAAAATTTTGGATATAAACTTACATAAACAAAGATTTTATCGGAGCAGGTACGAATATAATAAAGTGAAGCAATAATAAGACGGGCATTTACAAGGATTTGATTTGAACTGGATGTGACATTTTGCTTTTTTATATCCAGCGGGCGGGGTATATCAACATATTATTCAAATTAATCGCGATATATATTAATTTGAATAATATGTTGATATACATATTTAATTTTCACTAAAGCGGATAACCGTAATTTAAAATATTATGTATTTACCTAAACAACAAAATAATAAGAGACAGGGTATATTTTACAGTTTACTCATTGTTTACGATAAGTATGTCTACACTCTAAAGTAGGTAATATTTTATGATGATAAAAGTTTTCTTCACTTCTAATCCTATGTCCATTATTTTAATTAGGTACGTCGTTAAATAAATAAATATTCTCTAACGATTATTTAATCGTTTTATTTTGTAGTGTGTACCGTTCGCAAACAGAATCTGCCACATCCAGTATTTTTTCTTGAATTTCGAGACACGGACTATTTCAAATCCATAACGTATGCGGTCTCGTAAAATTTTTATCTCATCGGGAGCAAATACCGGTCCATTTGACGCAACATCACAATAATATTGAGATTGCTCGGTTTTTAAGACAAAGCGTTTTACCGTGGTGGTCCTAAGTTTGTATCAAAATATTAAATTTTAAGGAAAATTTAAGGAAATCTCTTAAATTATTACATGTGTTATGAGTTTCATTCCAAATTAAGTTAACTTCATATTTAATAATTTTGTAAATTTTCAAGTAAAAAGTAATTTCTGAAACAATTCAACTGAAATTTGCCATGGAAATAGTACCTATATATATACGACCAATATAAAACCTCGACACAAATAATATATTACAACCTGCGATTTTACAGACGGTTCTATAATAATTAATAATATATTATAGTAATAACGTTTTTCAATTGATTCCAAGTATTTATTTAATTTTCGATAGGTTTTCCGCAAAACTGTTAATTTTTAATGTTTTAATCGGATCCACATATTTATGAAACATAAACACTTATCACGCTGCGTTTATGTGCAATAAAAATACACATAAAATTTTCATATTCAATTATTTCATTATGTATTTATTGTAAAAGATAAGTATTTAAAGCTTCATTTCATGTTTAAATGTAATGACAAAATTAACTTACTACGATATGATGCGCCGACCAAGATTGGGAAAATACATAACAATACTAAAATACGTTACCACTTTAGAACTAATCGTCGACATTCATCCATTATTACTTATCAAATCTTTTGAATTTTTATAATATTTAAATCTTTACCTAAACTTGCAAATAAAAAGCTATGGCATTTTACTACTTAGCGTTTAGGTACCTAAAAAGCCGAGAATCGTTGTTAACATCCCTCTGTTCGAAAAAATAAAAAACCATAAATAATTTACTACATTTACCTATTATAGACCAAAATCTGTATCCTATTCACTGAAAAGCTGTGCTTTCAATTAATAAAAATAACATCTATCGTAATAAAAAACTCGCCTAAACTTTTTGGACCATAAAAAGTCGTAAAAAAGACTAATATTGATTTCTAGTCAAGACGTGAAAAGGTTTTTTTTTGGTCAACTTCAATAATAATACATATAAAATTTAAAATAAACTAAATGACAATAAAAAGGTAAAAAAACTACAACTCAATGGTACTTGACTGATTGCTGAGCATTCGTGTTTTAACAACGGTAAAAAACATAGCGACGGAACTTAAATAAATATGTAATAATTTATTTAATACATAGTATATTTATTATTAATCATAATATATCTTTACCGCGCTCGTGCTGGCTTGAAATATAATTTTAGTTTGTTATTGTATGTGGTGTAAAAACTCTCTCATTTAGTTATGTTTATAAACGACACAGTAAGACATGCTTTCTGTTAAGTGTTTGAATTTTGTGTTAAAATAAATAATAATTAAATTAATAAATCATATTTATTATTTACTCACATAATACGCGCGTAAATTAAATCGATATTCTTAGCATTAAAACTTTGATTCGTTCGCTCTCTATCTAATCTCTATAAAGCTCTACATCGCATATTATGTAAATAATTATATCCTTACAGTTTTATTTTATATTTGGTAGGTATATTTTATTCTGATTTGCACAGCATGGTAACCCTCCTGGATGTCGATAAGATTCAGGGGTAATACCATGACGTCTTATTGCAGTATTATTTCCTGGAACCGCACTGGAAATAATTCTTCTATAAGAAATCCATGCTTACTTCCAATACAACATACATATATTATTAATTATCTTCAATCTTCATATTATTTTTTGTCGTTCTTTGTTATTTTTACCAATGCAAATGGTCCCTATTTGATATTTGATATGCTAAAGTATGTTTTTACCAATGCAAATGGTCCCTATTTGATATTTGATATGCTAAAGTATGATTATAGCAATCGCCTTCGGTTTTATAGCAAACATTTAGTTGCTGATCTCGTGTAAATATCAGAGATGTTATCTTACAAGCGGTTTTATCAAACGTAAGTCAACTATCGCCTGAGATTTCAACGCTCTTAGGTGTTAAATGCGGCGTTCTGATGAATTTGCTGATAAGGCGGCCTCAAAGGAGCAATTTGTTGAACTGTCCAAATACTTAGCATTTAGATTCGTGTATGGATAAGAGAATGATCGATATAACACCGTTTTGAAGAGTAATGTGGACGAAATATGAAAAGGATTTGGATGTAGCTTGATTTTTTAAATTATTTATAGTGTCATAATTAGATTTATATCTTAAATATCGTGGTTACGATAAAAATATTTTTTTGTATGCCAAACGATGAATTGTAAAATGAACTACCTACTCTTCATTTTTGTTTTAAATGTTATTTTCATTTCGTTTTAAACTTTCAGAGAACTGCTTATTATCATAATATTAATTTAACATTCACAAACCACGCAACAGCTCTCAAATAATTACAAACAACAAACAAAAATACTTTATTGTGCATTAAAATTTACATATTTTTCATCGAATATTCCGATATAATGTTTACACCATATTCCTCCAGTACAGCTTTATCTTTTTCCCCAGTGGAAAGGTTCAACAAGCCTCCACGCGCGGCTAGAAGGCAGGCTGGTGGCAGCCCACGTGCTATGTTCAGCGCCGCCGCCGGCACGGCTTGCAACTTCTTGCGC
Organism: Colias philodice; assembly: GCF_061535455.1. Taxonomy (NCBI): domain Eukaryota; kingdom Metazoa; phylum Arthropoda; class Insecta; order Lepidoptera; family Pieridae; genus Colias; species Colias philodice. The sequence goes on from NC_143101.1 coordinate 5,112,146, forward strand.
GGCGTTCCGAGTCGCGGGGGCCACTCATAATGCTCTTCTGGGTGAGTTTATACATATAAGGAACATACATAAATAACATTAATAAAGGCATTATTTTTATATAAAAAATACAAGAATAAAATTAGATGTCTTCTGAAGAAAGAAAAAGTTTCGATTTGGTGCCTATTAATTTAGTAACTTTATCTGCTTTATTACAATTTTTCACATGTTATCTAGGATAAATGAAATATATACCACTACTATAAAATATTTCATGTTCCAGATGTAAGATCAATACCATTCCACGCTGGGGAGACAGTCACAACCGAGTCAGCAACACAAGCTCACGGTTTAAGTGTCCTAGAATCTCTAGCCATTGGAGTGTGTGTGCTAATGTTAGTCTTTATATACGCTGCTGGTATTATATTCTACATACATTACAAGCAGAAACAAAAGAAAAAGCCTAACGATCCAGAATTGAACCATTCCAATTCCAGTGAGAATGATTCCACTTTAGACTCGAGAATTAACATGGATAGTATGGTTAGTAACAATAACAATGATTAGATAACAGTATAAAATATCAAATATCGAGAGAATTAAATAATCAAATTATTTTGTTTTCAGAGACTCAAAACAAACCCACTGATGAAATTGGATAATATGAGAAATGATTACATGAATGACGCGGGTTTGTCCGATGTTAGTGAACAAACTGAAGATACCCTTGAGTCGTCTCCATCACAGTATCATAAAGTAAGAATAACTTTTATCCAATATTTTATAAGTGTATATTGTTCCATGCTCACCATTATTCTTATTCCAGGAAAGAAATTCTAGTATTGTGTCTGCAGTAGTTCATACGAAAAGGAAGAAACCAGTCAGACCAGCAATAAGGGCAACTTCAACACCTGAAAGAATGAATGAACGGTTACAAAGGCGGTCTGCTTCTCCTGAAATGGAAAAAGCGCCCCATTCAGATGTCTCAATCTTGCACTGCAGTATAGAAAATAATGTAGTTGAAAATGTTCCTAACACACCTGACCAAGCACCGGTTGTAAGACGAAAACTGTATTTCAATCCTGTATTTTTTGAGACTGAACATCTAAAGGTACATAAATAAACTACCTTTTATATATAGGGTTGCTTTATTTTTACAAGGCGTAAAACTAAAAATGTTTAATTAATTTTGTTCTAGAATCCTCCACCAGCTGCCATTGACTTTCTAAATAAGCTTCGCGAAGTAATGATAATTGCAAAAGAAAAGATGACATCAAAAAGATTCATACCAAACCTTTCGGATATACCAGAGGAAGAATCATATCACACGATTGACTTGGGATGGGATATACCTTGTGCAAGACGTGGTCGTAGATTTAGTGCCATCAGTCTTAAGAGAGAAAATAGTAGGAGGGCTATTCATTGTGGAGGATGTCCTGGCTGTGACAATAGTGTACAAAAATCATCAACGGGTTTAATTCGATCAAATTCATGCAAAACGTGTGTTAGTGAAGATTACAAACAGAAAATTGTACAAAAATGGTTAGAAGATGTACCAACTCCACCCGCAGCAAATGTCAGACCCGCGAAAATTGCAAAAGTGAGTGGAACTCCCAGAATAACTGAACCAAAAGAAAAAGAGGAAATGAGACTTAATCCAGCTGAGCCATTGCGTGACGAAGATTCTGAGACTTTAATAATCAATGAGTCGATTTTAAAAGAAATAATATATGATAGCGTTGGCAATTCTATCAATAACAATAATGTTAGACAGAAATTAGGACGAGAAATAAATAATAATTATAATGTGGATAGTAATGACATAACAAATGAAAGTAAGGAGAAGAGAATATCTCTAAATCATGCAACAAGACGTGTCCGAAAGAAATTACCGCCACCACCTCCACCACCAGATTCGCAAGTTATTGATAAGCGTGATGAACCTGAACCCGTTTTGCCAGAAGTCAAAAAGAACATGGAAGCTGTTATACGAGAATTAAATAAATGCCACCGACCTGAATCAGAAAACTTTAATAATATTGAAACAGAAAATCCACCTAAAATTATCATACCTGTAGTAGCAGCAGATTCAGAATTCTATAACGATACTAATAAGTTTTCAGAAACGCACAAAAAAGAGTTTTATTTACAAAGAGATGTTGATATTGACTATGATAGTTTAGAAAGGACAGTTAATAAACAGAGAAGATTATCTTTAGACTTTCCTTCAGATTTACCTGATAACGATGAGATTCCATATCAACAAAACCTAAAAACATGTCGTGAAAGATTATCTCGCAGTTGGCGAGATTTAAAAAATGCAATAGATACAAACTTTTCTTCATTGCAGCATTTGTCTGTAGAATCTCCGGAATCCAAGAATAATCTTTATACTAAAGACATATTTGTTCACAGTGATGATACAATTTATAGCGATAGACCAGGTCTTTTAACTATTGAAGTACGCGGATCTCCTATAGAAGAAAGAAAGCCAGAGATTGAAGATTTTGATCCTGACACTCTTGATCGAAAACCAAAGAAATCTATTGAGTCAAATGAAAACAAAAAGTGTGTTGAAAAAATATTGCTGAAATCTGGTGGTAGTTTTAAAAGCAAGGTAAATTTACCAGAAAAGCCCAAAGAAAAGACGCCACCTGAAGCAGCATTTACCCGAAAAATAGGTAGCTTAAGACAAATTTACGAAGCTAAGAACAGAGCTCAAGGAAACAAAATAGAATCTTTTTATGAACGACGAGGTAGTGTAGAACTAGCGGGTTATTCAAAAAATGTAGATCAATCCCAAAGAAAAGAAAGCAATGAACCAATGTCTCCGACAAATTCAAGGTTGCATATCGCAGATAATAAATCTAAAACAAGTTCCACACGCAACAGTCCACAGAGCGAACGACAAAGGTCATCGGAAGAAAGGGACAGATTTTCATCTCAGTCTCGATCTGACCATCTGAACCCACGCAAATCTGTAAGACGATCAGATCGACATCGAACGCGCAGAGACTTAAAGAAACTGAGCAAGACTGAAGATTCAGGATACCTAAGTACAGATTCAAATGAATCGAAACGTCGAGCTAGATATCTCTTGCAAATAAAACCAAAATTGATCACACCAGATGTGATTGCTAAACCAGTACCTGCACTAAGCAAAGGTCTTCAAATAGAATCTGATACAGATGAATTGGAGTCCTTATGTGACGGTCGAAGCGAATCGGGAGGTGAAAGTGTAGAAACAGACTCAGTTTTCTTTGGAAATTATAACGATTCCAAGAGAATGTACGAAGAACTCGCATTGGAGGATGCAAAAAGAGATAAATTGACGCGAAGTCAAGAACAAATTGACTCTGGTTTTGTTGGTGAAACGAATTTAATTTTAAGTGGTGATAGTGATTCAGAACACAAAAGTGTCATATCGATAGTGACTGGTAGAGACGGTAGAGCATCTGCTTCATCAGTTTCTAAATTAGAAGATACGCCATATCGTAAATCTGTAGAATGTTAGTTATTGTAAATAAAGTGTTATAAAAAGACTTCATTATTTTATGAGGTAGACTGTAAATATTGTGGTAAGAAATATATGAAATTAAAAAATAGTTTTAGCCACCGATTTTTACCTCAATAAGGAATAAGTGTTTGTACAGATTTTATTTCTTTATGAATTTTATTGAACTGTTATTTAACGAGAAACTTGTAAATATTGTATTTTATATTATTTAATAGGATATACGAATAGCCAAATATTGAAAGATTACTTTGCTGTATATGTAGTAGTAGTTTTATTTTGCTGTATATTCAAATTGTAATGGAATCACTTTGTAGTAAATATTACTTTCCCTTGTTTATTTCTTCCGTTGTAAAAAGACATGCTACAAAAGACACGATTTTATAAACTTAGATAAGCGATGAAATCGTAAGAATCTAGCATAGTACATATTTATCATCTATATATATATAACTCAAAGGTGACTGATATAGTGATCTATCAACGCACAGCCCAAACCACTGGACGTATCGGGCTGAAATTCGGCATGCAGGTAGATGTTAGGACGTAGGCATCCGCTAAGAAAGGATTTCCTGAAATTCTTGCGGGAACGGGGAAAAACGGAGATGCACGTACAAAGTCGTGGGCGGAAGCTAGTAAATTAATAAACTAGGATTGGACTGAGTGTTTCTATTTAATGTTGACATAGCTAATTTTTGTAAATAATATTTAATAGTATCGATGATATAATAATGATTTGTAAATTTTTATTAACCGGCCGGTTGTGCAATTAATACATAATTATATTTAGCTTTCAGCAATTGCAATTAACTGAAATTGAATCGAGGCTAAATTATTGTAATTTTATATGAAAAATGTAATATTTAATAGACGCATTGCGAAGTATTCATAGTTTAAGCTCAAAAATAGTTTTAATATTGTATGTATTATAATTTATAATAAGTATAGGATGTAATAAACTTTTATAGTAATAAGCTGTGTTTTATTGTTGTCATTTAAGGCTATTTGTTATACAACTACAATTACGTTTAATCAACACAGGATTGTTTATGTGTTTTACTTATTTAAATATTGATGGAACGTATTATTCACTCGTCCATTTTGTTTTAATAAAATGTCTTTATAGACATCATTATTCGATGTTTTAAGTCAATTCTTAGTGACTCTACCTTGGACTCTACATGCCGTAACTAAATGTATTAAAAAATATTTATGGCCCATGAGGGGATCGAACCCGCGACCTTCGCGTTATTAGCACGACGCTCTAACCAACTGAGCTAATGGGCCGTTGGAAAAATCTTCGAAATAATACTATAATTATATTGGAGTATACATTATATAATGTAATGTAGAGATTACAAAATGCGTATATCGATATATTAAAAAAAAGATGAGTCAAACGTAATTATGTGCATTGGATCCAAGGTTAATGCGATTTTTTTATTCAATCATTTATAATTATTTTAAAAGTTTCGATCAAGTAATAAAATAATCGATTAATCCATACTAATATTATAAATGCAAAAGTAACATCTGTCTTACTCAATCACGCCTAAACTACTGAACCAATTTTCATGTAATTTGGTATGGAGATATTTTGATACCCAAGAAAGGACATAGGCTACTTTTTATCCCGGGAAAATGACGCAATCCCGGAAATCCCACGGGAACGGGAATTATGCGGGTTTTTCTTTGACTGCGCGGGCGAAGCCGCAGGCGGAATAGTTATATTACCTAGTTTTAATATAAATACAGAATCTATTAACATCCAGTAGGTATATTTCTTATTAGAATTTTCAATACTACAACGCATGTCTTAATCAACAATAAAAAATCTTAACAAAGTTAGATTAATATTATAAAGAGGAATATCTCGTTCTTAATTTATGTGTAATGAAAAAAACAAATGTACCTTCTTTTAAAAATTCTGTCACCATCAGTAAGCTACGTTATTTGATATTTCTGATTTACTGTATAGACTAAGGGCCATATTAATAAAAAGGTAGAGTAGTCAGAAGACAATCTGCCTTGCTCTACGTATTTTTCTCTTTTATTGAATAAATTGAGTCTCTCGATAACAAATATAACATTTTCAAGAAGCTTGAAACACTTCATCTTTGAAGTGTATCAAGCTTCTTGAATACTACTCACTGTATCTTTACAGAACTACCGAAAATTAATATTATTTAACTAATGTAATAATCCAGACTGAAGCCTGTGGGCGTTAAACGAGTAGGTACTTGACTTCACCCACGCTATGTGAATCCCCGATTCGTATTGACTGTAAAAAGTCTATAATTATTTATTAGGTAAAGTATTTTAAAAAATATACACATTTTTGTGTACTTATAAAAAAAAATTCGTGAAAAAATGTCATCTCAAGTGACATAATTTATGTGGAAAAACTTAAATTGACATTGTAACATTATATTCGCCGCACACTCGTCTTCGGAGCTGAATTCAAAAATATACTTTATTTGCATATAAAAAAAAATTAACTTTAATTAAAAAAATATTAGGTAAAAATTATAAAAGAAAACCGTTTGCATTACTTTAACTGAATTACATTTTTTATTTTATGAAACCGTGATAATATACTTAAGTAAAGAAACTCTGGTGTTGTTTAAATATTGACGAACTTGGCGAAGAGGTACTTGAGTTTTTTAAACACTCATTTTTTTAAAGATTCGTAACGAAATATTTTTCTGTTCCTAGGCGACAATGATTATGATGACAGTTGTACACGCGTACTTTTTTGCTCTTGCATCTATTTTTTATAGTAATCGGAATAAAAATAATAATATGTAAGTAAGTAATTTAAAATCTATAAGCACCGAGAAACATGACTTACGTCACACTTACGTCGTCACTTTGCGCTACATGATTTATTCGACTGCAAGTGTTTCATAAATATATTTGTGGGTTTTCGTTTTATTATTCTTGAATATAAATTAAATTGATCTTTAGAGGGTATGGTCACTCAGTGAAGAGGAATTCGATGCGTATCCCAACAATAGAACCGCGTGATGTAAGGAAATTATTATTAGAACAATACAAGTTTCATTCAAAATTAGATGTTTAGAGCATTTAGGACTTGCTGCCACCAGTGCAAACTTAGCACCCCATCAATGGAATTTTGGGTCGAAAATGACCTTGATCGTTAGGTCCCCGTTAGGTCCTTTAAGGTCCCACAATTTTTTCGTTAGGTCCCCTTTAGTTTTTTTTTAAATAATTTTTTAAATTTTAGGTATAAAAAAAAATGCACTTTAGCACCCCATCCATAGAATTTTGGGTCAAAAATGACCTCAATCGATAGGTCTCCGTTAGGTCCTATAAGGTCCCACAATTTTTTCGTTAGGTCCCCTTTAGTTTTTTTTTAAATAATTTTTTTTTAATTTTAGGTATAAAAAAGTTACACTTTAGCACCCCATCCATAGCAAAATTGGCAAATTTTATCAAAATCGTATTCTTTACCGTTAGGTCCGTATGGGCTCATCATTGAAATTGTTGAATTATTTATTTTATTAAAATTATAAAATAATAAAAACCTGCGCATGCGCCTTAGAGCATTAAGGCATGCGCACATCATACATAAACAGCGCGAAATTTAAAATGGTATCGTTTCATTTATTAAATAAATCTATTGTTCTGAGAGTGCTTATTTATTAAAAACCTACTTTTCAACCTAGAATTAAAATAACCTGGTATTAGTGTCAATCTATGGTGTCAATATATTTTTTGTAGCGGCCACAGGGCCACACTACGGTCGAGGTATAGATTCGGAAAGAATAACATGCAACAAATCATTAATTTGATTCGGGATGACCTTCGCGTGGACACTCGAGGGGGCGGTATTCCAGTGGAACTGCAAGTGATGGCAGTTATTCGATATTGGGGCCGGCATGAGGTAGATGTGACTTGTGCTCTAGTTTTGGATATATACAATAGAAAAGCCTGTATAACGATCTATTACATTACAGATCCAAGAAGATTGTGCTGACATTCACAGAATGAGTCAACAGACACTTTCCCGGGTATTTCTTTAGAAATTTGCGGCACGAATTAAGGGGGGGGAGGGGAGGGAAAGGGAGGGGGGAGGTAAGGGGAGACCCCCTATAAAGTGGGGGGGTGAGGAAACCCCCCCTTCTATTTTTTTTTAATTTTTTTTGAGATTATATTTATACTAGCTTACCGCCCGCGGCTTCGCCCGCTTTGACTTAAACCTAATAAATTATACACTAAAACCTTCCTCTTGAATCACTTTATCTATTAAAAAAAACCGCATCAAAATCCGTTGCGTAGTTTGAAAGATTTAAACATACAAAGGGACATAGGGATAGAGAAAGTGACTTTGTTTTATAATATGTAGTGATGTAGTTAGAAATATAACGAAGATTATGGATTCTTGACTGCTCCGGCGCTGCAGAACGTGGCGCTTGCCCCCCTGTACCTCGTTGCAGGCAGGAGTCTTCACTCGCCTTCGTAGCTTCGGCTTTTTGGTCGCCTTTGGCGACCAGCCTCAGCCACTCCAGCTCGCTTGACTCTGCCTGCTCCTCAGCACACGCGGGCGCCACGCTCCTCCGCGCCTCCGACTTTTTTAATACACTCTAGTGTATGACAGACAAGTACCACGTGGAATCGGGGTGGACAGATTCGGTTCTGTGATTAACAATTTGTGTGCAATATACATACAATAAAAACATTTTTTTTTAATAATTATTTTTCAAATCTTGTATACATGTTTGATACAATTTACAATGGCAATGAATGGATCCATTTTATTTATTTCCACCCATCATCTCCACATATTCTATAATATTATCACCGAAGTTTGCTGGGTGGTTATAGTTATCTTTTTTAAAAAATCTTTTTACAACATGCCACTGAGACTCAAAAGGGTCAGAGGCAACAAATGGGTTGTCTGGGTCTGAGTGATTAACTTTTTTATGAACATACCCATATTGCCCCAAACAATCATATGCTCGCCAATAACCCGTATGAATTGTTGTCCCCTCAGCAACATGCTTTTGAATGAACTATGGTTTTTAATATGTACATTAAGACATTTGTTATCTCTTTCAAACACAATTCTTGTAGTTTTGTCAATGTAACTCAAACAATTTTGAACATAATCTCAAAAATTAAAAAAAAGATTTCTCTGTAATTACACGTTTCCGCACGAAAAGCCGCTAATGTATGTTTCGGGGCATCATTATCGATCGATAAAAATTAAAATCGCGCCGAAATTCGTGCCGCACGTTTCTAAAGTCAACCCCTTTCCCGTTTGTCCCGAAATGTTGCTATTGCGTTAGCTTCTAAAAGTTCGCGTTATATTAATATGCCGTCGAACTCAACCGAGGAAGCCAAAGCAATTAGGAAATTTGAGGCCATAATATGCGGGATGAAGCGTATCATTGGTGCAATAGATTGCACTCATATTAAGATACGCAAAGTGAGTGGAGAGGCTGGACAGTACTATGTTAATAGGAAGGGACATTACTCCATTAACACTCAAGTATGAACATTGTACAATAACATTTTAGTTTGATCATAGTGTATTTAAAGTAATAAATTTTCATTGTTATGTGTGCTATTATGTGTTTCTAATTTATAATAATATTGATGACAATAATTACAGGTAGTATGTGACTCTGACCTTAAAATCTGCGATATTGTGTGTCACTGGAGAGGAAGTACACATGATTCCCGCATATATAGAGAAAGCTCAATAAAGCGGAGGTTTGAGGAGAATGAATTTCATGGGAAGCTGATTGGAGATAGCGGGTATCCTTGTACTTCGCATCTTCTAACACCAATATTAAGACCAAGGACACAGGCAGAAGAAAGGTACAACCTGAGTCACATACGAACGAGGAATACTGTAGAGCGTTGCTTTGGGGTGTGGAAGCAAAGATTCCGCATACTCAACGAAACAATGCGAGGGTCTCTGCAAGTGATCAAGACCACTATTGTTGCTTGTGCAGTTTTGCACAATTTAGCAATACTCTTTAATGAGTCTATTTTAAATCAAGGTATTTGTGCAAACTAATATGTAAACAAAGTATATTTAATAATGCCAATACATAAAAAATAAGCATATTTTAATTCTTTATTTTGTATTTTTCTAGATCCTTCAGGCCTTGAAAATCAATTATTAATCGATCCAACTATCCCTGATAATATAGAAGATGAAGACGAAAATATAAACAGGGCCATTTATATTGAAACTTATTTTAATCAATAAAAACCATATTTTATTATTTTTCAAAATTTATTTTTTTTAAATATTCCTCCTCTAATGCAAGTATTTGGAGCTTCTTCTCGTGAAGCTCCCTCTCTTGTTCTATTCTTAATAGGTGAAGCTCCCTCTCTTGCTCTATTCTTAATAGATGCAACTCTTGTTGTTGCTTCATTAATTCCTCCCTGCTTTTTTTTGCAAGGAGGAATAATTGATGCTCGTAATTGGAATTTGATTTCCCACTGTAAAAATAACATAAACATTAAACATTATTTCACATAAATCACAGCTGAACAATAAGCACAGGAAATTTCATGAAATTCTATTTTCAACATTACATACTTACGTTTTTTTTGGTTTAGCTTTGAAAATATGATGTGTAGGATTTATACGTGGCAATTCAGTGGAGAAATTTGGCAATTCAGGCTAAAAATAAAAAAATAATAATTATTTTAAAATAATATAAATTTTATTTATAATACTGATATTTTTGTATAACATAACTGATAAAAATATTATACAAATTATTATATAATATGATTACCTATGCATGTGCAGTGCTTTCATCATTTTCATTCAATTTCAATGTATCATCAGCAGACTCCTTAGTAACTTCCTATAAATATATAAAATATAATTACTCAATCTCACAATAAAAAACTATATATGCATAGCGCTATTATCCCTTAATGGATATTCCAAATTAAGGAATAATAGCAGTAGAAAATGTAAAAAATATAAACCTGTTGGCCATGTGTTGCATCGCTATCGAAAGGATTGTTATCAACCACAAACTCATTAGGAAGAGCTGCTATAAGCTCTTGATCTTCAGGCGGAGGACTTGGTGGCGGAGGTCCCCCGCCTGTCATGTTTCTTGCCGTTCTAAATTTGTGTTCCGAAGCCTTAGCTTTCTTCAAATTCCTCCACTGATTTTGTATTTGGCTTAAGTCCCTTTTATGGAGTGAAATGATATTATAACTGAAATATAAATACAATAATAATGTTATTACACTGTAACAATTTATTAAATACAAGAAACTGTTAGAATAAGTAAAACTAAAATAACCAAGACAAAACATCTTCCCATGCAAGTTTTTTTGCTGTATTTGTATTAGTCGACGTATCCTTATTCTCTAATATAATATGTGCTCGCTCGAGCACTAATTATTTTCGAAGCACTTTCTAAAGAGCAATATATATTTATTAATAAGCATTAAAACATGTAAGGAAATAAGTACATTCTATTAGATTTCTTGTGTACATTACGTACCTTATCCTCCTCACTCCAATTCGTCGAACGAGAACGTTTATTGATCATTGAACTCATTTTAAATTAAAACTGAATTTGAATTTATCAAAAATCTCAAATCTGTACAAATGTTTGAAATTTGAAAGTTATCAATATCCTGTCAGTTAAACGTCATACAAAATAAAGTCTACCATTCATATTTGTCAAAAAGTACATTTTTAGTCAAGTTTTACGTGAATAGCGGGTTTTATTTCGATAATGTTACTAGAAAAAAATACATATATTGACGTAACTTAGTTGAGAGACTGCTGAGATAGGTTTATAAGTACCTAAGATTATTTTAATCATTGTATAAGGAGTTGAGAGTTATTTAACTGAGAGGTGTTTATGCAACAGATCAGTCAGTTTTTATAAGTAAGGCTGGTAATTTTTTACGACATCACATTAGAAACCTCAAAAATAGCAGTACTTCTCCACTATTTAATGGATGTTATTATACATATAAACCTTCCTCTTGAATCACTCTATCTATTAAAAGAAACTGCATCAAAATCCGTTGCGTAGTTTCAAAGATTTAAGCGTACAAAGGGACATAGGGACAGAGAAAGCGACTTTGTTTTATACTATGTATAATATAATAATGATAGTGATAGCACAGTATTACAATATTATTTCCTACAGTAAGGAAACGCCTTTGATGTCGCGCGATGCCGCCGCCAGCGTAGGTACTTACGCTGCCACACGAAAATACGCTAGGGTTGCAACAAATGGGAAATAAAACAATTGTGATTATTAATATTATGATGAAATCATTTATTCATATGTACATTCAAAATAATTGCGATTATTAAATCTGATGTAATCATTTGTTCATAAATATATAATTACAGATATTGCACTGCTAAATATTATTTACGTGGACACTTTATTTTTGGATGTTCTTAATTGTATATTATACCATTTAAGAAGTAATGCATTCGCATTGGGATGTACAATCTGATTAGAAAATAATGAGGACAACATATACATAGCTTTGATTTTAATTCAACAGATACAATTATTAATACAATCTTTCTGAAATATTGTTTCCTTCTGGGATTTCAATGTAGATTTACATCCGTAAACGGAACAGTTTTTGCGCGCCATAATAGAATATGTAAGTACCTATGTATAATAAAATTATTACACAAAAAATACGACTGCGTCGTCCTTTCGCGATAGTTAATGCAAACTCAGCGTGATTGCATTAAGCGGCCCGCGTCGCCCGACCCCCCGCCAGTTCCCCTCCGTTTCTCTGCACAAGTACATTCGTCGCCATACTGTAGGAAATATGGTGATACTGTGGTGATAGTCCGGCTAACGAAAGATAAGACTGGAAAAGGCGGCAAATTCAAAAAATCATCATATTAAGGTAACCTAATGGTAACTTAGGTTATAGTTGGAAATAAAGTTTTGATACTTTAATTTATTATTACGAGCTTTGTTTTTTTGAGAGATTAACAACCTCTACAAACTCTTCATCTATATAATATTATATATATGTAATCTGGTACAGTTATCTGATACAGATAAAAAAAAGAACAGCTAGTGAAAGTAATAAAAAACATAATAAAATACAATTAAATTTTGTTTAATCAATATAATCATATTAAATCTAAAAGCCGCGTTCAGCCGCGAATAAAGAATAAGAATCACTATCATTATCTCTGACATCATTAACTCTTCCATTTCTGCAGTTATTCCATCTTGTTTTTTTTGTACTGCTCTTCAACATGAATAACATGGTTCGGTCATAGAAGAAATCTCGTTGAGATACTGATTTTGTGTCTTTAAACATTTTGAACGGACAGATCGTTCAATTTTATATTGTTGCTTTAATAGTTTATAACTGGATTACTGGTATCATCCATGCAAAATAATAATAATAATATTAAACAAATCATATAATGTGCAATGCAATCAAGATGAAAAGTATCAAAATATCAAGTCACACTGTGTGTTTTTCCTTGAAAACTACATCTCTTTCAAATTGTTTCTTTTTAAATTTATTAATCATAGTTTAAAGTTTTCGTCATGTTTTCAACTCAGTTTTCAATTATTAGAAATCACTAAAATCCTAAGCTAAAATCGCAGAAAATAAAATCACTTTGACAAGCTTTGACACATCAACAACTCAGGTTTTAATGACAGTTAACTGTTAAGTGTTGCCAAATAAATTTTCGAAATAAAAAGCCAGTCTCATCTTTCGAACCAGACGTGACTAGTATAGATTTATTTATTGATTTAATAAATGAAACGATACCAATTTAAATTTCGCGCTGTTTATGTATGATGTGCGCATGTCTTAATGCTCTAAGGCGTATGCGCAGGTTTCAATTATTTTATAACTAGTGCCCCGGCTTCGCCCGTGGTACATATTTAGTATCCTATATCCTTCTCCTGGCTCTAAACTACCTCCCTGCCAATTTTCAGCTAAATCGGTTCAGCCGTTCTTGAGTTATAAGTGGAGTAACTAACACGACTTTCTTATAAATATATAGATTTTAATAAAATAAATAATTTAACAATTTCAATGATGGACCTATACGGACCTAACGGTAAAGAATACGATTTTGATAAAATTCGCCAATTTTGATATGGATGAGGTGCTAAAGTGTAATTTTTTTATACCCAAAATTAAAAAAAAAATATTTAAAAAAAAACTAAAGGGGACCTAACGAAAAAATTGTGGGACCTTATAGGACCTAACGAAGACCTATAGATTAAGGTCATTTTTGACCCAAAATTCTATGGATGGGGTGCTAAAGTGTAATTTTTTTATACCTAAAATTTAAAAAATTATTTAAAAAAAAACTAAAGGGGACCTAACGAAAAAATTGGTGGACCTTAAAGGACCTAACGGGGACCTAACGATCAAGGTCATTTTCGACCCAAAATTCCATAGATGGGGTGCTAAGTTTGCACTGGTCTTGCTGCCTGACATAAACATGTCGGCATAACCTTTTCGGCTCAAGTGCTCAACATAAAATACTTATATTTTATTTGTAGCTATTTATATACCCCGGTTGGTACGAGGAGCAACTATTCCAGCTGTATTTTATATAAATACTAGCTTTCCGCCCGCGGCTTCGCCCGCGTTTTAAAGAAAAACCCGCATATTTCCCGTTACCGTGGGATTTCCGGGATAAAACCTATCCTATGTGTTGATCCAAGTTACCATCTAACTATATATGTGTGCTAAATTTCATTGTAATCAATATCGGGTAGAATTTGCGTGAAAGAGTAACAAACACACACACACTCACAAACTTTCACATTTTCAATATTGATAGGATATAATAGGTATCTGTTCGTTGTACAGTAGTGAAGTTCAAACATTGTAATCGACGTTACAACGTACAATTACAGTAGCAGGTCTCATTCAACAGCTATTGCTGTAATTTCCTCCAAGGAATATACACCGTCCATTTATGCGGTTTTTAATAATCGGATCCTGAATTGTATGAGATTATATAACTTATTACTATTTTATGTTTATTTCAGTGTATAATTACAACTGTAATTATAAAATTTATAATAATGAAAATTCAAACGTAGTTAAAGAAAAAATCGATAAAAATGGGATGCTTCTTTAAGTGAATAGGTACTTTTTTTTAGAAAAGGTATATTATATAAAGGTTTTGCAAAAGTTCAGTCACTATAAAAAAAAATATATTTTAATTATTGAAATTTGAATTTCGGTGAGTATAAAACATATTTCATACAAATATTGGTACCCACAGTAAAAAAACTGTATTTGTTACTTCAAAATGCTTTGGTTGGTAATTTACATATTTTTGTTTTAAATAGATTAAAAAAATGTGCACAGATACCAAAACACAATTTCGACACGTTAATCACAGGTAGCGTGGCCGAGCGGTCTAAGGCGCTGGTTTAAGGCACCAGTCTCTTCGGAGGCGTGGGTTCGAATCCCACCGCTGCCATAAAACTTTTTATTTTAAATATACACTTAATTATTAAGTTTTAAATTATTGTTCTTTCAAATTTAAACAAATTCAACTTCTTTTATAAGTTTTTATTTATTCCTCACTTATTAATCTTCCGAATAAAATTTCTAATCATACGGTCAATGTACAATTTATATTGGCAGTTAGTATACATTTTATTGCTTGCATCTTTGAATACAACTAATAAACTGTCAAATACAATCAAGTACTTTTACATAAATTATCTCTGACATATCTACTAACTACTGTATTGATAACAAAATAAGCTAATCAAAGTTCTGTTTAAAATCAACACTGGGACGTCAATCATTATCAAATCTCGAGTTGTATTGGCATTCCTCAGTCCCTGAATAGCTAGTAAATAGTAACATCAAAGGGTAACATAGAGTTTATTTTTACTATATTTTTTTTTCTTTATTAGATGACTGCATTTGAAAAGAAATGTCTACAAAGCCATTAGTTTGGTGCTTTTGTGAACAAATTGTTCGTATAAGATTAATATTAATACAACTTACTACTTACATGAATTTTTTTTTGTTTCATGGGTCTACAAGTCTACTGGAAAAAAATACTGATTGTGCGTTATCTGCATGAAAATAACTAAGCATCTAATTTCTAAAACCTTTGAATATAATGGTTTAATTATAATAGTTTAACTTTTAATTTAACTCTATGAATTTTAAATACGTAGTAGAGCTTATTAAAAATATTATAAAAAATCATTTCTGACAACAAATATAAATAATAAATATATAAGAACTCAATAGTAGTACATATTTAATTAAGTACCTATACGAAATATAAACCTTACAATATTTTACAATAATTATATTAATTTCATCATAATAAAACTCAAATGATAAAAAAATCTCCGCCGGAAATATTATAAAAAAAGTCTTGCGCGGGAAAAAAACAACCGCGGATATTGTTCCATTTTAAAACGCGTGTCATAAATTGATTTGAATGTAAACGCATCCCCGTGCGATACAGTCAAGTGCAGATTGGGCCGACAGGTGCCATTTATCCGACACGCGCGGTACAGTCGAGTCAACTCGTGTATGCCTCGCGAATATAATCTGTGCAAGATAAAATGAACCACGTTTTCCCGCGGTTAACGTACGCGCGCGTGAATAATATTTATCATCTGTAATCTCATTTCAAATAGAATTTTCTTTTTATTTTATTTTTTTTTTATTGTGATCTTTAGTGGATAGGTTTATTGTGAATTTATATGATTAACTTAAATGTATACGTTGCGTTTGGCGGCTATTTCAATAAATATAGTGCAAGAATATCTATCAGAATTGGTAAGTAAAAAAAAATGTATGCGTGTACTAGAGTACCCACGTAAGAAGTGAAACTTTTTTATGACCTTAAAAATGTCATGAGTATGGCGTAACGCAAAAATGTCACGCGTACGGCGTAACGCAAAAATGTTACACTAAATTTTTGTCCAACCCCGATAAAGAAGTTTCACTTCAAAAAGTTGAGTGTCTTTGAATGCGTAAAGCTATGATTTTTATTCTTAATAGAAAGGAAGGCGAGACCTTTAATAATAAAAACAACAGGAACAATATTAATGTAATATATTAAAAGTAATTTATATGTACATAATATATGAAGTGTTTCGTGTAATTTATATTTCATACATACTTACTTTACTAAATTTAATTTATAATTTATTATTTTTGCACAACAATGTACATTGTACATAATATAATATAATATTGAACATGAAGCGTCTTATAATCATTTAATTTGGTATTTATAAGTGAGAATATGCGTAAAATTTAGGTACATGTTTATATATTTTCTAGAGTTAACAATTACCACATTTTATACACAATGAATAGTTATGATTTCCAATGAATTAACATTATGTATTATTTTGTAAGGTTTATGAATATACAGTGTGTCCGGACATGACATACCGATATTTGAAGGGGCTATTCTCCAGGTATTTTTATCGACAATTCAACCCCTCTACAGTCCCCTACCTCACCCCCCTCAAAATGGTTTTCGAATTTTTTAAAGTATGTTTCATCACTCTTATCAATTAAATTTGTTTAGTGGTCCCTAGAATAACTTGTTATTGTTCAAATAAAACCAAATTTAGTATTTTGTGACACTCACTTTCGAAGTTATTACAATTTTCATAAATTCACTATCCGAATTGATAGGTTTGCCATTTTGAGGGGGGTGAGGTAGGGGACTGTAGAGGGGTTGAATTGTCGATAAAAATACCTGGAGAATAGCCCCTTCAAATATCGGTATGTCATGTCCGGACACACTGTATAAGTATTTAATATTTTACTTTCCTACACTTCTACATAATATTTCAAGTAAGAAGCGGCAACTAGTGTATAGAATGTAGATATATATTTTTCACAATATAAACAAAAGATCTTCTTATTTTGTAACATAACACACAACACAATTAGATATACATAATAGGTTAATTACAGAGACTTGTGTGATTTTTTCACACACACACTTCTAAACATAAAAACAATGTTTTTTCAAATCCATCGATAATCTCTACATTAATATAGGTCCCTAATAAAGGCATTATCGCTTTAAAAATACGAAGGCTAAATTAAATTTAATAGATAGAAAATATCACGCTTAAGTGAAAATAGTATTCCTTTATTATTCATAAATAATAATTCGAATAAAAATGACCCGAGGATCGATTGAACTTAAATAATCTTAAGTCAAACACCTTCCAACCAAGAAGGCTATTTCTTCGGCAGATATCTGTATCGTATTCTGTGAACTATGAGACTCTATAATATAGTACTAATTATCAGATAATAGCGAGCTGCCCTAGCAGGCGTTGTTTTGTCTTATCGCCCCTTTTTTTTTATTTCTCTCCACAAGAAGCTTCCTTCTGCCATGACAAAAACGTTAAAAAATTAGCCGAATGGATCGGCCGTTCTCGAGTTTTACGCTTACTGCTTACATTTGGCGATTCGTTTTTATTACTTACACACATAATATATCAATCTGCTTACTCACATAATTAATAGGTAGGTACTTCATTTATTAAAAAAATACGCTAAGGTTTTTCCAAATTGTAAAATATTTGTATAACATCGCATAGGTAGAGCCAAATATTCGATAAAAAAAATACTGCAAAAGTATGATAAAAGAATGAACTGCCAATGTTTTACTAAATTATTACTACACCTTTATTTTCACCGAACAATAATCTGATGTACATAAATAATGTATAAAAAGAGAGTTGGTAAATTTCAACGCGGATATTGTTCCATTTATTACCATTCATTATGCAATCAAAGAATTTGAACTAATTAACGCATTTGTCTTCTCAATTCAAACATAACATATTCATACTTTCATATTATTATAGTCTAGTACATATTTTTATTGTTCAATTATAAATTTAAATTATTATATTTTAATGATTATATAAAACCACAAACACATTAGAAACGTCGTTATATAATATGAAAGGAATATATAAAGCATATGCTTCAATTACGTAGTATGTAGATTCTAGAGTATGAATTATTTAAGGAAAATGTATTATCATTAACATGAAAATAATTTTACTCTATTCTATATTATTTAGTCTATATCTCTAAGTATTCTTATTATATTAGTCTATAGAAGTCTTAAGGCTCTAGTTAGTAAATTCGTTTATGCACTAGCCTTGTAACTGGTAATGATTCCAAATAAGCATTTCGGTGTTTAAGAGCCAACAAAAAGAGCGAGATAATTCAATTATAATGTTCAAAAATTAGTTTTATGGAAGACGGAACATAACGGAAAATCTGTCCTATTTCTTACGTTTTGAAAGATACATATCTTTTTTTAATAAGTAAGATATGACAAAAAGAAAACGTAGGAACATGGCTAAAGTTACCATAGATTAATAGTAAAAAATTGATTGCTCTAGTGGCACAATCCAGGGAGGAAAAGTGGCTCTTTTGTTTGCTCTTAAGCCCGGCTTATTTAAATGTAATTTAAAAATCTCATGATGGTCGTTGAAAGAGGAAAGCTGGTACCTTGCAGTGATGGACCTGATAAAGGATAGCTTATGGTTTGGGCAAAAATTATTTTCAATTGTGACTTGTTAGAGTAAACTTGAATGTACTACGTACTAGGCTACTAATTGTTCACTTAGCAACAAAGAAAGATATTTGCGTGTAATGTTTTCAGATGTGAAGCTTTTGAGTGTGATAATAAATTCTGTTGCACTGATTAATTTCATTAAAAAGATACTGAAAGTTCTTTATCATTTATAAAGTGCATATAGTGTTCAAACTCAAGTAGGTACATGTATAAGAAAGACTTAGAAAACTTCTATATCTAGCATAATTCATGCCTTAATCACTCACATCGACTGAAAGAACTCATTTGTCTCAATTATTATTTATTTCACACACGCAAGCGAAATAATGCAATAGCTTCAAGAAACAATTTTTATGATCTAAGAAAATGTGGTTTTCAAATTTAAATAAGCATTGATTAAATAACAAAGGTTTTTGGGGATGTAGAGCCACGGTAGAGTCATTTAATAAAACTATTTAACTGTTAAATATCAAAGCTTTTTTATTAAAAGCTCTTTTTAATCTTTTAACTATTATTTTAACTTCATGTCTTTTATTCTGAATAGTAAAACAAATGTGAAGTCTTTCATAGGTAATCATAACCTAATATTAGACTGTAATAAGACGGTAATTTTTGGTCTATCGTGTTTTCATTAGTTCTGAATTAACAGTAACGCAGCAAGCATTTACCTGAGAACCGATAGAAGTTTTTCAAGATATAAAACGATGTGAACGCTTCCGAAGATATTGTTCCGGTCGTTCCCACACAATAAAAAGAGCCCTCGATAATAAGTGCAGATAATTGACGCATACAATATTATATGTACATAATAAGTGATTGTGCATTGTGTTCGAGTGTCGTGACGTATTGATGGGAATCATTTGCCTTGAGAAAAATATGGCTAGTCAGAGAAAAGTTGAGGTGGTAAGGTTGGTTGTATTTCATTGTAGTTGATTTGTTGTTAATCACTTGAGTAGAGGAATGACGGAAGGTTTTATAATTTGATAGGTATAAGAAGACTTTAAAACTTGTAAGAGAGGCTTTTAAGAATAATCTAAGTAAGAGTATATTTTTCTCTTTAGACTTTAACTACTTAACAATGCTACCAATAATTTTTAAACAACGATCAGATCAGATTATGAGTAGAGTCTATAAGAAAATGAGGGAAGAAAGTAACTATTATTATCTTAGTTTAGTTTTTACCTGCTTATAAAACCTGAAATCATTGAAAGTACTTTTCAATCCAAATGGATAAGCAAATTAAATGTTTGCTTGAAATTATTGAAAAGCTATAAGCTAATCGAAATACATATTTATGACTTCAAATAGCTGTTTCTATATCTCCAGCGTTCGGTTTATGTAAACATTAAGTGAGATCATTACAAGATCAATCCGTATTTGATGGTAACGGTGTGAGGTGCCGCCTAAGAGGCGGTACTAGCCGGTGTAACGGTAGGCCGACCTCACCATTGGCTGCTACTGGGCTATTGCGATTTAATGTATTAATTTTAACGTAGATTTTTACTGTTCATTTTTATTACAGTGTAAATTTACAAAAACTGAAAATAATTAAGCAAATCTCTGTGAATTACCGCTCTATTTATAGGTTTTCTAATCCAGTTTATACTCAAAATATATGATCTAGGGAGTTCCCAAATTTTGTATCATAATTATGATTCATAAAGACGTGACATCATTGAAAAAAATATATTAGAACTCTAATTAAAATGCTTAGTATTTATTTTAATACTTAATGACTCACTCACAGTAGTAAGTTTTTCCCCGAAAGAAATCGGCTAAACTTTGTACAATAAAGCTTTCATATTGTGTAGGTTTTTTATTCTATACGTGTACAGCTTGGAAGGTTTCTATTAATTATGAAGTATTATAATATAATTAAACTATGTAGTATGTAGAAACCTTTATAACAATTCTGTTGCAAAAGTTTCTGAAATGTAGAGATTTCTAGGTGCCTTGGTTAATTTCATGCCAAGACAATACGAAAAATTTTTAATACCTCGTAAGAAATATCTTAAATCTAAATCAATTTACAATTCCATAAAACATGGAAAATATATTGTATTTAAACCAAATTGATTCTACTAAGAATCAGATAATAGGTATTTAAAATGATTTCAAAACCATTCAATACCAAAATGAAAATATCGTCATGAAACTGACATCACATAGAACCTAAAAGTCATGAAACATCTAAGCACCCACACTTGTACAGTTCAGCCAGTGTTCCTGAAACGGAAACAAAATAGGTTTAAGCTTATGTTACTATATAACAATGGAGAGTTTACAATTAAATAATTTCAATAAGAATTAATATTTTCATGATCTCAACAATTCAGTTCATCTCAACACCAGTCAACGAACTCATAGACGTGAAAAGTGAATCTTTCAATTCGGCGGTTTGCGCAACACCCGTGAATCTATTTAAATCCTCATAAAAATAATTAAACGTTGCGCACGCGCCGTTACTTTGGATCCATATGTTATGATTCGGTAACGGTCAGTCGGATAACGGAAGGTGAAGCTTTATAACACGCAATCCTGTAACTAGTTATTTTATGCGATTCGTTATGCTTTTATGATTCAAACCATCTTCGTTAAGCTCACTTTAATGTGGATCCCGTCAAATGGTAAAAATATGTAGCGTCAACTGATGGTATCTTCAGTAGATCCTCCATAAATTATGGTTATAAATGTTGCTATCATCTCCTGGTTTAGTTGGTAGTGTATTGAGTAGTTGTATACAAAAAACAGATATGAGTTAGTAATCTCTTCGGATAATTTTTGATTAGGAAATTGTATCTTATTGAGAGACACAAAATTTCAATTATAAATGTGAAGTACTTAGAGAAACTTGTAGCACAGTATTGTAGCAACGAACCGACTTTCACGCTACATGAGGTGATTTTCAGACATCCGCATGCGTCATTTCAATTCATCGAATATGTACTTTGTTTTGTAGCTTTTTTTTTCTCTATAATTCTTTGCTATTTCAATTTGGTCCAATTCTTCAGTATAATTTTTTACAATATCCACATAGTTTACATTGTAAGCTATGGTTTATTGCATGAGTTTTAAAAACTGTGGAGTGTGAAGCTCTCCTGAAGCTATTTTCATGGTATTTTAACGTCCAAGACTTTAAGTAGATCTCCAGTCTCTTTAGTCTGATGATTCTGTCAATCTGCAGCTATAAGGGTGCTCCATGCGACCCTGTGGATGAAAAAGATGCATTCAGACATAAATAAATATGATTCAGTATTCCTACATTATATGAAATTGTAATGAACACGTATACAAAATTGTTGACAAACGTAATGTTAGAATATTTAATTGACGCGTATGACAGCTATATCCAACCAAAAAAACCCGTTGGAGTAAAAGCATAAAACGCAAAGAAGATTTTGAAGTACTTGCCAGTGTTAAGCATAATTATATTCAAACATTTAGTGTACAACAAACTAGAATTTTAAAACTAAGTTAACCACTTCAAAGCGAGAGGTGAACGCAAATAGCCATGTAAACTGTAAACATTACCGTTTTAAGAATTCACGGCAAGGTGTTTTGCGTTTTCATAATATTGTACGTACTTGACAAAGTACAATGAATTCTGACAAAATGTTAGTCGCGTTTAACTGGCAACACTAATGTGCAATCACGTCCCGAAGGCGGCGATGTGTCTAACTGCGTAGTTTGCATACCTTTATTTTCCCAGTATTTGTTTATTTGCGAAATAAAATTTGCCTTGATGTTCGAGTAGCGGTTATGAATGTAGATTTAGCTTCAAGTAATAAAAACAACAGAGTATTATAACTAATTTTCAAGAACTGACTTGTTTAAAACAATGGAAGCACGAACTTTAACATAGCACAAAATTTTATATTTGTTCATGAATAAGATTAATAAAATAAATTAATTAAATAAAAAAATTAAAATATTCAATTTGTACCTATCAGAGGTATAGAGTTAAAAGTTCGAAGACGTGACATCTGCCAACCCGCACTTGGCAAGCGTGGTGAACCCTCATAGCCTTCCTCTGAGGCCTATGTACCTGCAGTGGTTAAGGGAATTATTTATATAAATACAAATAACACATCGAAACCAATAATCGTAAACAATATTTAAAAAAAAGCTCTAACGGTCAACAATTCTATTTCTTGATAATTCAAGTAATACTGAGCAAACTAAATCGATTGTACATCAATATTTGAATTCAAATATTTGAGCTGTACCTACATTAATAGATAAGAATCTAGGCGATCGAAGTGATTTGTCTTTTTTACTATTCCAAACGTATTTGGACTTTCAAGCGATGTTTTACATACTAATTAGGACTATAGTAACATGCAGATCCGGAATTAGGATCCTATTTACGTTGGCAGACAGTGGTGACATCATTAATTTATCTAGCCGATCAGCTTTGTCTTGGAACGTGTCGTTATGGTACAATAAACTTTATTTGACATGCTCATCGAAACTTTTGATAATTCTCAATCTATTTATAATTCATTTATAATCCAATACATTTATCCATGTAAATTAAAAATTTAAAACATATATGACATTGCAGAGAATCTATACTATCTATACTCATATTATAAAGCTGAAGAGTTTGTTTGTTTGAACGCGCTTATCACAGGAACTACTGGATCGATTTGAAAATTTTAAAAAAATTTTTGTTAGATAGCCCATTCATCGAGGAAGGCTATATGCTATATTATATCATCACGCTAAGGCCAACAGGAGCGGAGCAACACGGGTGGAACCGGGGAGCGCAGCTAGTTGTTTTATATTTAAAACTTTAGGCCTTTATTGCAGTAGTTGATTTAAAAAAGCTTTCGTACTTAGTCGTAAGTAAACTAAAGCACTAGAAGAATATGTTACCTTACTTGATTTGAGAACCATACATGTTATTTCGTATACAAAAAATATAGTTAAAGTTAATAAGAAAACCAAGCTTAATTGTTCCGTTACAACGTCTTTGCACTATTAATTTCGACCGTGATCTCCAGACGGACAAGCGACACAGGTATTTACAAACATAAATCGTTATTTACGCAGAGAGCATGCTTATTACATGAGATTAGGCGCCCTTAGACTTTAGAGTTCAGAGCAACTGTCTGCGGTTGTCCGTGCTAAGTGTGGGAATTACAGCTAAATGGAGAACGAATATAAATAAATATAATAGTTTAAAAAAACTAAAAAAAACACGCTTTTTGCAAATTGAAAAATGGAATAATTTTATCAAATTAGTGTATTGTCATCGGTCCTCAATAAATCTACAAAGTTTGAACGAAATCTGGCCGTTTAAAGTGGGTCAAAATCACGTCCAAAGAAGTCGGTTACAAACATACAAACATACAGGTGAAGCTAATATAAAGCGTGTAAAAATATGTTAAGTTGTGTTATGTTTTTACTTTTAGTCAACGATAAAGAAAAAGATCGATAAGTGACGGAGGACTATAGTGCATTTTCCTCATATCTCACAAGGAGACATGGAACTCCATTTGCAACTTAATTTCAACATAATGACATAATCAATATAATCAATTATAAAGAACCTCCCGGATGATTTCCAGAAACTGTAACGAAAATTGTATTATGTACCTATCTACTACCAACTTTACTTTATTCGCATTAAAATACATATAAAATACGTGTGATAGAGTCCATCTCTATCTGCATCTAAAAATTTTAAATACCAAATTATACCTACTTAACAAAATCTTAAAAGGTAAATAAATTAATATTTTTCCCACCCGGCTGGAAATACGTTTTAGCTGTACCTACGAAAGCATTATTCCTTCTTGCCACTGATACGTACAACATTTTAATTTACGTAAAAACCCATAATAGATGCCTAAACGTCCAACACCATAATTCACATCCATCAAAACATCTCCACCTCAGTCATAGCGAATGTTAATTAATTCGATTATTTCCGTCTCAAAAAACCCAGGAAGAAATAAGCCATAAGCATGGCTGGCTAGGCATGCACCACGCTTCGCTGCCGACCATCCTACCATATCGCACAACTTCATAACCACTCACGATTTTAGCCTCTAATTTCTTCAAGATAAAGTTGATGAATTAATAAACATATTGAAACCTTCGGTCGCCCTCACAATAATTGTTTAAGTGAATGAACTATGCGCATACATTATTTGTTTAGTAACCTTAAGTAAATTTAAATATGTACATCGGTATGCGCGCTAATCGTGGCAGAATCTTTATTGAATATTAATTTTGCATATTAAGAAGAAAAAAATAGTTAAATACTACATTTAAGCATTTTCTTAAAAATACATTTTCAAAATATATTCTTTGGTTACAGATTTGTAAAAGGGCATAAGAGACTGCAATGATGACGTAAGGTAAGTTTACTACGAGCGATTTTTAACTTTAAACAAAATAGCAAAGAAAAAATAACGTGAAGCATATGTAGGCATAAGAATAAATAATATTATAATAAATTCATTCAAAACTATACAATGTTATTAAATCAATATTCAGGACAATATTATTTTATTACTGGTATCAAATATCACTACTAGCGTAATTTAAAGCATTTGATTGAAACCATCGATTCAAATCCAGTTTCTGTCGATTTTCATCTAACAAATGGTTTGAATTGACGAATGATAGCAATGAAGTTAATCTTGATATACCGTGGCTGTGGCATACTTGTTTATTTATTTCATATTGTATTCATTAACATATGTATGGAATAACGCTACGAATTTATAGGTATAAATTATGGGCGCTTCAAAATCTTAATTTATTACAGCAGTCACTAAAATATAGAAAGTAGTAGGACAAATTATTAGGTATTCATCCTTCGTGAGATGTTAGGTGGCTGAGAATTGAGATAGACACATGTATTTAGCTATTAATTACGTTTGAACACATTTATCCTCGTATTCGTTTAAACGGCTTACATAACCAGAATGTTAATTTTGGGTTTAATAGGTAGGTACCCATTATTATGTTATTATTTTATTCAGCCTATGTGACCACTATATGGTCAAATGATACATTTACTGTCCCCTAGTAATCTTTATGAATTTAATCGTTTTCATTATTAATTTTATTTTATAACCTCCAAACAAAACCGCATATTTACGCTAGTAAATAATAACAATTCGAGTAGCATATTATATGTACTATGTTCAACAATACCAGGAATTATGTTTATAACTGTTTTAATAATACATACATAATTAGTAGATTCGTGTTATTTTCATGCCATTAGTTTAATGTTACCTTGGATTTAGTCTCCCCTTCCGTAAAAACTCCCTTTAAAAATACATGATTTTCATTCAGTTCCTTGAAACAGAAATGGAATAAATCCTACAAGAATTCTTAGTTTGAAAATGAGCGCGGGAAACATCTAGTAGGTAATTGAATAAACAAGAAACTTGTTCCTGATAGAGTAACGCCTAGGTGTAGACCATAATGCGTTTCTTGCGTCAATAGCCTTAATAACTTTGCCTGCAATCTATCAAACCGGGTGGTATTTGCTTACTAAGTAACAGTCGCATATCCTTTACTTGAAGAACTTTTTATGAGAGGATGTTTCTATTATAATTTATTAATGGAACCGTTATATCATATAAGTTATTATGGACCGTTCTTATATATTGCACGCCTCATAAGCGAAGCGTTGAGGCTACTGTCACTTCGCGCAAAACATCTGATTTTTCAAACTTAAAATGTCTTTATGTATCATACATTGCACTTGTAAGATAATACATACACACACATATTAAGAAAAAACACTATTTTTAACGTTCATTATATTTTTGATGTCATTTTTGTTATTTAAACTAGTTAAAAAACAGTTTAAAAAAGTTCTGTCTTGGACGTCCGTGTGTCTGTATGTGCGGATCCTTTTTCTTGTTAACACGATAGCGACCGAAATACTTTACTAATCGAGTCTTTTTTTTTCTCTTACGCTTGAGTATGCTCAGGAATAGAACCCTTTCATTTTTCAGGGTCTGATTCGATGTGGTTTAATTGTTATTAAATAAACAAAAATAATAATTAATAAATATTTATTAAAAAAAAATTATGAGGCGTGCACTTTTGGATTTTCCAAATTATTTTTTACTGTTTACTGTGAAATGAGGATTGGTATATAATAAGGGCCATATTTCAAGTTCTTTTAATATATCTATAGAGCTGGTTTCAAACTCTTATATCGGCTGTTTTAGAAGACTACATTTACATACTAGGAATAAGGAAACAATGAGTATTTTCAATAGTCTAAGCTGTAAATACATCTGTATATCGTAGATGGTCGTATTTCTTTTCTCGGCAAAACGATGTATGCATACAGCGGGTTCTAATAATAATATCTTAAATATGGAGAACGTAACAGTACGTATGATTATTCAATACATTATACGAAGAACTGTAGTGAATATTCTAAAACAATGTCTTTTCTCAATACAACGTGCAAAAAGTCCGATTATCTATGAAATAATCCACGCAAAAAATGTAATAATACGACCACCACGTAAGTAACATTGGTTACATACTTGGACATCGATCAGTACATCACATCACATTAACGTATCGGAGTGCTGTATAAAACTGCAATAGACTACCATTATCCACGCACGAGACACGCACGCGTGCTATTCCAGCAAAAACGTTGCTTCTCGAAAATAGACTTAGAGGTAAAGAGAAAGCGCTTAAAGCGGCGAACTATATCTCAAAATGCGTGCCATCAAAAGCGCGGTATGTGCCATGGCTTGCGGTTTTTATCGACATCTGGTAGATAGACAATAATTGACCAACTATGTCATAAGAAGAAAATAACCAACGGATCGAGGCATTGTTGCGGAATTTATATCATCAATATCTAACGTCCACGCGATGATTTGAAAGAATTTGCTTGTTTATCCTTTGATTTCCGTATAGTATCTTAGAATATGCGGGTCGAGAGGTCGTTTTTTCGCGTACGCCTCTAACTTATAATTGTTCCCGCGTGATAATGAAATCTTGGTAACGGGTCTCTTGATGATCATTTGATAGTAAACTATAAATCAGCCGCTAGTTACTTGAACATAGGTTCTTATTTTGCTATTAATGCATAAATGAGGTTTTTGCGAGCTTTTTGATTAAGGTGGTTATTGGATTCTCATTCCTCGGCCGGTTCATTGATTAATGATATTTTCTTGTGCAAGGAAAATTGTAACTTGATGTCCTTTAGGATAACCGCATTCTGAAAAGCTTATCACATTCTCTACTTACCAAGAAGAGAACTAGAATATAATTTTGATTAATATACATGTATCACGATCATTTGCATTTATTAAAAGACACGCGCGTGATTATAAAGAATACGTAATAGGGTATGCCGTACGTCGTTTAGCATAAGAAATTGTGGATAGAAAAAACCTATAACTGCCAATCCACCTGCTCGTGATTATAGCATGGCATCCTCATTGCTACAATTACTGAACCCCTGTGACAACTCAGGGAAATTGCACACAAATAGGACCACGCACGCATACTGTAATAATATGGATTAGAGAAAATGCACATGGTCGTTTCTAACGTTTATAGTTTTACTCTATGTTGAAGAAAATGTCTCTTTTAAATAACCGTGTTTTTGTTGAGATTTGTATCCCTTGAATGTACAGTTTTCCAGTAGGTACTAAAACAACTTATTAGTCATTATATGGACGTTTCAAACTTATGTTATAAGTATTAGCAATACAATCATAGAATACCTACAATCGTTGAGTAAAAGAGACTTGAAGTTGAAACAATAAAGAACAATTTACAATCAAAAAGACGATAATTGGCTCCCTTTCATAATCTACATACTTTTGCAAAGACTTTCGGGACATCAATACTAAACGAAATTGTAAATTATGCTATATCTAAATGTCTAGCTTTCTCAGTAACTCGACTGCATAACCTGACCATGACTAGGTACAGATTTTTTCAACACGTATGAAAACGAGGGTACTTTCACAGTTGAAAAAATTCATTTTGTATGTGGTATTAATCACAAACCTGTCTTATTCTAATATGGTATGTATAGGTATTTGAATATACTCGTATATAGGAAGGAATGTGAATAAAACTGCTACTTTTATCGAAACTGAGAGCAATATACGTAGTCACAAGTTTTTAGATTTTATCACTGTTATAATTTATTACTAGCTCTGCCAAACAAATAAATAATTTGAAGCTCAATCCTATTTTTCACTCTAATGAAGACGTCTTGATAACTGTTAATTTTTATAACATTTATATTATAGTCTTTATGGTAATAAATATTGCAAGCAACAACAAACACAATTTAAGAGATCGAGAATCTTCCAAAATTATTCATTCTACGGTTTACTCTATAAAGACTCTACATATTCAAGCAATTTTCAACGTATTCATAGACTCTGGAATACATACGGGAATGATTCATCATCAGAATAGAATTCCTACGTTTTTCACGTCCTGTGAAAACCATTTGTATCTAGGAGTGTCTATATAACTTTATGTAAGAAAAATAATTCATGGTCGCACGTAAAACACTAAAAACTTTATATGATTTTTATAATTTGATATTAGATTGTGTGTCGTCGATAATTGCATAGTAATAACGGTGTTAGCTTTATAATAAATGACACACAAACCTTGAAAAAACGTCAATTTAATATTTAAAAACGAAATTGTTAGCTATCTCTAATTTGATGAATAAAATCAGTATGTTTCATTGTCATTAGCTCAAACGAGAGGTCAAGTATTAATGGATTGGGTTAATATGATAACTTGATCAGATATACATGCATTAATGGTGCCTATTGTTCGTTCAAATCATTAACAATAAGTATTCCTTTTTTGTTGTAAAACTTTGCACATCTAGGCTACAATCTTTGTATTAGATCTGCGAAAATTGTCAGTGCAAAAAAACTTGAACTCTATGTCGAAATTCAGTGTAAAAATATTGTACTTGTATAGGAAAAGAGTCATAAAGCTTGTATATTTTTTCAAAATACTCACCATTCCGCAAAATATCTTCCATAGGGGGTTAAGAAGTTACAACGTTAAAAATAGAAAGCTTTGCATTAAATTGAGATGATTGAAGACGACTGAAAACTCTAGTTGAGTGCAGTCATGAGTTAACTTTCAAATTAGTAGGTACCTTAACCTGGTGAATATTATAGTTTTCGAAGCTCGAGTATATCTTGCATTAGTATTATCATTCGCAAGATAATTTTGTCTTCACCTAGTATACAGAGGAAATGCTCTAACAATAGGCACTAGTTGAATAATGTAGTATTGTTTGTTCAGAGGACATTTCATTGACAGGCGCCTTCAAATGCACAATTATATTGAAAACGTAATTACGCAGTACCTAAGCACACGGTTATGTTAACTTATTGTATGTTTGTTAACTTTAGTTGATTAGAAGTGGCATAACACCTTCTCTCGTATTTCTATCATGTTTATTTCCTTTGAAAACCTAAAACATGCATGCTTAATTTGTAAAAAAAAATTATGTGAAATATATGATTTATTTATTTATTTACTTGTGGGATGCTTCATAACAATTTTTTTTGTCCGTTTTATTTTATTTTTTACTTATTGGTTTATGACAGTCTGCTTTGGAACCCAGAATATTTCAATGCGTACTTATTAAAATTAACAAACATAACTACCCATAAATTTCTGTTCATCCATGTCTTAGGTACCTACCTACCTACATACAAAGTCTTCATAATCGACAGAATACACACAAAAATAAACCGCTAGAGCTTTAACCAACTCAACAGATATTGCACTAATTAACCCTCATCACCTCACTACTATTAAACAATACTTAATTAGGTTTAACATCTTTATGCCGTCGGTACAGGAAGCTCTAGACAGGATCGTAATATATCTGAAGGTAGAAAGAACGCCGAATCATCAATCAGGTGTAATGGATAAGAGCCTAATGATCGGCATGCATAAGCATTTGTTGGTACATAACATTAGTGTATTTAGTAAATGCCTATATGGTTATAGTTGTTGACCGACTTTTGGCGGTGATTTGCAGTAAGATAATGGATCAAGGAACTCTTCCGTTTTAAAGAAATTACTATCTGATTAAATAGGATGTCACTATTTCATATATCGTCAATATTTTCATATTTTTGATTGAGAAAATTCTCTAAATCTTTAAACTAGGTATCATTTTAAATTTGTGTCATTTTTCTATTTATAGAATTAACACCTAATCCGGTACATAATAAAAAAAGACGGGTTGCACTCCGGGAGTGCCGGCAGAAGTGAAAACTTGATTATTAACGTTGAGCATGTTTGATATCCATCCGTCGCTTTTTCGATCAGGTCACGTGTCCTGACGCGAGTTTAAGATTTTATACCCAATGCCGCTAAAGAAGTTTTCACTTCAAAATATTTCTAATGTGTATATAATTTTTCAAGTTACTTACAATGTGGTCTAATGCGAAGAGAGCTAGATTTAAATCACTTTCATAAACCCCAATTGAATTTAAATTAGCTTACTGTACCACACTTTTAGAAAAACTTCCTAGTTCATTTTGGTGCTTCTTTCAATTACATACTTTATTTGTAAAATAATAAATATCTGATTTGATTGTTTGCTTACACTATATTAACGTCTGTGAGTTTTTCATATTATACAGAAAAAATATTTCAAATTATGTTGCTGAATATATATGCATCCAATTCAAATTTGCACTCAGTTGTTTTATTTTATTCATCTTCAAGTCAACATTTCAAAGTTGCACTATTTGCTTGGTATTCTGCCACGTTTATTTACCCGAAGGCTGTCGACTATATAAATTTATAGTCCATAATTATTCTATAAAATAAAAGAAATAGCCTCATATATCTATACTCTAGGATTCTCTTTCAGGGAGTACGGTAATAACACATTTCTCAGTACTGTAGTAGCCTAACGTAGTTTTACATGTAATATATGAGTTATTAGAAAGCATCACCTGCCGTCAGTCGCGTCTATTAAATCTAATGAGTGCATCTCAATCTTGGCCGGTTTGTACTGATGAGAAGATGCCTTACAAATTAGACACTATCATCTCAAAAGTAGAGACTAATGCTATATTTCAAGGAAGGTAGTAAAAGAGGAGGAATTTTTACGTGAAAGAAGATGTAGTGAATGTACAAATGTCTTGGTTAATACCAGAGATAATTCTCTATTTTCAAACTGTTAAATATATAAAAACTATGTATAATAGTCTAAATAATATAGCTTCGCATTAAGAAAAGACATATTGTGGCAGTCATAAAAAATTATTAACAACTAGCGGTCCGCCCCGGCTTCGCCCGTGGTACATGTTTACGTTTTCTCTACATAAGAACCATCCTCGTACTTCAAGGAATATAATAAAAAAAGAATTACCGAAATCGGTTCAGCCGTTCTCGAGTTATGCGCTTACCAACACATTTTGCGATTCATTTTTATATATAAGAAGATGCAACTTCAATTAGAAAATCTCGTCAATACTTAACTATAAATCAAAATCATAGACAGGTAATCCTATACTTGCACTTCCAAGTTTTAATTAATTAAAATCAAACAACCATTATAATGTACGCCAAACAAATTCCAGGTAACACCAAGCAAGACAACATTACAAATAAACTTATTAAAATCTCTTAACCTAAAATATTTATAAGCCCGATATTTATTTATGCTGAAAAAAAGCTCCACTAATGGCTTCTACAAACATTGTTAGTCGCCGTGATTTGGTAAAGTTCAGTTATTCACTCGTCGATCAATAGATGCCAGCTACAAGGTATGTTATAAATGTTATTTTAATAGCTACAATGTTATGCTTACTGTGAAGTATAGGAGTGGCACGTGGAAGCTGGATTTGGATAACATAATTTGGTATTGACGCACTTAACACATTTTGTAATTACAGTATGCGCGCCGAAATATATCGACTGATTGATTGATTGATCGATAAATATTTGATTGTTCTGTAATGATATAAATAGATAGGCATTTAAATGGAAAGGTACTGGGCACGGCCCTCTCGTTTAATGACGATTACTTGGGGCAGTAATTATACTTGATAAAGGTTTGTAATTATTTATAACGTCGAGAAAGAAATTAAAAATAAAATTCAACGTACCATATTTGGAAATGGGTAATAGAAAAAAGTCAGCAGAGCATAATAATTTGTTGCGCGTATCGATAACGCAAACCAACCCTATCTTCTACCAGTAACTATTAACTATTCTGTGCCTCTACTACGTACTTGTTGTCAACAATAGGTATTTCAAGATGAATTCTTTAATAAACACGTTTCCTGCCACAATATGTTTTTCAAGTTATAATTATTTAACATTTTTCCTTAAATGTAAGGCTCACGATGCCTTGTAGTGAATGCACATCATCTGTGGAGTAATAAAACACTTTTACAAAAGTTCAAACACATTAAATCGTTTACAAAATAACTACACTACTATTAGATAAAACGCACCTCCATTAGATTACATTTAATTGAATGATACACGACTGACACAACTATGTCATATGCTATTAAGGTCTCATTATTGTGGATCTCGGAGCACGCGGTAGAAATACAAACATAATGATATATTCCACGGTAATGACATTTCTTTAGTATGAAATGCTCACATATCAAGTTCCGATGATTGTACGTATTGATGTAATTGAATACTTGTATACATTTTAATGATTGGATGAATTGCCGTTATGTTAAAGTTGAACACAATTGGAAGAAATTTTGATGATTGTAGACGAGAGGTGAGGTCAGGAGTCCTATATCATTAAAATATTTATCGAGGCTTTGCTACTTTTCATGTACTACATTTTAAACACAAGAACAATTACAAAATTACTTATACTATTTGTAACAGCGCTTTGTATGATTTAGGTAAGTATATTATTTGTTCAGTTTTACACAACGATAACGAAGTTGCGGCTGAAAAGCTTTAGGACAGCTTTAGGTGATAATTAATAAGTATTTTTTAAATCTTCATTTGAAACAACAAGATCAATAATTCCATTGTATAGATATTATGTATCTTGTCTAGGTGTAAAATGAAAACTCTTTGATAAATGCAATTATACGGGAAAAGCTATAATTTTCGTTCGCAAATCTATTATTTCATGCAATACTCAAGTACCTAAATTGGATCTAAATCAAAGCGACAACTTTATCTAGTCTCCCAGTTGTGATGATTTATGAGCTCACTTTATGGTTTTATCTATAACTGCATTTCCTTACTTGTTTTCTATGACAGATTGTTAGCAGTTATTGCGTAAGAATTTAATTCTTTGAAACTAAAGGAGATAATAATAAATTACATACCTGGGTACATTTTTAACAATTTCTATCGGAGATTGTTAGGATTCTATAAACTTTATATGTATAAACAACTAAGTATCAGTAATTTCATACTCGTATACGTAATGCGTATAATGCAATAAAAACTTGTTAATATATAAATTAAAAATGTAGTTAAATCTAGGTGTAGTACATAAGTAAGTGTGTAGGGAAGTAGCTTTACAATACATTATAGTGTATTTTCAGGAAAATCAATATATGGTAGGATAAATTTCATTAAAATTGAAGAAAGTAATTCAATTGAAGAAGATAAACTTTCGAGAAATAGCATAATACAGGCAATCTGCATAAAATCAAAATGCGTGTTCAATCTACGGTAAAGCCTTCATCTTACTGAGTTATCCAATACCGTATATATATTTGATTTGCTATGTACATTGCCTGTTGTTTGTGATTAAAAGTTATATGATAAACGACACAAAATATCGAATACTGAGTTCTTGGACAGACTGTTGTGTATTGTTAAAACCAAGAGACAAATCAAAAGTTACAACGTTTTGATTGAAGTTCCATGAATTTATTGAAGTTAGGGCTTGTCGCCTAAAGTCAAAATCTGAACCATTGGTTCATATTGTATTTGCACTGCACTGAAAGACACTATATTATTAATATGTACAAGTAATATTTAGAATATATTGATACATACCTACATAGAGCAGACGACCATCTACGCCATCGTAATTCGTAACATAACATATCAGAAACCGTTGATACAACCATGACTTACAAGCATCAATGTATTGCACTTAGATTCTGTTAGATTACGTCTGAAATATGCGATAGTTTCCGATGCAATACGAAATCATGCGCGTCCACCCGTTACATGAACATCACTAATGACGACACGTAACTAAACTCAAAAGCGAAACGAATTTCTCAATAAAACGATCGATTTAGAAACAGGACCGGTTCGTGAAATGGAACTTCAATTGCCATAATTCGTGATCTTACTTCCGGGAGCAATATGGAACAATTTGATTGGAAATTAGATACATTATATCTGTTTGTTGGAATAAACAGTAACATTATATTATTGTCATTAATGATAATAAAAGTTATCGTAAAAGTATATATATATAGATACATGTTATTAAAAAAAAGATTAGTATCATTACCTGTTTCCCGCGACTTATTCCAAGTGGTCAAAGGAAATTCTCAATGAATGTATCGCAGTAAAAAGTAACCTGTGTAGTCCTGTATGGAAACCTTAAAAATCATATTACCACATACCAAATTGCTCTATGGCGTCGTGAAATAAAAATAAACAAACAATTTCGTATTTTTAATATTAAGTAAGGACAAGTGGAGATTTCTTTTGTTAGCTCTACATAATGTCTTTGTTTACGAGATGATTTCCAGCAGTTACCGGTTCAATTCGCAACAGTGCTAATTAAAATGTTGTAGGACAACAAAATTTTGCATAAACCTACTTAAAGAGAGTGAAACTAGTCATTGTCATGTTCACATTTAGTATATAAAATTCTCAGTATTCGCAGTCTATACACTCGTTTCGGGACATGTTCAAATCCAAATATCTCGTTTGTAGAACGTGTAAAAAATAGCAGGTCAGCTCTTAACGATGGTCATTGTACACTGTGTTTGACAAAACAGCCGCGGTCATGCATAATAGCCCAAATGATAGCAAGCAAAAACCTGTCTGTTCCCATTTACAAACATGACGCGACAATACCTTAATTTTTTGTGTCAATCATACAAACGATTGATAGCTTATAAATTTGAAATTATCTGTGGAACTCAAGCGTATAGAGTCGTTGGTACCAAACTGCGAAGTCTGTAATTATTAATCTGATAAAAGATTACATACAAATGTTTAGTTCCGAATAGATTCTAGTCTATACCGATAATTTATTTTTCAAATGACTGTTTTAATTCATGAAATATCTCTTTGTTTGATTTCGAAAGCTATTCAAGTATGAATTGATCGTGAAACAATAAAAAATTGTCATATTATCATCTCATACATTTAAATCTCAGATACATACTTATTTTTTAATTATAACGCGCTTTTATTGTATTATATGATATCTATAATAGAAATAATAAAAGAATAGTTATGTCGGATTTAAATCTTACTTATCGAATATTGACTGCCCCATAATGCGTACCGCCTACACAGTTACAGGTGCAAGCATTGTTAACTAAAGCACATGGCACGTGCCAACCAACACGCCTCTTTGATATAATGTATAATTGTATCTATTTAAAGAATAACTCAAATAAAGCTGTAGTAATTTTCTGTATTCGTTCATATTGAGGTTAAGAGTCTTTATCAATTTTAGAGTGATTTTTACTTGTTTCTGTAATTCTTTAGAAGCTCGTTTAACAAAACTAAATTAGTAACAATGTGTGATGATATCTTAAATTAAAGATTCATTCAATATCTAAAATACGTTCGAGACAATTTATTGATATTCATTGTCCAGTTTGTTTAATAGCCAATAACCTAAGGCGTGTTTCAATTTTTTCCATGCGGGACGTTCGTGTCTTTGTATTTTACACGGAATTTAATAGAAGAAGTTTTCTTATAAAATATACTACAGTAAAGACACTGAGACATCCTAAAATATGTTCGAGGCAATTTATGTACTTTTATTGAAAAATTCAAAGAACATCTAAGTTAAAATAGCCTTACTTTGATGAAATTTTATGCGTATATGGCGTCGAATTTCTAGTTCTTACAACAGAGTTAAAAAAAATAAAAAATACACACTAAATGATAGGTTAATGCTTAAAAATTTGCAATAAAAAAAATACATATTATATGTTTTATGAAAGAAATGGAATAATTTAAAGTTCTCTAGAATTTTCGATTATATACGGGAGCGCAAACGTTGTTACGGCAGATCTATATAATCGAATATTCTAGAGAATTTTAAATTATACCATTAACTTCATATAACATAGTAGTTAGTTTTTTTAAACGAGCTCCTAAAGAATTAAAGAAACAAGTCAAAATCACTCTTAAAATCGATACGGCCCCTTAATACAAATGTTAATTTACTTAAATGATTATTATTAAGGTAGACCGTAGACTGTAGAGCACTGGAATTGACTTACTTAAATGTGCTTAAATCAAGCTCTGTGCCATTAATTATTTAATGTTACAGACAGTATTTAGTTTATTACATTTGTTTAACATTTCAAATAGGTAAGTATATGATTCATAACAATTTTATGATTTGTAAAGTTTGTGTCATTATGTTACCGTTAAACTGAGAAATACTTTTAATGTACCGTTCTATGGTGATATATTTTCACTTATAATACCACAAGAGCTTCAAAATTATCGGGTATTTTCCGATAGGTTCGTTGCAAACAAATGAAATAGTCAAGTTTTTAGTTTAAACTTGACGACTTTATTTGTTTGCAGGGAACCTTGAGGGAAATGCCAGATAATTTTGAAGCTCGTGTGGTATTCGGGAGATTATTTTTCCGTCCCAAATGTCGGCCAATAATTTCACAATTGAATTGAACCTGTCAGTTTGACGTCAACGACCAGAGAAAATTTTCAAAAAATTATCAGTATAATACCATGTAGGTTGTACCACGTGACGTCGAATGGTGCAATTCTATTGGTATTTGGGTCGGAAAAATAATCATTATAATATACACCTGACAGTAAATAAAGCTCTAGAACTAATTTTATAATACAATTTATTTTCATTTAAAATTAATATAATATGGTTCACATTTAAAATATATTTTTCATGTGACTGTATTGTAATGTAGGTAATAATTTACACTTACCTACGTACAGAAGTTTTGTCTTTTACACATAGCAAAATACATTTTAACAACTATTTAGAATCCAAAATTATCATCATCATGGCTGATATTGTAAAAATATTTATTATTTATTATAGAGTAATTAAAGATTAAAATTAACACCTTTCTGAAAATTAACTGTTTTTATTTTATTGACTTTACAATTTTTATAGGCATATCAATTTTTACCGGTGTCTCCTGTATTTACAACATGGGATATAAATTATCAGCTACTGCGACACCTTCATACTGTCTCTTAAACTCTTTATGGATTCGGCGACACTTTCGAGTGTCATTTTATTTAAATTAAACGGTAAATCGTACTTTGTAAGAAGTGTTAGTAAAAATTATTAGTTAATAACATAAGAAATAACTCGTATAATTTGGTACCAAGTCATGTTGTGAATTGCAATTAAATGTTTACTTTTTTAATGATTAAAATGTCATTTATTTATCTTTTAATGTCAGAGATAATAATTGTTTCTCCTTTTTCACGTTAAAACGTATAAGCCTTAGTATAAGCAAACATTAAGACATGTGGTTTAAGGGGAAAAATAAAGTTACTAAGACATTTTAATTGACTTCAACCGAAAGAATTAAATCGAATAGAGGAAAGGGCGTAGGTAATTGTATAATAAATTTTAATTTTAAACTAACTTTTAAATATATACTGTTTTCATTACTAACTCAAATTTTAACAAAAATATCCTTTTAAACATTTCTCATATCCAGTTTTGAATAGTACCACAGACTAGATCCCACAAACCATTTACAACGCACGACGCCATGAAAAACAATTATATGCCAAATTATCTTATTACTTTCCTTAATATTATGATGATAAAATTGCGACGCTATTGAGAACAGCCTGACACAGTCACGTATGTATGCGAACTAGCCTGGGAACCAGCGATTGACAGGTGATGCATTTACACGGCACGATAAAAACGTTCACACGATATCATAAAGAATAGATAAGTGTTTGGAAACGATGTAAAGACACAAGGTCGGATTCTGGCTGCTTTTCGGCAGCCACGCCAAACGTGGGCATTGCGATTCTTTTGTCACGATTAAGTGGTTTATTGTCTCGTTAGTGGCTCTTATTAATCAGAATTGAGTAACATTGATGATTGTTTTAATGCTTTGCTCGAATAACAAAATAAATAGTCCGAATTCGATTATTTAGAAGGGCGGGGAAGGGAATTATAGGAAGGTTTTCCGGACAACTAGAATAAGATAATTGCGTAATTAAAATTGAATGATAAAAAACAAATAATTAAAACTATACTGCTAAGTATAGGTAGAGAGATGAACTTTTTACCAATTTGCTACGTAGAGCTAAATATAGGTACTTATTGGAAGCAGCGTTGTTATAATTTTCGTTTGGTAACTTTAAATATTCCTCTATACTCTTTTTCAGTAACATTTATCAGCTTTTTTTCAAATTTGAATAAGGTTTTCAACATATTATTTAATGTTATGACATGTAGAACTTTGATAATATTGTCTTCATAAACCGAACCAATACATATTTGTTCGGTAATGAATATTGAATACCCTTCCCATATTATTATTATATGTCGATCAATTATGTATGCGTGTGTATGTTCGCATACAAAAATAAATTTAAGACGAATTTTATATTATCTATGTCTATGTTAATAAACTTAAATAACTTTTCCATTACGCTGACAACGT
Organism: Colias philodice; assembly: GCF_061535455.1. Lineage (NCBI taxonomy): Eukaryota > Metazoa > Arthropoda > Insecta > Lepidoptera > Pieridae > Colias > Colias philodice. The sequence continues at coordinate 5,152,092 of NC_143101.1, forward strand.
TTAAGCGTTAAAAACTTATTAAGTAGGAATTACAAGATAAATAAATATCCTGACTAATAAAACACCACTTCGTTTTGCGATAAACTCTTATATATAAAGTAGGTATCTAGTATAGAAGCGTTCAGTGGCTTTCAAATACCCATCCCTGAAAGCTGTTATCTCGTTTTAAATGAAATCTGTAGATAATTAACCAAAGGCGTAAAGGCAAACAATTTTTATGAGCTCTCTATGATTGTCGAGTATTAGTGATGTCAATCAAATATCAACTATTTATTGACTTTTTAATTATTCTATGGGATTTAAATTCTCGTACTTTCTCATTAAGAATAACGCTACCACAAGTCACGGAACAACTTCACACGGTAGTGGTAATGGATAAATATTTGATTGAAATTAAATACGTATAAGAAATAAATTTGAATTCCAGCATCTTCAATGATGTTAAAAATTTATTTACTTATAAACTCATAAATATTATTTTTCAACAATGATTTCACGTTCTGTGCCTTTGCTTATTATATATATTATGTTTAATATTATTCTAAAATTAACGGACAAATAGTTACATCACTCCCACGCACGGATGAATATAGGCTATAGATGACTTTGTTAAAATCCCAGACAGCCTCTTTTTATTTTCTATTTAAGCTTTTTGCGTGGTTTAATCTTCGATAATCCCACAATACAGCCATATCAGAGACTCAGCAAAAACACATCATTACGAGTGATTCCGTTAAGATTCAATAAGCTGCTAAGCGGCACTGATTAGATTTAACACAAGATTGATGACGGCTAGAACTTTGGACAATGAATCGTCCATGTTCCCATACCTATGGAGTATAGGCTATACTATGTATAATCATAGATATAATATATTAGTAGTATGGCAACGGGATACGGAAAATATTTTAATTTATATATGTTTTATTGTTGCTAATTATTATTGAATCTTAATTAAAATCTATCGAGCTTTTTAAAGTCATTTTTTTAATACAGCTTTTCAACAGCTTCAAATTTTATACAAGATGGAAAAATATAAATGTTACGTAGAACCGGTGTGTATATCATTGGAAACCATAAAGAATCCTTAAAATATCGTTAACACTCGGTGACATCGCTATTAACGCGGGCCCGTACGTCGACCGAATGCTCCCAATTACGTCGATAAACTTTATGGACTTTTACCATTTTATAGGAATTTTAATGTTTTATGAAGTGTCCTGCTGAGTATCAGATATTTGAATATCATATAATTAGATGTCATTAAAGGTCTCGAAGGTATTGAAGCTTTTCTCAAAACTGGAAATGATCAAGGTTTTACACATTTATCGGAACGGCTAATGAAATTCTAATATTGATTTAAAAATTGCCAATTCAACAAAACTTTAAATTTTCTCATTATCTTGATAAAATATTGGAATTCTACGGTTTACGCAGTGTGGACTTATCCATATTATCGCTGTGGTAGGTAATCAAGAATTCGGGTAAATTGAAAAGTGGTATTTATTAGGGTAGACGTCCGCAGAAAAGGGGAGCTCAACATTTCTGCTAATATCCTTTAAAAATACGCTGCTGACTGTAAACACAATACTTCTCCGTTATTCCTCCAGATTCGTACCTTCTACACAATCATTGGTTTTTAATTACGATTATAGCTACCCTCTGTATACCGTCGGAATTCTACAAATAGGAAACATTGCACGCACGGAGTCCACACTATTGGGTGCCGGTCCGCGGTCTCAAGAGGTTAATATTTGCCCACGCTGTATTTACGAAGCCGACCTAACCGTCTCAAATAAACTTTAGGATTCGAGTAGATCATTAGTTCTGGTTGGTGAAACACGTCTAAAGGTATATCAAATTTTGTATGACATAAGTCCATTAGGTATTTGTTTGTACGTGTACCTACCGCGTTGTTGGAAAAATATAAGTGCGCATTGTATGTTACATAACAAACAATAGGTTACGACTTACGAGTTCTCTGTGATTGTGCTGACAGTCTTTTTATTATATTTCATTTATAATTACCATGAAAACTACAAGGAATATTGCTACGTATTAAGTGTGAGATTTGCAAGTACTTAATCGATGAATGGTCACTTGGGTTACCTATTATTTTTTCTATTCTAAAATATTAACAGACTTAACCTAACCATATTAGAATACTGCACATGACTTTAAAGTTTTACAAAATGAAATAAAAAAATACGAAAAGTGAATAAAATTATCTACGTATGAGTAAATAGAAGTGGGAATATTTTAATTACTAATAACTCTGAACGGTATTTATAACGACAGTTTTCTATATCCATTTCTTTTATGGTTAATTGACATTAGGTATATATAGTTTTAACTGCGATTCGTTTACGATGTAGTTATTGCACAGTAACCTTTAATTTGCAGGTGATAAAATCCGACGGTTGTAATTTAGAAATGAGTTTGCTGAGATATATGATTTATATTAATATGAGACGTCACATTTATTAAATAAGTCGGCGCGGCCGCGGCGGTTCCGCGAAGTAGGTATAAAATCTTGCGCATATTAAGCGCGTCACACACGGTGAAGATACTATATTATTTTATCTTAAGATACTGTTATATTTTATATCACAGTATCTTAACGCATCCGGTATCAGCGTTCGGACCATCATTTTTCTTTTTGTCATTGCGTACTAAGACCCCTGTAGAACCGCCATCCTGTTACAAATGACCCACAAAATTTCGCGTCATTAGTAACAGGATGGCGGTTCTACAGGGGTCTTAGTACGCAATGACAAAAAGAAAAATGATGGTCCGAACGCTGATACCGGATGCGTTAAGATACTGTGATATAAAATATAACAGTATCTTAAGATAAAATAATATAGTATCTTCACCGTGTGTGACGCGCTTAAATATGTGCAATATTATATTATTATAACTGTCTGAAAACTGTCAATTTTATCTCTCTAATCACATGCGAGAAAATAAATTGCTCTTATGGTGAGTTTACCGTTTGAACTCTGTCTTAACAGCTTAATATTTCCTTTTGGATTTTTTATTTAATTAAAAAATACTTACATGAATCAAATTGTTCGATAAAAGGTAAATACTAAACACTAGAATCGATAAGATTGAAATTCAAGCTTTCGGTAGTAGATTATGGAAAACATCTATATCATATTGATATATTTATTTACAGTCTTGAATATTTCCCATTTTATAGGAATTTATCTTATTTATAACGATCTTGTTGATCGAAATATATTTTAAAACGTTTTTAAGATAGACTTCACTTTTATAATGGTACTTATATAGTTTATAGCCGAGATCCTTCCGGATGTACTTAAACGAAGCACTAACGATACGCCGAGTCATAATTAATAATACAAATAACTTATAGTAAAAAGGACACTACGTAATTAAAAAATAAATACATACACAGAAACCATAACCAACCAACAGTAATTTCAACTTCAAACGTAAAGAAACAAAGCGGAATACTAAACATGTCTCATTCCAATTTCCAATCTTTAAAGACATAGAGGCTCTTTGAAAAAGACCATTATTAGAAAAATGAACAGTAGCGGTAAATATATACTTCACTTCAACGTACTACTAGAAAATGTTACAAACATACAAGTATTACGTAACGGCTCCTTACTAATTATAGAGCCCGAAGCGACCGGAACTATTTCTGAACTGGAAAACCTTAACCTACTAATCATTAATCTTCATAAATACGAAGAAGGGGACATTAGATGTTAAGGATAGAGTACAATTAACCAGTTAAACCGGCATCAGTACCAGTGCCTGGGGCGCTCCTGTGGCAATACAAATTAGCTTACTGTGCCTCGACATGCGTTCTTGTAACTATGTAATAGACTTGCGTATGAGGACTAACATCGAGATAAGATGGGAAAATTACGAAACTAACTCGTATTTTGATGATTTTTAAAACATGACATTTTAAAAGTGGTTAATTTTATTCAGAAGGTAGGTAACTAGGTACTTAATGTCACGTTACGTTAATAATAATTACATATACAGTAGCCTAGATGTATCATCTTCCTTCACTTTAATCCTAACAGTATCGGTAGTTAATCGTAATCAGTGATCGGTTATTATCATAGCATCATCTAATATCAGTCCTGGATAGTGGTTGAAGCCTGAAGGTAATAACTAATAACTAATAACAATAAGTACCCAGCATGGCTCGTGGCGCGCAAATATTACGTTTGCTCCACATATTATTACTATTTTAATCGTTATGAGACTTGGGCGCTATTGGATTCTCTTAAGTAAATATACACTTTTATATCCCAAGCATAGAATTTGAGACAAATGAACACAATTCTTCTGGTAGTAATCTCTAAGTAGATTCTCGCTTGAATAAACTAAAACGGTTTCTGCAGACTGTCGTACTAGTGACAATTTTACGATAAACGGAAACGAATAACAGTCATGAAGTGTTATGAAATATTGTCAAGTCTTTACTTTGCTTTATGTAAAATTTGTTAAGAGGCTCTAACAGCTTTCGACTGTTGTCAAAATGGACTATTTCGAAAGCTACATACTGTGAGTAAATCGAAACAATGATTTTCTATTAAACAACAGTTTCTAAGTTATTAATGGTTTGACTCCGACTGCAATGAATAGGAAATTTGAGATGGGTATGCCCTCAAACTATGCATTTACGCCACAAATCACCACTTCGTCTAAAACGCTATGCAAAACGCGAATGACATGGGCATACAGCTTAAATGAAACTTGTGTGGGCTTTGTTTCCTCTAGCATGGTTAATAACAATAGTCTATTTTCTTACAGGTACCAATGTTATATATAAGGATATACATATTACGTAGTCTAATGATTCTTACTAGACATGTAAACGATTAAAGCCTGGGTTTGTTCTGTCTTCTGATTGGTACCTATTTGTGCAGCTTAATTTATTTTTACATGACGAACTATGCTTTCTATAAAAGAACCCTCTGGTAATATGTTATTCATTATTATAACAATACTAGCGGCCCGCCCCGGCTTCGCCCGTGGTACATATGAAAAATAGATGTTGGCCGATTCTCAGACTTACCCGATATGCACAGAAAATTTCATGAGAATCGGTCCACCCGTTTCGGAGGAGTATGCAGACTAACATTGTGACACGAGAATTTTATATATAAGATTTAAGTTGTCCAAGAATTTACAAACGGTTGCGGCAAATTTTGTTTATTTATTATAACGTTATTTTAAAAGAAACGTATAAGGATGTGTTCAATTGAACACCACCTTATACGTTCCAACATACCTACTGTGAAAAAGTAAAACACAAACGAAATAGTCATTCTGTTGTCGAATGATCGTTCATAAATCTAGCAGATCGGGAAAGTTAGCAAACATGATTGTCTCACATCTCAAAATAACGGATACGTCGCGCAATGTTTCAATAAATCATCATTTGTCTAGGTCCATGTTCTAGCTACATATTTGTCTTTAGACACAAATGTTAAATGATTGACGATATGCTCCTATCGATAGGATTGATGGGGGGTCGGACCAACCGCGGCGCGAGTTTGTCAGCGTCATTACACCATGAAACATTGTCACTTTGGTAATGGCTTGGACCCGATTCTTGTTTGCTCGCAATAAGCAAACACTACCAAAAGCTTGTCGAACGGGGAAACAGAATTACCAAGTGTCAATACTGAGACGCGTGCCAGTACTCGCGTTTTGGTTAAATTAGCATAAAATATTGTTGTGTACCGATGGAATTGAGTGCTAAGTTCAAGGGTGTTAAGACTAACAAATCATGGGTGACATTACGCGTATCCAACTTTCAAATTTTTGTACAAAATTGATACAAAATTGTAATTTTTAGGTAGTTTATACCAAATATTTAGTTTTATAGGTATGTACCGATTCAAGTACCTACCGGATTTGCAGAATACTTACATCATACATGAATACAAAGTTAACTCAGCCAAAGCTCGTACAAAATAATTTATTTAACCCACGTGGTATAACATCTATAGTTTATTAGCTAATTTACAGAATGTGTTTAACTTTTTTAATTCGTACAAACATTTTCAAACTTACATAATTTTTGGAACGTCTATTATATTTCATTTTTAAATAAAGATAAAAATCTATGTAACACTTCAATACCTAAGGTCACAGACTTGATATTTCTGATAAAAACCCATCTCCACTGAGGTATTTTCCCATCAGTTCACAGAGGTTATCATCCCCATACTTGGAGGTAATAATGTGAACTAAGTGAAATCGAACATCATACAATGCCATTGAATTTTTGTGATGTCGTGCGAGCTTTCTCTGCCTCTATTATATTTTATAGTAGCTGACAACTGTCGTCGATGCTTCTTATTCAAATGTCGAGCGAACAATTTTATTATTACCTAAGATGAAAATAAGAACATTCATATATTTTTAGAATTACCTCAACAAAATACAAAATATATAATCTTTAGTCATTGAACAAAGATGCAAACACTCAGATATTTAAAAATACTTAAACACTGTACAATTTTACAAGTGCTTACAAATACCTAGTCAACTTTTTTACTGACGTCAAACAATATCTTAAATTCGTTCAAAGTTCGACGAGCTTATCATTAAATAAGCGTTTGTAAGTATAAAATATAATTTGAGTAGGTATAATTAAATAAAATGACTGCGTGAAAAGTGTAATTTTAAACGTATTGGTCTTTACTGTAATAATTACAAATCCCATGCGTGAACTTTTCTATAGAACTATTCAGTATATGCTATTAATTATACGAACACGCACATAATTAGTGTAGTATGTGTAACAAATTCAATACCTATATTTCATTTAGGCGGCCACCTTTGAGTTATTCATATACTACACTCAATATTTTACCGTTAAATTCTCAAATATATATAAAACCGTTGCAAATTAACATTTTCGTATACCTATCGTGGTAATAGTTTGCACAGTCATGTGTTATGTTACAGTTGAACATCACTTTAACATAATGCATATTTTAACAGACACCTAAGATACTTTCAGATTTCTGGTATAGAAAAGCAAACCGTCTGTTTGACTTACCAGTTTATTATATTCAAATAATGTACTCATGTTAAAGGTAACACTTTCGCCCCGTAGTCCTAACATGTTTTAAAATAGACTTATTTTTATATAAGATAATAAAAAATTACGGCTTCGCACCTCGCCTCGCCTTGTTAGTTGATGAGGTTTCTAATAAAAGTTTCGTGGTTCTTTTATTAATGATAAGCTAAAAAAACTAAAAAAACACGCTTTCAATATAGATTCAACTAAAAAGTAAAAATAATTCTTATTCTTGTAATCAAACAATAACCAATATACCTAGTATATTTGTGAAAAAAGCGTGGTGTGCCATGTGTATATAATCAGGCCTTAAAATTTTTAAAAGCTTTTAGTTATATCCCATAATAATATATAGTTGCAAATAGGTAATAATTTTCGTAAAGGATACTTAGCCCCAAGTATATTTTTAAATAATACTGTATCTTTTCAGCAGTAGCTAGCGATGCGGGGGGGCGGGTGGTCGGCCGGCGGGAGGGAGGGCTAGCATGGCCGCCCTGCTGCTGCTAGCGACAGCCGCAGCCGCCGCCAGCCTCGGCGATCTCACGCGACGGGAGACTGGCGATGTGTTCACTTTACTTGGTATGTTAGCTCTTATACATTTTTGTATTTCTTCTTCCCTGTAGAGTAGACTAATGAAGTTGTCTTAATTGCACACTATTCACGCGGTAACTATTAAGAAATCTCTAAATTTATAACAGAAGAGTACAAGGAAACAGGAGTAAAATTAATATTAAAATTTACAGTGGCGATCTTATCGCTTTATGCAATCTCTCTCAAATATAAAATATTCAATTGTAGATGCAATTCCACTGAATTTTACGATCAACTCGTTTATGTTTGTGTTTGTAATTTTTTTCATATACCTACTTACTTACCTATGATTTTGTATAGGTACCTATTGAGTTTTTCCTAAAAAGAAAATATAATTTTATAAACATTACCCACCTTTATGGCATAGTCTTGTTAATAAATTAATTTTTCTATTAAACCTGCAGTTGTAGGTACTCAAAATTAACGACCAGTTTTCCTGTAATTGACCTTTTTTTCGACAATATCAACCGAAATGTTTTAATAATGCTCAGTAATACCTATAATACTAGATTAATATTTCCATAGGCGACGAATGCGGTCCAGCACAATGCGCAGAGCACGGCGCGGGTGCGGCGAGTATAAAAGGCGCGACATTCGCCGGCGGCTGCGCCTGCGCATGCCCACAACGCGCACCCTTGTTTAGAGAAGATAGAGAGCTGTGCGTGGATGATCTACCAGGTAAGCATAATGAGAAGAAATAAAGACTAAACACTTGAAAAAAAAAAATCAGTTAAGTAGTTTAACAAAAGAAACAAAAAAAAATCAAATCGTTTCAATTTAGTTTAGAGACGACTAGTTTCGTATTTTATTTTAAAATATGACACAGGTAGCTTATTTATTGGTAGTAAAATTTGATTATTTTAAAATATCATCTTTATTCTAGATATGAAGAGAAAATATTTGCCAGTGATTTAGATACATACAGATTAGTTGTCTATCTGTTTACCTATAACACCCAAATCACACGTCAAAACTACGTAGGTACCTACCTAGTTATACCTACCTATATCTAACACTTTTATTTCTGCATTCTATAACTTGCTTGTTTTTAACACAAATGTTGATATATTGAAGTAGATACAAATCCGTTATGGGATTTTTCCATCTTGCTGTCAAAGTTTTGTGAAAGCCATTTTTATTCACACTCGAGTTCAAACTATATCAACTAGATGCAAATATTGACATGATTTACATTTTCAATACGTTTGAGGAATGAATGTTAACTTCCATATTTACTTTTCTATAGAACGCCATATCTTCAACTTTTTAAGAGTATATGAAAACGTGGAAATATGCAACATTTGAAAAATATCGTATAAACATTGTTATGTCAAGTACTTACCTATTGTGTGTATAAAAAATTGAACGAGTTTAAAAGCAATGTGAAAAATATACAGTACATACTTATTACTAAAATATAGCATCATCGATTAAATTACATTATATTCAGAGTATGGTACACTACCGCTACACCTTTGTGTGTAGTCATGTCTCATAAATATAGACTTAAAATTATAAATAAGCCAGATAATTCTATATTTTAAATTAAACATCACTAACTTCTACTTAATTCAATAATATCCAGGTATAATTTTAAAGCCTTCAGTAACTTCTCAAAATATATAGCAGGATAATGATGTACTAAAAATATACGAGTAGGTATCGTTAAAAAGCATCCAGTCGAACATTATTTCGAAGCAATCTTTACGAATAGAGGACAAAATATTTACAAACATAATCTCTCCCAGAATGAAAAGCTCTATAATATTGATGTTTTGCATTAAAACAAAACATGTATTATGTGTCGAATAAAACACACAGCGTTGGTGAAGAAAGCTGTCTATGAATCCTATATATCTCTATGAAAAAGGGTCACCTTACCGAATATCGATGGATTTTTCACCTCACTAGCAAGAGCGCGTCCCTAGTATGTCATCTGTCATACCAATTTGACATCACCTTTGAAGCGCTGTCATCTGCCTCTGCCGGCATAGCATCTTCATCAGCAAGCAGTAAACTGCAACGCTGTGTGTTTTATTCGACACATAATACATGTTTTGTTTTAATGCAAAACATCAATATTATGTGTCTTTCTAAAACACACAGCGTTGGTGAAGATGTGTTTGATATCTGCTGGTGAAGAAAGACATACAAACGCTATGTTGAAAATAAATTATCTTGTTAATATTGTAATACTTACCTAAGAGTATTAACAACTTAAATTTCATTCCTTTCAGAATGTTAAATGAACCTCTTGTATTGTAAAATAAAGTTATATTTTAAATTCTTAAAACAATACAAGGGGGTTATGTAGCAACAACAAAAATTGTTTTTCTTTCATGTAAGAACTAACCATATATCCTCTAAATTTTAAATTATTCTCCTCAGATAATCATAAGCCAATACTAATGAACTAAGTCTTAGAACCTAAGAACTGATTAATTATTTCTCTGTATCTTGAAACAAATCAAAGTTCAAATAATAAGATAAAAATAACATTTTAAAAATTATAACTCAAAGGAAGATCAATGTCCTCAAGAATAAACAATGGAGCCTCTAAGGCTAAATACTACAGTAAATAACATCTGTATATAAAATAACTATAATACCAATGTTAACACAACTGTACCTTAAGCATTAAGCATGTTTGTTACACATTGATCATTACTTGGATCTTAAATTAATTACAATTAATTAAATAATTAATTAAACAGTTTAAGGTTACCTTAAAGTAAACCAGACTCACTGGCACTGGCTAAATTGACTGATTGACAGTAAAACTTTATAAAGGACTGTATGGTCCTTCCATTGCCTCAACAGGTTGGTGCCCTTACCACCTTCTTGAAGCCACTGCTGGACAGGGTTGCTACTGTCTTTAAGATCTTGAAGGACCTTATCTAGCCAGACATAAAGGTTTGTGTTGCAAGCTTAAAGGGTCCGCCCCTCTATAGATAAGAATCAATTATCTACTTTTAAGACTGAAAATCAGTTCTTTGTTACTTGAACCAACCTTTCCACATGGGTCACTGGGCATATTTATGTGTCTGGTTGTCCTCACAACCGACCCCTGATGGATAATATGTTGTTGTATCCATTTTATATCCAAATTCAGGTCAGGTTATAATCTTATTTTGCTGTGATAAAAAACTCTATTTTGAGATCTTCAGAAGTCATGTTCATGTCATGAGCTTCTCGGCTTGACCCCAGTAATAGCATAAGAGCTCCTGAGAGAATAGGGTCAGCTTGCTTATGATAGACCTAGGCTAATTAAAATTAATTAATTTAATTTAATTAGCTCTTTAATTTAATTAGAATCTCTGTGTACTAGATTACATGCATTCTTTTTTCTTTTCTTTTTTTTGCATTATGAAAGTCACCTCCTGCTTGGAGGATCATATGTTGGCACTGTGGAGGGGCACCACTACCTAACTGCTCTTTCTCCTTTGCTCTACAATGGGCTTTTTTCTCCCCCCCCCCCCTTTTCTGACCAAGCAGTTTGGGGGTAAGGCCATTCACCAATGGTCTGAGTGCTCTGACTCACCTGACTTCCGGGTCAATAACCATATATAACCATAATAGTCAATAACCATAAGCCATCTTTAGGCGCTTGACATCGAGTTGCGGAGAAATGCCCGTATATTATTATTATTTATTATATTAACCATAAGCCACCCTTGGGTGCTATGTATCTGCCCGGGTCCCGGGGTGCGAGGTGCGCTAGTACACTTGGAGGATTATCCTTGGAAGGGAATATTCAGCCTAGGCGTCAGCTCCATCAACAACTGCAGATGTCGCAAAATTCGGAGCAGGCTTTGGCAAATTTGCCCTGGCACTAAAGCACCTCTTTGGATAGCGGAATGGACCATATCAGGAGCCTCCGAAATATATTTCCTGTTGTACAAGGTAGGAGAAGCCACTCCGGTACAGGTAGATTTCTTGAGAGGCAATCTAAATCAAAAGCCATTTAGGCGTCCTGGAAGCGTGCCAAGAGTTATTCTCAACTTCTCAGCTAGGTACAGTTACTCAGTTGTGAGGGCTAAGAGAGTTAGCAACCTTTGTATGTGGGCGACCAAAGTCTGATTGGTTGCTTGGGCTACAGGATGTGCGCCCCTTTCAATCTACTCAGAAGCATTTTTATTGCATACCTATGGTACACTACATATAAGTCAGAAATTCTAAGGCCAAGTCCCCTGCTTCCCTCTCCATTTCTCTGACAGGTAAGTACTGTTCAGATGTCCCACTCAGCCCGCATCCGCGGTATCTGTAGTTAGGAAGTGACAAACTTGTTCTTTTACAAAGACTATGACATTTCTGTGTATGTTGTATTTTCCACAGCTCGTAAGTCTTGTATAGCATGTAGAGGGAAAGCCTTTCTCTCTTGGTCTGCTGTGCGCGAAACTCTAGAGAAATACCTGGAGGCGACAACTGTACAGTCCTCTCAGTGTTAGATGTCTAGAACTGTCTGCAACTCTTATTTAGTGCAAGACATGGTCCTCTTAATGACTACCACAGTATGCTCTATCTTTGAAGCTTTTGGGACTAGCAATAACACAGACATTTCTATACTATCACACATGAGGCACAAGTATCCAGGTTTACAATGTACATTTTGTAATTGATGTGCCAAACCTGCTTTCCCAAAATCTCTATGGTCTCCGGGACCTGTAAAGTTAATTGGAACAATCCTTGTAGACAAAAAGATAATTGTCTAACTAGAAGGCTGTGGCTCATTCTGTGGCTTTACTAAAATCTCCATGGTCTCCGAGACCTGTGAAGTTAAATTATTAGAATAATCCTGATAGTCTAACTAAATCAGAGGGCTGTGGCCCTTTTTGTGATTGGAGTGCCAATCAAGCTTTACCAATATCTCCATGGTCTTCGCGACCTGTGAAGTTGAATTGGAATAGTCCTGCCCATCAGGCTTTACCAAAACCTCCATGGTCTCCGCGACCTGTGAAGTTAAATTGGATTAGTCATGGTAGACCCAAAAGATAATTGTCCAACTAAACCAGAAGGCAATGGACTTTATGTGGCTGTAGTGCCAATCAAGCTTTTCCAAAATCCTCACAGTCTACAAGACCTGTGAAGTTAATTTTGTAACGGTCTCAATAGACCAAACTTAATAGCTTAAATAAAACAGAAAGAGGGCACCTCTAGCTTGTAGGGTCTCCGCGACCATTTGAAATGGCTGCAATATGCAGGCAGAAAATAGGCCAATGATGCCTGATTGTACAAGCCAATCCTGGCCTTGGAAGAATCTCATTACTGTTACCAATGATGTCTAATTTTACAAGCCAATCCTGGCTTTGTAAAAAATTTAATTACTGTTATAACCTGTGATATGTATCAAAATTACCTGGTTAATACCTAGGTGTTTAGGTGTCTCAGGTTGAATATCAACCTGGCGGAGCCATCAGCTCTTATTGCCCGAAGCATATCTGAATGTAAGTATGGCATATATTTTTCCGTGTCTTTCTGGACACTCAGTTCTTTCAGCATAACCATACTAAGCTAATCATGGCTAAGGACGCCTTGTACATATTTTCAGTACATATTTTTGTAGAAGATACAAATAAAAAATACAAAGATTTTGGTTACTTTACTCTTGATATTATAAAAATTTTATCACGCCTGAGTGTTAATTTTAAGGCAAGCTCTTTCACTTAAGTAAGAAAGGAACTAGATAAACATCATTATCATCGGTAACATTATAAGCAAGAATGATATCATTCAACTGTTCGGGGATACGGTAAATATGGGTCCTTGATTATGATAATGTATATCATATGTACTTCTCATAATATGCAATGTCTATTTCTTATGATTTTCCACTACTATTCAAATAAGTACCCATAGAACCAAAGCTTATTCTGGTATCAATTGACTATGAAAATAAGCTCTTTATGTTAAGAATTATTTACCGTAAGATAAATTAGGTAATCTCAACTTGCAATAATAAGTAGCTCCTACTGAATATTGTGTGAGACTGTTGCTCATATTATACACTCTATATCATATCCTAAGTAATGTAAAATCTATATGTGACATGTATCAATATTGAAATAATATTATAATAGTTAATTAACAATTTCTTCTCTTTAGAATATTGTAATAGATTGGTTTTGTACCTGTCTAAAATCTAAGTAGTAGGTACTCACTTTTGTTTAGGTAGTTACATTTGAATGGTAAAAGTGATTGAGATACCTCACTACCTGCTGCTGGGGCTCGTTAGCCATAGCGGATCACGGTTGATTCCTTATACCTAAGTACCTTCAACCTAGGTAGCCTAACGCTATCTCACAAGTCTGCTTAAAAGCAATACTTGACACAGTAACCAATGTGTCTGTGTATGATAAAGAAACCCGATGATAATATAGCGATCTCACTATAGGCATGCATTGTGTTTTATTATTAATTACCTACATCTAAATATTGATGTATTTGTGTCAAATAGGTACTGAAATGTATGCCACGTGTTGCATGGAATTCTATGCACGAGTCCGGACATGTCATGACAAGTCTGATTGTACTTACGGAATTTCTCGTCTCCCGGTCTCTTGGGCAGTGACGAACCATTGCTTCTCTCGTCCTCCGAGGACGAAAAAGAGTTCCCGCCACTATTATACATACCAAAGCACCGGTTTTCGAATTTTCTTCCGACAACGTGGTCTTTTGTGTTTCATATTGGAACTAATTACGTTCCTAACAACTATAATAACACCAATTACTACTAATATTTAACGCTTAATGTGTTTTAACACTTTTTTATCACTTTTAGTAGAGATAAATACTAATTATATTCTGCGCGATGTTATTGCGCACGAATTCATAAACGCTATGCCGGCAGAGGCAGATGACAGCGCTTCAAAGGTGATGTCAAATTGGTATGACAGATGACATACTAGGGACGCGCTCTTGCTAGTGAGGTGAAAAATCCATCGATATTCGGTAAGGTGACCCTTTTTCATAGAGATATATAGGATTCATAGACAGCTTTCTTCACCAACGCTGTGTGTTTTAGAAAGACACATAATATAAATTTAAAACCGTTAGTAACTCGAATACAACCATATTGCAATTATTTTTGTAAGCATAAAATATTTAACAACTAATACAGCACCTTTAATTCGTTTACAAATGCGACAGTTTAAGCCTCTTAAACTGAAATATGTTTTCATATTCAAAGAAAGCAATTACATTGCTACTTTTTATTTGCCGAAAGTTCTAAGTATCATATCAGATACTTAGTTGTTATACCGGATGTTTATTTTCGATTCATTATTTTTTCCAGAATGTGCCTTGGCCACTTTTGGCACCGGTAACGCGTTACAACGTATACCATTTGTCTTCTTGCCTTTAAAAGGTCAAATAATACATCCATCGCGTGAAATAACATTTCAGAGTAAGTATTAGATGCACATTTATTTACACTATGGAATATAATATTTATTTAGAAGCAATAACTACCTACTTTATATTATTATTAACGGTGTAAATATTATATGACCGGCAGCAAGCCATTATAAGCACACCATGTCGTTGAATGCCGAATGAAAACTGACCGGCTCGATTTATTGTGATAAATTGAATCATTTATAAAAAGCTTTTGTAACTTTTATTCATGATTTATTATAGTTTAAATTTAGTAGTGTTCAAATCGTGTATATTTTCAGATGTCAAAACACCTATTTGCGCGGTATCCGGAGCTCAATTTCTTACGACGAAGGGATTTTTGGACCTTCGTAATACACTAGACGCGGATGTGCCATTTAGTCTTTTTAGAGATGAGGGTAGAACTTTTTTGCAGGTACGATCATTTGTAAATATTTTTATTACCGTTTTATGTCATTAAAATTATATTACTTTATAAGAGCAATTGCAATATCTTGCTCTTCTTTGTAGCAACTGCTTTGCGAACCGGTGATAAATATTGGATAATGTATTTTGACGATTCAAAACCGCTTCAGATGGAAGTATTTTTTAAATTAATAAACTGAATTGTTTCAATTGATTTGAAACTTATGTGTTATCTATACATATAATAAATCTGTAGAAGGGTCAATTCTGTACATTGAAAATATTGAAAAAATAAATAGCAGGGGGTGTTACTGGATCGATACCAAACCCAAATATGTGATTAAAAAAATTTTTGTCTGTCTGTCTGTCTGTCTGTCTGTCTGTCTGTCTGTATGTGAAGACATCACGTGAAAACTAACGGTTCGATTTCGATGAAACTTGGTATAATTATACCTTATTATCCTGGGCGTAAAATAGGATACTTTTTATCCTGAAAAAATACGTAGAAAAAAAATTAATCTTAATTTTTCAGTTTTATCCATAGACGTTGTTCTGTAGAACCGCGAACACACGTTGCGTATTATTATAGGCCTAGCCGTATTTGGGTCCAATAGATATTTATAAGATGTCATTGTCAGAGTTACTCAAAATGGAGAAATAAACCACCCACGCCAAGACCGACATCCGCGCGGACGGAGTCGCGGGCGGAAGCTAGTCTATACTAATATTATAAAGAGGAAAAGTTTGTAAGTATGTATGTATGTATGGTTTTCACGCATAAACTACTGGACCGATTTCAAAAATTCTTTCACCATTAGAAAGCTGCATCTTCACTGAGCAACATAGGCTATATTGCATTGTGAAAAAAAATAGAGATCCTTACCAAAAATGCAATAAAGTAACCCAAGGTGTAAAAAATTCCTCAATAAAAGTTCTGTCATCGCGTGCGCTGCGGAATCTATGGAAGATAGAACAAAAAAATGTTCTACGGTATTATAGAATGGATCAATATCTACAAGAAAGTCCGCGATACCATATGTCCATCTTCAGTAGTTATGTTACTACAACAACTTTTTTACGTTTTCAAAGTAAATAGAAGTGCCGACAGTAATCAAACCATGTTATCCATACACATATATTAATCCTTATCCCAATAAATGATGTTTTCTTATAGACTGTTTCAATACCAGCAAAATACTTTTTAAATGAAAAGAATTGGATATTCCATTCAAAAGATATAACGAATTTTTAAAAGAGTCAATCTACAGAAAATAGTAGGTATACTGTTCGAGCAGGCCGATATCGTAGGCACGATATCGCTATCTATGCGGGTGAAACCGCAGGGCATTGCTAGTCTTTAATAAAATATCAAAAGTATAACCACGCGCATCTCATAACTAACGAAATTCACAATTCCAGTGGAGCGGTGAAGATGAAGTACGCAGACGCATGTCCGGGCGAGTGATGGTAGTCAGGCTTTTGTGCCGCGACGTTGCCACACCGCCCTCCTCACCACTTGATCTGCGTGGTGTATTCACACCCTGTGTGGCTTTTAGAGTGCAGGGAACACCGCCCAGACATGCTGCAAGTAAGTTATTTAAAAATTCTGTATATTTATACAGAATGTTAATACAGCCTACTATTTAGTACGGGATGATTCTGAGTGCAAGCTACACGGTCCAAATGTGGTAGCAGCGATATACTGCGCATACAGGTAATTTAAAATCAGTAAAAGATACTGCATTCTAATAGAATGGTGAAGGTGTACACTTAGGTGCATGTCCGGGCGAGTGATGGTAGTCAGACTTTTGTGCCGCAACGTTGCCACACTTCTCTCCAGTCACCACTGGACTTATGCGGCGTGTTCACACCCTGTGAAGCTTTTAGAGTACGTTATTATAGCAACCTGTTCTACAAAAATATTAAGAGGGCACGGTACATACACTGCTCGTAGATTTAGCAGCAGGTTTGAAATGCATTATTCTTTAAACGAATTTAAAAATATACCTTTAACATCAATTAATTTTATTTTCAGACATAACAGAAGTACAATTCACACCAAACGCGCAAACATCCGACTCCAGTACATATTCTGGATTGAGCGCCAGCGAATACATAGCAATAGGCATCAGCTCTTTACTCCTTGGGCTAATCTATGTAGCATCAGTCTTTCTCTATTTACACATTCGTAAGAGACGAAAAGTCGCGTCTGAAGAAAGCAGCCTTCGAAGAATTAAAGGATTAAAGAAGAGAGATGGTACTATCACAGTAGATCGTGATATACTTCGAATCAATAATGAACGTGTTCAAACAATTACTAATGCAATGGGACAAGATGATGGTATCGTCAAAAACAACCCGCTTCTATCAGTTGGCAGAACTTTTAGTGATAAAATGAATTTCACAAGCGACTCTGGGAGCAATATATCGGATTCAGAAGACTTGCCTGACAGCAGTATTCGTAGCGATGAAAATGTTTTCAATGTAAGAACAAATTAAAAATAATAAGTTTTGTTAAATGTAATTGTCACTGATCAAACAATTAAATAAATATTTATAGGAATGTAATCTCCATTTCAGAAAAGAACGACATCAGCAATTATCCATCTCCATAATGAAGGATTAAAAAGTCAATATGAGGGTATGGAAGTTAATCATCGCGATGAGTCCGGTATAGAACGACTTCCAGATGAACATGTATCTATTGTTGAAACTATTGAAGACCGAGAAATTGCTAGACCTGTTGGTACTACGCGAAGAAAACTGTACTTTAACCCAGCTTATTTTGAACCACAGCTTATGGTTGTAAGTATTCGTTTTCCTTTTATGAACATCGTCTTTTTATATCATATAAACAATAATTGTATTAACTTACTCTGAAGTCTTGTGCCTCATTTCCAGGATCCACCAGCGGCCGCTCTGGAATTTTTATCAAAAATCAGAGAAGTCATATCAATAGCAAAACACAAAATGGCAGCCAAACGTTTCCACCCTGTTCTAAATGAAATACCAGAAGAAGAGACATATCCGTCCAATGCAAACAGCATTGATCTTTACAATGGACTTGGTAGTCAACGTAGCGGGAGCGTAATCAGTCTTAAAAGAGAAAATAGTCGGCGTCGATCCTCTACTTGTTTAGGTTGCCCAGGATGCAAATCTGATAATAACACAGTAAACGTCATAAAATACGACAATCCCAATTGTAAAAGCTGTCTTCATTCAAAAGGCGATAAGCAAAGTAGCATTCGCAAATGGTTGGAAAATATTCCAAATGGACCAGAAGAAATTAATGAAGATTTCGACATAAACTCCAGTAAATTAGCAAAATCCTTATCTTCACTACCGATAGCTGCTTGTCGCAATAATATTAGGAAACAATACAGTTTTTCAGAAAGTCATTCTTTATATTCCAACGACAATCTGACCGCTTCGAAGAAATGTACCTCTAGGTCTGTAAGATCAGAGCCTACTACGAGAAATTATAATATACCACTGAGTGAATTTGAAGGTGTCGCCTGTGAAGAAAACTCAAACAATACTGTTACAAATAAAATCGTTCAGTCGATTAATTTTGATGAATATAGACCTACTAGTAGTTCTGGAAGTAAGGGTTCTTGCAAACGTAGGAACTCATTAATCAATAACAAAAATTCTCTTCCTGATATGGTAAACGACGCGATGGCTTTAGACAACTTTTCAAAGTCGTACAATCAAAGTAGTTCTGATGACGAAATGCTTACTGAGAACTTAGATAATGATACCACAGAGAAAACCTTTAATAATATTTCTGATAGTCCAATAGCGAATGACTATGAAACAGACAGTTTGGAACGTTCTTCAAATAAAAAGAGTATAACAACACCAACGGAATTTTTAGAGGTTCCTTCTTCACAAGCTAGTCCCAGTTTAAGCAGCGCATTGCCATTAGAAGAAGAACTTACGATGAGAAATGCTGTATACAAATCAAACTCCAATAGCGAGAGCAATACACCTTCACCGGAAGTGGAGGTTGGAGTGAATCAAAATCATTATGAAACTATTGGTATAAAGAAAAATAATGGACAAAAAGAAGCAGAGAAAAGTTTTGGCGTCAATTATAGTTTAGTTACCGAAGTATACGTAAACAACAGTTACAATTTCGGGAGCGCCCCAACTTCGCCTAGCGGATCTGAGAGCTCTATTGGAAGTCGTAAATTAATCGCACTACAAAATGTTGAAGAGAAACCAGGTTGTTTGACAATAGAAGTGAAAGATCCTCCAGAAAATTATATACGTATTCACGAATCCGATGGTTTTGAACCCGATACTTTGGATAGAAAACATCCTAAACATAAAGAGGCGATAGAAAACATGCAGTTTAGTCGTAGGGATCTTATTAAAAATCTTGGAAGCCCAAACGTAAAAAACAGCCATCGAATACAACTAAGAAGCAGTGGTACATTCGTAAAAAACAGTTATAAAATCGAGCACAATCCAAAATTTAATAGCTTGCGCGGTGACTATGAATACAACAAAATAGTATTAAGTAGACCTAAAATAGCACCGAATATGTTTTCTTCGCATTCACAAGAAGATACTTCAGATAAAAGTTTGGAAGATTCGGGTGGTTGGACATCGGAAGAAGGAAGAATATTAACTCTAGAATATAGACATTCGAAACGACAGCGGCAGTGCACACCACCCACAGCAAAGCAACAAAAACATTTAGCTCGACCAGACGTTCTCCCTCCATTACCCCCAACTGAAGACACTATTTATGAGAAACCAGTTATTCCTCCAAGAAGAGTAGAAAATTGTAAAGTAGAAATAGATTTGCCTCAAAAATGCCTAAGTGATAGAAGCCTCAGTCCAAGAGATTCAAAACAATCTAGCGAGGAATCAAATGTAACAAGTAATATTCCGAGCAGTATAAATGAAGAACCGTCGTGTAGTCCAATGCATGCTTCAATACCATCGCATACTTCAGATTACGTGGATATGAAAGCTGTTCAACCAACAAACTTTGTATCGCTCTCTACGGAAGCTGGCAAAAGTTCAGCGAGACGTAATTCAATAAGAAGCTGTAGCGGAATTAACACGAATACATTCGTGAAAGATCAAAAGTTTGATAAAACTAAACAACGAAGGAGAAAAGGACTCAGTATTGAAGATTCTGGATATCTTAGTAGCGATTCTACGAGTTCGAGACAGTTCCAAAGAAAGTTAGTAATAGCGAAATTAGCAAGTTGTAGTGACAGTGATGACACTGGAAACGAAGCTAGAAGTGAATCCGGTGCTGAAAGTGTAGAAACTCATTCCGTTTATTTTGGAAGTTTTAGAAATTTACCGCCAAGAGCTGAAAACAGTAACATTAAAAGTACTAGAAGTAATAAACTGAAAGTTAAAAACTAAACAGTGTTAAGTGAGCGTGCAATATGTGGACTATGTGCAATAAAGTGACATCATTGTGAATCTGTGCAATAAATAAAATATATCTAGATTTCAAAAACATTACATAGTTTACATACATATTCCTAGTTTCTTATAAATTAAGATTTTAAATAATATTAAATACCCATTTATTGGACTAAGTCCGAGCTTGCAATGTGTTTAATAATAATGATGTATAAATACTCGTATGGAAATAAATGTATAATAATATATTAAGCTAAGTTTTCTAACACTGTAATTGATCGAGTCTTCTTAATTTTGATACTATATTTAATTTTACAATAAAATAGATATAATAACAATGTTTTAAAACATGAAATGGCCGGTCGTGCAATGCAATAATAGCGTAATTAGGTTCTAACAAGGGTAAAAACTTGAATTTATTTAAATGTATTTATAACTAGATTTAAGGATGACTAAAAGTCATTTAAGTATAAGAGATGTAGTAATATTTTATACATAATAAAATATTTAATAATAAACTATGAATATGAATACTTGTAAATAATTGACGTCACTAAGAGTCGGGCGGCACAAAATGGCTTCCTTGTACCTGACTTGTATTGCTCCAGAGAGACGCACAAAGTGCAATTTATTCTCTCTGTAAAAACAAGAGCACATTGCGTTAGTGTCATGTTGGGAAATAGCAATCAAATCTATGTTTGAATTAATAATAATTAACAAAAGTGAATACTAGATACTTGTAGACTATTTATTGAAACTGATTTTAATTCTAAGGTAATACGGTAGAGAAAGGAGTTTTTTTTTTCAACAAAAAAAGTGTTTCTGTAAGTGTCATCACTTTCGACATACATAATTGTTTTTTATTGAAATCTGAATACAAAAATTACGATCTTTAGTTTTTTTTATATTCATCACATTATTTTCATTAATACATTCTGTCCACCATCCATCCAAATTGTTTTTAATCTTCGGGACTTTAATAACAGATGCTATTAACTACAGATGTAGGTAGAGTAATTATCTGTGCAATATCACGGTGATAAAGTTTATTTTATTTTAATGTAATTTCATGGCAAAAATTTACGGCTTTTAAAGTTTACCGCCAATAAAAACGGCAATAAACTACCTCTACAACATCCAACTTTTCTCTGTTTCCAGTATAAAAAATTATGTTTTACTTGAAACAAAATATTACTTATAGCAAATAAGCTATGAATCATTAAGTAACAAAGTTTTACTAAGTTTTAGTTAGTTAGTTACTTTTTTTAAGTTTTACCTACTCATTAAAAACATTTAATCAAAAAAATCATTTACGATTATTTTATACTCAGGCAAATATGATTGCAATTTTCCAACGTGCATATTATAGTATAATGGGTTGCGGGATGGGTTACATTTATAAATAAATAGTTATACGTAAATATAAGAATTTGGATTAAATATGGCTGATGAATGGTGCTACGCAGGACAATCGGGTATTTTTTAATTTAATTTAGATCTTTATATTTATATAATTTATATAACTACCTAATTTATTTCTGAGAGAAACGCTCAACTAGGTGCATATTTGTATAATAAGTTAGTTATAAAATAATTTTGATAAAATTAAGTTATTTCTGTAGATAGTAAATACTTGTCTGGCTGCCAGTATTCTCATTATCTTTTATGTTTATTGAAAAATGCTATAATAAAATTATAAACTGAAATTGATTTTTTATTTAATACTTACAACCTTGATCCACTTAATATCACAGATAAAAAATATAAAACAGTATTTCATACATCCATCATTTCCTGAGAATCAACATTAACTATATTTTTTATAACAGAAGTCTGGACACCAATCATAGCTTCATTTAATAGCTGGTTTTTTAATTTAATATACTCTGGAACTCCCAAAGACATTAAATCTATTTCTTGACCAATTTTACTCAAAATTCCTTGATCAGTACTTTCATTCATTTTAATCATACATTTATCAAAGTATTCTTTTATTAAAGTGGCTTGATTCAATATACCTGATGCTTCATTTGTAAAATCTATTGCCGGTAAAGTTTCAGAAGTAACATCATTATAATGTGATAAGTCTTCAGTTTTGGCAGTAATTTTATGTGCTGGCAATGTTACCATGATCCTGTGTGGAATAGAATCATATAAGAAATGTATGAATCCCAGTACTTGAGCAGGAGATCTGAAAAAAAGCAGATATTAATTATGAATTTTCAAAATCTTTTATTTCTTTATGAATATAATTATGGTTACAGTTTAATCATCCTTAAGGAATGAATTGCCTGTGATTGTATTTAAATTGTTTAAGTATTTAAAATAAAGGATCACAAATATTGTTTTTATCATTCATTGACCTCTAATTTATGCTATGATAGAAAAAATGTTTTACCTTGAATATACTTCTATTCCAATGCTATTTTTCAATTCATATTCCTGTACCAATATAATTGATAGCCCATATAATAAATGATAAGGTGATTTCTTATGAACCAGTACATTTTTCACGGTCCCTATTGCTTCAAATTCTAAGTGCTTTGATATTTCATTGAATATATTTATTTCTTGCCCATTTACATCCTTAATATGCCTTAAAATTAAATCAGTCTTTTCAGAAGAGGCCAAGACTGCTAATATGTTGTTTGGATCATCTGAAATAGAAAAACATGTTTTTGAGATCCATTTTGTAATTAGAAAAAGTGTAAATTAATTTTGTATATAAAGCTGAAGAGTTTGTTTTTTGAATGCGCTAATTTCAGGTAGTACTGGTCCGATTTGAAATTTTTTTCAAAGTTAGAAAGTCCATTTATCGAGGAAGGCTATAAGGTAAATATCATCACACTCAGACCAACAGGTAGTTTGATATAAAATATTACTTAGAAAAGCTGACTTACCTTTATTGTCCAGAATCACATCATAATCTTTACACATAATATCTAATGCTGACACTAAAACATTTTCTAAGGGCAACAAATAGCTTTTGTCCTGTTTTTTGTATGACAAAGCTACTTCAAATTCAATTCTGCTACAAATATTATATTTTAATTCCTTCAAATCTACAACTCCTGTTATAAAATGTTCTTCATTATTTTGTATAGAATGAAAACCACTCTCTTGCCAAAAGGGTGGTGATTTTATTGACTTAAAAATTTTGGTAGTATATGAAAAGGACTGTTTTGATGTACCATGTAGAAGAATCTGTACATTTTCTATTGGTCTGAAAAAAAATAAAACATACATAAAAAAGATCTTTGGCTCTGAATTACAATTAAAATGTTAATTTATTTCTCAAAACAGTCATGCATATATAAGTTTACTCAAATTTGAAAAAAAAAAAACTTATAGGTACCTTTTCCAGATAGAAAACGATTGCACATGTTCAGAATTCAGATTTATTCTCAAATCTGCATTAAGTATTATTATTATATGTAATTAAAAATTTCTTATTTTGAACTAACTACTACATGAAAATAAACTAATTTAATTAATCTTATATATAAATTAAAAATGAATCGCAAAATGTGTTGGTAAGCGCATAACTCGAGAACGGGTGGACCATAGAAATCTAAATAACAAGACACATAGAAGTGCTTTATTGTCATAATTCGTATGAAAACCGCTGTCGCCAAAATCAACACATTCAAACCGAAAGCTAAACAGTACACACAAGTAAACTATGCCTTTTATTGGACAGCTTGATTTTAGTGAAAACTAACTTAACTATTAAATTAAGCTTTTGAATATGTATCCTAACGCACGAATTTACGATTTATTTTAGAATAACATCCCTAAGTATATGAGACTTTTTGCTCCAATACGAACAAACGTGATAATAAGGGTGCACTCACACACATCAGTCACCGTCACGGCACGTCACCGGACAGGATTAAAAAAAAATATGTATCAATAGTTCTAGTATGACTCTGTTCCCACACGACAGTCGCCGGCACGAAATCTATCAGTGACGTCCCCGGTCAGGCACGTCAAATAATCTTTCCATACATGTATCATACTTTTATCCCCACTCACCCGGTGCCGTCACGTCTCAGTTCAGTCAGCGTCGTGCTACCGTCAATTGCTACATGTTCTCTAGCGTGACACACGTCTAATCACTCACTAACCTGATGTATGTGTTCAATGATTCAGTCAAACCGGCGACGTGACTGACGGACAACATGACGGTGACTGGTGTTTGTGGATACGTACACAAACCGTCACCGATCAGTCATCGGTGACTTGACGGTGACTGATGTGTGTGAGTGCACCCTAAGAATGGTCGACTGTGTCATTCATTGTTATTTCGATTACTATGGTGACACTCGTAATACTTGTAAATATTCTATAATTTTAAGGAAAAACGGCATTATTTCTAAAAAAATATATTTTCCGATGAAATATTATTCCTTTATAAGTATAATTACAACTTGTGGAAGAATTTCCGCATTGGGAATTGCTGAAACACACCATGAATACACTCATACGTCTCCAGAGCAACTGAACAGTGACGAATGCACTGGTGATGTGGAAATCACCTGAGTGGCGACAAGGTCACGAACGCTTACGACTTCTAGTGTCTTGTTATTTAGATTTCTATGGGGTGGACCGATTTTGATAATTCTTTTTTTATTATATTCCTTGAAGTACGAGGATGGTTTTTATGTAGAGAAAACGTAAATATGTACCACGGGCGAAGCCGGGCGGACCGCTAGTATACATAATATATAAATGGGTTTTTGACTTACACATCATCCTCATTCCAAACATTTACTATAATAACAACTTTCTTGTTGCATACTTTAAGTATTGGAGACTTGGTTTTTATTTTCAATGCTTTTGATATCTGAAAAATTTGGGAAAATTAAGGATACAGAATTATTTACCAAAAGGAAAGAATATTTATTCTGTTTTATAAAAGATATAGAAATAAATGTATTGTTGATTTTGCAAATGTATGATTTTACAACTAGAGTTAGATGTAGGTTAATATTATTATTCACTGTTAAGATTGCATTATAATAAGTAAAATACACTCACACTAGCAGTTCCTAATCTAAAGACGGAATCCTCAGCATTAGGCTTTGCTGACTCATACAATGCAAAGGCAGCGGCTTGCTTAAGCTTTCTATAATCATTTAGAATACCTTCATTTTTATTCACATTGTACTTAGCTTCTGTGAGTTTTCTTTGCAACTGTGTTATTAAAGGCACAGACTCTGTAGAATATTTATTTTGGGATGCCAACAGTGGCTGGCTAACATTAAAGTTTTTGTCAAACATAACTGGGACAGCATCTTCCTTACAAGTAACTTTAAGACAAGGTTGACCACAGCATTCTTTATCAATTAATTCGTAACTCTCAACATTTCTTATTCTACGATGAATGTTCAATGTATCGTTTGTTGATAATATAATTATCTCACTTTTAGTTAAAAGTATGTAGAATGGGACGCATTTTTCATTCCGAAGTATGGTTATTTCTTTCACATTCCGAGCATCGTCTAATAAAATTGATGAAATTATACGTCTGTCGTAAAATTCCAACACTTCACCTTTGCTAGTAGAAACTATTATGTCTACTCTTCTTGGGTCCCGTGGATGTATTTCATATAAAGTAAAACAAACTATATCATTTATAACAGAAGCCGGTAAAAGTTTTACTAAATCCTTGCGTACATTTTCAGGAACATCCATTACAAAAATTTACTTTTGTTTAGTGCAAAATAAAATCAGTTTAAATGGAGTGAACACAAAAGTTTTACAAACGTGATTTTTATGATTTAAAATGGAAGAAGGTAGTTAATATTAATAATTTTAATCGACTTTGCCATTGTGCGGAATAATCAAGTTTAATTTCAAATATATATATTATATTACTCTATGATTTCAAAACAAAACTTTTGAAAATAACTACCAGCTAGGCGGCTACCTATCAATAATCAATTGTCAAATGCGACATTTGAAATGCCAAACTCGTCAAATCTCAATGACATTTGACAAACGTCAACTTCAAACTTCGTCGGATAAGATAAAATGATTAGAAGCATAGTCTTTTGGTTTAAAATAAAAAGTATTTCCGTGTTTTCCAATTACAGCACTAGAGCCTGTGACTAGAGCGCATTATGCGGCATAATGCTTAACGTTGAATGTTCCAACTACAGCAACGCTTCGCTTATTAAGTACATATTTATTTTTATTTTTCGTAAGTAATTATTAATTGGTGGGAAAAATTTTAAAGCTTTCGTTTCATTGTAGTTTTTTCGAAATAATCAAAGTTAATTCAAATTGTGTAAAAAAAATAAATATAAGTATGGATGAAGGTACAAACATTGAAAAAAATGTTAATGAAATAATCAAAATCCAAATTACTTAAAATAACCGTAAATATTTTTCAACCAATTATTATGTATACCACTTTATTTACACATTTACGAGGTTATTGCTGAACTTATAGCGCAACCTGCTGGTGCGTTTCACGTTCCAATTAAGCATCAGCATAATTCGGCATTGTGTGCCACTGAGTCGCATTATGCTCTGTAATTGGAAAACAGCCGATCATGTACGGTCTACTTGAATAGAATCGAACTGATATTAAAGTGTTATTGGTGACCATAAAGAATAGTAAAAAAGTAAACGTTATTAATTACTAAAATATTTAAATTGCAGTCATATTACAGCCTTTTATATGTATACAGTTGGGTTGTTGAGGAAGTGATTATGAGGAAGAGGAGGAGGAAGAGGAATTTTCACACACAAATTTAGAGGATGCGGATGAGGAAGAGGATATTTTTTTGAGGAAGAGGATGCGGATGAGGAAGCGGAAGAGGAAGCGGATGAGGATGAGGATGATAGGAAATTATAATCAAAATTTAAAAAAAAAACTTTTAAAATTGAAAATTAAATCAAAAGCCATTCTCCTGTCTCTACATATTGATGTTTAAGGTTAGGGGAGGTTAGCTCGCCCGATCGCGAATTTACAAAGCCTGTTAGTACTAGGTACTATACTACCTATTTGAGTCACGAGCCGGACTCAGATGAGCTTTTGTTTATGCATATTACTCGAAAAAACCGAATCTATATCAGTGCCAGAAGCGACATTAGGCGATTTCCACAAAAAAAAAACTAACTGGTAGATATAAATTTATAAAGAATAGAAAAAATTCGATCACGAGGCGGGACTCGAACCCGCATCCTTTCGCGCCATTCCGGGGCGGATGCCTGACCAACTCAGCCACTCGTGACCCGCCAGAGCAATCGAATTTATTCTATTCTTTCAGTTTTATGTGTCTAAAGGGACACACCGCGCGCCATCTATTGAGATGATTAACAACCATTTCAACCAATATGAAGCACTTTTCAGTGAATACAATATTGTAACGATGGAACACGACCTTTTTTGTTGAATTTATATTTTTGGTACGTGATCGAATTTTTTCTATTCTTTATAGATTTATATTTAAAAAGCATTTGAATGCCATAAAACCAAAAATATAAATTTAACTGGTAGATATTATTATGTAAGCGTACAACTTGTTTGTTTTTTAATTTAAAATGACTTTTGACAAACATTATTTGGTAAAATATGTTTCTTCTGAGTATGAGAGAAAATGTTATATTATTATGTTTAGAGATAAGTGTTAGGCGCAGATATAAATATGGCGGTAAGACTCTACTCTTGTTCGTTAGTAGAGTCCGACTCGTAACTCAAATAGTAAATATAGTTTAAATTAAATAGGCTTTGTAAATTCGCCGCCCGATCGGATCAGCATCCTCATAAATTTCCTCTAAATTTTGAGGAAGCGATAGCGGAAGAGGATTTTTTTATTTTCATTTTTGAGGATGCGGTAACGGTAGAGGAACCCAAAATATTGCGGAACTTCCGCATTATGAGGAAGCGGAAGAGGAATCCTCAACAACCCTAGACTATACAGCTATAAATTTATTTTTACTTATGCCAATATAAATAAAACTGCTTCGTAAAATATATTAAAATATACAGTAAAACATTTCTTATATTCTTAAATAATTTAGATACTTAATAAAACTTTTCAAATATTTAACTTATAACTGCACTTATTACAAATTAAACATTTAGTACACCACCATCGTTTTATAGTTTAGGTTTGTGATTACAAACAACCAAACGTACAGAGAGGAATTAATTTTGCTGTCTTCCTCAGATTCTGGAACAAAAGTATTTTTCCTTTGCAAACAATCAGTTAATTCGATTAGATTCACAGTTGGTTGCTTAGGCGGCAAAGCATTGACTCGGTAATTGAACATCGATCCTTCCGGGTCAATGAACAGTAAAGGTTACCCTTAGCCACATCACCCGCATCACCACAACGCAAAAGCCCATGACAACTGACACCAATACCTATGAAAGCACATAGCATAAACTTCATTATTCATTATTTATATTTATTTATAGCTCGTTCCATTTCATCTGGTAACGATCCCCGCATTCTGCAATAATTAAAATGGTTTATATATCTTTCAGATGTAGATCTTGACGAATAATATAGAACTACCTGCCCTTTTTAGTAAGTTTAAACAACGATGTGTTTGAATTTTATGAAATCTTTTATCGTAGGAAAAAGTTTATCCGTTTGACCGATTTTGAAGAAATTTGGCACATATAATCTTTAGACCCTGAGAAAGAACATAGGCTACCTTTTATTTCGAAATATGTACCACGGGCGAAGCCGGGATGGACCGCTCGTTTTTAATAATATAATATTATCATCTACCAAAATAAAACTTAGTAAATTTGAATAGGGGTAAACTCCTTTCAAATAAGTCTGCGCAATGTTTTGGTCGTCTGTGCCACAGCCCACACGTTGAAACCTATTTTGGTTTTTCAGCGTTATAATATGGTTATACTTATAACTTACTAATTATTATAAACTGATTGATTTGATGTGTTGCACCTATAGTTGCACATAACCTGCCTGCAAATTTCTCGCTTTTCGGTTTTTATATTAGTTGTTTATATTCGTTTATCGTGGTCATTATCTATACTTCTATACTAATATTATACAGAGGAAAGGTTTGTATGTATGTATGTATGGTTTTCACGCATAAACTACTGAACCGATTTTGATGAAATTTGGCACAGATAATCTTTAGACCCTGAGAAAGAACATAGGCTACCTTTTATTGCGAAATATGTACCACGGGCGAAGCCGAGACGGGCCGCTATAGTAGTTAATAAAATTAAACTGTAAGGTCTTAATAATAACAATAGTAGATACTAAAAGGTTTTTTTTCAGAAGAAATGAGGTTATTTTCCATGTACAATAGGTATAAGTGCTTTCTCAAGTATAAAAAACGTAATGTTTTCTCGTGGTTTTCTTATAAGCCGTAGCAGTTTTCGCTTATTCTAATCATGGTGGATAATAATATATTACATAAGGAACATAATTCGGTTTGCGAATTAAGTTGTGGTTGTACCTACGTTCTATTCTAAATTATTATTATTTGCTTTTCTTCTTTTCTGCAAAATTCCGATTATACTGGTAATATAATATTATAGTGATAATCAATACAATATTATGTATTATAAAAAAAGTTTCAGCATATTTTCGGAAATTGGACATAATAGTTAAGTACTTCTTCAACATTTTCATATTATAAGCAAGTAAATAATACGTCAATATAAGGTACAGAACCAACATTTGAGGGTACTTAATACTGGTTATGAACTTATGAGTAAAAAAAAATATTATTTTGATGAAGAAATTGGCACTATTAGGTAAGTGCCAATTCGATAAATCGATTGGTAAATCCGTTAACTTCAACGTCGTTACGTATTTTTAATTCGGTTATTACCTATACTCGCAACTATTCTCAGATATACCTACATAGTAGGTATGTACTAACATTGTAGCAATAGGTATAAATATATGAGAATCTGAATTGGTTGACTACACTACACAAATAGCATGCCGTGGGTAGATTAAAATAGTTACAATGAATGGCATGCTTCCTTTGTCAAGATGTTGATTGTTACCGAAACGACTATGCATGCCGCTCGGACCTTGTCATCAAATCTGTGTTTGATATAGACTATACGCCCCCGGCTATGCTTGATTAATGGAATCCTGTAGGTAGGCAAAGATTTTCAACCTTTTTAGCACGCTTTAGACTCGAATTTGACCCACTTATAATAGACTGATTTAATTCAATCTTTGTACACTAACCAAAGACCGGTGACATCACAATATTTTTTTTATCTTTGTCTAATTATCCCGAACAATAAAAATAATAAGTTTACTTTTTAAAAATTCTTTTTTTGATTCATAGACCAATAGTAGTTACTAGTTATTTTAAAATGTTCATCAAAAGATATGCAGGAGTCCTCGTTATCTGTGATGTGTATTTTATTAACTTTTATAAAATCGTATTATTACGAGTTACGACCATTCTAGGAACCTAATCTTGTTTTTCAACAAAAACAAATTCTTAGATTACCTACCTACTTAGGTAATTTTATAGCTGGAAATAATGATATTTTATCTATGTACCTATATAGTTAATATGTTTAATATCATTCACTGGAAGTAAAAATTTATCTTAATCTTTTACAAACAATTGGTGAAATTATACTTAAATAAAAAAAAAAACATGTAAGCCACTTAAAATTTTTGTACATCACGTTTTTATTAAAATTACTTATACTGATACGAAATTAATCAGATAGTTAGGATATAAGTATGTTATAGGCAAACACCCAACATCCGGCACTACTAGGTTGGACTGATCAATCCTCAGATCTGACAAAATGACTCCATACAAATAGAATTTTTTTACATTTACATTTACTGTAGGCATATCACTTTTTTTTCAGGACAGAGCAAATAAGCAGGAGGCACCTTTAGTTAAAGCTCTACGTCTACCATTCATAGAGATAGTATGTAGTTGTAGTACATAATATTATCTCGATGCTACCATTACTTTTCGAAGAGGTTCTAAATTACTTGACAATGATGAACGATCGGTTCTAATTTATTTACACCTATCGTCTACAACTCTACACTAAGTAATTAACATGTTTATGCAATAGCGCATCAAAATCGAAAGTAAACTTTCACTTTCACCTAAGAAACATTTATTATATTATTATCTTTCAGTATGATTTAATCAAGCCATAGATACTAGATCACAGTTATTTAATGTGATAGTGTTGATTTTTACAAGTATTTCTGTATAATTAATTTTACTTATTTCTAATTCCACAAGACATGACCGAAAACGCTCGTTGTGCGAAAAACTAGCTAACAATGAATTGTGGCAATTAATAATAACTTATCAGCTTGATCTAATCTAAAACAAATTAAGCTATCTGATCTAAAAATAAATAAAACTATCTGATCTAAAAATAAATAAAACAAGCTATGTAAGTAAGTTAATAGATATTTAAAACAACGAGGTGATGTAACTAATCTCAAAATATGATCTTCAGCTTTCCCTGTCAGGAAAAGTTAGGGTAGGTACTACGAACAGAAAGTTCAGAATGCATTTTACAATTTAGAATCTAGTATAGAGTGATTAAGAGAGTGATTGATGGTTAGAAATGTATTGTAAAATACAGATGATAAATTAAATACGCCATTTTGAATAGCCGCCTGCAATACTTTTCCTAAAAATAATTCAGATAATATTTTATCAAGCGACGCTGTAACGTCCTCAATTTCCGATGTTAATGTCAGACTGCAGACATTTACCCTTTATCAAAACATGAACTTTTAACCTTGTATAATGTCACTAGCAGACTCTAGCTGTCTAGCAGACGATCAAGCATCGCTTTTTAGTGCCAAAAATGTAATTCTATTTTTAATAATAACGTTGCTTGTTGAGCAAAAACTGAAAACATTGCCATGTAAAATTAAAATTCACATTTTATTTCAGGTAACTCTAAATATAATAATAATTAAAAACAATACCTACAAAGGTACGACGAACACAGAACCTACTTTTTTGAAATTAGGAACCTACAAGTTGTAATCTAAGCCTACAAGCTACAATCTACATAACTACATAAGTACCTAATCTTTAATGAACTTTCCAAAATAAATACCTCTATGTATAAGATCTTAGGAATAGGTAATTCATATAGGTATAATATTTTCGTAATTTCTGTAAAATATAGTTAGGTACGGCAGTGGGCAAGTCGGCAATATAGGGCAAAGAAACTAACACCAATAAAAGTCAAGTAATTCAAGTAGGTAGGTATATTTTCTCCTACTTACACCTTACTTACCCATTGTGAAAATAAAAAATAATGTAAAGCATTGACTGACAAATGAGACAAAGAATTTCATTCTAACATTGTGCATGCGCATTGAAGTTGAAGCACTTTTTCTACTCACTACTGCAACTGGACACTAGAAATTGAATCTTGATGGAATCATACGTAGAATCATACCTAGTTTAATGGTAGAATTGTGCGTAGATATTAGACATAATATTATGAATTAATAGAATACATATATCTCCTTATCATACATATATCATATTTTGTCATTTTTTACTATGTAACCTACTGTTTTTACTTTCTTTTGAGTCTAGGGGTCACTTTTAAAATATATTTTTTTTCTTAAATTGGTCCAGTCATTTTTAATAATTGTAAGCTAAACTATAGACGGTTTGATTGTTTTTTCTACTTACCTCCATATTAACAATGACGCTTAATTTTATATTATCATTGCTTCATAACTACCTAATTAGAAAGTAAGTATACTGTTATTTTGACTTGTTGGCATTGTTACCAACCTAAGTGCGACCAAAAAAATATTTTTAATGTGCGGAATAAACCACAAGTTTCAATTTTTTTCCCCTAATGTGAGTGAAAATAATGATTCATGTAAGTATTCTTAAAAATTATAATAACCATGAAATACATGACATAAAACAACACAAAAAATTTAAGAAAAAAGCGGACTGATGGACCTTTAATAATTGTGATTGATTGATTGACAGCGTTATCGTCGATAAAACATCTCAGGTTATACCATTGGGTTATACCAATTCTCTTATCTACGCTAAACAATTTCTCATACAGAAGCATGTGTGTCATGTGTAAATTGATAACGGAGATAAAATCTATCACGATAATCTCATAACTGAGCGGATAGTGAGATTCGAATAGGAATTCGCCCAGCGAACCTATCCTAGCGGCTAGCGCTAAGAGGCGATGACTGAATAATTTATTTATATCAAGCGACCATGGACTCTTAACCTCTAAACTTATATCTAGTCAAACACAATTAACGTGAGAACAAGGTCACACCATCTGTTGGGACGAATGGGACGGTGTACATATTCCCCGTTTTCCAATTACAGCACTAGAGCGCATTGTGCGGCATAATGCTTAACGTTGAATGTTCCAACTACAGCAACGCTTCGCACAATCGAGCACTAGAAAAAGTAATGCGCGTGAATTGATGCGTGCAATCGATTTATCGTTAGTAATTATTAATTGTTGGAAAAAAATTTAAAGCTTTCGTTTCATTGTAGTTTTTTCGTAATAATCAAAGTTAATTCAAATTGTGTTAAAAAAATAAATATAAGTATGGACGAAGGTACAAACATTGAAAAAAATGTTAATGAAATAATCAAAATCCAAATTACTTAAAATAACCGTAAATATTTTTCAACCAATTAATAAGTATACCACTTTATTTACACATTAATGAGGTTTTTGCTAACTCTTTAGAATATTTTTTTTTTTCAACACTGAAATTAGCGCAACCTCCTGGCGCGTTTCATGTTCCAATTAAGCATCAGCATAATTCGGCATTGTGCGGCACTGAGTCGCATTATGCTCTGTAATTGGAAAACGGGGATTATTACGCATGCGTATTTTTTAGCTCAAAAATATTGAGGCACATTATGCAGCGATGATAGACAAAGTGCAATTGCCTAATGGCAGAAGATTTTTCATTTGGCATTTATAAAAGGTCCGTTGCCAGGACGTTCTGCCAAGAATAAAGCTGCAGTGCAGTAGCGCGCTTGCAGCGGCAGACTGCGGTGCCGGTCCCTCCATTCATTGTCATGTGGGAGGTCGATAAAGAGTAGTGTCGACGCGCCTTCCTCGGTGCGCGGATGTCCCAGTTGTTACGTCATACCGCGCCGCTTTATGACATACGCAATTCAAACAGTAAAGCTTTATTTATAAACAAACGTTATTTTTGTGTAAATCTGCTCAAAGTTTAATTAATTATTATGTGTTTCCTTGAATTATAAATATTTATTTATATTTATGTTGAAAATCGAAAGTTTATACGTAGGTAAATCCTGTTAAATTTATTTAAAACACGTGTGTCATTTGTCAAGTCACAGGATATTACCTGTTATGTAAATCGGTGATGTTGAGAGGTTGCTAAACAGAAGATTGCAATTTAGATGTTTGGAAGGTAACATAAACAACATTGTTTTGTTGGGTTTAGGTTTTTTAAACAAAGTTGTAGGTATTTGTATAATAACTTAGGTAATGTTATACGTGAAAAATAATGAACTAAATTACCTGCTTGTTTAAATAAGCGTTTATTACCTACATAAAGTAAATCCTACCTAGATATAACAAAAGGACCTATTTGTCAACATAAAACAATATTAGTATGCAGTTGACATTCTAAGTAAGCACTACTTACCTATACAATATTCATAAATAGGTATTAAAATTAACTACAGTGTGTGCTACTTTATTTGTTTTCAAAATAAACAAGTGGATACTATAAAATGAGCTCACCTTCACATTTTTAATTTTTATGCTGTTTTACGAAATATGAAAGTTGCGAATTTATTGCAGACTAGCTGTTGCCCGCGACTTCGTCCGCGATTCGGTCGTTTTTCGTCATTCGTCGTTTAAAAAAAATACGTGACACTTTATTTTTGAATGTTCTTAATTGTCTCTTATAAAATTTAACTACATTAAAATTGAATACTCTGATAAGAAAATCTTAAAATCATCGAAAATCATAGACATCGAATATCTGAGGAAAACATGAATGAATGTGATTTAAATTCTACATTTCTTAGTAATTAAAATAATAATCTAAATTAAATGTAGATTAACAGTTTGAGCACACCATTATAGAATATGTACCTAAGTAATAAATTACGTTAGTTTACATAGTAACTTTACTAAAAACACGATGACTTTCTTTCGCGCTCGGTACCACAAACTAAGCATGTTTGTGGTACGTGGCCCGCGTCACTTTACCCCCCACGAGTTCCCCTCCGTTGCTATGCGAAAATACATTCGTCGCCCTACTGTAGGAAAAATTGTAATACTGTGGCCTGGGCGTTATAACACGCTCAGGGAATTCCTGAGTGCTGATAGACTTCCGTCTATCGGCATTTATACCAATTTTATATTAATATCACCATCTTGAGGAAAAGCTTCTAATGTCGATTTAAAACGCATATATACGGATTAACCTGATGAATTAACATGTTCTAAAATTGTGAAATGAGTTCAGTTTTAAATTCGAGAAATATTGATTTCTTGTATTCGATTATTCGTCGTAGTCGAATACAAAATATATTTAAAGAAACTTAGGTTGGCCTTCAGGCAAAAGGGATCCTATCAAATGATAAACTTGACCTTGTATCTTAAAAGTAAGAATGAAAGGAGCATCTGATAATTGTTGAGCACCAAAGGATCATTTAAAACGCAATACTATAAGAGCTAATATTGTCTAAGAACTGTTTAGATTGCACATGTTCCTCTAAAACTTAAAAGTAGTGATTTCAAAGGTTCCGGCGTATCTTCAAACGAAAGCCGACTCCTTACTCCACTTTAAAGCATTACAAAAAGAACATACTACGTTAATATCGCCTATACAGAAGATGATCTGTAGGTAATCAATTGTGAGGTTATAAGCAAACCCACTTTTATATTTGTCGGACCACACCACCGAATTTGTAGATTGATCTTCTATGTTTACCTCTAAGTCATTAAGACTATGTCGAAATCTGTCTGCAGTAAGACGGGCCTCTCGCTATTCGTCCGTTTCAAGAGACCAATAGTTTCAATTCTTAATCTTTCATTAAACAAACTTATTAATCGTTCTTGTCTCAAATAATGGTAATATTCGCGTCCCTACTCTAGTCATTGCTTATGCTCATGTTCATCTTCGAGAGATCGAATAATATTATGGTGCACCCTATTATTTGTCAAACGGTCTTCATATTGAGTAAAAGTTTCAGATTCTCGAGATAAAATATGACGATCGTGATCAGCTGTGAGACGTAATTCCCTCCCAGTGAGGGTTTCGGTCTCACGGGATAGTACAATATGCCATTTGCGATCAGCTGTGAGACGTTATACCCTCTCAGTAAAGGTTTCGGTCTCACAGGATAGTACATGCCGTTCGCGGTCAGCTGTGAGCCGCAATTCTCGTTGTGAAGCGGTTTCAGGTTCGGCATAACACATGTTGTTTTCGGTTAATAGTAAGCCTCTTATCTCTAACGATCCTTGAGAACTCTTATTTCTCATTTTCTTAACTTTGCTCGAATTTCGATATAAAGATTTTTTAGGTGGCACTGATGCGGGTGAATAAAAATTAAGTTAAAGCCTGATTCCCACGACATGTTTGCTTCACAAATCCGACCGCGCCACACCACACCACATGCCATGGGAATCGGCGCGCTTGTCGCTCGCCAGTGCTTGCCATACGCACACATGCCGTGGGAACGCTCAGTTCAAATCGCGACGGATGGCGACAAGCGCTTGTCGTCTGCCAATGCTTGTGAAGCAATACATATAATAAAATTGTGGAAAAGTGATGTCTGTACAATTAAAATATGTAGAAAAAAATTAGCAGGTGTTATTATTATCGAGAAATCGAGAGAAACCATTTTTTTTCTCTTAAAAGCTCCCCCCCCTCCCACTTCCCGAACTCCGATTGACCGTAATTTATTTTTCCTTACATTTTTATCATATCCTTTTCTAATGGGTTTCATCCTACTGCGATTTTTTTTTGTTTCAAAAATTATGTACCCTGGTGTATAGGTAAATTTTCCACATAAAATGTCCTTTAAATTATGTCGTATTATATTTTTAACCCCCGACGCAAAAAGACTGGTGTTATGTGTTTGACCGCTATGTATTTCTGTGTGTGTGTGTGTGTCTGTCTATGGCACCGTAGCTGGCTAACAGGTAAACCGAATTAGATGCGGTTTTTTTTGTTAGGCAGAATATTTTCCGACGCTGGTTCTTAGATAAAGTGTATCAAAATTGGTTCATCCACTTATTATACCTACATAGGGGTAAAAGTGGGAATGAAAAAAATGAAAGTTATAATTTATTTTTAAAGATCGTCGGGAAGTTTATGAAATTATTTATTCCTTTTTCTATACACTTTTCTTCGTCTAAACGGTTTAGTTACGTGCTCTCTCTCTCTTCTCAGCCTTTAGTTACGTGCGTGAGACAGGAAAGATCTAATTTGGATTTGTTGCTGGATTTGATAAAAACTGAGTATCGATTAAGCTGATCAGTGGCTACACCATAGATTATTAAAAACATCCGTTTAAGAAAGGAAGGAAATAGAATTTGCTCCTCTGGTTCCTAAAAAATAATATGACATAATTTAAAAGAAATTTTACGTAGACGTACACGTACGTAGAATTAGTTAGGCATTTCTTTTTTGATTTTCGATATTATATACTAATCATAATTTTTAATTACATTATGTAGTAACTATTTGGTATAGGTTAGGCATTTCATTTCTTGATTTTCTTTAATAATTTGGTACGTAAGTTTTTTAGCTCAGTTTAGTAAGAAATTTTAATAACAATTCTTTTAATTATTTATGGTAAAGTCCGGTCGCGGAGCAGGAAGAATTTCGTACATTAACCTGTCACTGTCACTCCCTTGTAAAAATAATGTGTCTTGCTCGCACAGGTGCAATGACCGCCGTCCTTAGGGATTGTAAACCTTTAACCTGAGAGCGTAAGGTTTGTGTTTGCTTGATTGGTGTCAGGTTTTCAATTATGATTTTGTGAATTCAAAATTTATAAGAATAAACCTCAAACTCTTTATGTCCAATCAAAATCCGCCTAAGTCGAAATCGCGTGTGAATAACGTATTTCTGTAATATTGTACCTACATAGTAAATTATTTTTTGAAAAATAAGGTCATAAAGAAGTTTCACTTCTTATGTGTGTACACGCACACTTTTTTTTATATAATATATCGTTGTTATTGAAAAAGTTAAAATGTAACTAACTAATAAGTATTGTAAATGAATAGAGGACATTTATTTAATAAATTAGTAAAAAACATTTTCTCCTCCAAATATTTCATGTAAACTGCACTTCATTCAAAAATGTTTGTGACCACTGTCAGTAGGTAAAGAGGTCATTGTACGAAATTCTTTCTTCTTCGCGACCGGACTTTAGTACGTATTTACTCAATAATTGTATGTTAAGTAGTAATTCAGCATGGGCGTAGCCACGGTGGGGCTGGGTGGGGCGCTTACCCTGGCTTTGATCTGGTAGGTACTAATTGTGAAGGGGAGTGGGCGTGGGCGTGGGATTGGGACTGAACGTGGCATATGGCGTGGGAGTGCGAGTGGGCGCGGGAGTGGGAGCATGAAAATAAAAATGATTTTTTATTGTTGCCCCACCCTGAGCCCATGGTCATAGGTCCCATAGTCACTATTCCACGCGAAAGAAGTCGCGGGGACAGCTAGTTGACAAATATAATCAGAAAGCTTTGAACTCCTAAGCTCAACCATAAAAGATAGACATTTATGATGTCGGGAGATATTTTTTATATAATATGGAGAACATTTCTTTCATACTTGATTTCTGTGTAGCTTTAACCATTAAGATACACGCATTAAGAACGCACACGCGACGAAAGCTTAAAAATGGAGTTGCTGCTCTGCTCACGAATATGAAAAATAATAGTTATTTAGGAAATATATTTCATGTGCAGAATTGACCTCTACAGATTTAATATAAGTAGGTATACATATATTTAGATTCCAATTTCCATGTAACGTTAAATTCGACTATACAATAACTAACAGACAACGCAGGTTACCTACTCTCGTTTCCGTAAGTTGAGGCGGCTACATATTCGGTCCTAATAACATGACTTTTTGTGAACGAAACGACAGCGCGGTTTAATTCGATGGCAACACCATCAGAAAAAAGGAAATATTTTTAACTTTGAAAAAATATTATGATTTACACTATTATTAATACTATTTTAACATTAACACAAAATATAAGACTGTGAGGTGTAAAAATAAATCCAGCTAGTTTCACATCACACTTATGTTTATAATTAGGTATACGACATGAAAATATATTAATTACCAAGCAATAATCATATAGATAAATACTGAACAAAAGTATTAACAGTTAAAGTATATTATTTTTTACTAACAACATGTAAATGATGAAGGAATAATAATTATCAACGAACTAACCTTTTTGTATTAGAGTCCCGCCTCGTGATCGAATTATTAAAACACGAAGATTTTTAAAAATGTAACCAATGAACACAATCAATATTAGATTAACTGTAATGGTGTCTAGTTTGACTTAAAATAATATACATCTACCCTCACTTTTAAAAATGTAGTAAGTATATTCACATGAATTATAAGCGCACCTTATAGGGAAGGGAAGATTTATTATGGGTTAAAGAGTTAAATAAATAACTAACATAATTATATTTAAATTATTAATTTTTAACATTGTGTTCAGTAGTGTTAACATGTAAATTGATTTGATTTTTACGAAATCTCATAGATGGCGCTGAATCAAATTTGTCTTTATAGTACTAAGATTCATTAAACAGTTTCTCTGCCCAAATTACGTAAATGACGTAGTTTTTATAGTGTAAAGCTAGATAATAGCATGGCTTACTCAAAAACAACATTTAAACATGAGTCTTTAGATTGTACGCTGTCGTAGTACACGGAATACGTAAGAAAAGTAAAGGTTCACAGCTCCTCCCCCGGAGGTGATAGCATGATAATATGTTTAAAAAAACCTCACTCGACCTGTTAGTAATATTCATGCAAAATTTGAAGTCAATCTATGCAGTACTTTTCGAGATTAGCTCGGACAAACATACAGACAAACAGACAAACAGACAAACAGACAAAAATTCTAAAAACTATATTTTTGGCTTCTATATCGATTATAGATCATGGAATATGTATTCTTTTAAAAAAATATTCAATGTACAGTTTTGACTTTCCTACGATTTTATTATATGTATAGATAATATACCTACCTACCAATATCTACCTACATTCTATTGCACGCCTCATAAGCGAAGCGTTGAGGTGGGTACTACTGTCACTTCGCGCAAAACATCTGATTTTTCAAACTTAAAATTTACATCTGCTAATAAGTTGGTAGGTACTTAGGTAGGTACCTAACTAGTAATTACATAACGTTTTTAAATGTTTTTTCGCGTTTTTGAAATGATGCAACATACTGAAACCAATTTAAACTGTAAATAACTATTTAGCTTCATAATATTGTACCTAGGTAGGTATTTATTGGTATTATCTACACGTAAACATGTATTAAAATTAGGCATTGTCAGGTAGGTATTTATAATACCTTTGTTTTGATTGTAGTTTAAATAAGACTGATCTAGGTAAGTATATCAATTTGGGCCTATCAAACAAAAAAACCGTAACTTTGCGATCACGATAAAATTTCGCTTAAATTGTTAAAAGCTTTCGTTTTACAGAATCGATGACAAAAGTTTAATGGTTTGGAGTTGAGTGGGCGATTCGCGAATCGCGTGACTATAGTCATTCTTAATGCGAACTTCCAATACGAATATATATATAACAAACGAATATAATTTTATTTTATTGCCATTAGATAGGTACCTTAGTACCTATATGTAGAAACTAGAGGTACTTTAAAATATTTTTTGTAAAGGTTAATCAACTTTTTTGTTTTTTTTTTGACTTGGTCCTAACTATATTATATAAAGATTCCAAATTCAAAACGTTTATTTTTAATTTTTATCCACCTAATGCACCCGAGTGAAATTACGTTTCTGAAAATAGGTTAGGTACATCAGATTTTCTCATGTTTATTATATTTTATAGGTGTTTATTAAAAATAAAATATATACTTTACATTATTATATTTACTAGTTATATATAAAATATATATAACTAGTAAAGTGTCCGCAGGTAGGCCGTAGGTGCGATCTTCTTAATTTTTTAATTGCTGACATTTTACTGATTTTTCTGAGTAGGTACTTAATCAATAATCCTTACATCTGATGTAAGGATTTAGATCCCATATTGTCTTTGGACGTACGATAAAAGGAGCTAGATATATTTGATATAATAATATTGGACCTAGGTACACACCTTCCTAAATCTTCTATTACCTACTTATTAGTTACTGCATACGCAATTAAAATAATCAGCAGATATAGATTGATATTATCAGCAATTGCTCAATTATTATGTACCTATTACCTACTCATTTTTTGAAATTGTTACCCAATTTATTTTTTGCTTATCGTGCATTTTATCCAGTACCGTTTTTTATCAATGAATGGTTTATCAGTAACTATAAAATATATTATGATTCACTAATGATTAAAAATAGATTATATTATACCTACCTTTTTATTGCATAGCTTTTATCTCAGACTGACTTTGAACGCGGCGACCGAATGTAAAAACGCCTAACCCCACTCCAACCGGCACAATGTATGGTTTTTATTGTCAGGAGAAGAATCCTATGAAAGTAAACTTATGAAAATTGCGCTAAAAATTAAAAAAAAAAATCAAAAAACTTAACTTCATGTTTGAAAATTCGCGCGAAGACAGGTCGTCTGTCGGGCCAGCTATAAATAAACTAGTAGGATATATAATCTTCTACAGAAACTTTTATTTTTATAGTTGCGATAATAAATAATACAGATTGTTATAATTTCCATTGAAATAAGAATAACTACTATTCAAATACCTAATTATTAACTTCTACGTTTCCAACATTGAATATAGATGTGTTGGACATTTCAAATAAAACTATATTTATTTATGGACGTAATTTAGCGTAATAAATTAAAATAATAGATAATAAATTCGACGCGTGGTCGAAATTTTAAGCATATTTAATATAAAACGAAGCTACATATAAAAATGAATCGCAAAATGTGTTGGTAAGCGCATAACTCGAGAACGGCTGAACCGATTTCGATAATTCTTTTTTTATTATATTCCTTGAAGTACGAGGATGGTTCTTATGTAGAGAAAACGTAAATATTATGTACCACGGGCGAAGCCGGGGCGGACCGCTAGTTTAATATAAAACGAAGCTACATTGAATTGGCTCATAAAATATTAATATCCTATTACTGAAGTTGCAATAGATAATTTATAATAGTTTACTCAATACATAATTAAATTATGGAAGAATAAAAAATCTTTTTAAAAACACTCAGCGGTCATAGTTATTACTTACCACAGACAAATGAATTGTCGTTGTTCAAATATTCGGAAATCTTGGATATCGTCCAAAAGTATGTAGAAA
Organism: Colias philodice; assembly: GCF_061535455.1. Classification (NCBI taxonomy): domain Eukaryota; kingdom Metazoa; phylum Arthropoda; class Insecta; order Lepidoptera; family Pieridae; genus Colias; species Colias philodice. Next base: position 5,195,512 of record NC_143101.1, read on the forward strand.
ATCTTTTCTCTATTTTCCATCAACAATATAAGTGTGCCAATATAAAGGGAGCACTTAGCAACAACAAAATAATTGTTAATTGTTACATGATAATTGATGACTTATTGATATTATATGTATTCGTATTGCTATGTTTTAAATTTAACAACTTATTCACCTACTATTTTATAGAAATGTTTACATAACACATTATACATTGACTCTATTAGAGTAATTTACATAAAAGTAATAATGGAAAGCTCTTCTTTTGTCCTTATTTTATTAGATTTGAAGTAGGAACATAATTATTAGACGTAACATTTTTTCTATAAATTTATCTATCCATACTATCCATTGAAATATTTTAAAGATATGAAAAGTAGATTTATCACATTTCAAAGAATTCTGCAGCTTTTACCTAAAAATATATAAATTTATCCCGACTTAGAGCAACATATTAGTCACTAGATATATTTAATCTTTGTTAAAACTATTATCTTATCGAATATTCGAGTAGGGCGGGTCTATTTTTTTCATTAGCTTTTTTTTCATTTGATGCGATAAAGCTTCGAAACAATAAGGCTTAATGGGTCGTTAGATATGCAAATTGCAAACATGTACATAGGAGTTTATTTTAAAACGTTGATAGATAGATCAAATAAAAAAGTTAAACATGCTTAACGTACCCCATCGGATAAGTCGACCACGATGCAGCATGTATGTAAAATGTTGAGTCAAACCATGGTCTATATTTATTTTAGGGCCGATTTTTCAATGCTTGGATAAAACTTATTCGTCGAATAATGTATAAAACTTCCATTTTAAAAACGTATTCTAACTGCCCGTATTTGACAGTTTACGTGACATTTTAATATTATCGTGTAATACTTTATTGGACGGATAAGTTTTATCCAAACATTGAAAAATCGGCCCTTTTAAGAATAATTCATTGACAAATGACAATAGAGTCAACAAAATGATATTGCGATAGCCCAAGCTGAGGTTCAAGTCTCACAGCCTCTATGAGACCCTTAGGCCCGCCGCGCAAGACGTGGCTGAAAAGTTGAGAACTATGCTCGCCCAATATAAGCCCGGCCCTACTGGGCTAACAGCTACTGCCTACTACACATAAAAAAAATCCTACAACAACGAAACAACCTACATGCTTTGTAATCAGATAATATTCGAATTTTAAACATAAGGAATAAGGATTAAAACCAACTAAACAGATTGACATTAAATTCATATAAGTATTTAGTTAAGGGTATTTAATTTTTATAATATAATATAACTAAGTATATAATATAATATTAATATTATTGAGATTACTAGCGGTCCGCCCCGGCTTCGCCCGTGGTACATATTTACGTTTTCTCTACATAAGAACCATCCTCGTACTTCAAGGAATATAATAAAAAAAGAATTATCGAAATCGGTTCAGCCGTTCTCGAGTTATGCGCTTACCAACACATTTTGCGATTCATTTTTATATAAATTACTAGCGGTCCGCCCCGGCTTCGCCCGTGGTACATATTTACGTTTTCTCTACATAAAAACCATCCTCGTACTTCAAGGAATATAATAAAAAAAGAATTATCGAAATCGGTTCAGCCGTTCTCGAGTTATGCGTTTACCAACACATTTTGCGATTCATTTTTATATATAAGACATATATAAGATTATGATTAGGTACCTACTTTAATCAATTGGTGCTATTAATTTGATTGTCAGACGTAAAAACCCAACACATTGCTGATAATAAATTATTTTATTTCCGAAAAATAATTAGATTACCACAGATTAGTACTAAATACATACTGAGTCAGCGAATGATTTTGATATACAATCAGAAAGAGTAGTTTTTCAATAGCCGTTCCTTTATAACTAGCTTACTGCCCGCGGCTTCGCCCGCTTTGTCTAAACTCTAAAACCTATTATAAAATGTAACTAAAATTAATCTTCCTCTGGAATCACTCTATTTATTAAAAAACCGCATCAAAATCTGTTGCGTAGTTTTAAAGATAGGGACAGAGAAAGCTACTTTGTTTTATACTATGTAGTATGTAACTATGTAGTGATACATTTTTGACCCTCTATTACTTTGCGAACCATTAACTTAAAATAACAACATTTATTATTTTTCAAGATAATAATTCTAATTTAACTAATTAATGTTGAACGTTATAATATTTTTACGTTTAGGTAACCTTGATTAAAATAAATTAAGGGTATTGTTTAAAAAATAGGTCCGTTAATTTATATATTATGTAGTTATGTTTCTTTTATTTAAATACAAATCTTTCAACTGTGTATGCTTTTGTAGATGTTAAAAAAAATCTGTTTATAATAATATCTCTCATGATAAGGTAACTAAAGTAAGTTTTAGATATTACTAGCAAACCGGGTGAACTCCGTTTCGCCACCAGAGACACCTTTTCTTTGCTATAAACCTCACGGAGCCCGAGACCTTTCCAACGAATGCAAAACCGTGGAAATCGGTTCGTGTGTTATAGCGTCAGGAAGGAAAACCCGACTTATTTTTATATAGTAGATAATAGATATTATAAAGGGCAATGAATGCTAGTACTAAATTTGAAAATATTTTTTTTGGGTTTCACAGACGACAGACTCGGGAAGTTACATAAATTTATACTAAATACATACTTACTTACTTACTTACTTACTTACTTCAACGGCGCAACGACCCAAAGAGGATCTTGGCCTCCGACACCAAAAGTTTCCAGGTTTCGCGCCTTAGCGCCCTGGTGTTGAGGTCTTCTACTTGAAGGATGTCCAGATCTTTTTGGACTTCGTCTCTCCAACGGTGACGAGGTCGGCCGACGGGGCGCCTACCGATCGGCTTGCTCATGTACACCCTCTTCGCAGCGCGATCGTTTGGCATCCTTTCTAGGTGACCGATCCATCGAAGGCGGGCAGCTTTTGTCTCACCAATAATGTTGGGTTCACACATACTAAATACATAGCTATATTATTATCACATAATATTATAATTAATAATTATTGTCAACTATAACCTCAAATTGTAGCAGAAATGTTAGGGGGGAAAATAATCTCTGCCGGCACAATTCTAATACAAAACGGTATCCAGTTATACACAATGAAGAAGGGAACCTGTTTAAATTTTAAAGCACCTCATCCCGTTTGGAAGAAAATTGGTTGCGGAATTGATGTTATTTACTCGAGGGCTCAGATGACCTCCGCATTCTTCGTAAGTCGTTTGAGTTCGACTTGCATAATCTCTGAGATATCGCATTCTTAAATAGTTCTTAGTTCTTCTTGACGACAATTTGGGAATCTATATTATTTCGGCATATTACCTATTTTTCTTGAATTATCGGAATAATTGGATAAAAAATTCCCACACGAAAGTTAATAATAAGACGTTCAAGTTGGCTGAGTTGAAAATCAAAGTTGTTTAGCTTGTCATACCAACAATTCCATATAAAAAAAATATCAGGGTTGTATTAATATACTAGCTGTGCCTCGCGGATTTACCCGCATTTTTCCTCTCCTATTGGTAATATATTAGCGTGATGATATACAGCCTATAGCTTTCCTCGATATTTATCGAGGAAAGAGGGCTATCTAACACCCAAAGAATTTTTCAAATCGGACCAGTAGTTCCTGAGATTAGCGCGTTCAAACAAACAAACTCTTCAGCTTTATAATATTAGTATAGATTTGTATATTTGCGTTTATTGCTATTAAAGCATGTTGTAAAGTCGATAATAGATGAGCGAGTCGAGGCCGAAAACATGAGAATTACCTTAATTTATTTTGCCTTGGCAATACTAATAAAGCGCAATAATATCATTGATAAGATATCATATATCCTGCTGGTTCAATTTATGAACACAATACCTATATTGGGAAGATATTTAGATAAATACCTACTTCTGTGCCGCTATTTATCTAGGACGGACGTGTTTTTTATGAATAAAGCTTGAGATATTCGGAATTCGGATACCATAAATATAAAAAAAAAACTTTGAGCAGATTATTCGAATATTTTTTCTGACCATCTTAAATTTTATAGATAAAAAATTAAAACAAACATGTGAACTATAAAGTACACATATCTGTGTTAAAAATGTGATTCAGTTTCGTGTGGAAGCCTCAAAAAAGACAGTGATGATTAAACGTGGTAAGAGGAACGTGAGCATGGTAAGGTTGGGAAGATGTGTAGCCTTCCTAGCCCTTGCTGCGTTTTTGCTGCCATTCACCATCCTGCTAATGGTCGCCGATCAGCAGTACAGCTTCACATATAGTTCCAAACGAGTGTTCTATCAAGAAGTGAGTATTTACAATTAGTATTATTTGTGTCTTGAATTATGATACAATAGAACTGGTATCTAAGGGTATGAATTTATTAGTAGTTTAGAATGCATGGGTGTCATGTAAAAGTTAAAGATAAAAATAGGACATTCAATTATGTACTAGGATTCTGCGTCCAGCAAAATGAAAGACGTGGAAAGCCTCGTTTAATTTCTTTGGCGCAGAAGCTCGGATTTTTCGAATTTAGTGAATGTAATTAGATTCTACTAATGAAAAGCGCTTTTTCTAGCCTCGGTCTCGTATTTTGAAATTGTATGACTGTTTGACATGTTTGTTTGGTAGCTTTTAGCGCTTTTTTTTCTAGTTAGGTACTAGTTATTGTATTTACTATTGTGTAGTAACTAGAAAATTATTTTGCGAATGCTAACATGTGCAACTTTTGCCAATGGTAAATAAATATTTTGTTGTCCATAAATAATGAATTCAGCATTCGTTCCGCTTATCAATTTGTTTTATGCATGGTTAATCAAATTGTATGACAGTCAAGTTTTTCATACTACAGGTAAATCATTTATCAAAGCATTTAAATTTTTAACTAATTGGCACTAAGTTGTTGCATGTATACCGATAGTTGCTTGCATGTTTCGTGTCGTGTCGTCTAGTCTAAAGTGAAGGAAAACATTACAATTCGGTAAACACTAGTTTCTTCTTTTCAGAGTGACTTCTATAAAATAAACGGGACGTTATATGCTCCCGTAACCACACCTTTTTATCGGACGCAGGTAAATAAATTCCGAATTCCACGATTATGTGCACTTGCTTTAAAAAAAAAACAATTGAGACGACTCCGCACGAATACTTCAGTACAAAAATTAGCCATAGTGCGTAATATTAGCAATCATGTAGCACACTTTAATCTGTTCTCTATTGCAAGTTGTCTATGCTTTTATTTTAAAATTTGTTGTCTATTTTTATGTATTTTAAGTTTGAATTTTGTGTTTTGTGTAGTTATATGTTATATTATATGTGTTAACTGTAAGTACGTAATTTAGGAATGTACTGCTTAACTTTCATCCAATTAATTGAATGTATTTGAATAAATAAATGAAAGAAAATACTGGAAAAAACATATCTATCGATCCCACATACAAAAGTGCAGTTAACACAAAACGGTTGGAAATGTATGAATTAATAATAAATCAATTTCGCTTCATTGATGAGCCGTGCCGTTTCAATCCGCAAACCGTCGAGAGAAAGCAATTTGCACGCGATCGGCTGTTAATAGCACAGTATTACCATTATTTCCTACAGTAGTGCGACGAATGTACTTGTGCAGAGAAACGGAGGGGAACTGGCGGGGGTCGGGCGACGCGGGCCGCGTAAAGCAAACACGCTTAGTTTGCTTTACCTAGCGCGAAAGGATGACGCAGTCGTATTTTTTGTGTAATAATTTTATTATACATAGGTACTTACATATTCTATTATGGCGCGCACAAACTGTTCGGTTTACGGATGTAAATCTACATTGAAATCCCAGAAGGAAACAATATTTCAGAAAGATTGTATTAATTGTATCTGTTGAATTAAAATCAAAGCTATTTATATGTTGTCCTCATTATTTTCTAATCAGATTGTACATCCCAATGCCAATGCATTACTTAGTTAAATGTTATAATATACAATTAAGAACATCCAAAAATAAAGTGTCCACGTAAATAATATTTAGCAGTGCAATATCAGTCTGTAATTATATATTTATGAACAAATAATTACTTACATCAGATTTAATAATCGCAATTATTTTGAATGTACATATGAATAAAGATTTCATTATAATATTAATAATCACAATTGTTTTATTTCCCATTTGTTGCAACCCTAGCGTATTTTCGTGTGGCAGCGTAAGTACCTACGCTGGCGGCGGCATCGCGCGACATCAAAGGCGATTCCTTACTGTAGGAAATAATATTGTAATACTGTGGTTAATAGCTAGCCAAGTGAATATTCTGAAATCGCTTTGTGTTAATGAAAGACATATTCAATACTAGCTTCCCCGCGGCTTCTCTCGTGAAAGGAAATCCGATGGAAATTGGATGTTTCTATGTCTCTAGCTTCCTCACTATCTCCAGACACAAGAATCATAATACATATTATGAAATCGCTTTTTGCGACGTCAAATACAAATAAACAAACACTTTCGAATTAATAATATGTAGTATAGTAAGGATAAGGATAAACGCTCTTTAAATGTGCTTTATGCAGTTGCTAGAATAAATGATTGCAATGTCTGTTGAAGTTTTTACTGAGACAGATATCTTCCGTCTCGGCCATAAATCACATCTGTCTTGCTGTTTGCGTATTTACTCAGAGTTTCTTTTAAATTTTCTTTTGCTTGAAGGGTTATAAATAACAAAGACTTATATGGTATATTTTATATCCATACTTCCATACTATCCATACTATCCATACTAATATTATAAATGCGAAAGTAACTCTGTCTGTCTGTCTGTTACTCAATCACGCCTAAACTACTGAACCAATTTGCATGAAACTTGGTGTGGAGATATTATGGTACCTGAGAAAGGACATAGGATTTAGGCGTGATTGAGTAACAGACAGACAGACAGAGTTACTTTCGCATTTATAATATTAGTATGAAAGCTAGTCTATTATATGTTTATATATATTATATAACTAGCGGTCCGCCCCGGCTTCGCCCGTGGTACATATTTCGCAATAAAAAGTAGCCTATGTCCTTTCTCAGGTACCATATAACCATAATATCTCCACACCAAGTTTCATGCAAATTGGTTCAGTAGTTTAGGCGTGATTGAGTAACAGACAGACAGACAGAGTTACTTTCGCATTTAGTTATAATATTAGTATGGATATCTGTTATGATTATCAATTGTTTTGCTAAACTCGAGAATGGATTGTATGATTTAGCTTATTTATGTTGAAGTTAGGGGAACGTTTAAAAAGAAAGAAATATAAATAACACACACACATAATACTGTGAAATGTAAGATTATCATAATATAATCTGATAATCGATTTCCGGATTAGTTAAATAGGATTTAACGGTTTTCAGTTTTCACAGAAAATCAACTGGCACTAGTCGTTTGTTTTTTGTAATAACCGTATCTGTAATAGATAAATAGATAAAAATGTCATTGATGATATTTTAATCTTTAATACATTCATAACAATTTCTAAATAAGAATTTCAATAAATATGAAGAGTAAATAAAATAGTAAATTGTTTTGTGACTTCTGTTACGTCGTATTTTTTAGAAAAGTTGAATTACTATTGTTTTATGTTTATGTATGGTTTACTTATGTCTCAATCCATAAACGTATTGCTTTATAATTTTACAACGTAGGTGTAAAATGAAAATTTTACACCTACGTTTATTTCGAAATACATTGTTGTGTATTATTGTGTATTATTATTGATTGTGTATTATTTCGAAATACATTTTCACAAGTGAAGTGGGGTTGGCTACATCTGTGTGAATTCTTATCAACTTTTAGGGTTGCATAATCTTATAAATCGCTATAAAGCGCTTATATTTAGAAGTCATGTTAAGCCGATACAATCCAAATAACTACGTGTAAAGAATAAATAAATGAAATCTTGAAAATCTTGGAATTATTATTTTATTGGTAGGTATTATTATGATAAGTTGTACCTAGTACATGCTAGTACCTACCTCTTAACTACCTACAAAACTAATCATAATATTAATTTATCAAATAATAAATTATTACGTTTTACCTCTTCTTTTTACCTTAATAAGAGATTTGTTTATATAAATATCTATGTACCTATATTTTATAATTTCATAATATGAACTTTGACCTTTGAAGTATGTTGAAATGCTTGATAACTATCACGAACATCGGAAGGTGCTTGTGATCCTTAAAATGTCATCAATTTACACTAAAAATACTTCAAACATCGTGGAACAGTACTAACCTTTACGATTTTGGTTGTCATTATGAAGAGGCATCTAGTAATCTTTATTTATGCATCATTAAAACAGATTTAGTCACCTTCAACTTAGAGATAAATGACTAATCTCATCAAGGTTCCTTTCATTCGTAATTACTGTTACCATTTCAATGTTTTTTACTTTTTATGATTTAGCAATTCAATGAAATCGAAGTCGTCATTTTCTTTTTTCAATATGCTATTGAAAGTATTTAAGACCTATCCATGTTATACAGTTAGGTAAGCCAAAATATAGTCTGTGCTCTATTCTTACAGAGAACCACAGATTATCAAATAAATTACTACGAGCTAACTTTAATAGAAATAAGTAATAGGTGAACACTAAAGTAGGTATAAAACCATGAAACATGGAAAGGTCACAACAACAACAAACACTTGTATGACTTGAAACAAAATAAAATCGGCTGGACCTATTTTAACGGAACGGCTGGCATTTATAACGTGACAAGGCAAATGAGCCTTCTTCACTACATAGTATAAAACAAAGTCGCTTTCCCTGTCCCTATGTCCCTATGTCCCTATGTCCCTTTGTACGCTTAAATCTTTGAAACTACGCAACGGATTTTGATGCGGTTTTTTTTAATAGATAGAGTGATTCAAGAGGAAGGTTTATATGTATAATAAGATCCATTAAGTAGTGGAGAAGTACTGTTATTTTTGAGGTTTCTAATGTGATGTCGTAAAAAATTACATTTATTCCGCTTACATTGCAAACGCAGGCTGAACCCTACGAGTTTTATCAAAATAATGTACTAAGTATTATACACATTGAAAAGGTCTACAGAAAAGTCCGCGATGGTATATGTCTATCTCTTATGGATAACCCACAATAACTTTTTTTTGTCATTTACTTTTTACGACAAATAATGGCTAATTTTCGAAGCGATTTTAACCAATACAGCATTAATCCTTAACCAATTAAATACCATGGATACATTTTTCATTTAATATAGATCTATATGGCCCTTTACACCGTATGATTTAAGTGAATATTTTCGAAGATATTACAGATTTAAAAATTGCAGGACGTAGCGTTTGCGGCCGCCCGGCTATGTATTTTATACGTGCGATGCCGGAGGCCGGAGCGGGCCGCTATATTTTTATACCTATACAACGTTCACAATTTTTCTGTAGTGTATTTAGTATCAGCATTGCACCCGTGCGAAGCCGGGGCGGGTCGCTAGTAAAACTATAAAAAATAAAACGATAGTTAAATCTGTTCATGTTTTTTTCATATGATTGTTAAATAAGCTGAGGGCAAAAAAAGCAAAAAAAGCAGTTGAAAATGTATTATCAAAGTACTCGTGTTTATTAGTATTTTAATTAGAAACAATATAGAACAACGTACAAATTATAATTCATTAAGTATAACTTGTTATACTTAATGAATTTATGTTACAATGTCATTCCGCAAATTCTTGTAGGTAAGCAGAAATAATCAACCTTTGATTTGAATTCAATTGTGAAAATTATCATTTTTTATTGCATTAAGCTGCAATAAAAAAGTTGTTAATAAAGATAATGAGAAAATGATTGGATGTAAATGAATTAGCAGAATTGTTCTAGTATTACAATTTAATTTAGAGGCCTTTTCGTGATTATTCCATAATAACATTGAGAAGGGCGGTAGGTACTTATTTTTCTAGACGTGATGAATATTAATAACATGCACTAGCTTCAGTGAATCAAAATGTTATTTTTACATAGTGGGTGCTGGTTGAAATTCAAAATTGCCGTGAAATGAATAATAAACACATAGAAGTATAAATTTAAACATGCCCGAGGTTTTTGAAACGATTAAAAGTATTGACGATAGCATAATATTGTCTTCTATTTTTCCCTAATATTATGAAACCCACAGAACTATATCGATGAAACCTTTTTTGTAAATGTTTGCCTAACCAGCTAGAAAGCCGATCGAAACTGATGTTTTGTTATCTAACGATAAGAATATATTAATGCAGATAGTATGAAATTCCGAAACCACAGGTTTAATATCGCTGTTCTATACTATCTATGTCATAAGCTTTGTTGATGGCAGCTGACAAATTTCGTAATACAAACCTGTTATAAGCAGGCATCCACATATATTCGTTGGTCATCGATTACCTAATAATATTATCAATGTCGCAGCCACTTTCGTTATGTTTGTTTTCCTTATTAGCGACTGTGTGCCTTGCATGTTTCATGTTTATTGAATGGTTGCAAAATAATAGTAAACTATAACCTCAATATAATTTTGGGTAGACTTCTATTAAAAGAATGAATAGTATGGTAGACATGTATTGCACGCCTCAAGCGAAGCGTTGAGGTGGGTACTACTGTCACTTCGCGCAAAACATCTGATTTTTCAAACTTAAAATGTCTTTATGTATCATACATTGCACTTGTAAGATAATACATACACACACATATTAAGAAAATACACTATTTTTAACGTTCATGATATTTTTGATGTCATTTTTGTTATTTAAACTAGTTAAAAAACAGTTTAAAAAAGTTCTGTCTTGGACGTCCGTGTGTCTGTATGTGCGGATCCTTTTTCTTGTTAACACGATAGCGACCGAAATACTTTACTAATCGAGTCTTTTTTTTTCTCTTACGCTTGAGTATGCTCAGGAATAGAACCCTTTCATTTTTCAGGGTCTGATTCGATGTGGTTTAATTGTTATTAAATAAACAAAAATAATAATTAATAAATATTTATTAAAAAAAAATTATGAGGCGTGCACTTTTGGATTTTCCAAATTATTTTTCAAATATTACCGCTTCATTGGGTTATCATTAGCGATAAAGAAACCTTGCGAAAAAAATCATGAGTTTCTTAATTAGCTTTTATTCGAATTGTGAAGTAAAGAAATAAAAATAATAGTGATGAAGAAAAATGTAGGTAGTTGTTCAATTATTTCGATGGATAAAGTTTCATAAAACATATTTCTATGACTGAATTCCGACACCTATTTATTTATAGGTATCTAATGTTATTTTCCTGTATTTGGAGAAAGTGCTTTTTAATTAGAAAAGATTTATGTTGGAGTATAAAGTAAATTACGCACAAAAATAGAATGGACTTTGAGCTAATAAATCAATAACATACAATATTAATCCACGAAATATTACATCCACCAACATAATTTGGCACCACCAATGCACATGAGCTTCGGCATGCAGCCAGAATATTATATTACATACGCCCGTTATAATTAAATATTTTTTCAAAAGCTTGTCAAACACAATTTGTATTCAAGTCCTAACTTTAGGTCAACGACATAACGGTGCGATTACAGTACAATACATGTGCTGTGTGAGAACGCTTTTACAATAGAACACACTCGTAAAAACGTCTGCTTGTGGCACAAAAACATGTTTTTTTTTTAATATGTTCTGCCTGATTGTTACACCCGAATAACCTACACTCTACAGACATTATGACGTTTTTGTACTGTAAAATTATTTTGTAATGACGGGGTTTCGTTGATGGTATAGTACCTAGTAATATAAGTATATACCTAAATTACTTGATAGAGTTTGAAAAGTAAAAAAATACATAGTTTGATAATATTTTTTTTTAATTTAGTACATAATTTATATCTTAAATATCAATATTTTAAATATTTGGTAATCAAAATGCATACAATATTATCTTTATAGGATTTATCCTTGATGTAAATAATAATCAACAAAGAAGCTAAATGTGGAACGCATTTCCGTTCTCATCCCCTTGTGAAACGATGTTTTAGTTGTTTGTAGGAACATTTCAGTTAGTTTTGTCTGTACATCTTACAATAAACAGTTTTTAGTTCCTTTGAAAAGCATGTTAAAGTGTTATTTGGTGTAGAATATTCATTTTTAAACAGCGATGGAGCTCCTCATCTCGAACGAATTCGTATCTTTTTTTTTTAATTCTACACAATGGTCAAAAAAATTTTAAGCGCCCTAATGAAAATAGTGAGTGAATATACAAGTACATACTCCTCCTTTGACTTCATTCTCCAATCTTGTGACTTGCTCATTTTTTGCTCGATTTTAAGTACCTATTTCCGATGAAAGATTCGCTTAATCAGTAGGAAGGCCACGTTTTTTTGAACAACCGTTATTTTTATGCTTTTTATTCCAAATAACTGACCTTATGTAGTTACAAAAAGCGATTCGTAATTGCAAACGTATTTTCAAAAAATAGAACTCATCAATATTTGGCATTTATATGCACGATTTATTCAAAAGATAGATAAAACATTACAAGTGTCTTCATTCTTAAATAACTTTTTTGTTCTACATCTAAAAAAAAATTGAGTTAAAAAAAATAATTTTTATGTAAGTACATAAGTACATGAAAAGTAAGGTCAGTTTACACAATTTTATTGGGTTTCACATAGCAATGACTCATGTGATTTATACTTTACAATTTACATTATATTAAATAATCTATCTATCCCATAATTATAAGATGGAAAACAACTACGGTTAAAGATTTGGAGCACTAGATAAGTACAGTACCTTCCTACTCTTATGATAAAATATTTAACATGGTCTATTTATTACGGGAAAGCAGTGGTTCAATAAAAGAAAGGCTATCTTTGAATAAATATCGTACAAAAAAATTAACGTTTGACTACGTTTTCTAGAAATAACAAAAACCGCGCAGATATAGCTAAAACCACAGACCGCTGCACAGGGTTGCTTCTTTTTTATCTACATATTTAATAAAATTGTACTTCATGGAAAATTCAAGCTTCTTCTTTTATTCTATGGCATTTCCCGATACGAAGAAGAATAATGCCACTTTAACGCTTAACTTTCTTTACACAGTACTTGTTTATCTATAGGATTTTTAATTTTTATTTGATTATTAAAAGCCCATCAATTAAATATGTATTATAAGAAACCCTTCCTTTTGTCTTCAAACAATATTTATTTTTATAAAACTTTATCTTGAAAATCAACCTAAAGTTGGCAACCCTGTGAGGCGTGCTTGACCTTACAGTACGGGAATTCTTTAAAATAAATCACTGCGGAATCTGACAGCAACGGTAGTCTGTACACGACAAAATACTTTAATACATATTTTTCCTTACAAACTAAGTCGATAAAATTCGTGAAATATCGCCGCGCCATGCGTGCAAAAATCTAAATACGTTCACGCTAAACAAAGAAATTTCAGAAAAGTAAGTAAAATTCGGTTAAATAGATACATATATTGAATATTATGTTGGGCGACTAACAGGGCGTGACATTATTACACAAGGGATTATGAAAATTATACTTGGAAGTAGGTTTTTACATTTATTTAAAGTTACTAGGTATTAATTGGAATTGAACATTTTGTAGTTAAAACTTTAATTAACAACAGAATATTGTGTAAATATAAAATCCATCCATTTTGAGTTTTGACTTGGTCTACGTGTATGATAATATCATAATTTTATCATACCTAACCCTACTCGCAAGTCGAAAAGTTTATGAAGAGTTCTGTACATAACTATTACGGTTAACTATAAAATGTTTAGAGTTCCCTTTAAGTATTTTTAATTTACCAGTAACAGTCCATTAAACAAGCTTCACTCCACTAAACATACGAAGGTACCTACTGACTGCGCTTGTGACCTGTATTTATACGTACCGCTATCATGAATGCTTTTCATTATGTGCACATTCTATACTCATGTAATTATACTCCGAGCCTATTATTTGTATTGAATCCAAAACAATTTGTCGGCCGCTTTGTCGGGCCTAATAAGTCGACTGACTCATAATGATCCATTGTATTGGTAAACGACCGCTACATTTTGAAGATAGGCTGGGAGTTTCTGTGGTTAAAATATGTAGGAGGAAAAAACATACATTCAAGTGGGCCCCTTTTGAGGGGGACAGGTGCATTTCACATCTGTTTCAATAATCGATATTCTTATAGGACAAGCTAGTGTGACCTATTACGTCAATGAATGAAAAAATTGCAAAGCCCTTGTACCTTTTACATACATATTTCCTATAACACATTTTTCAATGCTTAAGTTTAATGTAGGAAGCACTTAGAAATAATGAGAAAAATATAAAATCGATCAAATTACAACACGTATCTAACTACATGTTCATAGGTTTATTTAATGGCATGTTTTTAAAATTTAAAAACTGCAAAACAAAACAATCATTAAAACTTTTTCCATCAGACGATTTGATATCTCTATGGACATTGCAATAACACGAACTATTTAAGCTATAGCTTACTTATAAAAGTGCTTGCAACAAAGGGTTCGTTCTTACAAAGTACTGTTCAACATCAAAGAAAAGCTAATGAAAAGCCTGCGTAAGCTTCGCATAGCGACTCATCACTTACCCCACTTTTAGAGATATGACAAGTTTCTTGAAGTTTACCCCTACTTGTTCTAACTATTTGCGGATAAGAAATCAAGTGGGTTTGTCTATGGATTTTTAACAGATAAGTTTACTTTTTTATTAAAAATTTTGTATGCGAAATGTGTATCTTTTTCGTAAAATCTTGATATTTAAGCGTGTGCTATGAGCTATCATCTAACACACAAACTTACTGATTTCAAACAGTATTGTGATGATACATCTATTGGAAAAGACTTACATTATTAAAAATTATTTCAATGTCTACGTATAGTCTATAGAATCAATACTTATCATAATATTAGATAATAACCGGTCTAAATTGTTAGATACACAATTATTACTTACTGTATTGTAGTCAAAAGTTTACTACTTGTACATTACTGAGAGCATGATACACGCTACATCTTTGTCCAAGGTAAACATCTGTTGTCAATATTTCTTCTCCCCATTTGTTAAGAACATCGTTATATTACTAACAAAAAATACATCATTAGTAGACCGCTGAGAGTCAATCATACCCATGTAAAAATATCGGTAAGTCATCGTTGCGCGTTGGATACATGATACTTACTATCCAAAGTTTTCACTATAACCACAGAATACATAATAGTAGCTAAACGCTACAGAACGGACACTCTCCGCCTCCCGCCAAAATTAAACTTACCTCACCCCCGCGCGATCAGACATAAAATGGGCCATATTTTTCTGCAAGGACGATACGCAACGAAGATTGACAACATTAATCAAATTGACTTAATGTAATTTTATTATTTTGGATTTGTGATTATCGTTTTTCGTAGAAAATGGTTAGATATTGTGCTGTTTACGGATATATTTCATCAGAAAAACGCGAATTTTTTTTTACGCTAGTCACAAATGTGCCAACCATAAAGCGTTAAGGCTGCAGTCTAGCAAAATTGCGTTTTCAACAAGTTATTTGACAATTTTTTCCCGGCTAATAAAATGATAAACTGAATTTTTTTTTCTTGTTTATCAATTAGTGTTATATACGCAATGCGCGTGAATTTTTTCACATTTATAAAGTTACTTTATGTTACCTTAATCAGGCCTTCAAGATAAGTCTCTTTCCCCCAAAATCATTTCGAGCTAAGTTTGTGCACTCACTACGTTGCAACCGATTACAATTTACATAATCTGATCAGCGCATTATTATCCTTATATAGTCGTTATTAAAAACTGCTGAATACAATTGCCGAAAAACTTATGATTTTCTTAATTAGAGCGTTATAAATTCATTAAATTTCCCATTTTTTGCCTTACAAAATCGATTGATAAATACTGCTAAAAGTTATTTTTTCCATTAATTTATTCGAGTTGGTGGAAGACCAATGAGTAATAATCCTTTAAAAAAATTTTTTTTTGAATTTTGATAATTCTTTAAATATTAAAAAAATATTTAAAATAATAAGGAAAAATCCTAGCGAATTTCTTTAGTCGCGCTCCTTGGGCCGGAGCGTTCTGACGTGTGCTCCACGCTCGATTTTCCTTCATACCGAAGTGAAAGTTGCTCTACTTCATTAAATTTAATATTTTTGTTAACTGATTATTTTTATCTTAGTTTTGTGCAAATATTCGTATTTTTAAACATTTGATTTCGATATGGAAAATAAACGAAAAAAATACGCGTGTAACTACTAGAAAAAAAATTATCTTCGAACATAAAGTTAATGAAACCAAATAGATTGCAAAGGTGATTGGCAACAATTTCTTTATTTTACGGGGTGTCAGTAAAGGGATGTATATTTCTTTAAAACTAAAGTAAGCTCATAAATTTTCTTATAATATAATTTTTTTGAAGTTCCAAAAATGTTTATTTTTCGTTTGAGAAATACGAAATATAATATAAACTTGTATTGAGAACTTGAACTTCCCAAGTTCATCCGGGGAAATCCCCATACGGGGAAAATGATTTGTTTACTCCAAAATTGATCCGAGGTGTTTTAATTTTTTCTTCTAGTCATTTTCAACGTAGCGGCATGTTGTTTGATTATTAATTTTGTAACTTAAATACAGGATGTTGGTTTTATATTCTGATCTTACAGACGCGCTGACAAATTTAGTCCACCATTTCTAGTTTAGTCTAACTACAAAACTACCAAAAAACTC
This sequence comes from Colias philodice, assembly GCF_061535455.1. NCBI lineage: Eukaryota > Metazoa > Arthropoda > Insecta > Lepidoptera > Pieridae > Colias > Colias philodice. The sequence goes on from NC_143101.1 coordinate 5,212,282, forward strand.
TAAGTACCAATATTAAAACGAATGGATTATCATCACATCATCAAAATTCAGTGGGGTTGAGAACTAAACAAACAGAAGTAACAGAGACGCGAAGAATAAAAAAAGAGGACGAAAACGATAATTCGTTGATGCTTTCCCTTTTCGACGTATTGTTAGGGTACATCACCAATCTGCAAAAAACAAAACTGATGATTCCCAATTGCTGATTAAAAATGAAAAACAAATAATCGACAACAGTGGTGAAAATTTGCTGATCACAATGAAACATTCTTCAGTGGTAGCAGATTTACTCATTTAAAATGTATCGGTGAACAGCGTAAAGGAGAGGAGGACAGGAAAACATTATGAATGTTGATGGTGGATTGTATACAGGGTGTAATCGATAAGTATGTGCAGGCGATTATGACGTTATTATTGCAGGTATCAAAAAACTTAAAACTGATATCGAAATTACTTTACCTAATGAGCAAAATGACAATAATAACTTTTTAAAAGTATAACGAGAAATATCTAAAAAATTTACTTTATACACTCCCATATCAAAAAGGGAAAATGGGACTAGTAGAAGTTAAATGTCTAATTCCGGCAAAAGACATGAATGCGGAAGATGCGGTTAAAAAAAAATTTAATATTTGAAATACAATGCAAAAAATAACACTTTTGAAATACAAATAAGCAGACTTCTGCTTCTGCAACTAAACGTTGCAGAAGCAGAAGTCTGCTTATTTGCTGTTTGGACTGGAGTGAATCATTCGTTAAAAATAGAATATATAAAAAATGATGTAACGTTTAGGCAAAATAAAATGATGGACCATTATCAAGATTTTACATAAATTGCCTACTGTCAGAATTGATTGATTCGAGACTTCAGCATTCGATGCCCATCAAGGACCCATCCTATATCATTCAAGCGATTGAAAAAAAAAAGAGATAAATCCAGTGCAACCGATAAAGCATCAGAATGCTAGCAAAAGATTTATTAGGTTTATCAATATAAATCTATATATTATACATTATATAATAAATCTGTAGAAGACGCGAAGACCGACATCCGCGCGGACGGAGTCGCGGGCGGAAGCTAGTCAGAAATAAATATCTTTTGTTTTCATTTGCGTATTTTTCTATTTTATAATTTTTTAACACAAACATTACATTTTTTTTTTATATACAAAATTTGTTTATCCGTTTTATTAGTTAAACTGTACAACTTTCACTAAGAAACTTAGGTCGAAAAAAATGTATAGAGTTATGCATTTTGTATGGAAAGCTTATTTTTTTTTATATTTCGTCCAAATTTCTTTGTAAAAGTTGATCAGTTATATAAACATGAAGATGAAGATATCAATAGAAAGTATTCGCAAATTTTGTGTACTGATAAAAAAAAATCAGTCTAGTGTCCGACCGAAACTGGTTTCCAGGCCGAAACCGAAACCGAAACCGAATGTTCGGCCGTGACTTCAGTTTCGGCCGAAACCGAAACCGAAACCGAAACTCACGTGGTCAAGTATGAAATTTCTAAAAATACTGAACTTTGGTGCATTTTACCTATTATTTTGCCTTAATTAGGGCATGAAATGAAAACACAGTATATTAAATTTGTTGTAATCATTTATTTAATAATAACAATTATAATTATTATTTTTTTTTTCAAAATAAGTTCTCAGTAAAAACTAAAATCAGTCATCTAAATCAAATCAGTAATTGTAACTGTTACTTTAAATACTAAGTATTGGTATTTTGAGATCTTTCTCTTTATTAAGGAGTCTTTAATACTTTGGATTGGTATTTGTACTTAGAAAAATAATCAGTCTCTTTTAGGTACCTCTTATATAAAAATAATAATTACTATTACACCCAGTTCCAATCTCAACATAGATAATCAAAAATTGTTTCCACCAGCGTGGGTCAACCAACCGAGCCGAGGAAAACGAAGTTAGGCGAGCGTGAACGTGTGTGAACTAAGTTCACTGAACTTGCGAAATAAGTTTCGGTTTCGGCAAAAGTTTCGGCCGATTCTGGCCGAAACCGAAACTGCGGCCGAAACTTGATTTTTGGCCGAAACTCAGCCGAAACCGAAACCGAAACCGAACTTTCGGTCGGACACTAAAAATCACCCGGTGTAATTTTCACGAAAATTGTTTCAAATTGTCATTTTTGGTACTTATTACGAATATTAAATTATGCATACGAATGATTTAATTTTTAAAAATTAAGTGGAGCAACTTTCCCTTAGTACATTTGTATTATTTACATATAGGATGACAGGATGCATTTGTTTGCACTACTAGACCAAGCCCTTAACACACACATTTGCAGTCTCTACAGTGTGACTGTCAAAACGATCATTTTGTATGGAGTGTCCGGGGTGTGCTATAACTTTGATAGTTCTAATCTTTAATCTTTATTACTCTAACAATTTTTGGTCTGTTTTTATTTGAATTAGTACCTTCCTAATCTATATAAAGTTACGACTAGGCAAGTCGGTTCTTACCAAAATTAGAATATCAACGAAACCGGCAACAATAATGCCTTCTTGAAACATCTGAACGCCTACAGAGCAATAAAAACATTGAAAAGATGTTTGTTGTTTGCTTATGTAAAACAAAAGCCTTGAAAGAGCTCTGAAATATCAAATGTTGTTCCAAAAAACATAAAATTATACGTCACTTTCTTTTAATAAAAGCTAGTCTTAATATAATTGAATATTTACGAACAATAACTGGAATCTCTGGAAACTCCAAGGGTTGAGATTCGACGCCCACGTTGTTCTGAATCTAATGCATATTTTAATACAGAGAGGTTCGAATACTTGCCAACAACTGAAGAATGCATATTAAGTTAGCCTCTCCTTTTCTTATTAAAACTTTTCATCGGAAAAATATTATCATACAACCTTTAATATGGAAAGTACTTATAGTCATTTACATAAGTTTATTGTAATGAGTGATTATTGTAAGATATTGATTATATCTGAAGCTTGAGTTCTCTTCTAATCGCTGATGACATAATATCATCTTTATGTAAATAAAGTTTGCTGCTACTTGGAACTACTGCAACTTTTATTGTAGATAATTTTCATATACCCATGTGAAAATGAACGATTTTTCTATAAAATTCATTAATCACGTAATATAATATTAATCTGTGTCTTACACACTATTTCGTTGAATTGTACCGCAAAAAAATTATCAAAAATGTACCTATTCAAATGCTCTATTACCTCAAATAGCTACATTAAAATTTAAAACCATAATCCGCACCCATTGTCCACGCAGATTACAAAAATAGGTCATGAAAATTCGACGAACAAAACTTCCAACTCTCAAGTTTGAACAAAGCCTGAGTTTCCATAGAGTTAACATATTTCTAGTGCATTTGCAAGGCCGGTGACTACCGCATTGCGACGTTCTCACAATGCACCTAAATAACACTTCTCGCATGCTTAAGACAATAGAACGCGAAACAATCTTAACTTTCATTTACAATTTGTGCTATTTCTGATAATATCCTTTTAGATTTGTGGGAACCGATCTCCTGCTGCGGCAGTAATTAGAGAGGAACGATTTACTGTGGAACTTAGAAAAGTTAATTTCTGGTACATGTTAGGGTTTAATGAAATGGAAATGTTTCTAGTGATAAAAACGTTGTTCTAGGTAGGTTTTAGACAACACAATATCGACTTCTATCAACATTTTATAAAGTGGTAGGTATAAATAATTGTGTGCATATTTTTAATTATCTAGCTGCCTAGCATATCATCGGCTTGAGAAAGTTTTCTTATAGTAGTTATATTATATTAGTTATATTTTCTTATAGTTTTCTTTCTTCATAAAGTAGTTAAACCGATATCATGCCATTTGTATTTTAATCTTTATATTGAAATGGCAAATACAAATTACGCTCATAACATTGAAAAATAGAGCAATGCATTATGACGAAGCAATATTTGCTTCGTTGCATTGATGTTTTTACAATGACTTTATTGTTGGTAAGCAATTAGGGTCAACGAAAGTACGAGAAAATAACGCAATATAACGGCCATCGAAAATGGGCGGCCATTCAATCGATTTTAGCGAAATAACGTCCAACATCGTGATAACAGCTGCAGCGGTTGATACGGTAATGTGTTTGTGTTACAGTACATTGAAGATAGTCAATATTGTAGTCATTCTTATTACTTTGTTATTATTTCATAAAGTTATGGATTTCAATTTTTACGGTATATCGAGATTTCAACGTCTTCATTGCAAGATAGTACCTACTCATAGATTACTTAGTAGTCCGTAGGTACAGGAAGCATTTTTCGATTTTTTTATCAAAATCAGATTTTTATGAAAATCGAATAAGAAATAGGAAAGTATGTATACCTAATGCGTAGAAAGATAAACTTTTCATGAGAGGGGTATGTTCTAAGTTCATATTTTTACTATTTTGGATAGCTTGGGTTTCACTTCGGCTTTAAAATCAGTTTTTATTTCTCACAATATAATCGTACACGGATATTAATATCATCGCAGACCTTCTAATGCTCAAACAAAAACAAATGTCAATATTTGCATGAGCCGGATCTGGGGTTTTATACGCTCGATAGGTGCCAAATTTATATACTTACCTACTTAAATACAATAAACTTTTAGTATCATAGCAGCATAAAATAAAAAGTGCCTCCACATTAAATAGAATAGGTATTTGAAGACTGACACTCAAAAACACTGAAAATACACATTTCAATGGAAACATGAAACTGACACATTTAGTATTGCCGACATCATTCTCTGGCATTAACTGTGCTAACAAAAACTCGGATGCAGCTTTGTTCCAGATCCGAACGGATTTCCATTACAAATACGAAAAGCAATGGATAAAGGGTATCTTGTGTCTACATCGTATACGTTAGCTTAATTTGATTTTCTCACGATACTGTATTGACGCAAAGATTAATAGGATAGTGAAGTTATGTAATGTTTGTATAATATTGCACAGTTTTCCTATAATCGGATTTGATGGGCGTAACTTACTGATATTAATACTCTCTAAGTCTCTATTAAAGTAGAGGTAACGTTATTTTGAACATATACCTACGATGAAATAATGTTTTATTTGAAATCAAATATCTCAATTATCACATATAATGAATTAACAAAATGATGCAAAAAAAGCCTGCCTTTTAAAATCTCGTCCTAATTAATTATCTCCAAAAAAGATCTTTAACAAAACACCAGTTCAAATTTCACACAGTGAGTTAACACTCCCACACCCGAATATTCATACCCAATGTTAACCTTGACCTGATGCTTCGTTGGTTTAGGATTGAATACAGGTTTAGAAGTGCCAGGTCAAAATTGCAGTTGGAATTAGCTAGGCACCATGTAGCTGATGCTGTCTACGACTGCCGGAACTTTCATTCCTTCCTCATCTTGTTGCCTCATCGCATATAAATTCACTAAAATACCTAGGTACTTTTCTCCTTCGTCGATATTACGGCTGTTGCTGTCGAAATTCAGTTTATTGAGGACTATACTTATTACTCAGTTCTAGATTACTCCGCTAAACAATCCAAAACACAATATAAGTAATAGAATATCATATTTCAATTACCACATCTATAACCTATAAGTTATTCATTACAACAGTGAACAATATTATCGTGGGCAGCGAAAATAGGCGAGTCTTGAAATATGTGATCGCAAAAAATATACAGCAATGACGTAACATGAACGAAAGACAAGTGACCCATTTCAGTAATTATTTTTGTAATCGTGTAATGAGTGCGAATTCCCACACCGCGAAATACGTTGTAAACTGTAATAGCCATCATAAAATGCATTTAACCATGGCCATAAACATGATTTAGCAGCCTCCCAGGAATGTTTAGGCATTCTGTTTGAATGTTCAATTACCGCCGACACGTGGTATCTTAATGTATGACATTGGTAATCATGATGTGAAAAATTGATTAAATTATTTTAATTAACATTTATTTAATACTAGCTGTGCTCCGCAGTTTTACCCGCTGGTCTTACCGAGAACAACAGGAGTCTTACTCCGCTCCTGTTGGTCTTACCGAGATGATATATATATTTAGCCTATAGCCTTCCTCAATGAATGGTCTATCTAACACCGAAATAATTTTAAAATCGGACCAGTAGTTCTCGAGATTAGCGCGTTGAAACAAACAAACAAACTCTTCAGCTTTATAATATTAAGTACACCTATATAGATAGATGTAGGTCATGTAGGGTTATACTTATGGCAAAACTATCATGAAAACTGATAAACATGAACTACTACTAAATTATGATTTATAGGGTGGGGTGTCCGTGTACATGGTATTTGAATGATAAATCGATATTTGAACATAGCTATGCAAATACGGGGGGAAAACTACCCGGAAAAGCACACGAGCTACCTTTAGGGGAAAGAAAGTAGTTATATTTACGTTGGTAGGTACTACTCGTGTTCCTACTAATAGAAAAACGTTATTCAGTAAAAAGGGAGTCTGTCACAATTTTGCATATATTTACATAATTTGAAATTTAAACCTCAAGTAGCACACTGTAATACTTTGAGGTCAGCGGCTTTAATCATCATTCAATTAAGGTAAGTCTTCCGACAAAAAACTGGCTCTTATGAAAGACACGTTCCACATACCTACTGCCAAGTTCAGAGTCATTGAGACAAATACGGTAAAAACCGCAAAACCTGCACGGATTGATTCCTATGACATACCTACCTTATAAGGGTGCTTTTCCACCAATAATGTGCAAGGATGTTATATGTATTATGATTGGTTCTTACCAATCATAATATCTTTATTTAGTTTGAAGTTGGAAACGCTTACATTTGAAGCGATACTTTTGCTTATTAACAAACACATTCCTTGCTAAAACATCCTCGCACATTATTGGTCGAAAAGCACCCTAACGCGGCCCTTGCATCAATCTTCGCTATACTCTTTCTTAACTCGTTTCTGAGTCGAGTTTTTTTTTCACCACCAGTTTCTCGGAAGATATCTTGATACGAAATAAATTTTCCATTCAGGCAATAACATTTTAAACTTTTATTTTTATTGACCGTTGAGTGATGCTGATGTGTGCAGGATTTCAATATAATAAAACCATAATAAAACTAACGCTAGGTAACCTATAATAAATTAATGTTTCTATATCTAATATACCTATCTAAATAATAATTAATATTTCTTTTGGGTACATATAAGACTTATTACGTTTCAAGTTATGTCTTACGTGGTGACTGGTGGTGGTCTTGACACTGATCCCACTAACGGAGTTAATTTTAGTAGATGTGAGTGAAAACCAAAAACGAAAAACATAAGTTTTGGTTAGGTTGACATTTAAGTAGATATAATATAATATTATGGCTAGTAGTATTAGCATTTTTTCAATTTAGCATTTTCAATACAATTCCCATGTGAAATACGTTTTTAAATTAACATTATGACACTCTCGTCTATTAGGTTCGGTACTTTATAGACTATAGAGAGTAATAAATATGAGTTCGTTTTGCTGCAAAATTGTTTCAATTTTAATGTAATGTTGTCACGCAATGGGCATAGAGGATGATATAACCTGTATGTGGCTACATTTAATTATACTGAGGTACAACCTAAATAACCTTGCATGTGCATTTATACCAGCCAATTAATTTGTCTCGTTATCACGTAATTTAATATGTGGTATGAAGTTTTGCCTTATTTGCCATCACACCCAAAAACAAATAATATGTTTTGAACAACATTATTTTATACAAAATTGTTTTTATTTTTTTAATTTAAAACAAGAATTAGTGACCTTATGACATAAAGGTAGGTATAAATCATTAGGGGACAATATTGTTGATTAATAGACACAGTACAAAATTATTTTTAGGCTCAAAACGGAGGAGTTACCTGAAAATAAATTTAAAACTTTAGGTTTAACTTACATTTAAAAAATTTCTATATTTTAATAAAGACTTGAAGAAATATCATAAAGAAAAAGCTTCAAATACATTCTAAGCGATGGATAGAAAGATAACCTAGCAACTTTATGTTACGAAGAACTGTGTCAAAGCTAACCGCTGCTAGAAATAAGAAAATAATCAAATAGAAATACCTAGTAACAATTAGCCATAATGTTGCGTGTCTTATATGTAATATATAAATATTAAAAACGTAGGTATAATCTTGACCTAGATAGACCTTGACACAGTCCAGGGTTCCGTGGCCATTTAGTAATTAATTGATAAAAATTTCTCTCTTTTGACTACATCGTTGATTTGTTAAATTGTTAGTTAGAATGTTACTAAGTACATAATATTGCAGCTATTACAATTTGAGAGGTCACAGATTGTATTGCACGCCTCATAAGCGAAGCGTTGAGGTGGGTACTACTGTCACTTCGCGCAAAACATCTGATTTTTCAAACTTAAAATGTCTTTATGTATCATACATTGCACTTGTAAGATAATACATACACACACATATTAAGAAAAAACACTATTTTTAACGTTCATGATATTTTTGATGTCATTTTGCACGCCTCATAAGCGAAGCGTTGAGGTGGGTACTACTGTCACTTCGCGCAAAACATCTGATTTTTCAAACTTAAAATGTCTTTATGTATCATACATTGCACTTGTAAGATAATACATAAATAAATAAATAAATAAATAAATAAATAAAATCTTTATTTATCCATACCTTCAATTACACTGTGTATGCCACTCAATTTATATAAACACAATACTTAAAACTATGGACATTATCGTCTAAACTAGGCCGAGCCTGTATCTTAGACGATAATATCTTCCCACTATGTAATATTTAAACTAATTATTCACAATAATACAAGCGTTCACGAAGTTACAAAAATTATCATAACAAAGACGGTGATTTGACATTTGCGTACTTAATAATTCTAAGAATAATGGACCTTATTAACCGATCGTTGATGACGAGTAAAAACAACAACGAAAGTTATGGACTTAAGCTCAATTTTACAAAACATTTAATTTAAAAAAGAATGTGTGTATATTATATTGATTTTATTTGTAGTGATTGTGATTAGAATTTTTTTTTATGTATTGTTATTTAATTTTGTTTATTAAATTTATGTTAATAATGTTGATTACATATTTTATTTGTTTGAAGATACGTAGATCGTTGAAATAATGTACTTATTCCAAGGTTTTGAATAAATTTTCAATTTGTGTATAATTTTGTAATTTTAGCCAATTATGTATTTTATTTTTGCACTGAGTATATGTGGTACGATATATATCAATTTGTTTATTTATTTTATTATATAACATGGGTCCGAGAAAGCATTGGAATTTTCGAATAGAATATGACTTGAATTTATTCGTGGGACAAACATTACGTTGACGTCCTAACGTTTTTTTATGATCAATTTTTGTATGTTGCTCCATGATACAGGCTTTAATGAATAGCTGTCTGATAGTCAATACGTCACAATCAGTATAGATGTCGGATGTAGGGTATAATATAGGTTTGAAACGCATCACTTTGAGCAGAGCTCGCTGTGCTCTTTCTAGACCTATTATGTGAGACTTTTTTGCACCGCCCCATGAAGTAATACAGTATGTCAAAATAGATTGCGCGAGAGCATAGTACACTTGTTTTAGGAGAGGGTAGTCTGCAACGTGTCTTAGCTTTTTAAAAATATATATCATCTTTCTTGTTCTTTGTGTAAGCTGGTTAATATGTGGTATCCATGTCATTTTATGGTCAATAATAACTCCTAGATATTTGATTTCTTGGGTTAATTCTATAGTGGGACAGTCACAAGAGTTGTCGCTGGTGGCTTTGCACGTGTGTAGTTTTATATCAAGCGGTTCTTTTGGGAATGATCTTATATTGTTAGCAAAAAGCATAGCTTTCGTTTTAGTTACATTAAGAGTGAGTAAATTACGAAGCAGCCAGCGTGCAACTATTTTTAGACCATCTTCGGCGTATAATTTTGCTTGTTTCCAATCCTTGCCATAGAAAATAAGTGCTGTATCGTCAGCAAATGCAAACAACTTACAATTTTTTAGTTTAATTTTACATAGGTTATTTAAATAGATTAGAAAGAGTGAGGGAGCCAAGACACTTCCTTGCGGGAGGCCATATGTAATTGGGACTTCTCTACTATAGATGCCGCTGATTACGACGGTTTGTGATCTATCGGTTAAATAATCATGGAATAACTCCAAAGGTTCTCCTCTTATACCGATATCCGACATTGACTGCAGTAAAATAGGAACGGAGACTGTGTCAAACGCTTTGGCCAAGTCTAAGAAGACTCCAATACATTTATTTTTACTATCAACCTGCTTCGCAACGAGATTTGTAAGGTCTAAAACAGCTTGAGATGTTGATCTGCCTTTTCTAAAACCGTATTGGTTATCTGCGAGAATATCAAATTTTACCAAGTATGAGAGTAGTCTACTGTTCAAAATTTTTTCAACTATTTTGGAAAGCGCTGGTAGCACCGAGATAGGTCTATAGTTGCCTACACAGTCTCTATTCCCTGACTTAAAGATTGGGTGAACGACAGATCTCTTGAATATACGAGGGAAGACCCTTGATTGAATGGAGAGGTTTATAATATGACACATTAGGGGCGAAATTATACTTTTTGACATTTTAATTAGTTTCATAGGTATATTATCCAGACCGGTGGAGGAGTCGCTTTTTAGGATATTTATTATGGAGTCTACTTCGAGTACTGTTGTTTCTAGAATTACCATTGAGTTTGCAGGTGAATTTATTTGTAGAGAATCATTGGTAATTGGATCATTTATGACGGGGAATTTTTTTGCCAGGTTTTCTGCAACGTTCACAAAGTAATTGTTTACTACGTCAAGAGCCTCTTCTTTCGTATTTCCTAATTTAAACAAGGCCTCAGTAGATGGTTTTGATTTATGCCTGTCAGTAATTGAATTTATAATTTTCCATTTGAGTTTAGGGTTATTTGCATATTTTTCTAGTTCGGACTTTTCGTGATTTCTTTTTAGACGTTTTAACAAGTTATTGCAGTGATTTTTATATCTATTGTATGTTATTTTCATAATTTCATTCAAGGGTTCTTTTTTACATTTTAGATGCATGCGGTCTCGATTTCGTATACATCGAATGAGACCGGGCGTAATCCAAGGCTTTAAACAACGTATTCTTCTTGGTGTCATTACTTTGAGTGTGTTACTAAGAATTAAATTATTTAATATTGACACTAATTGTTCGGCAGACCAGTTTGCGTCAGAAGATTCAAGTATGTCTCTAAAATCATAATTTTTTAACTCTGAAACAATTGAGTCATATTTTATTAATTTATTAGTGGTGTTATTTTTTGGTTGTATTTTATTTTCTAGAACAATACAAGTAAGAACTAGTGCATGATCAGTTAACGGGGCGTCCAAGACTATGGTTTTTGACTGGTATATTGACTTAATCATTACGTGATCCAGACAGTTGCTATCTCTTGTCGGGTACAAATGTCCGGGTAAAAGACCATGACTAAATAATAAATTTAAGTATTCGCTAGCACTGGTGTCAATACTATTTTGACTAATATTTATATTTAAATCCCCTATAATAACTATATTACTAAATGTTTTTGCACCTATTAAAAAATTATGTAAAGATTTTAAGAAGTTGTTTGTGTTTTTAAAGGATGGAGACCTGTATATACCCAGAATAGCTATGTCGTTTTTTATAGTTATAAGTATGCTTGTTGCATCCGAAATGTTTACTTCTTCAACTGTGCAGTTTATGCCTTGCCTAACATATGCAACTATTCCGTCATTTTGATTAAAGTTATTCTTGGTGTAATGAGTGTCATAAGACTTTAATGTTGGGGGGTATTCCGTTTTACTATTCCAGGTTTCGGTAAGTACAAGAATTTCAGTATCAATAGCTAATCTCGAGAGTAATATTTCAAAGTCTGCGAAGTTTTTGCTAATACTTCTTATATTTTGTGTGAGGATTTTTAAATTTTTGTTTCCTGATAGTTCGGATGATAAAATTTTTTTACATGATTCTGGATTGCACAAAAAAGAGGGCCCTGATGCAATTTTATCAATATTTTGAGTTAAATTAGCATTACTTATAGAATCGAATGTAAATTTAGTAGAATTACCCAAGACTTAAGTCTATAAAATATCGTCCCATAGATCATTAAGATAGTTTGTATTTTTTTAATTTTTAGGATATTATAATACATTAGATAAGTATTTGAAAAATAAATAAATTTTGAGAATGTTGAATAATAATTTTTGGGATCACTCCCTAAGCTGAACAACAGAAATATGGGTAAACGCTTGTAAAAATAAAGGTTAATGTAAAAATAAGAGTAAAAAGTACAAATAATAAGAATAATGAAAGCATGCAAAATTGGGTATAGTCACATTTGATTTCGAAGTGCTGTGAGTTGAGCTTCGTCCTTGATTTCCGTATGAGGTGAATCAGCGTTTTTTCTAAGGAATATTCTACCGTAGTTTGACCAACAAAACTTATAGTCATGAGCCCTAGCGAAGGCTCTTGCGAGGAAAAATAGTCTTCTTCCTTTATTAGTGAGAGCTTCGGACACATAAATTGGGGTGTTTGGGCCATTTAATCCAATGATGGTGGTATTCAATCTTTGATCAGCATGTTGTTTTTTGAATGATTTCAATGCTTCCAGAATATCATTTTTCATAATGACTGAAGCCAGCTCCGCTACAATAGTTCCTTTATTGGATTTACCATTTACCCTATACGTGTCTCTGATGTCAGATTTCTGTACATTAATCGCGAGTGCTTTGCAGGTTTTTTGCACAATATTACATAAATCTGTTTTAGTTTCACGCTCAGCTGGAACTGGAATATTTCGTATTTCTATCACTGAAGCCTTAAGATTTCTTTCTATATCTTCAATCTTAGTTTCTAATGAGGCTATGTATGAAAGATGTTGTTTTCGTTCCTTGGTGAGATCATCAACAGCTTGTTTCATACTATCATATTGATCACTGAGGAATGTTAACGATTTTTGGATTTCCTCATTTGTTTGTTTAATACCAGCGTTTTGCGTTTTTATATCAGTGATCTCAGTAATTAAGGTATTCATTAAAGATGTCTGCTTATCTTTCCAGTCTGCAAGCATCTTTATCATTTCGTCTTTAAAAGCCAGGAAATTATCTTCACTAGGTTGACGCTGCCGTTTTAATCGTTGGGACACAAATGAAGTAGCAGGAGCATTGGTAGCTATTCGGTTAACATCTGTGTCGGATAGTGCATGTTGTAACTCACCTCCAGGGGGTGAGCGCGTCAGTCTTGACATTATTTTTTAGACGAAAGAAAAATTAAATAAAAAATAATTTGCTGAAGTTCTTAGTATACGTTGTTGTGGTATAAGAAAGACTCACTGACGGTATAATTTAAAAAGTAATTTAATTCGGTTGACTTTTATAAAACACGTCCGTTCGGTTTCGACGCCAGGAGGGAAGCCTACGAATAACAAAGAATACATACATACACATATTAAGAAAAAACACTATTTTTAACGTTCATGATATTTTTGATGTCATTTTTGTTATTTAAACTAGTTAAAAAACAGTTTAAAAAAGTTCTGTCTTGGACGTCCGTGTGTCTGTATGTGCGGATCCTTTTTCTTGTTAACACGATAGCGACCGAAATACTTTACTAATCGAGTCTTTTTTTTTTCTCTTACGCTTGAGTATGCTCAGGAATAGAACCCTTTCATTTTTCAGGGTCTGATTCGATGTGGTTTAATTGTTATTAAATAAACAAAAATAATAATTAATAAATATTTGTTAAAAAAAATTATGAGGCGTGCACTTTTGGATTTTCCAAATTATTTGTTATTTAAACTAGTTAAAAAACAGTTTAAAAAAGTTCTGTCTTGGACGTCCGTGTGTCTGTATGTGCGGATCCTTTTTCTTGTTAACACGATAGCGACCGAAATACTTTACTAATCGAGTCTTTTTTTTTCTCTTACGCTTGAGTATGCTCAGGAATAGAACCCTTTCATTTTTCAGGGTCTGATTCGATGTGGTTTAATTGTTATTAAATAAACAAAAATAATAATTAATAAATATTTATTAAAAAAAAATTATGAGGCGTGCACTTTTGGATTTTCCAAATTATTTCTACAAATGCATTCGATAAATTTTAACATAAAACATAAAAAAAATAAAACAAAAAATAATAGCTATGCATAATTCTACGTCGCGTCGATACAATTAGTTTTTGTTAATTTTGTAAATTCACTAAATTGTAACAACTGTTTTTAAGTTTTGCACACGCCACGATTTGCGTGAGCTATAAGACAAGGTGAGACGTTTTCATTTTTTTTATGTATTTTGAAGTTCAAGGTAACAAATAACATTGTATATAATATGTTTATTAATTTCGATTTTTCCTACTCAGTAGTATAATATCTAAATCTTTCTAAATAAATATTGAACTAGCTGACCCATCAAATTCTAATCTTGCCAATTTCCAAGACACCATTATCAGAATTCAGATTAAAAACATTTGACGCACTAAACTCAGAACTACCGATGAAAACGTACAATATAATAATATATTAGTTTATTGTTTAATTTTTAACAAGTTCAGAATTCTCTTGCGTTTTTGTCGTTACGGTCACGAGTTAACTCAATGAGAAAGTTCAAGGAAAATACTAAATAGGATAATACATACGGAGGAGGGACTAAATTGTGATCCGTTAGGCATTTTATTACTTTCGTATAAATTCATTTGAAAGTGAATTACTTCGCATGTCGACAAAAGATTCGTGTTGTGAATAGCGATTGATTTGAACAATGATCTACATAATGCACTTCTATATTCTCATACATGTTTTATAACCTTCATGCGTTTTATACTGCCCTTCTAATCTATAAGTACTAATATTATAATGCTGAAGAGTTTGTTAGTTTGTTTGAACTGGGATAGGCAATAAATCATCACGCTAAGAGCAATAGGAGCACTGCGGGAAAAACCGCGGTGCACAGCTAGTATCCCACAGTAGTATCCTAATAAAAAAAATCAATAGAAAAGGTTCCCGGGTACCTTGCTTGTCATTTACCGTCCGGTTTACTTTTTACCAGTATTCTAACTTCTGTAATTAGTTGAGTCTATTGTCTCTATTCTTTATTTTGTATCTTTGTACGGAACTATAAAAAGCATGACTAAATAGAAAATAATTAATCATAGCAAAGCGGTTAGAACTATTACAAGTATTACGGGATAGTCCGGTAATATCTGTTAACCGTGTTACGTACAGGTCAACAATAAAACAATTGGCTTGTCTTTAATAAATTGTCGAAGAATTATTAAAGAAGAAATAATTTTAAATCGCTGATAAAGGAAATTTACGAAAGCAAGCGTACACGTTTTACACTAATAAGTAATTAATAATTATCATACCTACGTCGTTTCTTTTCTTGTAATGAATCATATTTAGAACTAAATCTTAATATTAAGAACTAAATCTAATGTTTATTGTCATTTAATAAAATAGAATAAAAATACACACAAACAACACATTCTAGAGTCCCTGGTTTTTCAAAATTATTATCAGAGGGCTTTAGATAGAGATAGCTCGGTCAAAAAGAAAATGGTTTTATAAGCCTCGAGATACGTTGATTATAATAAATTAATTTAATAATAAAAGAGAATAATCCAAATCAATTATATTGACCAATAAATATTATAATTATAGTAATTATTTGATAAGATTTTAATAATGTAATGTAGAATAATCTTGGATTATCCGGCCATAAACAACTGTATCAGCAAAATATAATAAAGATACCGACCGTTGTTTGTTGCTTTGTTGTATAATCTATTATAACAAAATTTACTAATCCAAATGTGATGCTGTGTGAAATTCGAGAACGGCTGGACAATTTGGCACCTAGTTTGTTTTACATTTTCGATTCAACTTAATCCATCGAACGTTTACAAAATTTGTAAGTTCTTTTCTAAGAAATAACTCTGATTATCGTGTATTAAGAATATTTATGTTGTCAAGACGCAGAAAAGTAAATTTATTAGCTGGAAAAATGTGCCTTAACTGAAAAACTATACTCTGTAATGAAATATAGCTTATCATAAAAACAATCTATGAATACATACGTGACAAATTATTCTCGAATGGCGTGTTGCATGACAATAATAAACTATATGAAATTAGCTCACATACTCTTTATGTATATGCTACTAGGTTAAAAAATTCTTTATTCATTAAGCCCGTGGAGCGTGGAAATGTAATGTACCTATTTATTTTAATTTCCAACAATGAGAAAGCTTTTTTCAACGAGTTAATATAATTTTAAGGCAAATTTTAAATGCTCCGCTTATTTCGGTAATTAATGAATGAATTTATGTTAATTAAGTGTTAATCTGAACTGCGTGAAATTAAGGTCAAAAGCTCTTTGACTTTCAAACCAGAACCAAGATTCGACTACTGCTAATGATATTCGAAAAGAAAATATTGCATAATTTGAATTTCGATATAAATATTATACAAACTTATATTATGCGGACTGCGGTGATATATGAGCCTGATATTGGAATATTCCTTTGAATTTATTAAAAATATGCTGTTAACACGTTCGCGGACAGTATGTCTTACAGGTTGCAGCTGTTGAGACACTACTTTTTTTCATACATTGCCCAGGGGCGTAGTGTTACAACACATGGTTAAAAAACCATATGATATGACAGAACGGATATAGGCGTAAATGTCGTAAGTACTCAGCGTCAGATTCATAGTCACCATCATCAGCAAATGGGTCTTGACTCGATTCAGGGGTAGACGCTGCATCAAACAGGTCTTGAAGACGTTTTTGTTCTTTTTCTAACGAGTCTCAAGACGCCATCTGCAAAAATATTCGTTACAAATTTAGTTCAACAAAATCGTGTTCACAACAAACAATAGCAACATAAATATGTTGTTTACATAAGCAACTAGACTTGAATTAGTACATCCAGTATGAGTAAAACAATTAAATTACGTTGGAAACAAAATACTCACTTTCTAAACAACAATTCACACGCGGCACGCGGGATCACCGCAGCGGCGCAGTACTCGACTAACCGTATGCAAACATGACGCCCACGGGCGTAGTGTGCGCGGGGAGAGGGGTAAAAAAATATGAATGTATGCGTGGAAGTACCTTCGTTTGACGAATTTTTGTAAATAATGCAGTATAACATGCCGTTCTTTATGATAGTATGAAAAATCGCTCGTCGTTTGGCGTACTGATTTTATGCAAGTAAAAACTGATACGTCGACAGACGTACTGTCGTATCACTTTTAGCTGTCTAGACGCCTGTGGTCGTTACTGTCCGCGAACGTGTTAAATTAGGTTTATCTTATAGATAGAGTTGTGCGCTTTGAGTGAAATAATAATAAAAATGTTACTTTATTGCTGTATCCATTATAACTGTATATTGAAGATCGCCAAGAAACCTCATATCGATACAATACCATTTGTCGGATGATTGATGTGGTCTAAATACCACGATTTAAAGAATTGTTCGGACAATATAAAAAATAAAAATAAAATAAAACTACGAACTGCTAAGTGCTAACAATAGAGCCGTCTACATTGTTATTCCACGGTTCGATACAATATGTAACTTAACACGATTTACGTTTGATGGTTATATTTAATTCTTATACTTATTGTTACAGTTCGTCTTCGAGAACGGTACTCATGATGATGGGCTCCTCCCACGGGAGAAGTTTCTGGAAGTCGGCGCTAGAATGGAAGCTAGAAGGAATTACTTGAGCAACGAGTGCTCGAGGCTCGGCTTAGATGGGTCTAGTCAGAAGGCGTATGCGTGGGAATATCTCATCAACCGACAGTACCACGTTATATGGTGAGTAACATGACACAATAATGCTCATTTCATAATAAGTAACGTTACTTGAAGTAGTGCTGTCTCTTTCTAATGTGGTGGATAAGATGAGATGAATGATAAATCTTATAACTTTAATAATGGACTTAACTTGGATAATGTGCAGCAGACACTGATCCATAAAATTAAGTGTACTTGAAACTGCATATTGCGTTTGAATGCCTTTGGTTATGTGCACATTAATATAAATAATACAAAGAAAGAATAGTTATCTAATAGGAATGTAGAATTATTAAATTTTTAACTTGACCTTGACTGCACAAGTCAGCTTATCTGGAAATCGGTGCACGCGAAGCAGTAACATGTTGATGACTGATGTATGTAGGTATATCATCATATTACATGTCATTTTATTTGCACCAATTGTTGTATTGTATATTTTTTCTCAAAGTAGACAAAATAAGACGTAATTTTATTTTAATCTTATCTGTATTATAATAATTAATACATAAGATATCACAAACATCTGCAATAAACTGCTTATCAGAACTATTTTATTCCTCTTCCGACTGAGATTCTTATATGAAACAATAAATAGAAACATCTCTCACAGGTGTAACATTTTCAAAGCGGCGTCAACGTCATGGATGTATAACTTCAATTTGATGGCAAACTACACTGCGGCGTTTTTAAATAGAACCAAAGAGGTGCCCTTGGAGTTGGCAAGAAAGAGATACGCGAGACCAACTGTTGAGATGCTCAGAAAGGCCCAAGGGGACTCACTTACCTTCCTTATAGTGAGGCACCCGTTGGAAAGATTGGCCTCCGCGTACAATGATAAGATCGTTCATGCGTGGCCGAAGTCCTTTCACGACAAAATGGGGCAACGGATTATAAAAAAGTATAGGAAGGTAAGCTATTTCAAACCCTTTTATTTATTGTATTTGCTTACCACTCTGATAGAAAGTGCACCTGTATAACTACGTCTTTAGGCCCCACATACTAATGTAGGATATCATTATTATATTTATCATCAGTTCATCTAATGATGTAGGTAACTATGTAACCATAGGCCATTTCTTAAAAATATTTGCATTAAGTTTATGAATGGTTCTAGTAAATACAGGTTACGAGTTCGGTACGTATTTGCAGTAAGAAGGCAGTAAGTATACCAATGTTTATCAGCTTTACTGCTTTAGTCTTTAGATGTAAATTACGATTACCATAGGAGGAGAAATATAACTGAAAACATAAATATTTAACAAACAAACGAAACGTTGTCTTATAAGAGGGTCTTAAATTACATCGATAATTGAGAGCGTCTGTATTTTTAGAAAAGCCGAATTCAACTAACAAACCCACGTTTATTCTTCAATTTCAAGTAAGTAGCTCATAGTCTAACAGTTGTTTTATATTCCCGGTACTGTAAACGGCACGACTATTTCTAAGTCTATAAAATTATCTTATTGTAAATCTGTGTTCTAGGAATTGCAATAAGCTTGTACATCGCCATTTTTTTCTTTAACGACCCTGTCGTGATATGACTTCGTGGTCAGATAAAGCGGAGTTCTTGCAATTTATTTTTTTATCTTTTATTTATTCTCTACTACCTTGTTATTTTATTATAACCGAACAGTCTCTTAGGTATTTTCTTTTTCCACATTTTTAATGAAAACTGTGTTACTCCAAGATCATCATCAGCTTATTCCTTTCCTGCAGGGTGACAATAATTAGAAGCGGGTGTAGACATTATCCAAAAAGACAGGTTATTAATTTTGGATGTATTCAAAGCTAATATTATAATTATGCACTGTGAATTGCGCACTACTTATCTTTCTGTACTCGAAGTATTTACCTACTAACCAACAAAACGTCTAGATATCACTTTAAAACTTACTTACTTACTCCTGGCAACTAAATATTTGTACTATTCGTGTCTCCACAGGCTACAGATTCAAAACCAGCGCCAACAGAACGGTATCCCGTCTTCGAAGAGTTCGTCTCGTATATACTGGACGAAGCGAAGGCGAGGCGAGTCCTCGACATGCACTGGACTCCCTACACGAACTTCTGCACGCCTTGCAAGTTTAACTTCGACATCATTCTTAAATTTGAAACCCTTGACGTAAGTGTTTAAGAATATTATTTAATTGTATTCTTTACTTTTTAGAATCGTAGAGATGTTATGACCTTCTTTCAGTGATTCATAATTGATGATGATTTTACGACTGTAATACATAATTTTTTATAAAATATTTAATTCTCTTCCCTTGCTTATGCAATAACTGGGATATCTAGTCCAATTGTTTCGATATAATTAAAAAAGTGTCGGTCTGGTAGAGCACGATAGAGGATCACCTTTCTACCCATAAAAAAGATCAGTAAAACTTAAATTTACCTGCATTAAGCCTCAAGGACACCAAACTGCTTTATATCGTTCATTTTATCAAATGAATATATTTTATGTACCTACATTACTTTTAAAAGGTCTCTTCTTTGTATTTATTTACAATAATTACATCGATAAAAAATGGTTGAATGTTAGCATTCAAAATATCGGGGAACAATCTACGAAAATAAATCAAATAATCGTTAACGTCTAAGGTTTTATTCGTAAGAAACTCTGCCAGCAAATAATATTATAATGATGTGTACTCTACATTAAAACTAAGGGTGAATACACATCATTATTATTTCTAACCAAGCTAAAGCTTTTGTGCTAAATATGCTTTACGACCTCTTTCTTGTATTGATTTTACGTGGGTAGTTACATAATTCCAATTAGAGGTTTTATTTGACAATTGTCAATTTTTTTAAACGATGTAAAGGTAAAATATATGAAATAGGTACCTAATCGAAAATCTTTTAGCATAGAAATGTGTTATTAACGGGTAAAATATAGAAGATTATTTTGTAGAGTGGATTTCATCGATAGGTCTCCTTTGTGAAATTTGGTGACGTCCCAGATGCCATTGCGATCAATAGCGATACAAAATATAAAAAAAAAATATTTTTTTCTACATTCCATTTTCTTTATTATAGGAGGATCAGAGGTTCTTGATCCAAATGGCGCGACTTCAAGACATAATCAAACCGGAGTGGCGAAACAGCGGCAAGGGAGGCACGTTGAATAATATCAACCACCTTTACTCCAGGCTAAAAAAGTCTCAACTGGATGGTCTCTATAATTTATACAAGTAAGTTATTTTTCCAAACAAAAATTAACACAAAGTTTTTTTTTTGTATTTTCATTTGTTACGAATAAACTGAAAAACTTCCCTATCGATTTAAAAAATTCTTCTATCGTTAGAAACATAGTTAACTACATCATTATCGAATGAAATCAAAGAAATAGATTTTTTTTTCACATTTTATAATAGAACAATCACAAGGTGCTAGTAAGTGTAGTAGTAGATAAAGGTCAGAATAATCAAGAACGGTCTTATTGTTAGAATAAGCGACAGTACTTGATACACAAACTGTTGTCTATTTAAAGATACAAGGTACGCTTCTTTTGATTATATAATATTATATAGTATATTTTTTATTGGGTCAAGAAATCTTGTCTCTTTTGTCCAGATTAAAGAGTCAGAAGTAAATAAGCATATTATCCATTTTAATTTGTGTTTCAGTAGATCTAAGTAATCTCACTAGGAAAAGGATATATTATGTACCAAAATGTACGTATATGATGTGTCTTGATTGATGTGAGGAAAACATTTTTATTGCTTCTTTAATGTCAATACACTATCCATAAACGGACTAATATATTGCGGATGTTTATAATCGCCGCGTTTGTAATTTAGCGTCAACACGACACCGCTATGCTAGTAGGATCTTCTCACGTGAAATAATATCCAAGACAATGTATCATTTTTCAGAAACGATTTCCAGCTCTTCAACTACACAGTGGACAGTTACTACGACATAATTCAAACAGAAGATGGCAGCACTCGCGGCTGAACTAAACGAGTGTGAATTATTGCTAGTTTGAACCAAAATAAATGGTCAGTATTTGTTGGTTAGAAATATTAAGAAAGACTGAAAATAATTCGTGGGGTTTAGTATAGTCAATACTAATTGATTACCCTAAATCTACGTTTTAGCGATAATGTATGAACAATGATGGTACGTGAAATGTGTACGTATGTGTGTACGTATAACAATTTGTTGTTGTCAATTTTCGATATTTTATCTGTGTAAAGTTTCTAAAATAATCTGTTACGTTTATGTCGTGTTACCGTTTTATTTATTTGTTTGTTAATATGAAATATTGTGGACTTTAATGAATATATCTATCTAATAAAAATAATCTTAACATCAAAGCATTAGGAAACTTACACATTTAAGTAATTAATAGCTCTTATATGTATGAACTAGCCCAATTCACTACAACGTGCTTCCGTAGAATAAAAATGATCTACCTACGTCATGACATGTTTGTTATTACATAGTTTGTGTTGATTCAATTGAAATTGATCTAACATTCCTTAAATATACGCTTGTTTCCTCAAATATCATTATTATTGATGATTTATATACATCATCTTTATTAATCAAATTGCCTTTATTTTTATGTACCTGCCCAGGTAGGTATTGTAAATTGCATTTGAATTAAAATAACACACACAGGAATGTTAAATTTTTATTCGGTTTATATATTTTATAAATCAGAGACTATTTAAGTATTTACTATTCCAAAACACAACATTTTCTGATATTGTGTTGAAAACATCCGTAGATCAAATCGATAGTTTTCCTTAAATTTTGCTGTTAAATTTTTAAATTTACCTAAGTATCTTATATTATCTCTTACATCGTTTTAGATAAGAATAATCCTTTTACTTTCTGATTGTTACGTTGTAAAAAATGTACCTATAGAAGATTTAAAAATGTTTATAATCTAAATCCTTCTATTGCCTGAACTAGCATCACTTTAGCTGGTTTAGTAAGTGCATTAAGTAGTATCTAAATTACATAGTACATGCAAAATGCAGGGTAAGTTAAAACCTACATAATGTGTGGTTAAAAATGTTGTAAAAAATATTTCGGATGTATAACTTCATTAACCCTTATAAAATTTGATCAAACCGATAGAGCTATTTGAACTTAAAGTTATGAACATTATTGTATAAAATATTATTTATCTATATAAAGTACGTATAACGATCATAAAAGCTGCATAAAGTTAATATATCAGTATATTTTTATACCGCCTCTAATTTTGTTAATTTAATTTATTACCCATCGCTAACGCACAAAGTTTCAGTAGATAGTAAAATTAGATTTCTTATTATAAAATTATTGTAAGACGTGTTATCTACAAAATAAAGGTATTTATTATATTCTTCTTACACTACAATTCCATGTTACCTTTTGCAAGAAATACGTTCAAAAAAAAGTACTTGCCCATAGTTCGTGCTAACCTTACTAGTTGTTGATGTCAAACTATTTTTATGTTGTGTAAAGTAAGTCTTGTTTCAATTTACGATTGTAAATTTTGTAAATGCATAGTTAGACCAAATTAATATGATTTAATGTTGAATTAATATTTATTTTTATGTTACATTTATTATAGTGTTGATGTTTTAAGAAAAATTACTTGTATATATTGTAGTTTAAAATTACTGATCAATTCTGCCTTTTATGGATTTTTTCATTTTGTATATTAATAGTTTATAGGTCTACCAGAATCTGATGGCAAATTTATATTTAAGAAATAAAAGATTTTCATGTGGCAACTTTATTTGACAACTATCAAATTGGTTGTCAAATTATTTGTTTACTTCGCAGTTGATGAATAATTTTTAGAATTTTGTATAAAAAATCTTCGAAAATGTCGAAAAAGCCGCTGCGATCACAAGCAAGAGGTGTTGTTTACAATGTGTATAGAAAAATATTCGATGAAGAAGGGTCAAATACATCACAATTTTCAATTTTGTAGATTTTATTGGTAAATTGGACTTACCCGTTTTGATACTTTAAATTAAAAATATTATCAGTAGGTAACTATAATATTGTTTGTTGATTAAGTACAATATAATTTTATGAAAACTTATTACAGGAGTATCCAGTACGGTTATTCGTCAAGTCCAAGCTGTCCAAGTCAATTTTATAATGTGTGTATCTGTTAATACTTACGAAAATAAACATAGTTTTATTTTATTTAATACAAAATTATAAGCAGTCTAGTTTCGATCTGCATTATCATTACATCCATATTTTCACATGGCATAATGATAATGGTATATTCAAATATAGGTATGTGTAAATAATAATACTATGTATTACCTTTATAAAAGAAATATGAATATTATACATGCAAGTATGTACCCACATAATATTAAGTGGATATCTCATTATTAAGTACAGTATTGTCATGTATTGTTCACTTATGTAATGTGACTAATGATGTTGAGGACAAAATAAAAAATAAGCAGTATCAAGATCGTTCAGTCCATTTTCCCTAGGGTTGCACAGTCAAAATTTTGATTTCCCAATTTGCCATCAGATTCTGGTTTACCTATAAGATTAAATCATTCTTTTAAAAGGCCACCGAGAACAACTAAATAATAATTATCTTTAAAAACATAAGCTGTTATGATAAACTTCCTATATTTTTAAATTAAGCTCGACATTTAGAGCACATATTAATTTTATTAATAATGCTTAATATTGGGAATCAAAGTTTGTGATTAATTTGCTCGATTTATTTTGCTAGGAGAGAACAATGTTAAATTGTAATGTAGCAACGAATTGCGGTCTATGTTTGTCTGTGGATATCGAGTTTTGTCGTTTTTTTATTATCCAATGATATCTAAAAGTATGAGTATCCATGAAAATTTAAATTTAGTCACTAAGAAAACTGCTTATGTATAGATTAAAATGAGATTTCCGTAGTTGTAGACAATGGAAGGAATAGACCAAAAGATATGGCCTATGAACGTAACTGGAATGGTGCTATAGTCTCTTAGAAATTGATCTCATATCAGAATGAGATGTAGTGCCGTGTACTTGTTGCTAATTAATTATGTATCCCGTTTAGGAAGGGTCGGTTGTGTTATGTTGTTCTTAAAGAAATTTTATTCTTAGTATAATAGAGAAATAAATAATTATATAATGGAATGTTTGTTTTATTTACCCATACCACATTATTTCTTTATCTATAGATGTATATTGCAGACTTAATTGCAGGAATTATGAATGGTAATTAAAAAGAAAATTAGTGTCAGCCTAAGAGCTACATTTACAAATATAATTTTCACAACATTTAAACCTGAATGAAATAGATAATTTTACACAAGAGTCCCTGATTTTTTACAATAAAATATGTATAACAGGTACCTACTTACATTATTCACAGTAACAATAAAATTGTATAAGCATGTATAACAAAATAATTAAGGGTGTGATTCTTGAAATAAAACGTCAGAAATTATTTGTTAAATATTTTATTTGGTAACAGTATATTATGAATTATGATTAATAGTATGCTATGTATTTTGAGAAACTAAATGCATTGGAAATTGAGGTAGATATGCCCTTTTCTCGCGCGATGTTATGTTCCTGTAAAAAGAAGAAACATTAGCCATAATCGAATAATTTAGTTCTTGAAGCTCAAACAAGAAAAAAATGTACTTTTCAGTTGAAATTTAATTTACTTATGAATTTTTTCAATGTAATGCATATTTCATTTGTCAGATTTACCTTTAAACAAATATTTATGAAGCAAGAGAAGCTACAGTCTATAAACTCTCTAAGGAAGAAATGATTAACTTTTTATAAAGCATTCAACATAAACTACGAACATAAGCAAGAAGGTTAAACACTTACTCAGTCTTAACTTTTTTCCTCTTTGGTATATCAATAATATTAATAGGCTCTGTAGTGATTATCACAGGTCTTACAGAGCCAAAGAAGTCAGTTATAGGCACTTTACTTGGGTCACGTTTGAACAAATCTCGACGAACTCCTACTGTAGATATACAAGCATGTTTTGGACATACTGCCAACTGAAACAATTTAAATATAGTTGAAAATAATTAATTTTGTAAGCATTTAGAATAACTCTAACAACTAACAATAAAATTCAATCATTTGATGTCATGAGAAAGATATAATTGAAAATATAAAATGGATTGAATTAATTATGTTCGTAAAAGTATATGACATTATATTGTAGGCAATAAAGTGTTATAGCTATCAATCTATAACAATAAAGATTATACTCACAAATTCAGACATAGTTTTCTTACTATTTGGATGGACATTTTCTAAAAACTCTAGCACATAATATGTGTATCTGTCAATAATGTACACTCCGATTGCAGAGTCCACATGATGCTGAAAACATTTTTTTAATTATTAACGAATCTAGATAATTAAAATTAATACTATACATATTAATTTATATATTGATATTGTATATTGTAAGTTTTTACTCTAATAAAATACTTATATTAAATACATATATAAATTTATCTTATTTATTAGTTTCATGTGATAGATAGCCTGGTTGTCTTTATTGGAAATCAGAATGGAGTTTCAGACTTTTAAAACAAATAATTCTTATTCTCCTTTTAATAACTCAGGCCCCGGAACCACAGACACAATAGAAAATCTATTGTGTTGTGGACCGATCGGGCCGCTTGGGGCTCAATGATATAGTTAGAAATAAATAACTTACAGAAAGTGAATCTTCTCCCACCAGACTGCTAGCAGTAGCTAAAATGTTTGGTGAATAAAACTTCTCATACATTGAAGACGCCTGACATGTGTCTATTATGAAAAATATTTCATTATATCTGGAAATAAGACAAAATAAATCAACATGGTGTTATAAAGCTATTGCATAGCTTCTATCGCGGGCCTTGAGCGCGGGGACCGAGAAATTCCGTAATGATAAAACCTCACGCTCCCCATTCCGACAGACGCGGAGGTGTGGCTTGAAAGCATGCTATGCAATAGCTTTACCGCGGCATTCCCTGAGTGCCACACATCTTTTTATTTTAAATGATTGGTCAGATAAAATATAATAATATGTATGGTATTCATTGTATTTATCATGGTCATTAAAAAGTTTTAATTGAAAATAATTAATACAAATTCTCTCCCAATTTTTATGATTTAAAATTGCAGTACTACACTGAGTACTTTCACTTTCAAATGCTTGGTGATAAAATAATAAAAGATTAATTTACAATTCCTATTACCTTCTTTTCTGCCACATTTGTTCAAGCGCATCAGCCAATTCCTGACTGGTTATTTCCTCCGAGTCTTGAAACTTCAAAAAGCCATCACCTCCATGACCAGTTAAATAAATGAGAATATTACTGCCTTCATCTGTTAGCAGTCTTTTAGACCTTGGTGTGTCAGGTGGAACTCTACCTGTCAGCAAGCGGACAAAGTTCTCAACTGAAACCTGTAAAATATTGTTTATTTTTGAAGTAGGTAGCAGATTCAATGTATTTCTATACTTAATAGAATTTTAAAGCAAATTAAATAAAATTCTGAGGCATCTTAATGGGTTGAATTGGGCTTCAAATCTGATCTGTTCTTTCACTTGTTTTGAAATAAGCAAAATTAATTTATGTGCAACAAAAATATCATAGTACTTGATCCAAAAAGGTGCTCTATTGTCAAATATAAATATATATAAATATATTTCTACCTGACAAGGTGCTCTATTGTCAACTATAAATATATAAATATATTTCTACCTGACAAGGTTCCTACTAGATCAAATGCTTTAAAAAGGTACTTATGTTAATTGTAAACTACAAAATACGATATTACCTCATATCCTCGATAATCTACTTCAACATCATCACCATAAACATTAATTTGTTCATGAGCATTATTAAAAATTGTGGCCGGCCGTGGATTCCTTGGATTGCAAGCCATATCATCCGATATCATTAGTATAATCTGGCTATCTGGAATTCCTAATCTCTTAACACTGCGATATATGGACAGCACATTGGCTACGTGCCGGTAATTAAACCAAAACCGTGATGTATCTACTAAAACAGCCCAATTATTTGTGTGGTTCGACTTCTGGAACTGTTCTGGAATCTAAAACAACAATTTAATTTAAGAATATGATTATGAAAAGCTATCCAATTTTCGTATAAAAAATTACGTACTTCTATCGCTTGACTAGTAGATATTATGGTCGCAGTTAATATTATCAAGCAATGCACGTTAGACTTGGACGACATATTCATTTTGTTCACTTTTCCATTTATCTATTAAATGTAATTCTTAGCTTTATTTAATAATTAATTGATTTTAATTTTATTGAGTGTTTACACCGCATTGACAGAAAAGAAGAATTAACATTTTTGACAGTTCACACTTGACAGTTGACACTCGATAAAGAAAGAGAGATAAATAACTTGGAAATAGCCAAGAAGCTTAGGGCGTATTCAAAAAGAAAGCTTGAAACTTATAAGCGCTTATCGGCGCTTGTCATGTTCATATATTTTCCTGCGCGGGTTACCAGCACTGACTGCCGGCGCGCTACGTTTGAAGACAGTGCAGATACTCTATCGCTATCTCAATCTGACTTATGCTGTTATTGACTAAGAGTAAGTAGATTAGAAAATATGTATTTTGTTCTGTCTCAATATAAGAACTCTATAGGTTTATTCCTCTGAGATTACAATAGTATAGAGCGCGTGTATTGCACAAATTGCTCGGGGTGCACATCGTAGGCAGATGAGCTATAGATATTATATATAGATGTGTGTGTGACAAATAGGGATGGGTAGACCGTATCAATTGCGTGTTGAACTATCGATAAGTTTACATAACTTATCGATAGTTCATATTTAATAATTCAATAAATATGTATCGTAAGTAAATTTTATGTTCAATAAGTTATTAAAGGAAAAATATACGAATAAAGTATAAATATGTAATTTTAAATTTGTTTACCAACTGATTAAAGTTTGTTTATTCCATTTGAATATTTCTTGTATTAATTGTAAATAATAGACATGGGTAGGTAATGCGTGTAATAGTACAAAAGTAATATCACTTTGACACGTAATGCAACATCACGCATTACGCATCAGTTACAAACATCACTCGCATCACTCACTTTTTTTTTATTTTGTTTTACATTTGCTTGCGTTCATTACAATTATTAACAAACAACATAAAGTACGTGGCCAAGTATGAAGGAAAATCAACTACATTTTTTAAATATTTACTTAATTTGTAATTTTACGATATGTAATAACTAATATGTATTGCAGTTATTATTGCTATTTTTCAATATGATCTGTAATACTTCACATATTAAAAATCGATCGGGTAATGTGTGATGTTACGGAGTAATATCACTTCCGTGGAAGAGATGCGTGATGTTGCATTACTATTTGACGTACCTACTGTTTTGCGCATGTCTAGTAAATATGTACTTTAAAAAAATATGTTTAATTGGAATATCAGAAAAACGTGAGTACGTTTTAAATAATAAAGTTAATAGAAATAAAAGATCGGGTTTAGTGATATTTCTTTAATAATAAATAAAAAAATAATAATAATGTTTTAAAAATGTTTAATAAAAATAAGAAATAATTAATTATTTAAAATGATAGTATAATAAATAATAGTAATAATTTTTTTATTTAATTTTAAACATTCTACTATCAAAATCTTCAAAATCAATTTAGCGGTTCAGAAAATATATCTTAACATTACATACTTTACATTAACACTTTAAGTTTAATACATTCGCATTCATAATATTAGAAAGTGCATACAAAACACACCACAAATTTATTTATAAAAAATTTTTAAAAGAGTTTTAATTTTAAAGTTAAATAAATAATTTGTTAAAATATAGTTCTTCTAGTAAACTTTATATCGAGTACAGCGTTGGTCAGGTCCATCACTACGATCACGTGGCGGCAGTGAGGCGCGCGAGCGAGCCCGCGCGTGTCCGCCTCCCACCTCCCCTTCACCCCTGCGATGCTAAATTTATTTTCACAAAAATAAGTTTAACAATCGACTTACTGATGAAATGTGATACTGGATTTCAATTTTGTGTATTTTCTAGAATCGGTTTTGCAAGATAGAACTGCACATTTCACCATGTTTATTCGTAAATATGAAAAAAATTCCAGAGCAACGCACTTCGTCAGCACTCAACCACAACTACGAGCGCTCGCGGCGGGAACGTCGTGTTGTTCCTACCTGTGCCTACTGTTCCCACTTGGTTATTCGCACTCTATAGATAGAATATATTATACTCTAAGCCAAGAAGCTTATATCTAATAAAAACAGCAAACAGCAAACAGCAAACAGCAACACAAATACTTAACGTTGAATGTTCCAACTACAGCAATGCTTCGCACAATCGAGCACTAGAAAAAGTAATGCGCGTGAATTGATGCGTGCAATCGATTTATCGTTAGTAATTATTAATTGTTGGAAAAAAATTTAAAGCTTTCGTTTCATTGTAGTTTTTTCGAAATAATCAAAGTTAATTCAAATTGTGTTAAAAAAAAAATATGAGTATACAAATATTGAAAAAAATGTTAATGAAATAATCAAAATCCAAATTACTTAAAATAACCGTAAATATTTTTCAACCAATTATTATGTATACCACTTTATTTACACATTTATGCTTATTTATGAGGTTATTGCTAACTCTATGAATTTTTTTTTTCAACACTGAACGCGCAACCTGCTGGTGCGTTTCACGTTCCAATTAATAGCATCTACAGACGCTCCGATTTGGTTGGTGCCAACCATCCGACCACGACCAAATCGGAAAGTGTAGAGAGCGGTCGGTCCGACATAATTATTATTAATATTGGTTTGACGTGGTCGGATGCGCCGGCGATACCGACCAAACCAACTTCCTATCCGATCCAACCAAATTGGAACGTCTGGAAGCTTTGTTCCGACCAAATCGGCTCATTCCATAGAGTAATATAGGTAATTGGCTCATTCACATTCGCAACGCCGCCGGTGTAGGACGTCAACATGAACGCCGAGGGAGTTACGGTCACCGAACGTGACATATTAATAAAATTGCTGGAACTATATAAAGACTTTCCCTGTTTGTGGGACTTAAGTAACAAAGATTACGCAAATAGAGATGCCAGAAATCAAGCGTATTTTATTATGTTAGAAGTATTAAAAAAAATTGACAGTGCGGCTACATTAAAAACCTTAAAAAAATAAGTTGTAAGAGCCGCATATGACTGTAATTTTCTCTATTTCTATAGTAGAATTTAGCCCATTCTCTTCGTACTATGGTCAACTGACATATTACTCTATGGTCAACTGACGGCTGGAAGGCCAACCGTCGGACAATCTGTAGCAATGTTGGAATGGTTGCCTTGTCGGTTCCGATATGGTTGGCACCAACCAAATCGGAGCGTCTGTAGATACATTAAGCATCAGCATAATTCGGCATTGTGCGGCACTGAGTCGCATTATGCTCTGTAATTGGAAAACGGGGATTATTATTATAATACAATATTAATTCAGTGCGACTCGTCAATATAATTGTCTAGAGTGCTTTTGGCTATGGTAGCTGTCAATAGGCATGGGAATGGCAGAACCTGGCAGAACTGTCAAAGTGTGGTCAAAGTGTCAAGATGGTGTCAAGCGATTAACGTAAACAGAAGATTTTATGAATTTTGTAGTTTATTTTATTTTAAATCATGAGCAGTCGCAATCCAAATACTTTAATGAGTGTACCGGATGAGCAGTTCGACTATCTATTTAAAATTGTTCTGATTGGTGACTGTGGAACCGGGAAAACATGTATAGTGCAGCGGTTAAAATCCGGAAATTTCATAGAACGGCACGGAAATACGATAGGCGTAGATTTCTCAATGAAAACTTTGGTAATAGACGGGAAGAAGGTCAAGGTAAGAGAGACTATAGTACGCTCAATAGTAAGTTAAACAAAGTTGTCTGCATATGTAACTATTCATTGTTTTAGCTCCAAATTTGGGATACGGCTGGACAAGAGCGATTTAGAACAATTACTCAAAGTTACTATCGGTCTGCAAATGGAGTTATTATAGGTATGTTTATATTTTATAACGCCCACACTATTTGTGATTCAATACTGCATGAGATTCTATGTAATAATGTAACTAACAGTTAAATGTTATAGCAACTCAAATTGATCTAACATAACTGTAATTTTCTATTTTCTAGTTTACGACATTACAAAGAGAACATCATTTATATCACTAAAGAAATGGATAGAGGAAGTTAGGAGATACACATCTTCAAATGTTATAGTAGCATTAATAGGCAATAAATGTGATCTAGCTGATCAGAGGGAGGTAGAAATTGAAGAGCCTAAGTCTTTCTGCCGATATGTTCCTGAGATTATGTTTGTTATGGAAACGTCAGCTAAAGACAACACCAATGTTGAAGATACCTTTCGGAGCCTAGCTACTGAATTAAAGGTAATTTGTTTGTGAGATAAAATAATAAAATATAATTATAGGAATGTTGCTGCAAATAAATGACGACAACATTATAGAGACTATATATTATCAACTATTTTAGAGATAATACAAGGCTGGATGTAGCACCAAAATATGGTTTCCTTTATATTATTAGATCTAGCTTTAATTTATATACAGGACGGGACTCAATGTTTATTTCAAGTATAACTGTCGTTTTTGACCAATACCCTTGACTTAAAAGTATTAGATAAAAATATTATTAATTTATTGGCTTTGATAATAAGCATATGACGTGATATAGCTGTGTAATATAAAATTAAGCCGTTTGTGGGTTATAGGATATTTCACCAATCCCAGTAATATTTGTTTTATTAATAATGATTTATTAAACAATTTTTTTAGTTACAAGCTCTTATTAAACAAACAGATAATATGAAATAGACATTAACAAAAATTTTATATTTTCTCATAATCCATACTAATATTATAAATGCAAAAGTAACTCTGTCTGTCTGTCTGTTACTCAATCACGCCAAAACTACTGAACCAATTTGGATGAAATTTGGTATGGGGATATTTTGATACCCGAGAAAGGACATAGGCTACTTTTTATTGTGAAATATGTACCACGGGCAAAGCCGGGGCGGACCGCTAGTTATAAATAAAAATGTAAACATATATATATTTATGTATTGAAGCATAAAATTATATCTTCACAGTGAAGTTTGTTTTTTTTCAGCGGCAACATGATAGTAGTGAAGGGCCGCCTGCAGATTCAGATGCCGTCGTTTTAGGAGAGAGCCATGCTGTAAGTAGGTGTCAGCCCTGCCGGTCTTAGTCCACTAAATTAAGTAGATAATTACTCATTAGATCAAATTATGTTTGTGTTAGTTGGCTCATAAAATTATGCAAACCCTTAAAAAATTCCTCATCAGTCTAATAATTGTGTTCATGGAGCAATATTGACTTAAAAATAAGGTGTAATGCGGGCTACTCACATACCTGCAGCAGGGGCAATAGCACCATTAATTGGCTCCTTAATTGTGATGTGTATAAGGCAAGCAGGGGCAATTTAGAGAACAGGTGAAATTGCTCCAACCGAGATTGTCCCTGCGGCAGGTAGGTGAGTAGCTGGCTTAATGTATCCCAGTTTAAAATGAGTTTGTATGAGGACCATTTTTGGATCTTGCCTTATTAGACTTATATGCTGTTTGCTATTGCATATACCTACCCTGCACCTTTATTATTCCATTACACTTAACACACTCTTTGAGATGTAAATTTTATAGTTATAATATCACCTATGTCCAAATATACTTCACATAAAAAAAATCGAAAAACTTCAAAGTTTATGTTTTAATAAGGATTATCAGAAAAATGCGTACATTTAGAAATAATTAAATAAACGTCATTTAATAATGAACAGTATGAGGATTTTAAATCCTAATGTAAATTTTTTCAAATTAATTTTATATACATAAATAAAATACATAAAACAATAAAAACTAAAGTGTTGCAATTTTTTTGATGAGAAGTAAATTTCGACATTGTGTCACAAACCTATTTGAAAGCATTGTCACAAATAGTAACTACAGGTGCTCGTAGTTGGAGTATTTTCTGCTATAATATCCATATTTTTTTGGGAACTTATGATGCCAGAATTTTATAACATTACTTTTAAATTATGGGTTTGTATATGTACATTATAGTTTGTATAGTATAAGTATGAAAATTAAAAACATAAATAGGTACACTTTTGTTCTCAATTGTACTTAGTGTACAATTTAAATTCATACAAATTATTTTGTATCATATTTGTTGTAAATAAGTATGAATAAACATTGTGTTTATTTTCTTGTATTATCTTATGGCTATGATCTGTTAATGAAATTATGTTTAAAAAATTTTATATTCAAAGAATTATCACAACTATAATCTATAGATTTTATGTATTTTGTATGTTTAGTTTGAAATAATTTTTCTAAAATCTATGGATTTTATGTATTTTTTATGCTTATTTTGAAATATTTTTTTATTTTAAGTGTGTGTTTTCATTCACTATACATTCACACAATTTAAATATTGTTTGGTATTTTATTAATTTATAAAAATATGATATTGATATATATTCTTTCTTATAATAATTTTAAGTTAAAATTTATCTGTATTATTTTAAGGAATAAGTTCTATGAAGTGAAAATATTTTATCCCAAAATAATGAATAGTAACTATACAATATATCTAACCAAATACTAGACTAAAACAACTTTTCAATAATCACTACCTCTTCATAAACATACATAATATATATATTGGGCATTAGCCTTTTTTATTTGAATTTATCAAGTAGGTAATGATTTTTTTTTGGTGTCGTAACTCGAAACGTAACATGAAGTTGTTTTAAAATAACTTTTTTTTATTAACGTAGTAATTTAATAATAAATTTATGGCTTCTCAAGTATTAAGTATCTCTATGAAAACAGTAATAACTGAACGCCCCTAAACACCCTTATTCCATTGCAATAGGTTAACCTTCAAATTCAATAGACAGAGTTTCTTCGCATTTATCAAATAAATATTGATTTTATATTACAGCATTGCATAGGTTTTATTTATTCGTAAATATGGGGCTTTAATTAAATTTCCGTCACAAACTAACTAGTCTAAGGTGTCTTGCAATCTTTGTCAGTTTTGATATATTGATAATATTTGTATGACATTACGATATTAGTCATGTACCACCTATTCGAGACTGATGTACGCCATAATAATAAATATAGGAACTATGTATTGTATGTATGTAAGGTGGTGTAATTTAATTATGTTAAATAGATTTATATTCCACCAGTGCTATGTTGTTAATTCCACTGTGTATACTATATATAATAATAGAGTTATGAGATCATAGTATCAGTTTTATAGAAGTTATTGAAATTTATGAATTGTGCAAAAAATTTAAATCGCTTTCATTCTTTGAAACTTTTTCACACATTTCGCTCTAAAAATCGCAAGAAATCTAGATGCTAACTTACGTTTGATCTCATACTGAATGTTCTGATCACAAATAATTTAATAGATTTCGTTTATTTTTATATTCTACTATATTGCTCCGCAAATGTATTTTTGCTGTAATTTATTTGAATCTCGTCTTCGGAGCAAATATTCATATTCATATCTGTGATTCGTAACATCCGCTTGTGATATTTTTTTATATTCTTTTTGTAAATCATTATAATATAGAAACACTACTCGATTGTTTTCAATACATTTATTTAGATTAACACTAGTGTTAACATTTTTGTTTACAATAAAATTATGTTAATTACCTACAACTGTTTTTTATTTATCCTCAAAAGAAGTTGACGCAATGATTTTTCGTATCGCTGACGATGACGTCTAATTGCTTTGTGACGTGGAGACCAGATATCCAGCCAAATTTGCCGGGTTCGGAGCCAAGTCTGCCAAAAACACGGACAAGTTGACCGTTGGGTTTGAAAATTTGAATTCTACAGTTGCCAGAGTCTCCTACTAGTATATTGCCCATCGGATCAACAGCGAGGACTTCTGGCTGTCTAAACTGTCCCTTTCTATGACCAGTGGAGCCGAATTCTGTGATTTTACTTTTGTCGTTCTTGTTGTAAACTTTAACTCTACGGTTTCCACTGTCCAAGACGATGACTCTGTCGTTTGTGACAGCAACGCCGGTTGGCGCGTTTAGTTCTGTGCACATTGTCTCTTTCATTTCCCAAATACTTGACGTGTCCCTTGGCTGATTTCTCATCGCGATTCCGAATTGGTCAACGAATTTTCCGTCTGGTTGGATGACCTGACAAGAGCAAAATAAGTAAATACAGTCCTATTATTATTGAATGTATTTTTAAATATTAAAGATTATGGTGGTAAGTAGTAATGCTGAAGTGCATTATAAACAAAGATGGTGACAAAAATTATTTTAATTTTTATAGCTTTATGTAAGGCTTATGGCTGAAATATTTGATTGTAGGTATACCTGAATCCTATCATTGCCAGTATCAACAACATAAATATGGTGCTGAGCGTTATCAGTTGCTATCCCTTCAGGCGACCTGAACATTCCTAGGCGGCTACCTTTTTGTCCTATTGAGGTGAGATATTCTCCATCCTTGGAAAACACGTGAATACAATGTTTCCATTTATCTGAAATGGAAATAAAATTATGAATTAAACACTTCTCGAATGATGCGATAAACTTTTTCAAACCATTGGAAAAAATGTAGTAGCTATAGAATTATACAGCTGTTTACATCACCTAAAGTTTTATTTTAAATCTGGATTTATAGATTTGAAACAGGCAAAGTAATTCAAAACGGACCTGTTATATAAATTTCTCCCAAACTCTTCATAAAAGCAATTTGCACGGGGCAGAGCATTTCCTCACAGGATAGACGCGTGACAATTTTAGCCTGAGTCCTCTCGACCACCAGCACGCTATGACTATCCATGTCACAAATGTACAAATGGTTATTCCAAGGACCAATACCGACTCCGCAGGGCCTTGAAGTTTTCCGCCATACGTAATGTGGTACGAAATTTCGGGACCTAGAAATAAGTGAGGGAATATGACGTATGCATATTGTATACGTAGCTATACGTCTGCTATCTTAATACTATCGTTGGCCTATTTGATCTGTAGTAGATCATATATGCAGTTACATTTAAATTTCAAAAAAGAAAATTTTAATTTATTAGTGTTGCAATTTTCCTAATCAGTCATGATTTAGGGCAGTGTCGTTCGTGGCTAAAGAGCCCGATTCTGGAGCGACAATAACGCCCACAAGTCTTACACTTATATGATGATGTTGTGGAAGGTGATAAATTGTTTAATCTAGTCCGACGATCACGGAGTGCATCGAACCAACTGCGATCATGTGCATTACAACCCTCATGAATAAGACTGCGCCAAGAAGTACGGTTTTGGGCGAGCTTTTCCCAGTCCGGGGGGTTGATCTTGAACGTGGACATGTCACGTTTCACGCTGTCTTTAAAACGTAGCAAGGGTCTTCCGATGCCTCTCTTCGCATGTGCAACCGCACCGAGCATAACTTGTCTCGGCAATCGGGAAGGGTCCATGCGATGGACATGTCCTAGCCAACGCAACCGACGCTGCTTAAGCAGGGCTCTAAGACTGGGCAACTGTGCAATCTCTAGGACTTTTTCATTCGTAATTCGGTCTTTCCATGTTATACGCAGAATACTACGCAGACAGCGCATGTTGAACGCATTCAGCCGATGTTCCTGCTTGGCGTACGAAGTCCAGGTCTCAGCGCCGTATAGGAGAACACTTAGTACTGTAGATCGGTAAACAATCATCTTTGTTTTGGTTTTTAGATGTTTATTCTCCCACACTCTTTCTCGGAGCATCCCAAACATTGCTGCAGCTTTGCCGATGCGACTGTCAATCTCAGCATTCATGGAAAGATTGCTCGTAACAGTTGATCCAAGGTAAATAAATTTATCGACTAATTGTAATGGAGTTCCGTCTAGAAGAAATGTTGGTCTATCAGTAAACCCCTGAGCCAAAACAACAGTTTTCTTAGTGTTGATGGACATCGAAAACAAAGTACAAGCGCGAGAAAATTTGTCCAAAATTGTTTGCAATTCCACGACGGAATTTGCAACAAAAGCTGCGTCATCTGCAAATAAAAGCTGGTCCACAAAGAGATCTAGGCGGTGTCGCTTAGATCTAAGTAGAGAGGCGTTAAATAGTTTACCATCGGCTCTGGTGTGCAGATGTATACCTTGCTGGTCATTATTAAATGCAGTGTTCAAAAGTAGTGAAAAAAAATATACCGAACAGTGTAGGTGCCATAACACAGCCTTGACGGACACCTCTACGCGCTATGAAGGGTTCCGAGGCTTTTCCATCATACACGATTACTCCTCTCGTCTCTTCGTGAAATGACTTTATCATTGAGAGTAATTTGGGAGGACAACCGATAAGTTCCAAGGCAGAATACAGACCATCCCTGCTAACTGAGTCGAAAGCCTTATTTAGGTCTACAAAGGCAATAAACAGGGGTGTCTGTTGTTCTCTGCACTTTTCCTGAAGTTGTCGTAGGGTAAATATCATGTCGATTGTTGACCTTTGAGAGCGAAAACCGCATTGGGCTTCAGGATAGACGCGATCTGCAAGTTTCAGGAGTCTGTTAACGATAACTCTTCCGAATAGTTTTCCAACTACGCTTAAGAGGGAAATACCGCGGTAAGAGTTGCAGTCGCCGCGGTCGCCTTTTCCTTTGTAAAGGGTTATGATGTTCGCGTCGCGCATATCCTGTGGCACTTCACCCCGATCCCAACACTCAAGAAGTAGGTTATGCAAAACAGGCAATAAGCATTTCAACTTAACTATTTCGGGGAGGATTCCGTCACATCCCGGTCTTTTCTTACATTTAAGTTGAGAAATAGCAATTTCCAAGTCTTTGGTGGATGGTGGATCGTCTAAAGCATTGAACACCTCTAGCTTCGGAATACGATTTAAGACATCTTGATTTATGTCAGCAGGTTGCGAATATAGCGCTGTATAGTGTTCAACCCATCTTGATAATTGGCGGTCACCATTCGTAATGAGAGTCCCATCCACCTCCTTTAGAATTCCGGTCTTCTTCGCTAGAGGTCCGAGAGCCTTTTTTATTGCTGAGAACACTCCGTGAAAATCGCCTGCTTCTGCAAAATGCTGGATGCTGTGACAGAGTTCACACCAGTACTTATTGCTAAAATAACGAGAAGAACGCTGCAAATTGGCTTGAGCAGTTTTTAATTTCGCGTGAGTGGTTCTGGAAGGATTCATTCGGTGACATAAGAAAGCTTCGCGTTTTGCCTCCACCAATGGCTTGAGCTCCTTTTCGTAATCGGAAAACCAGTCTTGGCTCCTTCCTCTACGACGTCCAAACACCTTTTCCGCACTGTTTGTAAGCAAGTCTTTCACTCTCAACCATTTTTCATTCAAAGAGGCATCCAATACAACGCCTTTAGCTTCCTGTACCAATTGAGAAAATTCCTCCAGTTTATTCTCATTTTGGATGTTCCTACAGTCGATGCTTTGATTGCCCAAGATATTACGAGAATGAATCTTTTTCTGTATAACTGCGACCCGAGACACGATTAAAGAGTGGTCTGTATCGCAATCAGCACTATGATAGGCTCGGGTATGCAGTGTTTCTGACAGGTTCTTCTTCTTGGTTAGAATAAGATCAATTTGGTGCCAATGTCCAGACCTAGGATGTTTCCAGGATACATTACGACAGAATTTACCCCGAAAATAGGTATTCGTCACACACAAATTGAACCTAGAGCAAAGTTCCAATACACGTTGTCCATTCTCGTTACAATTCCCTATTCCGTAAGCACCCAAACACTGGGGCCACGCATTTGTATCGCCGCCGACGCGAGCATTAAAGTCGCCCAAGATAAACAGACGATCACCTGTACGCGTGGCGCGAATGGTCGATGATAGCTCTTCGTAAAAAGCGTCTTTAGTTTCTGCAGTGGCGCTGAGGGTTGGGGCATATGCTGAGATGAGTGTAACATAACCACTGGCGCACCTAATACGCAGGACCATTATACGTTCTGAGACTCCTATGGGGGACTCTAATGATGCGAGAAGATCATTGCGAACAGCGAACCCAACACCATACAATCGCGGCTCACTTATGTCTTTTCCCTTCCAAAAGAACGTGTAATTTTGTTCACGCAGAGAGCCCCCGTCGGGTAACCTGGTCTCCTGTAATGCGCAAATAGATATGCCAAGTCTCGTTAGTTCTCTATCGATCAAAGCTGTTTTTCGTAAGACCTGAGTATCATCCGATCTGTCGGCAGTGGTCTGAAAGCCAGTAGTCATAGTGCGCACATTCCAAGTGCCGATTCTCATGTTATAACGATTGTTTGTATTTATTTTCTTCTGTATTATTGCAGGTGTAAAAATATACGGTACTGGCAAACAATTGCTCCCAACACCTTAAAGAAGCATACCAGTACCGGGACGGATCAGTACCTTGGTGGCTGGGGGCTGCCCAGCTTAAAGCGGGCGGTAACTGATCAGTGGGCCTACGATGGACCCTCCCACTGTCGAGGATGACCCCTGGCGTCCGCGCTTACGCCCATGTGCGCAAACTTATAACCGGTAGACTGCCATCCTCCGTGTTTTTGACCAAAAAGCTATGTAGCTGTTATGAGTGGAGTGTCCTCTCCACGTAACTGCATTGCCAGGGATAAATTGAGGAAACGTGGGGCCTCCCAAGACCCACGCCACCCTCTCGGCGTCACTGACTAAATCCATAGGAATGAGTACACATTACGTATGGAGTCAGCTAAGCTGCAGGAGTCTGCCGTTCGTTTGATTGGATCAAACATCCGCCTTACGGAGGCCCCAATTCCGGGTTTTATTTCGGAGTTTTCCTTCTCCTATACGAAAGGCAAACCAATGCTAACGGAGTCCGTCTCTCCGAAAGTGGGAATGTAGAAAGGAAGGGATTTGAGGACGGATAAGGATTGAAAAAGATGTGAAGGAATAAGGGCATAGGACACTACTATTACCAGGTAAAAGGGGGAAGTAGTAGTAGTGGCTCGGGGTGTCCGGGGTCGCGTACCCGTACTTTTTGTACCAGACAAAAAGCCCCCTGAACGAATCTTAATACTATAGTATATACGTATGAATATGATGACGACTACGCACATTATATGTCCGTAGTCGTGCCACGTGTGTTTTATCAGGACCGAGTCATTAGTTATAATAGTAACGTAGGTATATTATTATGTTTGTTGTAATAGGAGTTAGGTATGTCGGCATGTTGCCTGATAAAGGTATTTACCCGTCACAATGGCAAAAGGACAGGTAATTAATATTCTGATGTTCTATATTGTTTCAATTAGGTACTGTTG
Organism: Colias philodice; assembly: GCF_061535455.1. Lineage (NCBI taxonomy): Eukaryota > Metazoa > Arthropoda > Insecta > Lepidoptera > Pieridae > Colias > Colias philodice. The sequence goes on from NC_143101.1 coordinate 5,253,526, forward strand.
AAGGTACGTTTAAAAGACAAGCGTTTATGCATTGCTATTTGCTAAGTGACAGAAGCGGGTTCAAATCCTGCCTCTGAGACCCCGATGTTTTTTTCTATTCTTAGCATTTTAAAATAAAACTAAAAAAAGCAAAGCAGAACTTATAATAATGATGAAGAAAATCCCTACCTATAATGCTGTATTAGAGTGCTCTCATTCTCCAAAGGATTATTTTGTTTTGCGGCTTCTGGAAGTGGATCATCAGACTCAGCATCAAACGGAGTTTTAACATCGGAGTCAATGCGGAAATTCTCTTTATCGAATATAAAGTTTTCAGCATCCCATTTTGAAACATCGCCGAGCAGTTGCAGCGTGTTTTGGTGTAAATTCACGAATGTTTTTACCTGTAGAGTTATATAATATACATTAGTTCTGAAATATCCCACTCATGACTCAATATTTGCTGTGGATAAGTTGGAAATAAGACTTAAAATATAGCTATTGATATTCAATAATAGACGACTGTTGAACCAGTTTTTGCTTAATATGATGAGTTGTGAAAATTTGAAAGAACAGTAAATTTTAGGAAAATATGTTCAAGCGATGTAACAAAAATAAACTTACCTTATGCATATCATCTTCCATATTTTGCTTTTCAACGTCAAGGACTTTGTTAGCCACATCTTTTGCTTCATTTAATGACGATTGAATTGCTAATGCGGTCAATTCTCCAGATTTTTGCAAATCGTTCATTTCTTGCAATAGGTTCATTTTTGCTTCCAATATAGCATTTATTTTCTCTTCAGCAGCTATGTTTATTTGTTCAACTACTCGTTCACAACGATCCTATAGACATACATTCGATTAATAAATATAAACGAGAATCAATAAGCCATATCTTTTACCTACTCTATATAATCTTTTGTATAGATTTTACCTTATAATGTTCAATTTTGTGGTCCAATCTACTGGCTGCCGTGTCGAGTTCTCTGAGAATAGAACCCACTTGGATTCGTAAGTCCTCTATGTGTTGAGACCAACAGACGCGACAGAAATTCTGTAAGTATAAGTCACTCTTTATAATTATCGCTATAGTAAAATTATTAGGACTTTAAATAAAACTGACTATAGATATAAAATTAAAGAAGCAGTTAATTTAAATTTATGATAAAATCACCAAAACATATTTTTTTAGCTATTCGCTTCTTACCAATTTGCAATGTTCACACATCGAAATATCAGGGTTGTCACACAAAGTTTTGCAATTAGAGCATCTTATACCAGCAGCAAATAAATCCACATTTTGATAATTAAGTGGTGTAGACGGCGTGCTTGGAGGCGTCGCATTTGTTGTTTTATCTGACGGTTTGATTCCCACCATGTGAAGCAAGGTGTTTATGTAAAGATTGGATGGTAAATTGTCTACGAAATTAGAGCCATTTGTCTGTATTCTTGTGTGGCAGACGGGACAACTGATTACGTGTAAATCTGAAAAATATATACTTAAGTATCATAGTTTCAATTATACATTACTTTATGTAGGTTATCTATATGTATTACACATTAAAATTTAGCTATGTAGATTGTAGGTACAATTTTTATCAATAAGGGCCATCGTAACATTTATAAGATATATCAACTAGTTTACTAATATCATAATATGTAAACTTTATATTGTATGTTCCTCATATTACAATGTAGAAGGTTGGCATTCTATAGTGTGAACATAGTTATACTTGCGCTGAAAAGATCAATGTATAAACTTGCATCGAAAAAAGCCATAATTTAAAAATGACTATTAAGATCTTACCAGCGACATAAATTTTGAGACAAGCTAGGCAAAATGTGTGTTGACATGGCAACATTTTAGGTATGCTGAGGATTTCCAGGCATAATGCGCATTGAACTAAATCGTTTATCCCCGCAACTGTTAATCTGGAACAAAAAGCAATGGAGTCATTTCCGTTAAATATAGTTACAATAGAAGCAAGAAATGTAGAGCAAAAATCTAATTATTACCTATCAAAAAGTCATAATGTACTGATTTTTTTGGTATTCTAATGTTGTATTTCTATTTCCTGTTCTTCAATGGACGGTAAGTTTTAAATTTTCAGCGTGTAGCGCTTAGAAAATTCTTCTTACTTATAAATATTAATTAAGAGAGTGCTACAACTGTCATTCACATTTACAATCAATCTTAAAAGTTTAAACTAAGCAGGGATAATAACTAACAAGCAATTTTACTTTAAAACTTAAAGTTTTATTTCAGTACAAATCAAAATCAAATTGATCATCATTGACATAGATCCCTATCCTAGGTACACATATTGTAATATCAGCCCTGAGAATACCTCCTGAAATTTGTTATGCGAATAGTATGTTTTATGAATGAAGTTGATATAATTTATATGTATATATAACATATGTATTACATATAAAACTACCAGTTTTTCATGTGCACTTGTCCCTATTAGGTATTTGTTATTCAAAACGTGCCGTCCATATAAATAGGAACATTAAAATGTGCAACCGTTTCAAATCAAGTTGGCAGAAACTCATGTAGATTTTTGCGAAACGCAGGCGCCATATGTGACTTTCGCTGTTTATTTTTTGTATTTATTCTATTGTTTCCAATGCGCTATGCTGATGTTAGGGCTGCCACAAGCAACTTTTTGAATTCTTAATTCTGTTATTATTAGGTAAATAAAGAGTAAAGCTGTAGTTTATTTAATAGAAATATCAGCTAAATTGAGATGTATAGGTTAGGTTTTATTATTTTATAGGTTTAATTAAATAGTACACATATATCTAGTTTTTGCTAATTATTTTGTAAAGAAGAGTCGTTTAAGAATGTTAAAATATCTAAGAATAATAAATACAACTACTTTATTTAATCAATATGTTTCTATAATCAATAGTTTAAATTCTATTCGATAAGGCATCCATGATTTTCCAATCAATCGTGAAAATTCTTTCACATGCCTAATCATGTTATTATAAAACTTATTGTCTTCATGTATTTCACTTTCTTTCTATTGTTTCAAGTAGTGTATGATTTAAAGGTAGGTAATTATTATAACGCAATACCAATAATAGTAGATTGTTATTACAAAATCGATTACAGGTATTATAGATAACGTATTTTTTTAGCATGAGTCTTTTTAATTAAATAAGTAAATACACTTTTATATTTTTTGTTTGTTCTTTTATTTTTTATATTGTAAGCTGAGAAATTATGAAGTGAGATGCATACCTGCAGTAAAGCAAAAACAGCTTAAAATACGTTATAGGCACGTTGTGTCTCATTACTTTGAAAATATACATAATATAGATATATCTACTATTACCTAACGTAAAAATTACAACATCGTTATCAAAAAAACACTTACTTTTTATCCAAATTAGAATTAGCTCTACTCAAAATTGGTAGTAATGGACTTTTGGCACCATTCAAAGAGCTAGTTTGAGCTACAGGAGCGGGATTAGATGTGATATGATCATCCATACTCTTCTGACTATTCCATCTTCTAATACTAAAGAAGGAGGCTTTCTTTTTGACTTTCTCAGCCATCCTGAACACTGTGTTTCGAATAACAAAATAAGACTATCGCGATCGGCAATCATAATTATCGAGCGGTATCGGATTGCTGCGATTTCCGATATGAATTAAGGATAAGATAATGACGATTATTCATATGGGTACATAATTTAGTTCTGTGTAATGATAATTAGGTATTTTTCTTATAATTTGTTTTAGTTTTTGGTAGGGATGACTTTTATATCTTCGTGTTGTATTACTATTCCGATAATTAGACATGTTACGTTACTCTGTAATAGGTAGGTACTATCTACCTAGGTATAGTGCAATATATATTATCTATTTTAATATGTTGCACTATAAGATTTTATCTATAAATCACATATGGTGTTGTATTGCGATTGATTTATGTTCTATTTTTGTGTTTTGGTAAAATATTTAAAAAAAAATTCTACGAAGCTGATAACGATAAATTATATTAAAATATAACGAGAAAGTTGTCAAAGATATGGGCTTTGAGGTTACAATATTTTAGGTAGAAACATTGCATTAACGGTACAAAAACATGTCAGAGGTCCAGAAGAAGTGCAAGAAAACTGTAAAAGTTCGCTTATAAGGTTCTGTAGAATAATAAAATTTATCTTGAGTTATTGTACCTATCGCTTTTTGGATATTTGTTAATATTCCAAAATATAATGTATTTAAATTAGAAGCAAAAAACTTATTAGGACAGAAGAGAACTACAATATTATCTTCTCTATTTTCGATATTAAAATACAATAAAAGTAATCAAATAAATAGTTCTATTCATTTACAATAGAATTCGATTACCTACCTATTCAATTATTAATGTAGGTACCTAAGTTTTACGGTGATACCTAAAAAAGTTGTCAGTTTAATCCTTGTTTTGTCTGACTTCTATATGTCCTAAAACTATGTTATTAAATTATGTCCCATTGAAGTGAAATCAGCACAGTACAGCGGAAGTGCAATTATCCTGACTCATAAGGGATAGGAATAACCGTTACACCGTCTGATGAAAACTAGTCTGCAACGGCTATGTCAATTTACATTAAAAACTGTATTAGTTAAGAAATAATTAAAGGTTCTAATGCTGTAACTATGAGAAATTAAGAATTTAAGAATAGCAAAAAAGAAAAAAAAGATTCCGCCTCGTGATCGATTTTTTTGAATTCGACCGAATGCTATAAGATGAAATATCAAACGGTATTACATTTCAATACATCTAATTTAATGTGCGTTTTCATATAATTATTACAATATTCTCATAATAATTTCTGACTCGTAACTAACTAACCATAGATAATTAACCATAAAACATTCAATAAACGTGTAATAATAAAATAAATAGGACTATAGGTACATATTGGCCGGGAAATTCGCATTTCTATTCTATGCGAATTGCTTACATTCTGCGTGTGCGCAGCTAATAGACATTTATTGTATCAATGCAATGTGACAGTATGGCAGATAACGTTCATGTTATTATGCATATATGTTTCTAATGTAATGGTTGTTAGGGAAATAGAATAAATAAAATAATGATCATCACACATGATATTTTCTATAACAAATTGATATTATGCTTTCAATGGTCACAAGAGTGTCAAATGTAATATTCCTAGTTTCGTTGTGAACTTCAAAATGGGTTGAGCAGCGAATTCAAACACATTCATGACCTATTATAGGAAACTAGCGGTCCGCCCCGGCTTCGCCCGTGGTACATGTTTACGTTTTCTCTACATAAGAACCATCCTCGTACTTCAAGGAATATAATAAAAAAAGAATTATCGAAATCGGTTCAGCCGTTCTCGAGTTATGCGCTTACCAACACATTTTGCGATTCATTTTTATATATAAGATTACAAACAATTTCTATCATTTTCATTTTTACTTCTTTATATTTGGATATCTCATCATTATGTAGAGCAAATATTCTAATACATCATAGCATTCATATTTCTTAAAATAAGTAGAAATTTATTGCATAAAAATATTTAAAAAAAATGCCCTCAAAACTCTCTTATCTATTATTGTAATATTTCCATAAAATATTTGGGTAGGTATATTATTCAGACAAACCCACAGATCCTTATCCTCCTGGCTCCTATATTAGACTAAATTGGCAGTGCTCCATATCAGATAGTTTCATCTCGCCTTTGATCCTAGTTTTACGTGATATGACTTTATTTTACTGCTATTGTTATAGAACTATTAATAGGTATTCCGATATAATATGAGCACCTAGTTTAACAAAAATTACAAATCTTGCAAGTCACTAACAAGAAGTGTAAAGCCACCCGTAACTAATTGTTTGCTCAACTCAATAGTGTTTAAGCGAAGTTATTTAACGGCTTTGTATTATTAAAATACTAATATAGCTAGGAAGTGGGGAATGTGTGCCGCGCATGACGTGCCCTTGTCAAAAGTGCATACAAATCTCGGAGTTTTCACCCCGCACCGGGTATGTGGGCTAAATGGTTAATTACCACAACAATGCTGCAGTAAAATACATTATTTATACTGTTTAGTGGATGGGTGCCACTCGTTAAGTTTCCATGTACATTTGAATTTGAATCGCAAAGAAATGAATGGAAAGCTGGACGTTATATACCTAAGTAGGAAACGTTGCCAAGAATTATGTATATTATTTATATGAGTCGAGAATTTCAAACAAACATGTGTTAAGTAAAGTTTTGAACAGCCAGATCATTCTCGAAATTGCAATTGTTAAAAGTCTCCGCATTATTGATCGAATAAATAAGGATAATAAATAATAACATACCCACGTTATATCAAATTATAAAAAAATTAATAATAAAAAACATGCATACTGGATTTTAAATCTTATTATCTTATAATTTTTTAAATAAGTAATATACGAAGAAATGTAGGTAAAAGAGAGTTCTACAACAGCTCTAGATTTCAATTTTATACCAAACAAGTGTCAGTTTGTTTTACCCAAATGAAACAAAAGTTCCTAAAATTCATTGATCATAACATTTTAAATAACCATTCGATCACCCTTAACCTACATGTGGCGATGTGGCTAATAAAATGTAGAGAAAGTTTCATTTCAAGGGGATAAAACGGACAGGAAAATCTAGAAACAAGCTTCTATAGGAATTTCTTACGAGTTAATTGCTGGCTATATTTATCTTATTTGTTCTAAATTTCATAGCTGATATTCCAGCATGAATGTCAAGAAAACATATTGGGTTTTACCAAAGGTAATTATTATTTTTCTGCTTAGAAATGAGAACTGTAAATTACTTATAATTGATACTATTTGCAAATAAGAAGTTTTTTGATGAATTCCCAATATTTTTAAACCTGGATGAAGATGGAAAGGTAGTATAATATGACACATACTTAAATAAAAAATAATAATTTACTTTTATATCAAATTTTATCTAGATGGGTCAGATGTTTTAACACCATTCACACTTCAAATAGGTATAGCAAGAGAGTTTTCGAATAATATTATTTGATTTGGATAAACCTCTCTACAGCCTACACATTAATTTTGTCACTGAAATATACGCAAATAAATAAGCAAGTAAACATCAAAATTCTGGTTAAACATAAATAACGGCTCAACCAGTTAAGTTATATCTCTGGCCGAAAATGCGTGACACCAAGTTACAAAACTGGACTGCCTCAAACGATGCAATGCAATAACTGAACCACTTTTAATTTCATAGGGCTTTGAGATAAAATCACCACGACCCATTCCGTTCCAAATAAGTTACACAACCTTAATGTTCAGATTTTGATTACAGAAATTACGTTATATGGGAAACCGTATTTGAGTTTTCGCTTTCATTATATGGCCAACTCGCTTCAGACTAAAACATCGAGGCCTGGAATTTTAATGAGCTGTAATTGTATTCTAAAGACTATGAACTGGCTCGTTTACTAAGAATGAACGGTGCTGTATATTCAGATGCTGTACGCAATAGATATATTCTAGTGATATTATAAATACTTTAAACGCGAATGTTTCTAAATCATATAAAGGACTGATCTAAAGATTCATAAATAGTAGTCGTTTTGGATTTAAATATAGAGCAATATGGCAATATGGAGGCAATCGTTCACAAAAAATATTATTATCATATTATGTTTAATAGTTTTTATTGAGATAGCTACAGGATTAAATACCATCAGATTCTCATAAGAATTTGTTATAATATAGGCATTTGTAGAGTCAAATTATCGATTTGCTTAGTTGATAAAGAAACTTAGTACATATTTCTACGGCGATTAGCGGCAAAATCGTAACCATAAAATAAGTTGAATAAGGTGATTGATACCTCGTGATCCACAGAATTGTCATAAATTAGCTTCACATTTAATTGGTTCCCGAACAAGTCAGCACGCAAGTGTGCCTACTTGCCCATTAAGCAAAGCAGGAAAAGGAGCCCGCTAACCCAGTGGCCAACTCGCTAGTCGACAGCGAACGATTACACCGCGTACAGGCCTCCATTCCGACCCAGCACCGCCACCTCGTCGCTCGCAACATCTCACATTACTATGAAACCGTATTAACGCGGGCTCGCGGTACGATGACGGACCACCTATCACCCCCGGGTGCACGCACGCTCCATTGTTTCATAAAGAGGAAAGCGAAGGACGCCGCGTGCATCTCAATTAACGAAGAGAGTTTTGGCGGCAAGTGAATACCAAACCGACACCACTCGACGGCCGGACGCAAGGACGCGACCATCGTGACCGATGACATAGGGAAAATTCGCCGCGAATTAAGGAGGACAGATTTCATGGAAATGTGTTTGTTATGCGCGACCGTTGCCGAAAGTTAGCGAAATTTTTGGCAAGAACGCAACGAGACTAACGGGTGCATTGTGCAGCTGATCAGCCGATACACCGTGTGATGATCGTCTGCGAAGGACGTTCTGAGTGATATATACCTAGTGATATCTCGTAACTATATACGCGCGTGTGCTTCGTGTTTATTTAATTTAGTTCATAAAACTGGTAAGTATTTTTCTTTATATTTAAATTTTCCCTCTCTTCGGATTTCGTTATTTCAGAAAATTATCATAAAAGCGTTGTAATTATAACAATATAAAACCGGCAGAATTTATTTAAGCCGCTAAAAGTATTGCAAACTTTTTTATTATTATTTTATAGATAGTATCGGAAATCAGTCGAACGATGTAGCATTACCTACGGCAAGCACTTAACAAATAGTTCACTGAATTATTTAACCCGGTGGCCGTTGGAAAGAATGACAGGTTTTTGTCACACTACCTACTTTATGAAACAAGTTTAGAAAAAGACTGAGTTTTATGACTAGTATCATAAATTTTATATTCAGTAACTGTAGAATGTTCATTAGAAATAGTATTTAATATTTATGTGTATTTTATGCGACATTAATACATAGATCTAGGCCAAAGATCGTGCCTCGTCTGAATGACTAATTGCGACAAATTAATGTAATAATGGTTATTGTATGTAAGGTATAGGTTAAGAATGGGTATTGTAGGTATATACTGATATCATGATATGCTATAACTATGGGACCAGTCTCATAGTAAATCCCTTCGTACGTTTTCAGGGCACGTGCCTAATTAATATAATCAAGAATGACGTTATGACGTCGAATCTGCTACTGTAATATAAGATTTATATCTAATCGCATTAATTAAATAATTACTTGTCCATATCATCTGACCGTCTGTCCTGCAAATAAATAGTTTGCACTCTTTATAACTCAAGAACGGTTCACCGATTTTTACGATCTGTGATTTATTACATTCGCCTCCACCTCGGAAAAGAATATAATTTCGTCCTTGCGTCGAATAATTTGTCATCTGTTAATCAGCACCTTATTATATTGTTAACTACGATTCATGCAGTATTATTATTATAACCTTAGAAATTTTGTGACCTAGAAAATTACTTTAAATAAATAAATGCGAATCTGCGGGTCTTGAGGGAAACATTTTTTCAAGAATATAGTTATATTACAAAATTAAATTAATTTTAAATTTAGATTTTACTGTTAAAATGTAGTAATGGATTTGATGCCGTAAAAATCTATCATCTTCATCAAAGTGTAGTCAGGGTAAGATTTACGATCGGTTGCACCGTTGTGCGTGTGCCAGAAGAGACAGACAAACACACATTCGCTTATTCGCATCTATACATAGTATTCATTTTAATTATACATATAATATTTACCTAGCAGTTATAGTTTAATAGTGGTATAACTTATAGCAGTTTGTATTATAATTGTTTCGTATATTGTTTGCGTTTCAGAATTTCGTAATAACTGACTTATAAATCAATTATAATCAAGTACTGCTTCAATTCACGTGAATTCGTTGTCTATCATAAGGGAAAGTATACTCGCATGAATACTTTCCACTAGAGTGAATCAAAAATATGAAAAACTGAATAATCGGCCGACCAAACCATATTCCGATTGGAATGGCGATTTTGCGAATTTTCTGAGCAATGAACTAATAACAATGATTATAAATAGATACTAGCGGTCCGCCCCGGCTTCGCCCGTGGTACCTACATGTTAACTATCCTATCCTCAAGTTGGATCGAACTGCATATGGTGTGCGAATTTTATTATAATCGGTTAAGTGGTTTAGGGGTCCATTGAGGACAAACATTGTGACACGAGATTTATATATATTAAGATAAGATAAGATGTATTTATATCAGCGACATGTTTAATATCTAGATATAAGAAAATACGTACTTACATTTGAAATATCATCGACATCGGTAAACTTTATACCAAAAATGTCGTTTGTGAATAAGCTTACTGATACTAGATGTCAGCTAGAATGCATTTTCTGATAGGAACAAAAGACCACGTTGCAATAAAGCAGGCCGCAAGTTAAAACAATAAAACATTTGGGTGAAAACGCTCATATAAGTCCAATACATCACGAGGCATTGTAAATCTAGATTTTCTGTAGGTCACCCGGAAGAAACTGGATACGAATTTATGAAGAGACGTTTCATGCGACTGAATTATTTGAGTGTACTAGAAATTTGATGTACCTATTTATTTATGTAGTTGTTATTGAGCCGTAGAAGATACTTAATTAAAGTATCTATATGTATAAAAATTATTACTAGATACATTAATTTTTAAATTTCATTTCAATATGATAACTAAATAATAATATAGTTTTCTTTTCAAAACTAGTTCACTTTCATGAAAAAAAAAAAATAAAAGAGTTATACATTTCATGCCGATTTAAATTTTCAAATTATTAACGAAATCAAGGGGGTGCATGTAATTTACATCGTGAAAGCTGAATGGGATGTGCATACCAATCGGTTTCGTGATTACACTTTAAAAATCGATACCTTATCGATATTCGATCTCGACTGAACTTTTTATATAAGCAGTGACAAGGCCGTGATGAGAATTATAAGTAGGCTTGAATTTGGTGTGTATTTTTAGACTACTTTTTATTTCTTCGCTTATTCTTTAGTTTTAAAATTATTATTAAGTGATGTCTTCTTTGTTAAATTATCCTACTAATATTGTAAATGCGAAATTTTGTATGTTTGTTTGTTTGTTCTTCCTTCAAAAACTACTCGACCAATTATCATGAAATTTTTCACACACATAGGGGGTAACTTGGATTAACATAGAATAATTTTTATCGCGAAAATACAACGGAAATGGGAACTATAGTTTCCCTTTGACTACGCGGGGGAACGCAGCTTCCCCGTGCGAAAAGCTGGGTTTAAAAGCTATTATTGTTGATTCAATCCAAACCGATTCACATAAGAAATTAATTGTCTTTTCTACGCTTTATTTTTCAATATAAAATAATGTTTAATTGAACCCTTATCGGAAGTTATGTATGAAAGTACGGTCTATACTCTATAGTCTATACCAAAGAATACAAAGAACATCCTATGTTCTTTTTATAGTCTTCGGGGACATTAAAATTTATACCAGTAAGTCTTATCAAAGGAAGTTTGTTAAATAATTAATTGGAATATTTACAAAGCAGAAACAGTGTAGAGTCACCAAAGTACACAGTACAATGTATTTCCGTGTCTTTACCATCTATGAATAAAAACTTTATCAGAATAATAAATCTTGCCAACAGTGACTAACGTCCTAGAAGGATTGAATTATGAACAATTCCACTGATATATCAGCATGCAATTATTTTTCATTATGTTTATTTTTATCTTCACCTATAAGTAGTTGACTCTCTACCTTACACTCTACCCTCTACGGTCATTAATTTTCTAAGTTTTAAGAACTATCCCTACTAGTATTATAAATGCGAAAGTAACTCTGTCTGTCTGTTACACTTTCCCGCTTAAACCTCTCAACCGATTTTGAAGAAATTTGGCACAGACAATTTTTAGACCCTGAGGAAGAACATAGAGAACAAGAAATATGTACCACGGGCGAAGCCGGGGCGGACCGCTAGTAAACTATATCGCATTGAATTGTAGGTAAATTAAAAAAAAACAAAACTTCCAGAGATTACAATTTAAAACATTATCTATAACCTGCCACTTTTTTATTAAAAACGTACTAACTTAATTACTTTTTATGAAGTATTGCGAATTATAGTTAATTATTTAATAATATAGTTCTCTAATAATAGCAGGACCTAAACATACAGAAGTAGAAAATAATTACAGAACACCTGTAATAATTTAGTAACTACGTATCTATTTAATTTGTTCTTTCAAGCTATGCAAGTACGCTCATATAAATATTTTTTTATATTCCATACGCATTAATTATACCCTTGTTTATTTAATAAGGTGATTATGTAGTAATGTTAAATAATCATGTCGCACACCACAATTACAAACACGAACATGCGACAAATTAATTATGTTCCTAGTGGGAAATGTAATTCAGACTTACACATGTAGCCAGAAGAAATATAACGCTCTAGTGCACAAACGCATTGGTATTCTGACTAATTTATTATCCATCTATTGATTTTAATAAATCATAGGTAAGTTAAAGAGTTTAGATGTGCATTTTAAGAAATAAAGTCTGTGTCCCCTGACCACACTCGCTGTTCGAATCGTTGGGGTAAATAATATAATAATTAATAAATCGCGTTTAAAATCAGCTCTACATATTACTTTAATGCATTTAATAGAGATAAAAGGAAAAAAAAAAGCCTTATCTCAAATTGAGTGATTCATTCAAGGGATTAATGATCATATCCTCTTAAAATATTATTCTGACATTAATTATATTATCGTAATTTTGCAACTTATAGAAGACTAGCTTCCGCCCACGACTTTGTACGTGCATCCCCGTTTTTCCCCGTTCCCGTAAGAATTTCGGGAAATCCTTTCTTAGCGGATGCCTACGTCCTAACATCTACCTGCATGCCAAATTTCAGCCCGATACGTCCAGTGGTTTGGGCTGTGCGTTGATAGATCACTAAGTATATCAGTCACCTTTGAGTTTCATATATATAGATTAGGTAGCTGTAGAACAGCTAATTTCCTCTATCGTCCCAAACATATAGACTATTTACTGAAGCTCTAGGCGTTGCTTAACATTAAACACCCCCTCTATTCTTTGTCATTAAACATTAAATACATATACCAACTCAAAAGAGCAATACGTAAAATATTAACTCATTCTATATAAACTCACACACACGTAACACTATTCATAGTTTCCAATCTTACAACAATGATTCGATCATAATAATATTATAACACAATCGATGTTTACGTTGATTTATAAACGATTGTCGTATTAAACCGGTTCATGTGATGCAGGTCTGAATATTATGCGGGTACGGGCAATCAACTTGCCTGACCCGTAACACTTAAAAGTCGGTCAAATTAACAGGTTTAATCCTTGCCGTCCTCGCCTACAACATTCCTTGAAACATCAACACTTAACTTTTATTGTCGTTACTTGTTTATTTTTAATGGAAGCATAGTCAACAACATATGAGATAGAAAACATATAACGGTGGGATATCTTCGCATCTTTAATACAATGTTTATTGAATTTAAACTCCTGTACCGTTTTGTTCAGATATTTTATTCTATAGTGTAAATAACCTATTTGTGCAGTTCCGTAATTTCATGCAGCATTCCTTTGAAAATTGCTTCAATGAAAATGTGCGTGTGTAGAGTTGCACATGCATTTAGAATACATAGCTGCTACGAAGTTATTTTCATTAAAATAGTGTGACCGAAAGAACATAATAAATTGATAATGAGTTTCAATGGAGTTGATTTTCATAATAATTATATAAGACACGTAACCTTGTCCAGACCTTTTTTGTTTTTTATTTAAATGGGACAGTTTTTGTGGATACTTGTTTTGCTATCTCGCTAGTGGTTTCCAGTAATTTTAGGCTCGAACCTGGAGAATCTTTAAAGTATTTTTTACCATAAATTCTCTTGAATTCTGAGGCGCAAGGAACAATGAGCTCATAATAAATTGGCGGAGCATTATCGTATATAGCTTTGTCTCCTATTACAATTATTTTTATAGTAAAATGTACGGAATCTTCTTCATTTCTTGGGAATGATACACTTCTTGGACATAAATGCACCTCAAATCTAACTTCTGATTGTGCCGGTACTAAAGTTTCCATTGGTGAAATACAAAAAATTTTCTTCATTTTTGTTGTTAGTTTAATTTTAATAGTTACTGGTACAAATATGTGCGTATTTACTATAGTGAAATAATCTCTATATATTCCATATTTAATAGGACATTCTGTCATATCTAACATAATAGGATGAATTTGAATAGGGTGGGGCAGAATTTCAGAAAAGATTTTGATAGTTTTTCGCATAACCACACTGTCGTCGTTAGGGTTATAAAAATCTAAATTATAGTAATATTGATGAGATCCAATGTGTTCTGCTTTTGTAAAATATACTTTGATATTTTGTACACTATGTGGATGCAAATATAAGTAAGTCGATTTTAGATAGTATGGTTGAAGAGAAATAGTGATTATTTCATTTAAGACACCATTAACAATATCAATGGTTTCAATTATTTCTTCAGGTTTTTCTTGATTATCCAACTTAGTTGATGAAATTAATGCGCTTTCTGATTCAACATCATCATTTCTCTGTATTACACTTTCAGAGTTTGGGCTTGCTACATGAAGAGAATTTACGCTTTCGTCAGACAAAAGTTCATAAAAATTTATGTCTTGTTTTCCTATGTGTAAATGGTAGGAATAATCGTCATTTACATTAATTTTAATATTTCCAAATGGATATTTACTACCTGTAAGCTGCCATAAATATACTGGTGGTATATAAACAGTTTCAGTAACATCAATTGATCGCCTTTCATTGTAGTCACAAATAAATCGTACACTCAAAAGTTCTTCTGGTTTCTTATAAGAAATGAAGCCGATTCTAAAGTTTAAAAACCCTTCGTAAACTTTAGTGCCTGGCATTAATTTAAAATTCAAGCAATAAACTTTAGAAAGACCTGCACACAATTTCACAGGTGTAGACGGAGTTAATTTAAATTTCTTTATAGAAGTTTTATTAGATAAATCCTTAAACCGAACATAGATACAATCGGTTGTACAATTTCGTAGAGTAAATTTAATTGATCGTTCATTTTCGTTGCACACTTTAATTCCTTCAGGATAACAACGTATGGATTTTGTTTTTTCTAAGACAAAGTTTGTCTGTTCCTTATTTTCTGTCCGTTCGGGCTCATCTTTAATTGAGGTATTATATGAATGATAACTTAAAGCAGTGCAATGGGAACCAATGGGTGAAATCAATTTATGTGGATTTGTGCAAATAATGACAGGTAGTCTCTGCGAACTTTCTGATTTAAGGTCTTGATCTAAATCAGGATGAATTGTTTCCTTAGAATCAACAACCTCTGTATTAGGATGACCTGTTAATTCAACATCACTTATTTCACCAATCAATTCTTCACTCGTATAGTCTTTGCCTTTAAATGTAATTATTGTTTCAGTTGCTTCTTTAATATCGACTACCTTCTTCTTGTGTTTAGTTAGCTGCATTTCATGCCAAATTTCAGCAGTTCTTGCTAACTCTGCAGTTAATGAAAAGGGAGATTTTCGGTATTTTTGTACATAGAGCTTTTCTATTATGCTTTTCTTTCGTACAAATGCGTTTCGTACTTTACTTTTCATTTCATTTTTCACCTCAAACATGGATTTTATAACATCTTTCCATTGATCTATCGATCGTAAATCTATTTTGTATTGTACCTCTAGTGATTTTATAAAACTCTCTATATCTACTGCATAATCGCCATTCCCACGTATTCTAATGTGTTTGCACTGTGATAAGTTCATACTGAAAAAAAACTACACCTACAATATCAACATACAATCGAATATAATATAAAACACATAGATTTATGAAATAAGTAAAATCTTGAGTAAAATATTTAAGAAATACTGAGTGACGTAAAAAATACATTTGACATTTACGGCGTATTAATTTATTAGATTGATGGATGGATACAAAGGTATTCGAAATAGCAATGATAATATTAGGTTGACTAAAATCAAGAGATTATTTTGTGGATTATTTATTATGAATAATGTCTATATAAAAAGCTAATAAAACAACAAAAAAATGTCTTCAACAGATGGCGATGGAGAGAATACCTCGCGTATTACTTAGCATAGCACTAGCTGCACTTCTCCCAATGGCTTCACCAAATACCCAGGAGGAAGGCAAAGAAAATATACCTCATTCTCGACAGAAGAGGATACTATGGATCACGAACGATGGCCGCTTGGCGTTACCCCCAGGAACGACTATGACGATAACCCCTTCGATATCCATGCCCTTTGTGAGGCATCCGCCGAAGGGGTTCCTTTCGAATATGACGATAAGTTTCCCGTTTACAAGTGAGTACAGAATTACACGTTTAAATGATTTAGTTAGGAATATTTTTCAATGTAGAGCAAAGATGAAGGCTCTCTAGACACTGGCTATGAAATGTGTATACAAAAAAACTTTAAGCTATCTCACATAAGAAAATATTATGTTCTTATCCATCGTAAGTAACAACGAATTTCTATATAATATGATTCAAGATGTTAGAGCAAAACTGTGGCATATTGCTGCATTACCTAAGTTTTACGATAGGCTCGTGTAGATAATACCTACGACAATGTTTAAACAATACTTTAATTATGTAACTACTATTACAGTGTTATTATCAAGTATGCCAATTTACAGGTACCCTTATGTATCAGCTGGAATGTAAAAGTCAGTATTTAAATTGAAAATGAACTACGTAGAAATGTAGAACAAACCTAATGTAACATAGAGTTAAATATAGAATTCAGTAGTAAATAGAGCGATTAAAACATTAGCGCGCATAAGGTAGTTAAATAGGACTAATAAAAAACCTTAATAGTAACTTTAAGTAATAAATTATAATTAATTTATAGTTCCGTAATAATAGGTAGATCGATAGAATATATATTATGTAGATTGTAGATATAAAATGGAATGAATTTACCAAATTAAAAGGAAAAGCGCGTAGAGTATTTAGTAGTTTGGATTTATTGACCTTTATTATAAGATAATAATATTAATAATAATATGTTGTTAAGCTTTTACCAGACATTTTAGCTTATATAAACATAAAACAAATATCTAAAAAATGAATTACTCTCTTCTATAAATGCTAACAAAACAACACTTGCACGTAACAAACATTGAAAATAACCTATATTTGCAGTTGATTTCGATAAATTGGGTTTGACTGACAACGAGAATCCTTACGGTGATTTGCCGCCAATTTTTGCGAGGTCCATGGGAAGGACAGCAGCTTCTGTAATGGCAGATTATGTAGGACAATACCTAGAGCATAGACGAGGGAAGAGATCCACAGATTCTGAAATACCCCCTGAAGCTGAGAAGGTTATTCTTGACAAATTTCACGGAGGTGAAAGGCAAGTATTGAACTTTTATAATAATATTGTGACTGATTGTGTGATGTAATGATTGTGTGACTTATGAACGGTTCTCTTTATTGTAATTTCATAAAAGAAAAATAAGCCGTTATTTAAATAATACATAGCTCTCCCTATTGTATAGGACATTGTCATAACTAATTGCGATCTTTTCCAATTGAATAAAATTTACATTTATTGCATATAAAGCATTGCCTATTGCAGTCCATGACCTAGACCTCTAGTTAGTATATAATATCTTTGCTGTTTAGTAGTAGGAGTTACAGTGTTACATTGACAATATCAGAAATATTCCGGAAAAACTAAGATTTGTAGATCATAAACGACACCCTTGTATGTTATTTAAGAGCTATAAATTTCCCTAAAATCTCTAAAGGAACATGTGACTGTTATTTTAAAGGACGCATAAAATCGTAAACACGACTATGGCCGTGTGACAATAATCGTCCGTTACTTTCACTCGCCTCGATAGGACATCGCGATTTCGGCACGCAATATTTGGCATCGCGTGAAGGAAGTACGCTAGTACAATAGTAATTAGAATTCACTTGCTCCTCTCAATTATGTAATGTTTAGAGGATTTATTGTCACTTTTTATTTGATGTGACTTGATTGATAATTAGGGTCGTCTGCGAATATTTTTAAGGTGTCACACGTAATTGGTTGGCCAAATTATGAAATGATTTTGGTGAGGTGAAATTTAATTATTTTGGGTATCATACCTTTACCCAGGATATGCAGTAATAGTGAGGTAATAGTAACTTCTCCACTTCTTTTCTGTGATATTGAGTATTGACATAGAAAATTTGTCGAGTTGACCTACATGCATTATTTTGATAGAAAACACATTTATATTTCATCTAATTTAATATGTTAATTGTTAATATTACATTAACTGCCACAGAAATATAATAAATCTCATGCTATACAGTATAATAAAAAACGGCACATACGCATAAAATGAGCATACGATTATGTCCATAAATTATATTCTGGGTTTCAGCTTAGTCATTGTCACATATTACAAAAATGTAAAGACTCGTTGCTGTGTGTTACTTTGTTTTTCTGAAAACTGCTTCCAGTATTTGATAAACACATATAGATAACAAATCTTGTTTATTTTATAGAGCGCTTATGTATGGAATTGCGGAAGACCTGCTGGCTAATTTCGGATTAGATGGAAAAGAGTGCTTTTTGAGAGCCATTTGCGAGGTGCATGCGCATCCTTTGCACAATTTTGGATTTCTTGGCGAAGTCATGAAGTTATTCTTCAGGTAAGAAAATGATAAAAATTATGCCTTTAACATTTTATAGTCCATTGAGCTGTTGGTTCATAATATAATTTGGTTTATAGATTTAACTTTTTGATTTCAAGATAAGTGTTGGATAATTTCAAATTATGTAAATTTAACATGTAGCTAGTAATAATTATAATAATACGAACCTATATGAACTGACATTCGCAAGTTTTCAAATCTACATTCGCAATTAACCCAATCCACTTTTATTATTTCTATATAAATTCTAATTTCTATCAATGAACTCTATAATTACATTATAATTAATGAATATTATAACAAGTTATTATTAGTTGCAGTTAGGTACTTGTTATTTGTCTTAATTCTCCATTTGCAGATAAGTAGGTCTATTTTTAGATCTAGCTAAAAATGTAGAGCTTATAATTTACACCAGTTTAATTTATGTAAAATGGTGTGACAGAAACACAGATTAGCTTATTCAAGAATTATTGATTGAAATAAAATTCCAATATTTACTCTGTCATAAAACCAGTATCCTTACGGTTTAATAACCCATATTCATTAATTAATTATTAATTTATTTGATCTAATGAAGAAAACAAATGTTCTTCATTTTATGCTAAAACTAAGGCTAAAACACACCATAAAGCTAGATAATAATAGTATTTCTAGTTCTTTTACTGTGTGAATGTTTTGTGCATTTTAAAATTCTTCATTAATTAATCGTTAAAAGTATTTAAAATATTGAATTTTATAACATGTAGGCAGAAGACGCGAGTTCGAATCCCGCCAAGTGTGATCGATATTTTCTATTCTATAAAAATTTATAATTGAAATATCGTTTTATCTGTTTTTAGCCCAAGTAAATCACCATATGCTACACTTCTGGACGAGTATGTGAAAGCCCAGCAAGCTGGAGAGTCAGGGGGTGAATGCTGGCCGTACTATAGACTATGTCCAAAGAGCATTTTCCAATCGACGCAAAACAAATATGCGTGAGTAACAATAAAAATAATTATTCCTTAAAAAAATGTAATGAAAATTGCTCAAATATTTACTTTCATATTTTTTTTACTGGATAAGTAGATAATGGTTTAATTGTAATTTCTTTGAGGCCAATAATTATATAGAAAACAATCCACTAGACAGAAATTGGCCGTTATATAATAATACATTGTTGTTCAGCTATCAGCTAATTGAATTAGTGCGACCTCCAGACATTTAGTAACACGCAAACCCATTTACAAAAACAAGGCATTACACTAATTAATTAATTATATTTTGAGCGTAAAACGCTTCCTAAGTTTCGAACAAATTACGTCCAAAGCCTTAATTAGGAAACAAAAATAATAACACCTCATCGGTTAGAGCCAGCAATGAACTGGATTAATCACAAAATTTCCGATAATTATTACAAAGATTGGAAAGAACGCAAGTGCAATTAAAATTGAATGCATCAATGCTTCCACACGCCACGAAAGAATAAAAATTCCTTTTAATTTTCCGACACCTTTACATTTTAAAGGTTAAAGTTAAGTTATATAAATAAATGCCTTGTTTTATATATTTGTAGAGTTAAGATTTAATGATGAAATAAATTAACATATTTATATCTATTTTCAACAGAGAAGACGCTGAGCTCTTACACAGGAGAGAACACGATAATATCGAAGAGAATAAAATAGAAATAGATAACCTAAAAGCTATGTAAATAAGATAATCAAAATGTCCCAAATGTAGAGGTAGTGTCCAACCAAAGTTATAAGAAAATTTAGTCTTTACAACAATGTAATTATTGCACTAATTCCTTCTAGATTCACAATAACAATATTCCTAGAACGCCGAACATCTATTTCAAGCAAAATATTCAATGTCCGTGAATTATTACACACATTACATAAATAGGAAAGTTATTACTGATTAAGGATTTCCGCGTAAAACAAAAAGTAATTTAACGTCTCTACGTAACGTTTTCTTTTTATTAATTGGCAATCGTCTGTGTCATCTTTTAATGATAGTTAAACTTTATAACGAAGTGTTAAACATATTAGTTTTGTACTAACATGTTCCGTATAATTTTAGATTTAATTTAATGTTACAAGCCAGTCAATAGAGTACAATGAGCACAATAAAGGCGCGGCATTTTTAGTTATTTTCGTGAATCTAGAAATTAGTGATGTGAAATTAAGGCATTCATAAGCATTTTATTTATAAGATTACATTATCATTAATCCGGTGAAAGGATGAATAATGCCGAGAGAAGCATTTGTTTGGTCTTAGATCTTGATTTTTTGGGAAGTAGGATACATTTTATACAATACAATAAAACCCCAGTATATGTTTATAATTACGATTAAAATTTTAATGTATGTGATTTTCCATTTATTTGATTTCTACTTGTTGGGTCCTAATATTTTATACGCTTTTCATATTTACAAATCAGTCAAAATCTTAATATAATGTTTATGAATCTTACTATAAGTGCCATTTAAAATTTAAGGTACATTCCTCTATTGTAGTCTTAAATATTAATGTACGTAATTCTTAGCTGTTTAAATAAATATAATTTTTACAATACTGTTCTCTAAGCTATCACCATTATGAATAACGGAATAATGTGATAAAAAATCCTGACAAATATTAGTTAAAATTATTTTTATAATGTATGTATTGTTAGGTTATCATAGGTATAAAAATGTTTATTTTATTGTTATTAATTGTCTATCATAAGTTATTTACAAGAATTATTAAAGAGTTTACGATATGATTTTAATTTCTTTTAAAATCTTTCCTTCACATATTTTTCCGTAGAATTTTCTTTTACATTAATAAATGAACGACTCAACAGTGCGAACATAAGTTTACTTGTTGACATAGTTGAGTCGGGAATAGCGTCAAAACTCCGCATACCTATTTCCCATCCCCTACGAATAACACAGCTGAGCCAAAGCTCAAACGTAGACGTGAAATGAAAAGCTTACGTGACAAGCGATAGTATCTAATTTTAGAATACCTTTGATATGTTTAGGGTAAGTAAAAATTTGATATAGCAATACGTACTGTGCTATGGTACGATTAATATGTATTTACAGGTGCAATATGTGATTATCGCGTGTATATTTTTGTTGAATACTATGTTCGAAACGGCTTCTATAGTCAAGAGGAGCTATTCCGACCGATCTGTGAGAGGATATGTTACTGAGGTTAGTAGTGTTTTATACAGAAAATTTTGTAATGATTTGAAGGTTATGTAAATTCGTAAAAAATTCCCAGAGAACTTGTTGGTGGAACGAAGTATGTAAGGAGGAGTTTCAAACGTTATTCAGATGCAAATGCCCATCTTGGTCTTACTGCCGCAGTCCTGGGAGATATTACAATGCTGTTTGTTCCATGACGGAAACCGGATACATATGGGCCCAGCCAAACTCTCAATGGCGAGGACAATAACACACTAATTCTTTAACAATACTCGCACCAAGATTTCCTTACATTCCAAATTGTAGTCACCCAAAAAATGTTTCCAAACGTGACGATCATGAGCTGAGACTGATACCGTAGGAGAGGAAATAAAATTTCAAATTCTATTTTCATATTTAGCACTAAGTTATTTTACTTCCATTTACGATGGAAGATAAGCATTTTGTCTTGAGCCACTGTTTTTCAATTTATCCTTAAATAAACACGATATAAAACTGTATATGTAGTTTCTCTTAACGATTTCCCAAACCCCGCTTTATTGCCTGACCTTGGTAATATAATCAGTTATTTATTCTGTCATGAAAGCGATACCCAAAGCGCGCATGCGTTATATACGAGCCACTTAATAAAAGTACTAACAATCAATAAAATCTCAGTACACAGCAAACGAATTCAACATCAGACAAAACACGTAATTTTCAAAATGTTGCCGATATTATTGTTATTTCTCTCTTTGTACGGTATAAGTTGTGATCCCGAAACGGTGAGAGATAATTTCGACTACTTTAGCTATGGAAATGAAGATAATGTAATAAAGAATCCCGATTTACATGCGGTAAGAATGAATATTCTATTGTTTTACCTATGTAGTTCATTACGGTAGTAACTTTAAATAATTGCGACGTGTTTTCAGCCTAAAGACGACATTGTTCTTAGACCACAAGAGGTCAAGGACTGGCCACAACAGTCTCTAAATGTGGGACAAATTACAGCCGTCTCGATCAATTCTTTGGGACAGCCCGTCATATTTCATAGGGCTGAAAGAATATGGGACGAAAGGTAACTGAACAAAGATATGTGTAACGTTTCAAAGTTTGTATTACCTAAATAACGTGAACCCACGATATATGGGCAAGATTTCACAGTAAAGCACTTTATAAGTTTACTAGCTGCTCCGCGCGGTTTCACCCCCGTGGCTCCACTCCTGTTGCCCGTAGCGTGATGAAATATAACCTATAACCTTCCTCGATAAATGGGCTATCTAACACCGAAAGAATTTTTCAAATCGGACCAGTAGTTTCCGAGATTAGTGCGTTCAAACAAACAAACAAACAAACTCTTCAGCTTTATAATATTAGTATAGATGGAGGATTCCTGCCTTTCTGTTCTGACAATTATTTTACTTTCAGCACTTTCAACGAATCTAATGTCTACCAAAACCTGGACAAAGGACCAATTATTGAGGACACTATTTTAGTTCTCGAACCACAAACAGGTTCTGTTTTACACAGCTGGGGAGCTTATGCGTTTTACATGCCCCATGGTTTAACTGTGGACCATCATGATAATGTTTGGGTTACAGATGTGGCTAAACATCAGGTTTTCAAGGTAACGTCCTAATCTTAAACGCAAACAGAAAATTATTAATTGAACGAGATTAACTGTCAAAGTATATTGAGCTTAAAGCTCTCAAAGTAGAGTTAATAATTACATATTTAGAATTACATAGCTAACTTTTAAATTTTCTACCAACTTATCATGCAGCTAGTTAGTTAAATTACACCTACTAAAGAGGAAATACATACTTAGTAACAAGGATTATATTTTCAGTACACTCCAAACAATCACAAATATCCTACACTGACGATCGGTGAGGCGTTTACCGCTGGATATCCCTATAGACGAAGAGTCCTGCTATGCATGCCGACATCCGTTGCCATCGCCACAACCGGAGAAATCTTCGTCGCTGATGGCTATTGTAACAACCAAATCCTCAAATTCAACGCAGCCGGTACACTGCTCCTAGCCATACCTTCCTTCGCAGATACATTCACCTTAAATCTTCCACATAGCGTGACTCTTCTAGAACATTTAGACATGGTCTGCGTCGCTGACAGAGAGAACATGAGAATCGTCTGCCCAAAAGCTGGTTTGAAGAGCTATGCCAAGATGCTCGAACCGGCGACCGTTATCGAGGACCCGACTTTGGGACGAGTTTTCGCAGTGACGTCACACGGTGACATGATTTACGCCGTGAATGGCCCGACCGCTCAAAATATTGCTGTACGAGGTTTTACTGTTAACGCCCTGTATGGTAACATATTGGATTCCTGGGAACCGACTACGGTAAGTTGGTAACTGTAATTACTGGTTTCAATTGAAACGCACAATTCACAAAAAAATCTAGTATTTATTACAAATAATATCTACTGCAGTATAATGTATTAATAAATAAGACAAAATTTCTGTTGTTATAACTTAATGTATTTCCATACATCAGGCATGATCTGCGGCTTTATCAACAATTAAGAGCCACATACATTCTGAAAATTTTATATGTATGTATGTGTACCTATCTATCTTCTATATATATATATATATCTTACTTTCTTCTGTTTACAGGGCTTCACAAACCCCCACTCGCTTGCAGTAACCCGTAATGGATCTCACCTCTACGTCACAGAAATCGGCCCGAACAAAATATGGAAATTCGAGTTAACAGATGTATATGACAGAAAATAAAGCTTAGCCATCATTCCTATATGAAGCTTTAAAACTGATGTAGCGTTTAGAGAATAGGGACCTGCTTAAATGCGAATTAAATTCGCGCGTAGCTATTCCACTTACCTATAATAGTCTGTATCCTATCCACAAATATATTATAGAGGAACAAAAATAAATGTATTCTAGTATGCTGTATGTTTGATATGAATAGGTATTCTTATGGCGTGGGAAATTGCTCAGATAGCTTTTCATTAGTAGGCTAATTTACGCCTCCGTTACTTTATAGGTTTTTCGAAAGTACCAATCAAAAAAAGGTGCGAGCATTTCAAATTACTAGTTATTTATTTGGTAATTTTTTAATGGATTTAATTTTATAAAAAGTAATAAAGCGTTTAGGTACAGTACTTGTATTCGTTTTTTGCCTATTTTGTTACATATAAATATTACAAAAAATATATTTTATCTGGAGTAGGTATAGAAAGAGGCTATATTATAATAAATTGATTGTTATAAGATCTTTTTCTCCTAATATATCTTTAATTAAATGAATAGGTGTTCAACTGTAGAGTGTTCGTAAAAACTAACTATTCTTGTTAAGGCGTATATTGTCGTACACTAATAGATGATATTTCTATTTTAATATAATACAGGTAAATTAGCTTGGAGAAATTTTTGCATATGTAGTGGTGTGTATATTACTCAGATCTTAGAGCGCGTTTCCACTATATCGTTCTGGCCTATACAAAAATGTTTCGATATCCTAACATTACTATTTAATTTTATACTTATTCCTAGCAACACTTTTGTTTTCAATAAAAACAAGTTTTTATTTGAAAGAAAATGGTTTTGACTTTATAAAAAAAAATATATCATTCAATTTTACGTCCTTGAGCAAACGACAAGGCGACTACCGTGAAACAATAAAATATCGTGTCCATAATAATTTGTTTCATAATTAATATTTGACCATAATAATTACGAAACAAAACAAATAAATAAATCGTCACTTGATAGTGGAAAGTGGAAACACGCACAAAACCAGAATAAACCAGTTTACGCTGTCCGCAGGTGCCACGTGCAGTCGTTTGGTAGCGTTAGAACATAAAGCACATTTCATTCAAAAATTATAATTATTATGTACGTAGTTTAATTGATAAATTTTGTATTTGTTGATTGTTGTTATTATTTGTTATTATTGTTATAATATTTGTTGAAGTGAATTACATGTCCCGCAGCCGGAGGCCCCAAATGAAAACTCAGATGTACTTAAAAACTACATTTAATAGCTAAAATGAGACTTTTACACCCATGTCTGCACGATGCAGACCGGAGTTAAAGAATGAATTTATACAGTTTAATAATTATAAAGACGTAAGCTTGGATGCTAACTAAGGGAAATCGCATCCACATTCTATTCCCGTGCGAACGGCGTATTTAGCAGTTTTGTATGAAGGCAGGGCCATAACTAGTGTTTAATTTGTGTGTAAGTGTTGTAACTTTATATTGTTAATTCAATATGGCTCCAGTGTTAAAACATGGTCGAGGCAAGCCTTTGACTTCTCAAACTAAAGAATTAAACTTTAAATGTCGTTTCTTTTTCAGGTTAGTAAATTTTTCATTTTAGTAACATTGTTAATGTAAAAGTTATATGTATGTTAAATGTGCAAATATTAAAATAAAGTCTCATCTTTTTCAGAGGAGAAACACATATAGTTTAATTTAAAATCCCTTATATATACAGGGTTACTTGTAAAACACCGGCAACCTCGCAGGACAAGATAGCTAACATCATAAGTAACAACATTTGTTCTACGACTTTTGATAATTTGTTAGATTTTATTTTCATACAAAAATAAATATTCATTTAATTTTCCGACTGAATATTATAAACTCTACGCCTCCCAAAAATTACGTAAACAAAAAGCGAACGAGAGGGGGAAGGGGGCGTCGCGTCGTCCATCCGATAATTAATAGAACATAGACTTACAAATGTAAGGAGAGTACAATAAAAGTTTAAAAAATCATTTAAAAATAATTTATTGCGTTATGCCAAAAGTCGTAGAACAAATGTTGTTACTTATGATGTTAGCTATCTTGTCCTGCGAGGTTGCTGGTGTTTTACAAGTAACCCTGTATAAAATAAAAACTAAAAATAAAATGTTGTTTTATTTTATTTGCTGACCATACACTACTACAAACGCAAAAATTTCTCCAAGCTAATTTACCTGTAGATGCTTGATTTATTAATACAATTTATTATATCAATATAATGTATCGAGATTTTTCACATTAATACTAATATTGTATAAACAGTATTACCACGTATTATTATTTAGAGCAAATTGATATATCAAACCTATAACTATAAAGAATAATTTTATAGAAAAAGGTAGTATATTGCGAAGGTACTTCATTATATTTAATAACTATTAGTAATTATTCGAATAGATTTAATATTGACTGGGCACATCGACGTCTTGGTCTCTTGGAAGTATTTAAATTATAGGTCCAATCAAATCACGCACAGGATGTACGAAAATGTGTTTTTAGTGTATTCCTCTATGGTATATGGAGTAAATACGTATATGTAGTCATAGATTATGGTTTCTATGCAAATGTTTATGAATGCTTTAGAATTTTATCTCTCCATAAATAGTATTGGAAGCAATGTTATCACAATATATAAAGATTTAATGAAATTTTTGGTAGAAATAAAAATACATATATTTAATAGTAATGAAAATTGTCTTTTAATTATCAAACCACCGGCGAAACTAATAAATTATAATAAACATTCAAATATACAAATAAATAACACATACCAAATAATATTAACATTGACTAATTTACATGTCGGTTTTTCTTTTCTTCATTACTTTCATAAAGAGAACCATATCTGAAATGATAAAAAAATATAATCATAAAAGATAATTGATTTTACTATTGTATATTTTTAATGTAAGCACTTCAGAAGTTTAACATGCCCTTGGGTAATAAACACATTTTTCACTTAAAAAAGTACTCATTTGGACATTACTAGTATTGATATTTTTATTTTATAGCATTCAAATGCTATATATAAATATAATTTTGTAAAGAATAGAAAAAATTCCCTTATGCGGCGGGATTCGAACCCGCGTCCTTCGCTTTTCTTCTTCTGTATTCTTTAAAAATATATAGTACTAGCTTTCCGCCCGCGGCTTCGCCCGCGTTTTCAAAGAAAAACCCGCGTAGTTCCCGTTCCCGTGGGATTTCCGGGATAAAACATATCCTATGTGTTAATCCAAGTTACACTCTATATGTGTGCTAAATTTCATTGTAATCAGTTCAGTAGTTTTTACGTGAAAGAGTAACAAACATCCACACATCCATACATCCATACTTACAAACTTTCGCCTTTATAATAGTATATTAAGATAAGATATAATTTTTTAAAGAACAGAAAAAATTCCCTCACGAGGCGGGATTCGAACCCGCGATTCGAACCCCCTTCCCTTTTCTTCTTTAAAAATGTACTTACTTATAAATATGACCATGACTGCAGCCAACATGAGCCACAACCAGCATTTCCACGCACTGCGACTGTGTTCTTGTAACCTCTCCGATTCAACTTTTAGTGACATTAAGTTCTTATCGGTGAGATCTGATGACTTTTTTAACGCCTGCAAAAATAGAATAGAATGAAAAATTAGTAGCAATTTTACATTTTTTGCTAAAAGCATAATTCACATTTATTTTCTTGATCTTGCTATTCATTTAAATGTAGAATTGTAAGTAATTGCAGGGATAAGCCAACGCTATTTCCCATAAATAATAATTTGAAGAGTGTCTAGTTTTGTGTGAATGATAATAATATTGATTTTTCACTAAATGATTACTAATCTTATAATTTCAAAGGGCAAGTAGCATGCTTAGAATCAAATTTTACAATATTACTTATTATTATTAACAAATCTAAATATTAATTATATAATAGTAATTGTTCTCATTTGAGTAACAAATAAAGAGGACCATCATACCTCAGTATCAGCTTTGATAATTTTGCTGGCAATCTGCGATTGTTCCTTCAAACTTTTAGTGAGAAGCACCATGTTCTCCGCTACTTTCTCTTGCATATTTTGGTGATATTTGAGTAATGAATCAATATCTTCCTGACTGCTGCTGTTACTTGTGAAATTTGGTGCTTTTATTATGTTCCGTTTCCTCAATGTATCATCGCTGTCTTCTGTAAATATGGAAGTAAATTGTTGTAATTTCTAAATTTTCTAAATAATTGTTAAGATTTTTGGATAGTTTAAGATACACTTTACAAGCTAAGAAATCAAATACAGTGGAAACAAAAATACAATGTCTGGTTGTGTACGCATTTATGTATGTATGTTTGTTTCTGTTTCACCAAAAAACCACTGAGCGGATTTCATTAATAATTTGCAATGTAGATATAGAAAACTATACTATATAATGTAGATATAGATACTTAATTCATGCGTGAAACCGCTCAGCAATGCAGTTTAAAATATATCTAATAACATATCAATCATATATTGAAATTAGAATAATACAATTGAAATACACTCACCAGTTCCAAACAATTCAGATCTTAGTTCTAAACCATATTTTGCAACAGTTTTCTGATGAATCTCTTGGGCTGCTGCATCGGCAGACATAGTGGCTGCTCCGTGAGATAATAATTGCACAGCTTCTAACTGGAGAAATAATTAAATTATCATAGTCCATGCAAAAAATATAAATTAAATCAATTGTACAGTAAAACCAGTTTCAAAAATAGACCAAATATGGTATTTACTTTTTTTAGGTAATGTCATATATTATGTACTAGCTTTACGCCCGCGGTTTCGCCCGCGTTATCAAAGAAAAACCCGTTCCCGTAGGATTTCCGGGATAAAACCTATCCTATGTCCTTTTTCGGGTATCAAAATATCTCTATACCGAATTTCATGCAAATTGGTTCAGTAAAGGCGTGATTGAATAACAGACAGACAGACAGAGTTACTTTCGCATTTATAATATTAAGTATGGATATATGTAGTTTGTACTTTAGTATAAACTTACTTTTTCCATAGGGCTATTGAGTGTACTAGTCTGAATCAATCCCTTCAAAAATGCAGCCCTTTTTATATATTCCGGCATATCTTTTGGTGGTTTGCTAGAAAATAATAGACAAAAAAAATTAATAGCTATAATATGTATATTATAAATTGAAATGTTACTGCAGATCTTAATCTTAATACTATTATAAAGGCGAAAGTTTGTAAGGATGTATGGATGTATGGATGTATGGATGTATGGATGTTTGTTACTCTTTCACGTAAAAACTATTGAACCGATTACAATGAAATTTAGCACACATATAGAGGGTAACTTGGATTAACACATAGGATAGGTTTTATCCCGGAAATCCCACGGGAACGGGAACTATGCGGGTTTTCCTTTGAAAACGCGGGCGCAGCCGCGGGCGGAAATCTAGTATAACATATATAGTACTTACTCAGGATTTTCATTTTTTAATTCAGTTATTAATTCCTCTAAGTTTTGCACGTATTGTTTTAGACGACAGTCTTCATCCAAAGATTCATCTTTTGCAATCGATTCACATTTATTTAAAAGTATTCTTACATTTACTTCTGTTCTTGTTCTTGTAGGCAAAGTGCAATTTCCCATTCGAGGATCTACTTGAATTGGCATTTTGGCTCTCAGAATCAATTAAACACAAATGTTATTTTTTGAAT
The DNA here is from genome assembly GCF_061535455.1 of Colias philodice. Lineage (NCBI taxonomy): Eukaryota > Metazoa > Arthropoda > Insecta > Lepidoptera > Pieridae > Colias > Colias philodice. The sequence goes on from NC_143101.1 coordinate 5,283,962, forward strand.
GCTTTCAAGTCTTTAAGGACTTAATCCAAAGAATAATTTATTACATTTAAATTTTAAATTATTCGATATTTTGGAATTGTAAACAAAGTATTGATCCACAACACCTCCAGTCTCCACGTCAAATGTCAATTATCTGTCATCTGTCACTGTCAAGCACAGATGTCGAATTTGTTGTGGATGGGTGAGTATTTGATACTCTTTTTATCAAAAACTATGAACTTATTTTGATGAAACAGAATTTGTAATTAATATTAAAAAATGTTAAGTCATATTATAACAATACTTAAGTGCAGTTAATCCATAATATAAAGATAAATATCTGTGCCTCCAGTGAATAAGGGAATAACTCAAAAACAGCACTTTTCAGGACAGACAAAAAACTATATATCAATACTAAATCTTTATTAATTCAAAATTTTAAGCTTGTATGGGTAAGATATGATGTTAGACTATAGTTTTACATATGAACACATATTGTAACAACCCCATAAATATACTTTTTTCGTGTTTTTTTGTAGTTGTTGCCTTATGTACGAGTACTTCATGGAATAACTCAATGTATTCACATAATTTTTTTTTTACTCTTTGCAATATAACGACTTATGCCCTTATGCACTATGTTCATAATCGCACAACACGACTTATATTATTGCCAGTTTTGGTTTTATAGAAATGATGTGACTTATTATGCTTGAAATTTGTGTACTTTATGACTCAATTGAGGCATTTTAGTGGAAAAACTATGCACGTATCTTGAAAAACGAATGAAATCAACGGGTTTTTTTATCGTTATTAGATAATAAAAACAAAACAACATTTAGGTATTTATGCATTTCACCCTAGAAGTCCAATCTACGTAAATTTGACGTATGAACTCTTCTATATTTACCATCGAATCGCTGCAAAATCCAGAACCAACTTATTAGCCGTCGAGACTTAGCAGTACATAGTTGGCTCATCCCGGTAAATTCCGCCATTTGGTTGTAAAGAGGATGTTGTGCGTCATTTTGACGTATAATAGGGCTTTTCGTAACTTTTAAGATTGTTTCAAATTTTTATTTAGTGATTTATTTGAATAATTTTTTTCAAAGTCTCGTTTCACATGATATCTATAGTATTATATTACTATAGATTGAGTATAAAATGGGATCCAGACAACTTTTATACTAGGACGAAAGCCTTCAATTTTAGTAAATGACGATTATTGTCCTCCGCTGGATTTGGACTTCAAGCAAGGGGATTGGGTGGCTGAAGATGTTGTCCGGAGTAAAACCGAATATGTTATGGGGTTTTGTTATAACCCATGTATAATTGATGAATTGATTGTAAAATAAACCTTTAATCGATCTTTCAATAATACAGTAGGTACTATGTTGTTAATGCTATACAATGTCTCACCAGTCACCACAATGAGTCTAGTCTGTACAGGTTAGCAGGAGACAATCATTGAGTATTGGTATTAAATACGTATCAACTGCGTATTGCGTTTTGCGTTTTAACTATTGTCCTAGTGAAAATTAATCGTCGAATCAATTTAAAATTCGATCAAGTGCGTTCCGTTTCGGAACGCCACAGATAATAAAATATAGATAATAAAAGTGGCAACGCCACAATGTCATGGTGGTATACATTGAGGATACAAGCACTATAAAGAGATAAGAGAAGCCCGAAAACCATATTCCTGTATGTTCAGTTAATACAGGAAAAGTTATAGTTGGTCAGTGGCGATATTTTACGGCATGATATAGAATTTTAACAATTTCTATATCATATAATATCAAAATAATGTAGATAAATAAAGAAAATACAATGAGCCGCAAAGATTTTATGAAAAAATTAAGCACAGATTTGAACGTGCCTTGGATGCAAATACGACTTGTGGCACGCACTTTGAAGAGACTCTACGTGACAATAGCCCAATTTTTTCAAAATATGTGGTACCAGAGTGTCCATAAAATGTTTACGAAAATGCAGGACCAAAGAAGTATCGATATTGCGGATTTTTTTCCTATAAAAAAGGCAAATTACCAAAGCACAGTGGCTAAAACGCTATATAAATACTTTTTTTTATGCGACTATTATAGACTATACTTAGTATTATTGTCTTGATTATTGTAGTTAGATAATTTTTTTTAAAAAAAGATTAAAAACGAGTTATTTTTTAAAAACTTACCCAATTATAAGAAGAAAATATAAGTTTAACATTTTTGTTGGCTTTTTTTAGATGATTCAATTATCGTTCTGTATTTATATAAACAAAGAGTATAATATCATTAAATGCACTTTATAATGTGTTAACTGTATTTTTAATATCTATTGCAAAAAATAGTTAATTTCCATAGAAATATATTAGTATCCCAAGTTAACTGATAAATACCTTTTTTAAAAAATAAAAAGATTTGTTGTTGCAGATTTATTGAAAAAACGATTTAAAAATAATAAGGAATAGTGTGTGTTGTTTCCGTGTAGTATTCAAATTGACCAATAGCAACACGGCATTAATGCCAAACTGTCTCATGTCGTCACTTGAACCAATGACACTAAAAGAGTTGTTCCTTTATGCTCATGTTAGAAAAATGACACAAATGCGTTTATACTAAAATAGTGTTAGGACTGATGGAACAAAATGAATTAAGTCTTTATTCAAAAAGTATAACTACACATACGTCTTTGTGTTCGTGGGTACTTTTGACTCGAGACGAATAGTTCCTTTGCGATTGTCTAAAATGATGGATAAGGTAACTTATACCGTTAATCACACCCTACTTATACCGTTTGGGTCATTCGAAAAAATGGGTTAGGACGCAGCTAGAGATATGACCTTTTGATATGTTGTGTATTTTGACGAGCTGAATCCAATGGTGCAATAAAAACCAAAGGGAATAACTCGTCTTACTCCCTTATTCACTGGAGGCACAGATATATAGTCAAGAAAGTTCTTGCCTGGCCCTCTGAGATCACATATTTTATTTATTTATTTAAAGACGCACCAACAGTAGCTCAAATTGTAACTTAATATAGAATTCATACATAAAATCTTATTCTAAATTGGCACAAATAATACGGAAAAGTGCTAAGGAATTACTTTCATCGGTAAGTACCTAACTAGATAATAATTTTTAAAACTTAGCTAGAGCAAAAAAATGGCGCACAGATTTTGTTCGTGGTGTCTCCTACATACGTAGTAATATTATCTCAATGAGTACTGGCAATCTTATTTAAGGCACCGACTGCCGTGCAACCGAGATTGTTCTAATATTGCCCCTGCGGCAGATAGGTGAGTAGCCAGCTTAAGCAAAGACGTTTACGTTATGTTCAAAGTTCAAACTAACTATGGTAGTGTGATGGTAGATTAGGTGACCGTGAATTTTGTTTGACTTTGCATCATCTCACGAGTTATGTATCTCGAGGAACTGAATAAAATTAACATTTTCTTTTTCTTTGTTTATTTGCTAATAGTTTTGGAAAATACATTACTTACGACGGCCGTACACGGACCGCTTCAAGCAGTTGAGACATAAGGCTTGTAGCCGCGACCGCGCGGTGAACTATGGACAATCATTCACTGCCATACATTGACTGCTCGAGCCGTCGCGACCGCTTCAAGCCGTCAACTGCGCGGTTCGTACCGACAGCTCGAGCAGTCCACGACCGACAGCTCGAGCCGTCCGTGTACGTCGCTCAGCCGTTAACTGCTCGAGCTGCCCGTCTACGGCCGCTCTTACATGTTTATTTAAAAATTATAAATAAGAACAAATAAGTATGTAATACAAAGCAATGTTAGATTCCCTTATATGAACTCCGCCTATATATCCGTAAAAAAATAATTAAGTTTAAACACTGGCTATATATTAGGTGTCGATGTAGTCAATTGGCTTTAATATTTTCGCCTTTGGAAATATTATCTTGTGTACTCTTTTCTTGTGTGTATACAGAGAAGCATTTTGTCGGAACGTTACCCCACACACATTGCAAGATAAAGGTCGATCTCCACTATGTATTAATTGGTGCTCATATAGGCTCTTATTTGTCTGTGGACAAAAAAAATAGATAAGTAAGTAGGTAATTTAGAAAGCAGGAAAAATAGGTATAAAATTAGTCTTTATTTATAAAAGGATAAAAGAGTATTAAGAGATTTGGCTGATTGTGTAGAACAAATTGTATTATATGAAAAGGATTTACATAATATGGATACTTATGGCAACACATTGTTCAAATAATAATAATCAACGGGTATGTAGGTGATGCATGTCTTCTTTAAAATTAAAACTAATAATATCCCTTACGCCGAAAGTTTTCCCACATATTTGACACACTTTATTTTTGGGAGTTGCAGGCATACCATCGTGAAGGGTTTTCACGTGTCGTTTTATACTGCTGCGTGTAGAAAATAACTGAAAGTAGCAAATAATAATTATATTTAACTGTACCTAAAATCATAATAAAAGTTAAGATTTCTAAAGAAACACAAATTTCGAGTGGAACTAGTGTATTGCGTGTTTCTTTAAAAAATCTCTACTATAAAATGCAGTTCCATCTAGAGGTAACAATACAAAGTCATAATAAACGATTAATTCACATTATATCAGTTAATAATAATTAATCTACTGTTATACGTAACTTTTGGTTTAATATTTTTGTGGATGAATACCTAGTTGTCACTGTTTCCTGTTAGAACATGCTTAGCTGTCGAATACTATAAAATGCCGCCTACTACCTAGGAGCTCAGACGTTGTTTATACGACGTTTGACCCAACTACCCTCACTTTGCTAATAGTCGTTGACTTGCTGTGATTTGTTATGAACTGTCTACATCAATTAAGCAGTTGTGTAGAATCACAGTAAATTCTTATTAGATTCAAACTAATATAATGAACCCAGCGCCTCGTGTAATTTCTAAAACTTTGTATTTCTTTATCGTTTTTTCCTTAGGGCAAAGTCGGTGACCTTTTTTACCCGACTTCAAAAAAAGGAGGAGGTTATCAATTCGGCCGGTATGTTTTTTTTGTATGTACACCAATTACGCCGAGGTTTCTGAACCGATTTACGTGATTCTTTTTTTGTTTGATGCGGAATAGGTTCGAATTGGTCCCATAAAAATTTGATTCGGGTAGGCCCAGTAGTTTTTATTTTATGAGCATTTTTGTCTGATCTCAATGAATTATTGAAATCTAGCATGTAACTTTGATTCACTTCCCGATTACCGATTGAGCTGAAATTTTGTATACGTATGTAAATTGGATAGCGATGAAACATTATCATGACATAGAGCTGATTTGATGATGGAATCGGAAGGGACTCAGTGATTAATAGACTCAACTTTATCGAGTTTGGGCTCGTTTGATTCGTGTTGAAAAAAATCCACTAAAAAGTATTCCGTTTTTGAAGTCTGCTATTTTTAACGTAGTTATTTTTATTGAAGAAAAGAATTAATATAAGTTTTGAAATCACTTTTGTTAATATAGTTTTTTTATAGTTTATCGAACCATTTAGAAAATATGTACGACGTACGAGAGTTTGATTAGAAAGGTTTTACTATTCAGCGTCACCAATCTATGATGGATATTTTCAATTGATTTTAATTTAAAATGAGTTTTATTCGTCGAGTCTATAAATTATGTCTCATGTTAATTTTGCAATGTCTGTACCTTGTTACATATAGTACACTTGTGTTGCGTTTTCCCCAAATGCTGGCTGTGTATGTGATCTCGAATATCCACCTTGGATCGGAAACCTTTTCCGCAAGTATCACAAATAAACCTGCAATAATATCGTGAGTATTCATAAAAATAATGGAAATGACATGAACCTGTATCCAACATTAAAATATTTACGATTAATGAATACTTGATAATGATCAAGTATAGTTAAATAAGTATTAAAATACATAAATTGAATGCATTGAACATTTGTATAAAGAATATATCCAGAAAAAATTAATCACTCATTTTTTTATAAATTACCACTACTTACCTAAGTATTATTTTATCTTTGGCATGTGCTTTCGTATACTTCAAATGGTTATCATAAGTGGCTCTAGACACAAATTTTTTCTCGCAAAGCGCACATTCGTAACTCTCTCGCTCAGAATGTATTTGAACGTGCGTATACATTACATCTGCGCGGATAAATTTGCCACATTGCGCGCATTGTTCTTTAGGTATACCCGCGTGGACTCTAAGAAAAAGAAAATTGGTTGTGAGTTGTGACAAATATATTTCAAACATTGATGTAGGTACCTTATACAAAAAGACTTACAATCAAACTCAAAAATTATCCGATACAAAACTCTATTCATGTATTTAAGACAATCTTTTTTACGAGCGATACATATGAATTTCAACTTGACTTTTTGACAACAAGTTAATATTTATGTTAATGTTAGTCTATTTGAGTTTATTATGAGAATGATTTCAAATTATACGGGATCAGACTTAGTCCACGCAGTCCCTAAGCGAATTCAACAAGTAAAAATAGATGAAAAAATAAAGTAACTTAACTACTATAGATTATTTTCAGTGACTTACCGTTCATGTTTTTTCAAATTACTTTTATATAAAAATGCTTTCCCGCACTTAGAGCACCTATGGCCCTCTCTGTGCTGCTGCAATATGTGTTTGTAGCGCATATTTGATGATCTAAAAGTTTACATTTTATAAAAACTGTTTTTTTCTTATATAGTTCATATATCTATACTTTTATCTACTTATGCCTATTTATGTAGTAACTACTTTTTACTGAAGAATAATTATTGGAAGTTATCTAGCACATATACAGCTCAATACACATATTAGAAAACAATACTTACTCAAAATATTGACTACACTGTGGGCATTTATAGCCTAGAGCAGTAGGCTTATCACGAAGAGGCTTGCTTAATCTTGGCCTTGAACCAGGATTTTTTGTTACAGGTGTCCTTTTTATCTGAAAGTGTTTCTCATGATGTTATCTACCAAGGAAATTGAAAGCAGACCTATGAGATGATTTTTATTAATGAAATTATTAAATTTAACACACTTAGTATTTAAACATTATTCATAAAGTTTCTCCAAACAATTAGTTTAAAGATATAAAATAGGTGGTGCAAGAAGTTACCACTTTTTTAATAAAAAAAAAGTATCTTACTGTTTATATCCCAGCAATCATTAACATTTGCTACACAAAATATAGGTACAATGTATTAAAAAAATTTTGAGTTTACTTACTTTTATGCCATGGAAGGACATGAGGTGCCAGTATAAAACATTTTTATTAAATAAATCTTCATTACATAAATTACACTTGTAGTATTTGGAGTGTTCATTTTTGTGTACTTTTAGACGAGTCGTCTTAAAATACTGGAAACATTGACTGCATTTCTCAAAGTCTGGCTTCTGAAATTTGATAATTAAATAATTGTTAGGGATTCTGTTTCAGACAGTTTAATATTTTTACAAACTCAATATAGAACTGTGGTTAATAACAACAAAACCCTTTATCCTATTTTGACCTCTTTTATTATTTATTATTATACAATTTTTTATAGTTAAACAAATTAGGTTTTGAAGACAAATTTACAATGGACTTACATTGGTGTGTAATTTATAATAATGTTTTTCCACAATATTTGCAGTTCTAAATGCTTGAACACAGAGGTCACACCTATTATATGCCTCAATATAACTTCTATTCAATTTCTTTTTTTCTTTTAGCGACTCTATTTCATGTTCACTTGCTTTTATTTGTATATAACATTCCTTACTTTCTTTATCACTAGAAATAAGATTGGCGCTAATTAGATGAAAGGTAGAAATGTCTTCTTCAATATCATCTGTTTCATTTAAACATTTATTTGTGTCTTCAATTTTTATTCTATCCTCTGATGAAATTATATCTACATTTCTGACATCACCAGATATTGTTTCATCGGTAGAATTTATAATAGTATTATCAAATTGATTGTTTAATGATTTTTTTTCTGAATAATTCTCACAGTCTTCTAACCTATCTATAGTATCAAAATCAGCTTCTTTTTTTAAGAATATATCTGGACTACAAATAATATAATTGTCTGTTGAGTCATCGGAGTTAAATACATGAGTGCAGGTGTTTTGATGAAATTTTGTTAGCTGAGACAGAGATTTTCCGAGTATGTTAATCTGAAAAGTGATTCATAGCTCAATATTGTAATAAATGAAAAATATATGCTTGAATATGAATTTGTTAAATAAAAATATTATCTGTACTCACTGCAATAAAACCATTGGTCATCAATGACAATTTTTTCTGTGATAAACAAGCCTGCTTTTTAAAGCTAATTTGTTTCTTGATCACAGCTCTGCATTCCCAACAAACATGTAAATTTACAATATCTTGTAAGAATCCTCTCTGAAAAGAAACAATTTATTTTGTAATTAACTACCTACCTACCCATTTTTGAAAAAACAATCTCTTTTTTTCAAGTTGATACGATATTTTTGTAGTGATAGTAGCCGGTAATAAACGTTGATTTAAAAAGACCAAGCCAATGTTTCAAGATCAATTCAATGGGTAAATTATAATCATAAATACTCACGCTGTATACCTCAGGATCCGACGACAGTAAATAATATAAATAATTTACCCCGTCGTTAATTTTACATAGCTGAAATAGTTTTCTGTCAGTACATAAGCAAGTACAACAAATCTGTTTTAGAGATAATTCTGATAAACCATCCATTTTACGTTAATAAAACTAGTCTATTTAATAACACATTTGAATGAAATTATGAATTAAACAAGGACTTGTACAAGGACAAAGAACATTTTTATTATTGTTGATACAATGGATACAATGTCAAATTGCCTGCTCAATGCTCATTGCTCATGGCATTGCCAAATGCCAATTGCCATTTCACAGATAACTACCTATATACTTATATATACATACATATTATAGTCAGAATTTCTCCGTGTTTTCCAATTACAGCACTAGAGCGCATTATGCGGCATAATGCTTAACGTTGAATGTTCAATGTTCCAACTACAGCAACGCTTCGCACAATCTTATGCACTCTTTTATTATGTAATGCGCGTGAATTGATGCGTGCAATCGATTTATCGAAAAAATTTTAAAGCCATAGAGTAAAGTAGTATAGATTGTCTAATCTAAAAATGAACGCCCCTCCACTAAACTTAATTGTTTCAATGTGTGAGGACAAATAATTATTGAACCACTTTATATGTGTGCGCGCGTCGATTCTACTGCAAACTTTGACACTCGCGCACTGATTTGTCAACTAATCGGGCGATCAGTTCAGGTGCCTAGCATTGTATGGCGGGGAGAGGCGCGCTATGTACGGAATGACACGTCCGTTCTGTCGTGCATCGCGTCATTTATGCACTAGTTGGCCAACTGGTCCTGTCGTTCGGGCATGGACGGGACTGGAGGACTGAACGACCAATGAGGCAGACCAATTTGTGTGTATTGCGTCTATACACGTACTTTGAATGTGAGCGTAAACACAGTGGAGGGGCGTTCATTTTTAATGTATCTACAGACGCTCCGATTTGGTTGGTGCCAACCATATCGGAACCGACAAGGCAACCATTCCAACATTGCTACAGATTGTCCGACGGTTGGCCTTCCAGCTGTCAGTTGACCATAGAGTAATATGTCAGTTGACCATAGTACGAAGAGAATGGGCTAAATTCTACTATAGAAATAGAGAAAATTACAGTCATATGCGGCTCTTACAACTTATTTTTTAAGGTTTTTAATGTAGCCGCACTGTCAATTTTTTTTAATACTTCTAACATAATAAAATACGCTTGATTTCTGGCATCTCTATTTGCGTAATCTTTGTTACTTAAGTCCCACAAACAGGGAAAGTCTTTATATAGTTCCAGCAATTTTATTAATATGTCACGTTCGGTGACCGTAACTCCCTCGGCGTTCATGTTGACGTCCTACACCGGCGGCGTTGCGAATGTGAATGAGCCAATTACCTATATTACTCTATGGAATGAGCCGATTTGGTCGGAACAAAGCTTCCAGACGTTCCAATTTGGTTGGATCGGATAGGAAGTTGGTTTGGTCGGTATTGCTGGCGCATCCGACCACGTCAAACCAATATTAATAATAATTATGTCGGACCGACCGCTCTCTACACTTTCCGATTTGGTCGTGGTCGGATGGTTGGCACCAACCAAATCGGAGCGTCTGTAGATGCTATTAGATTAGACAATCTTTACTGTGGTTTAAAGCTTTCGTTTCATTGTAGTTTTTTCGAAATAAATTGTCTTAAAAAAATAAATTTAAGTATGGATGAAGGTACAAACATTGAAAAAAATATTAGGTAATGAAATAATCAAAATCCAAATTACTTAAAATAACCGTAAATATTTTTCAACCAATTATTATGTAGGTACTTATACTACTTTATTTACACAATAATGCGGTTATTGCTAACTCTATGAATTTTTTTTTTCAACACTGAACTTAGCGCAACCTGCTGGTGCGTTTCACGTTCCAATTAAGCATCAGCATTGTGCGCCACTTTACTTAATGATCTAAGGCGCGGGTCAAACACAAGCGGCGCGGGCGCGGGCGTGCCATAAGCGCACCTCTTGAATCTGTTTTGCACCACGTCCTTCTTATACATTTTGTATGAAAGAATTTTAGAAAGGCGTCGAGACGGCACGCCACGGTTGTGCCGCCTTTCCAAAGTTATTTCATACAAAATGCCAATAGCGCACCCGATGCACGCCGGCAGTGCGCCCGATGCGCGCCGCGCCGCTTGTATATGTCCCGCGCCTAAGGCCACTGAGTCGCAACTCGCATTATGCTCTGTAATTGGAAAACAGCCGCCATTTGCCGCATTGGCATTTGGGCTTTGGCAGATAATCTGTAATGTTGCCTGCCCGTGCATATTTATTTGCACAGTTTATTTGCCATCTTTATTGCCAGAATATGAATAATTTAATAGTAGTAAGTATAATAGAATAGCTGTGGAAATTCTTGAAATACTGAAGATAGCGAATTTTGTTTAAAAGAAACATTCCTTTATTTTTCAAAAGAAATAGAACTGCATTCAAAGATTTTCGAAAATTCACTTGCTTCGAACGGGAATCGAACTAAACTTTTAAAAATGACCCATTTTATGGACCATTTTCCATGTTTCCCCAACAGGCAACAAGAGAATAAAAAATAACCAAAATTATTGCAACAAAGTTCAGTGTCAGCTCCACCGATACAGTATAAATAAGAATTAACACTATCTATGACTCTTTTTGTGATCAAATTTTCCCTTAACTTTTATGTATTTCAATAGGTGTATCTCAAAATAAAATAAACTTAGAATATTATATTTTTATTGTGCCAAAAGATATAAAAAATTACGATTTAGGAGGTTGTTTCTTAGCGGCTTCAGCTTCAGCCTCACTCTTTTCAAAGTCTGCTATGAGTTTTTCCACTTCAGTGCTGGTCAATACTCTGATTACAGTTTTGTCATCTTTCCTTGTCAGAGTCGCCATTTCCACTGAAATATTAATAATTAAATGACTAAATAAGAACAGAGATTATAAATAGATGAGACTGATTGTTACTTTTATTTTTTTATATTCTGTAAATATTAAAGAAAATGATTAAGATTAATGAATTCACATTTACAAACACTAGTCTTTGGCTCCACTCATAGTCTAACATTTGTAAAAGTATCTTTTTGTATGGATTACGAGGGCATTGTGAATAATTGTTTCCATATGTTATGCTGTTAAGGAATAATGTAAGATACCTTTTTCAGGAGTCAACTTGGTCATGTCCAATGTCTTGCTCAGAACCTTGATCGCTAGCGCTTGGGCTTCAGCTAAAGTGGTTTCATTTTCCTTGTACTCCTGTTTGAGACTTGACACAGCAGCCTATAAAACATGTATCTGAATATATTTCCATACCTACTTATTTCAAACATAACTAAGAATAAAAAATTTGAATACACTTATAATAATTTGGGAGGATGTAAGGTTATTCTACTTCATAAGAAATATTTGTTTATTTATTTATTTAGCTAATCAAATCACAGAGATAATGATGAGACTCACAAGAATAAGTCAGGTATATGTGTAAAGATATTCAATTAAATTGTTGGTCGCTACATAAAGATAGACTTTGATTAATTAATTTATTATTATGGAAATATGGTAACCATTGTCATAATTAATAGAATTTTCATTAAATACAAATTTCGATTATAATATCACAAAAAGATCTTACAGCACTGTTGTTTCCGATGCAGGTGGCTTTCCATCCACCATAATTACCGCTAGGGTCAGACTGGTAAAGCTGATAGCCATAATGCTTATCCCAACCCATGTAAAGAATTGAGACACCAAAAGGTCTTTTACCTGAAATATAATTTAAGTTTGAGAAAATCATTATTGAGTGATTTCTAGATTCATAATAATAGCCACTAATAAGGTATTTTTTCAATTGTAATGGCTTAAATCAAAATTTTTAATGAAGAGAATAACACTGCTTATTAGATAAATCAATAATTAAACTCAATTTTATTTTTATAAAGAACAAAAAAATTTAAATACTTGGTGAAATATATTTTCAGTCACCCAGTGTGTAAACATAATGTTCAGTTTGTCAGTCTTAAATTAGTAAATAGTTTCTTGGATAAAACTTTACCTCCATATTGTGTGTAAGCTTGTTTCACATCACACAACCAGGAAACCAGCTGCTCACAAGGTATGGATTCGCCATACTGCAGGAGATATCTCTGGGCTATTAACCTCAGTTCATTTGTCAGCACATTCGCATCAGAAGTAATACCGGCGACTGAGCAAACCATATCATCATTGAGCTTGTAGATTTTCTCTGAGAAGAAAACCTCATCAAGAAGTTTGTTAGTGTTTCTCCTTTCAGCTGCTAATAATATTCCGTCTGTTGCCAAGATGCCAAGAGATGTTCCTGCGTGGCTGATAGCTTCCATAGCATATTCGACTTGATATAGACGCCCTTTAAAACAAAAATTTAGGTTTATTATTTTAAGTGTAACACCAACTAATTTTTGGATTATCTATTTATACGATTATCCTGTGTTTAAAAGCAAAAAATTTAAATCACATAATGTTGTACAAAAATTTTCAACCCACTAAGTTCGTAAGTATTCATGCAGCATAATAATAGTAGGCATGCAAAAAGTACTAAAAACAAAGAAATTTACCTTCTGGCGAGAATATAGTTGTTCGAGTATCATAACGGCGGGCCTATTAAAACAAAACAGCATTGGATTAACATAGAACCTATAATTTACAATAAATTTAATAATTGTTGACTTCAATGACCAAGCAATAACTTGCTAACCTAATGACCAATAAATACAACATTTTCCAGGGACATCTTTGTATTTTATCAATAACATAACTTACCATTTTGGTTTTTTGAAGATATTAACAGTTTAAATCAACAATGATGTGTATTTTAAGATAATGTCGCTTTGCTATCAGTTTGAAAACAGCTTCTATAAAATTATGCCGGACGGTGACAGATCACAGAAGACATTTATGCATGACAGGTAAATTTTGATTTTAACGTAGCGTTCAGAGACAGGCCTTTAGTATGAACAAATGCGTTCAATATTAATTGTAATTGCTTGTTTTAATTTTTTCATTCATTGCTTATCATTTAAATTTTATTACTTTTCAGTTTAATTTTGGGGTATGTAACTTTAAAAATATCGCAAACTATAGTCGTACATTATTAACATAATTTTTTCATACTACAAAGGAGTCAAGATTAATTCATGCAGAAGCTTTATTTTTTTTTAATTTGTAATAAAACTGGTTTGAAAGACATTGTGTTTGTTAGAAAAAGATAGGACGAAGTACATATTCTTAATTTAAATGGCTTATTAAAAAAAAATGAATAAAGACATTAAAGATAATATTATAATGCGCCATTTAATTGCCATTTTTTTCTGAAGAAGACTTTTAACTTTAAAACAATGTTTAAAACCAGAAAAGTGTTTGTTTTTTCATTTAAATATGTGAAGAATTTGTTGAAAAGGTATGTTTAACATCTTTTACTTTCTATCTTTTAAAAAAATTTTATACACGGATCTTTGTTTTAATAAAATTATTAAGGTTGCAATTTGATATTTTATAGCGTTTTAGCTATAGAGTTACGTACTTACGTAGAGGAGTAGCTAAAAATAAGAGAAATAAACAAAGACATTTTATTTAAAAAACATTTTATTATAAATTTTCCAACATATTCTGTTCACTTATTCTACTTTATATTATTATACAACAATAACAATACAAGTAACGGTTCACAATACGCTTCACTTTATGTACTTGTCAACATTCCAGCACTAGACAACATTGAACATGAAAATTACGTAAAGGTAGAATAGATACTTTTATGATTTTATTATAGCTGAATCTGTAAAGTAAAAATCAATACTAGTTACATTCCTTGGCAGTCGGATAAACACATATAAATACATTTTTAGAGTTAGTTATTATTATTATTAGCACACACTTTAAAAGGTAACTAGTTAGGTATAAGGAAGCGATTATTATATCGAAGCGATTTAATTTTTTGTATAGATTTTACTGAGCTTTCTATAAAAGTAAATTATTGATTATTATTCTACCTTTACGCAAGAACTCGCAGAACAATTTTTAAGTGAACTAACAAACTAAATCCACGCGTAACATTTTAAACCAAAATTGTTATACGTAACACCAAATTACGAATAAAAATTTTGTTATAAGGCTTACAATTACGTACTTAAAAAAGCGTGTTAATAATAATTAATTATAAGTTGGTAATAAACATAAACATTTTTATGATATGGATTGGAAGCAATTGTAATATTTTTAAGTGTACAGTTTTATTAAGGTGGACTTCAATAAAAAATAAGTCACCTTTAGAGGGTAGGTACATGTAAACAGTAACAAAAGGACCTACGTTCTACCCTCACAATAACAATATGTAAGTGTAATTTAGTGACAATAGAAACGTTTAAAAAATGTTTAATATTATTCAGATTAATAAATAATCCTGCTTAATATAATATAATAATTACATTTATTTTAGACATAAAAAATAAATAAAAGGAAAAACTAAATCGTAAATACCCTAA
The DNA here is from genome assembly GCF_061535455.1 of Colias philodice. Classification (NCBI taxonomy): domain Eukaryota; kingdom Metazoa; phylum Arthropoda; class Insecta; order Lepidoptera; family Pieridae; genus Colias; species Colias philodice. The sequence goes on from NC_143101.1 coordinate 5,299,075, forward strand.
CAATTAGGCCGTGCTATCCCCATCTGTCGATCCGTCGACTTCGACTAGTCATAGACCCTTTCTAGTTGTCGAAATTAAATTTACAACTGGTTGTATAAGAGTGTACACCAAAATCATAACAACGAAAGTTATTAACGCGGTAGAAAGCGCTCCCTGTGACGTACTAAAACCGACACTATTGAAACCTATAATCATTGTTACAAGTCCCATAGTTATCGCACTCATTCCGACAGCCATGTGAACTATCTTCACTGGATTGCTTCTTAGCAAAAGTCGCACCTTTGACGAGAATAACGCTATAATACCTGATATAAAACTTAAAATTGTGAAGGCTAGAGCGATGACACCTGAAATTAACAAAACCAACATTAGTGATTAGGCAATTGAAATACATATATATGTTACGGCTAAAGGTAGGTGAGAACATAAACTTAAGATTAGCCGGCTAAACTTAGGTTTATTTTCGACGAGGTGTTAATGTTAGTTTGTTCTATCTTTAGCCGGCTAAACTTAAGTGTAACCGCAGGCCCGTGGCTAAAAATGTCGGGGTGGGTAGATTTGGTTACTATAATACATGTAAGGAACAGGGCGAGTGTTTTCTGGCACTTCGCCGGCTGCTGCCGCAGCACGCTCGCTGCGCTCGCTCGGCTCGTGCGGGTCTTAAGAGTTCTAACCTAACCTAACCTAGCCACCAGCTTTCTGCCCTGAGTCGGGGTGGGTAGATTTGGTTACTATAATACATGTAAGGAACAGGGCGAGTGTTTTCTGGCACTGTGCGGGCCCCTCAAGCCCTCCACCGGCCCGGCGCTAACCAAATCTACCCACCCCGACATTTTTAGCCACGGGCCTGCGGTTACACTTAAGTTTAGCCGGCTAAAGATAGAACAAACTAACATTAACACCTCGTCGAAAATAAACCTAAGTTTAGCCGGCTAATCTTAAGTTTATGTTCTCACCTACCTTTAGCCGTGACATATACATTTGGTGAATATGTTTCAAAGAAAAGTGTAGCCAACAAGCTTGAAGCTTTTGAAGATATAACAAATTTCTTTTACCGCTTCATCAACGTCATTTTGGAACAAAATGAGAGAATAGCCTTTTAATGATTACAAATCTAGAGCCTTCTATAACTTTTCTTATTTTATTAACTATATTGTACCTACTTCAAAAAATATTCATTAATTATTCAATTACGGTGATTTCTCAACCACTTTCCTTTAATTTTTAAAAATTATAGAAAATGTTAGTCAAATAATAATCGCAACAGAGAAATTGCCATGAAGAATAATTTTCCCATGCTCTATGAGATTCTCGATATTACAGCATAACAACACTTCACCAATTATCTCAATTTCTAGTCCACATAAAATTTCGTAAATTGATAGTAGTATCACATGTCATAGATTGCTCATAAGTGCGTGCTGATAAAAATCTATGTCCTTACCGCATATTCCGTGAGCTGTATTTACTTGCATATTAACATGTGCTAATCCCAAGAAGGTCCCAGCTAACACGAATATAGAGCCAAGAACCTGCAGACATCCGTGGACTATTCGTTTGCTATCTTTGCTCAGTTGGAATGACCAGGCGTTGTGTCTATGAAGAGTCAATACTGATTCGACTAGGAACAGTTGATACTGAAATGTTTAATTAATCTTAAATTGTGTGTTTTATTGGATAGTCCACAATTTTATAAAAAAAAATATGTTTTTTTTAGATAGATATTAATCTTTTGAGTAGGTAAGATAGGCTCTTGGATCTGTCAGGTTTAGTAAACGGAAATATTATAAATATTTCTCAAAAATTTTTTTGTTAAGTTATTTATTAAGTTATTTGATAATAAAACCAAAAAAAGGTATTCCAATTCATTGCTTTGTAAAAAAAAAAAAATATTTGTAAATATAAAATGTACATACGCCCGTGCCAGCAAATACGATGTGCAGTTGAAGGTTCGTAATTGTCCCATCCGCATTAGAAGTAAGCGCATAACGCCACACACAAAACACTACTATAGCGATCTGCATATGATGCAGCAGATTCACAAATTGACATATCGCAGTCCAGGCTGAGGTCCAGGATGAACCATATATTTCACCACTTTCTTCGTCATAGGCAGCTGGTGCCCGCGTCACTTCGGCTTGGTACGGAACATGCTCGCGTACTTCGAACATTTCCACCTTTTGAATTGACTGCTGGCTCGTACTAGGTCGATCCATTATTTTCGATTGCTTGGCAATATTATACACCCTACGGACCGTTTTCTATTCTACGTACACTGTGACATGGACACTTCACGGCACAAGTACTGACTAAACGTGGAGCAGTATTAGGGATATTGATACTCTTATAAGATAACGTTCAGAGTTCGAACATTTTTGCTATATCTTCACCATATTGACAGGTTGAAGATTAGAAGCTTGTGTAACAATGTGATAGTATGAGATGAGATACTACATATTTGGCGGATTATCTTAGATGTGGAAGTGTCGAAATGGCCAAGTTAAATTGTTGACCCAAATTTTGCTCACTGGGTTTGGGAAAATACCTACTCTTCTACTGCAAACGTAAAAACCATAATGGATTTTGTGTCCAGCGAACCACTTCATCGTAGAACTAACTCACATTATCTTAGCAAAAATATATAAACAAATAAAAAGTTGCGTTTTTAATAGTTTACTTACCTACCTTATATATATGTCACGGCTAAAGGTAGGTGAGAACATAAACTTAAGATTAGCCGGCTAAACTTAGGTTTATTTTCGACGAGGTGTTAATGTTAGTTTGTTCTATCTTTAGCCGGCTAAACTTAAGTGTAACCGCAGGCCCGTGGCTAAAAATGTCGGGGTGGGTAGATTTGGTTAGCGCCGGGCCGGTGGAGGGCTTGAGGGGCCCGCACAGTGCCAGAAAACACTCGCCCTGTTCCTTACATGTATTATAGTAACCAAATCTACCCACCCCGACTCAGGGCAGAAAGCTGGTGGCTAGGTTAGGTTAGGTTAGAACTCTTAAGACCCGCACGAGCCGAGCGAGCGCAGCGAGCGTGCTGCGGCAGCAGCCGGCGAAGTGCCAGAAAACACTCGCCCTGTTCCTTACATGTATTATAGTAACCAAATCTACCCACCCCGACATTTTTAGCCACGGGCCTGCGGTTACACTTAAGTTTAGCCGGCTAAAGATAGAACAAACTAACATTAACACCTCGTCGAAAATAAACCTAAGTTTAGCCGGCTAATCTTAAGTTTATGTTCTCACCTACCTTTAGCCGTAACATATATATATTATAGATGGCGCAGGATAGAGTAAAATGGAGGCTCTTATTGTCGGAGGCTAAGACTCACTTTGGGTCCCTGCGCCACTCCAGTAAGTAAGTAAGTAAGTATATATATTATATTTAAATAATTAGAATTCGTTTGTTGGAGGGGAGAAAATAATCTTATAGGTAACCGTAAACATATACGAAAAAAATTACCAAACGAGAAAATAAACCAAAAAACTACAAATCGTCTGAATATTTGTAAAAAAATGTAAATTCAATGGTCCTATCAGTTATTCTCAGTTCAATGTCATCATAATATCACATTGCATTAAAATTTGTTTTAAAATGAAATTGTAATATACGAATTCAAGTAAGAAAGCAGACAAGTCGAGTAGGTACTTAATAATACTACATCTACTATATAAAAAGTTTTAGCTCGGCTACTCTTCAAAAGATGGCACCACGTATTCATATTCATATTTCATAAATATGATTTTAATTACGTTGGCTGTCAACTGTATTTTATAGTTAATTCAATGTATTGAGAATTGATATTTAATGGATACAAACATGTTAAAAGAAAATATAAAGTGTTATTCATGTTGCTTAACAATCTGGAATTGGAGACATTTATCGGAATTTCATAGTTATTTCGAATAAGTCGGAAAAGATAAAACAAAATGTGTACGATGATAAGAAATAAAGGAGATATTTTATTTATATCTACAGTCTGAATCAAAAAGGTATTTTCGATGGGCAAGGTCATTTTGGAATTAAATATAGAGGGTTAGTAAAATTTCCGTAAATTCATATTTTAACAACAATAAGTTGAATCCTTACATTTAAGCATTAAGACAAGACAAAAAAATTACCTAATTGTAGGTAATTGTTTTGTCGCTAGCAATTTAAAATATTATTGGTATCGGAAACGTTTCCACTCGGATAGTCATTTGCAAAATGTGAATATAATAAATTATAAAGCAAAAACGTTCCAAATTGTTGAATATTCAACAACGTTACAGATTTTGCGGATCGCTCCGGGACTGAGAATCAAAGATTTTGTATTCAACAATCTTAAATCTATTAATTTTCATCAGTGACAAATACCTAATATAACAATAAGAAAAGTATAGCTATTAATTATAAGAGCTTGAAAGATACCGCGCTGGAGTGATAGAGCCCGCCCTCCAATTAATGAGGGAGTTAATTGATTCTCACCTAAGGCAAGATATTAATCGGGATTTTACTAATTTGTCACCTTATTATCGCTTTAAAATAATAAATTTACATAGTTTCGTGTATTTTTGTAGCATTTGCTTACTCATTAATATCTTTTGTATCAATTTTAAAACGAAAATAATAATTTATCATGATAATATCGTCTTACTGTACTAAAACTTAGATATAGTTGAATTTAGATGTCCAGTGCTCTTCCCAAGTGTAGACGATAAATCGATTGTCCGCAACTACTCGATTCATCGTTTAAAGCCTTTTTATAATGATTCTGATTTATAGTCTATACTGCGTCTATCGACACGCGAAACGATATTTCGTTTAGTAGAGCTAACGTTTTAATGCTTGTCTATTGTTATTGACTATAAAATGCTCGTTAAAAGCGCATAAAAAGTGTATATTTCATACATGAAATCGTTACATTTCAATAAATGAAAAATCTTAATTTAAATGTGTTTAGATTAAAATATTAAGACTATGTTATTAGGCATTACGAAAAATAATAGGAGTTTTGATATGTTAATTTTTGCTCTTACTACTTAAATTCCTTCAAAGTCGAAAAGGCATCGCTTGTACTAAAACGTAAAAACTAAGTATACAACGACATCATTTAGAAGGATTAAAATTGACGTCATAACTTCTAAAAAAGAACATGAAATAAAATACAACTACCCGCTGTAAATCACACTCGCATACACCTCACGTCATTCCCATACTTGTTATTATAAATCGCTGGTCGGCATCCACTACACTCGATTATTATCATTACATTTATCACAGGAACGCGATGCGCTGGCGCACGTGTTCTACGATGCTCCATTTCCTGTTTAATCAAAATATACAGTGAATTTCGAGCATTTTATTTATGGGACGTTTCTTATTTGTGTTGATTGAAGAAGAAAAAAAAATTGGTATTGAACTAGGTAGTCTTGTAAAATTTATCAAATAAAGCTGTTTATTTAAATAAATTACTATCGCACATTATTTTACCTGTATTGAGCATAAAATTAACACTCCTGGCTAAATAGCTACTTACCGTTGCGTTAATAGGGTTGTCAATTTAGTCTTTTGAAATGTACCCCATTACCTACTTACTGTTAAATTATCATTTTACTATTTTGACATAGAGCAATAAAATTTAACATTTCTCTATAACTGTCCGAGCATGAATGGAAATTATTTCCAAGTATTGGAGGTGTTTTAAATTAAATTCCGTTTAGGTGTAATTATAAGCGCGTCTAACAGCGCTGTCATAAAGCTTGTTGCGCACCGCGGTGAGAGTCCACAATCAATATAGGATTTGCGACTAGTAGTTAATATCTTAATAAGAATGTAATAGAGATTACAGAGTCTGGTCTATGGGGGTGGGCTGGGATAATACTAGCCGCTATGTGTGGTCCCGTCACCGCGCTAGGCATGGCGGTTATCGATATAACCTAGTCGATACCTTCGCCCAGGGGTATGTGAAAAGGAATTTAAATTGGAGCGCCGCGCCGCTGTGAATGCTATAAGATTCGAAATTAGAGAAATTCATCACTGGTATGGAATTTATTACAGTTAGTCTTTACTGCTATTTAATAACGAGTTGATTTGTGCAAAATGAATTGCAGTGAATCGAGACGTGTCGATAAAAAGTACATCACTATGAACAGCTGATTATATATCATTCAGTGAGTTATTATTGATGCTCATAACATATTATTTTGAATGTCATAGTTGCAACTTTATTTTAATTATCGATTAGGGTTAAAAGTTTTATTCTGAAATTTATTACACATAACCAAATTCCAAACAAACTAACGAACTATTTCAATTGTGTTTATTTTTAATTATTGATTTAATAAATTTATTAGTTCATATAAAGATACACTTAGGTTTGTTGACTTATTAGATAAGAGATAACTTGATTAGATTAGTCGATAAAAGTTCCCAAATAAATACGACTATAATATAGAGGTAAAGTTTGCACAAAATTCGTGCATTTGTCTTCTAATTATTGGAAATAAAAAATTAATGTACTTTACAATATGAATAATCGCTTTCAATAATGAAACACAAGCTGTCTATCCTAGAAATCGCAATGGACCATGTCTAATAGGAAAATGGTCTCCTGAGGGAACATCAAGTGAATTTCGTCGAGGAAATTTTCCTGTCATTGTTTTTAGATTATCCGTAATAAATCACCCGAGCATTCTTTGAAATTATTGAATAGCTCCCAGGATGTAATGATCAAGTCGATTCTGTTGGAATATGAATTTTATAGTTGCTCCAATGGGATCAAAATGTTCTCCGAGTAAACTTTTAAACATTGACAAATAAAAGTTATGTTTCTTGTTCGGACAAAAACATAACTTTTATTTGTAAAATTACAAGGTTCTTAAGGGTTAATAAAGGGGTAATAAAGCAAAATTACCAATCTTCTATTAGATAATACGTGTAATATTCAAGACCAAATCTAAAAAATAAAATATATATCAAACTAGATGATATGTTCAACGATTCTGTTCAATCAAAAACATAAAATATTAAAATTGACTCGAAAAAAAAAGTCACCAAGTTAGCTCTAATTTTCACACTTTTACGTTTTCTACTTGACATGGTAATACTTATTATGATTTTTTTTTCATAAACAATTATATTAAAACATTTGCAAGATATTTGTCAGAGCATTTTGTGTAATTACTTTTAGTTTTGGTTTTATCTGCGATAAACCACTTTTGGCGCTCTTTTTTTCTCGAGATAAACGTTTGGTTTTGTCACGATAAAAGTTTAACTTTACGTTTAACTTGATTTAAATGAAACTCTAAAATCAGGGATACGACATATAGAGCTAAGATAAAGAGAGATAGAGAAAAGATTTTATAATTATTATACTCAATTAACGTCTTAAATATGTATGAATGTTCAATTTCACGTTCAACTTATATTTATTTAAAATTAAACTTCAGTGTGAGCGTTAAAATGTATCTTTTAATGCAACATAAATTGATATGCATTTATAGTCCACTTAATTCAACAATATTATTGGACGTTATCGGAATTTTACGTCCGAACGTCGGCGCTAAGTGTAGCACTGTCGCATAATTACTAGAACTTTTACTCATAACATTTTTACTTTCCACTCTAATAGCAATAACCAAGTTCTGGAAGTACCAAGCCCTTTTCATACAGTTGAAAGCTGTTCGTGTTAGCGGACCATCGCAGACGCAACGCGTGTCGCGTCATAGAGAAAAGCCGGTATAGTACTTTATACTATTTCGAATATCAAACGGAGCATTTCATAAGAATATAAACATTTAGTTTTAGTTTTAATCTACGACTATATTGGAAGTGAAGTGATTTATGAAATTTTCATGCATTTCAACAATGCGGTGAGTAGTTTTTTCTAATTTAAAATAACATTGATACCAAGTATAACACTAATAAATTTCATAATTATTATCCAGAATATTATTGAAAAGTTGAAATTTTTAAAAGTTTATTCGCATCGAAAATTAAGTGAAGGTTAAGTTTGCGGAAAATGATAACAGAAATAAAAAGGTAAGTATATGAAGCACAATTTTATTTCAAATTAAACTTTTTGAAAATATTTATATTTTATATTTTATTGATTTGTGTTATATTTTTTTAATCATAATATGATTCTAAAGAATTCACTCATTTGATAAATCAGCCTTATATCTCAAGCAATGTTACAGCTCTTATTTCGCACGCCTGTAAAGGTTACAATTATTTCATACCTTGCAATTATCTCTACATCATACATTAAACCATAGTATAAATGATTAAACTAAGGTGTCAACGATCGACAAGCACGAGACGCTTCCGACTTGCGTTTGCACATGCCGACAGACAAATATCATAAAATAGTGACGAGATATGCTTTGTTAACTGGGCACAATTATTTGCGAAATGATTCGTCAGTTCATAAATACGTTACGTATATTTGATGGGTGCTATATTTAGCACAATAATTGAGCTACGTTTTTGTATAATGATATTAAATAGTTAAGGATGCTTGTCTCTACAAAATATTTTAAGTAACGATATGGCTTTTGCCTTTATTAGGTACAATATCGTTAGGTACATTAATAACGAAAACATACGTTTTATAAGAAATATTTTGAGTGTCATTTTTATTTTATTTGATTAGAATTTGAAGAAGTTGTTTTATATCTATACATAGATATAATAAATCTATAGAAGGGTCATTTCTGTACATTGAAAATATTGAAAAAATAAATAGCAGGGGGTGTTACTGGATCGATACCAAACCCAAATATGTGATTAAAAAAATTTTTGTCTGTCTGTCTGTCTGTCTGTCTGTCTGTATGTGAAGACATCACGTGAAAACTACTGGTTCGATTTCGATGAAACTTGGTATAATTATACCTTATTATCCTTGGCGTAAAATAGGATACTTTTTATCCTGGAAAAATACGTAGAAAAAAAATTAATCTTAATTTTTCAGTTTTATCCATAGACGTTGTTCTGTAGAACCGCGAACACGTTGCGTAATATTATAGGCCTAGCCGTATTTGGGTCCAATAGATATTTATAAGATGTCATTGTCAGAGTTACTCAAAATGGAGAAATAAACCATCCACGCGAAGACCGACATCCGCGCGGACGGAGTCGCGGGCGGAAGCTAGTTGTACATATTAATAAAAAGTTGCGTACTTACATTAGATGAGAGAGTCATTTCAATCATGTACGTACGTTTCTACTTAATTCCTATGCATACTTTGGTCTAAACTGTAAAAAATAGAGAGCTTTTTATTTTAATTTAAATTGATTAACTTATCGGAAAAGGTTAATCATTTTCACTTTATATTTACAATATACATGTCAGTGTTTGTATAGGTATGCAAGAATATATTTACGTTATGTACCAAGAAATCTTTGTTTATACACGAGTGTATCAGACATTTTTTTATTCAGCGCAATCTTTTTTAAATCTGAGTCAAGAGATTACAACAAAAAAGTTAAATTATTAAGTTAAATATATACATTTTATCGACTACGCGACGTGATCAACAAAGCTAGGATCTCTTGAGGCATTTTCCTGAAAAGAAAAGGAAAAAGACGTTTTGATTTGCGATGATGACCCATTGCTACCCATTGTTATTGCTAAAATAAATCCAACTCAACTCAACTTGCTAAAATCAACTGTGCAATCGTTAGAAAGTTTTACTCATAGGGTATAATAATATATAATAATGTCATTCTCTTTCTAGTATACTTACCTAATCGATTAGTAAAAACTACATCTTTAGACCAAGAAGGAAGCTAAGTGCTAACCCAAAGGTTCGCATCAAAGTAAACTAGATGTATTAAAGTACTATAAATCCTATACAATTTTATTTGACTTGTCCTCAAGAATTATTAAGTAAATTCCTTACTGACTTAGAATCACACGCACAAAGACAATTCTATAAATAGACTGTAACCATAGAGTCGATAAATTATAGATTAAAATAATCGCATAGCGAAGAGCGTCACTAATACAGTGGTTTGGTCAGGAAGCGAACCTGACACCGGCGAGCTAATGGCACGCTGTGACCACGTTGCTCGCATCACTGCTCTTATTGCTTGCAATTTTAAGTATTTGCTATTCATGTCTGACCTAAAATACCCGTGTTTCCCACACACACACGTAATCGATTCAGAACAAGCTATAAATTTTAAATTGAAAGGACTTTTAAGAATGTCCTAACGATTATAAAAAGGAGTTCTGTCAATTTTGTGTTTATGTTTAATTCGTTTAAAACATCTGCGTCTGTTAACTTTTTAAATGACAACCGTTTTTTAGCCAGTGATCTATCAGTAAACATAATATATTATAGAGTTGCTACAACTATACTTTTTAACTTTTTTTCCAAAACTGTAAAAAAATATCGATGATTTTATAAAAAATAAAGAGCTTTCGCATTGAAGTTTGATATTCGATTAGCTAAAAGTAGTATACATAGATACACAGTATGGAATTACACAGTACGAGCTTAATCAATCGTGTTATCGGGTATTCAGTGTGAACCGGCCCATGAGCAGCTGATGCGGTCTACTCAATGTTTTATTGACGTTGTACATGTATAGAGCTGTTACAACCAGCAGCTTAGAAACTTGTTTATTGTTAACTTGAATTTTTTCTCTATGTTTTTCTGTACGTCTTTTATAATTTATCGGAAACGTGCGAAATTATATTATTTTACACGTTAACACAATATTTTTATTGTTTTCAGTAAAATTGTTTTCAGATTTATTCGTGAATATTATCTCTTGATTTTTTTAATTGATTGCTTTCATAGAATTTTATGTTGTTGCTATGAGCTATGCACATTGATAACGTATACCTAGAAGAGTAGTTTAAGTAGTTGTATTTATTCCGAAAATAACAAAAATGTATAAATTCAGCATAAAACGGCACATGCTCGTCTATCGTATTACAATTCTATAAATATGTAACGACTCCAGTCAGGTCACACTATCCTCAGCTGTGCTGGACAAGTTGTAAAATTTGATTTATTTATTGGAAAGCATAACATACGTAACGACTGGTTGAATTTTGATAAAACCTTAATTTTTTTACCATGTCTAAATCATTTACATGGGGATGACAAAATGTACTCAACTTTCTATGACAGTCGATAAACTTTATTGTTGTGAACTGGAAATACCCCCTTTTATTGTAGTAGGGAGGAAAAGATCCCTGTCTGTTTCAATTTTAATATTTTTGGACTTTTGGAACAAACCTGTTTAAAAAAAGGACAAAACAAATTCAATAATTTGATAATGAAGCGTACAATTTTCAGTCAGGGAAGTAGAAAATTGATAACTGAACATTAAAGTAAGAAAAAATGTGACAAGGTTTGATAAAGTGTGACGAATCCAGTGTAGAGCCGAGCGCGTCGGCACTCATCACTCCGAGATAACATCAAGCGCCGCGCAGGCGCATGTTTTGTTCCGTAATTGATTTATCTATGTGCAGTTTATTGATTACTTTTTGCTAGTCCTCAATCAACTGACTGTGTATAACGGGCTTAAATATTGTAATGTTTTCCGGGGTTTAATAATAATGCGGCAGCTTTGTTGCGATGGTTTAACCTTTTTATTGTAATAAGCAATTCACGTTTTTCATACATTCTATAATGTTATCGCCTGTTGGCTATGGACACAATGAAAAACTTATCAAATGTACAATATTTCTAAACGATCAGTGAAAACATATATCTTATTTTGAGATACATTTTTATTAGCAGTATATATCCACACAATTAATTATCTAACCATGTTTTGGTGATATATATTAATATAAAAATATATAACAATAGATTTGTAGGTAATTAGGTAAGAAGAACGGAATTCGAAGAACAAGGTTAGAACTAACATTGTATTATTGTTATGGAATAAGCTATAAATATAGTTTCGTGAACTAAACATTATTTTCTTGGAAAATCTAGGAATTATAAATGTAAACTTATAGTATATACAGATTCCTGCATCTCTTTTTACTTTCATAGGAAAGAAAAGAAACACATTTTTTAGAATCCATTAGATGGTACCCATATGGTACCATTTTATCGGATGTCACGTGAGTGTTAGAAAGCTTTTTACAATAGATATTAGCTAATTGTTATATTGACATACGATATTGATAAGAACTTATTTCGTCTCAAACTTTGAGTAGAATTTTATAGTTGAAATGTTTCTTCTAAAAAGCGATATAAGAAACATAAACACATCAACGATAGAATGAATGAATGCTTATTAAATTTTAAAGAAATAAACCCTATTTTTGTGTATACTTTCCACAACAAAACTGCAGTAAGCACTGCCATACATTATCACTGCTGTCAAGACGGAAGTTAAGAAAACAAACTACAGTATTAAGTTACTCTAAACTACATTATCTCCACTGTCAATAATTATTTTGTAGTCGTAAAGTGAAGCACTGTTAAATATAACTACTTTCAAACGATTTTATCATATCGTGATTATGAGATTTTAATGGTTTATAATTGATGGGTATTCCTGTTGCGATAATCCCATTGGACGGAAATAGAATGGTGTCACTTTTGTATCTCAATATAGACATGACACTTTGGCGTTTATACAATGTATTTGAAGCATCAACATTCGAACAATTTTACGATACCATCTGTCGAATTAATACCCGATAGGAGGTAATTACTTTGAGATATTTATTAAGTATTTTTTTTTAAACAAATGAATGGAATAGATTTTATAATAACTTAATACTTATGTTTAAAAACATTTTATCATTCTAGAATAGAAATGGATTTTGATTCAAAAACAGAATGTTGTCATTTTCTCCCAAATATAATTAAGTAGAAATCATAATTTTTTATTACGCTGAAAAGTTTTGGACAACTGAAACGTGGTCGGCCTTTTTGTTTATATTATGTAGTGCAGTCATGGCTCGACCTAAGAAAATAGCATGTTTTATCTCTTCTTCAGTTCTTTCAAGATGTCAATATAGGTAGTAGTTATACTTGATACTTTCTAGCTTTCTATTATAATATATTTATGGAGAACTTCATATCAAAATGCCACCCAGTTGTAAAATACCAGAGCACTTCATTAAACTTGTACAGTAGGGTGTCGTTGACCTCCTGAAATCACGGGTCTCAAGCGGTTATATAATTACGTCCAATAGTACCGATCGTTGTCGCCTGTTGACCTGTCAACTCTCAAGTAGTCTTGTCTATTTGTTTAGTACACACTTCAATTTGCTTATGTTTTGTTTTCAAAAGCCAACCATTATAGGAACTATTCCTATTGTGTGTTTACTGTTTACCCAAGGTACTGAAATTTACCTCATAAACGTTTGGTTGTGAAGGCAAAATACATAATATAATAGTTGAAAATGTTTTTCTCGATGATAAAGATTTGCTTCAAAGTACTTACCTACAATATACGGCATACCTACAAGTCACGATAATTGAGTTATAATGTGTACTTTATATCAAATTTCATGGTCAAGGAGTATTTTAAGAAAAATAAATGTATAGCTTAAAACTTGAACTGTAATGCTTTTATTTCATCATTAAAATATACTCCTTATTTTAGGGTTACTAGTCCAGCTCTCGCATTGGCGCTTGTAAGACTATCTTATAAACGATCCGAAGCATGTTCAGTTATTTATATTTACCATTTTGCATGCTATTTAGTTTATATCATCATTGAATACAAAGTTATTACTAACCGGACTTATCTTGTATGGTTAACGGTTCTGAGGACATTCACTCTACTACAATTTCCTACAGGAGGTGCTTACCTGCACTTCAGTTAATGTGATATTGGTTTCGATACACCCACTTAATGTAGCTAATATCTGATAGTTTATAGGAATTATGGTGGAGAGATTAACAAATTCATATTACGGAACCAATTGCAAAAGCTATTGGCGCTAGATGTAAAGGAATTTAATGTTTCACTGCCACCCCTTAATAACAGAAGCCATTTTCAACGTACAATACTTTGATGAAGGATTGAAATCTACATGGGCTAAATGGTTAATTTCTTGTGTTCTTATTCATCATATAATTTCCTGTCCTGAATATAATAATACTTATTTCTAATAGTTTTTCCCTTCAGGAGTTTGTCTCGTCCACTTTCGATACTTCTCTTTTCGAAAGCGAATGTATTTCCGAAGGGTATTTTAGTTTTACAACATGGCTAAGTAACGTATCAGCTCTCGCCGACGTAGCCATGGTAACCGCATGTCATCTAACTGACTCTAAACCTTCTGACACGTTCCCTTTTCGCGGTTTTAGGTAAAAGTAAACCACAAGTGGACGCTGATGTCATTTAGCAATTTACTTGTGTATTTAGTATCAAATTACATGCGCTTTCTAATTTTATGTTGGATACACGTATCAAAATTGTAAAACGTGTGGTAACATGAGATTTATAGGCGAAGTTATGGTTATAGCTTAATTTTAATAATTTATAGAAACACCTGAAGAACGGATAGTGGAAAATCTTTATGTAAGAAAATCTTATAATTTACATTAATATAGGTAGATGACGCCGCTAAGAAGGATCTTTTTTTATCTGGAAATGTATTAATTATTTCAACAAGTACTCTAAATAACTACCAACACCTTAAATGTAACTTACTTTCAAAATATTTTATATTTTGCAATCTTATCATTGTCGAAGTGAAAACCGTATAGCAAGTTAAATTTTCTAATAGGGGTATCGAATTGTCTATAAGTTTCACGAAGTAAATTACCTAATGTCTGAAGGGTCAAATAGAGGAAGAATCATATGTAGGTTAGTATATCGAAGCCGTGTATTCGGTCAAAGGTTGGTGCCCTTCTATGAAATTTGCTAACAGGCGATAATTAGACTCTAACACACACGGCTCATGTTTCTAATTCGGGTTCAGTTTGTACAAGCGATTAGAACACACCATGGTTGTCATGGCTTCACGTAAGGAAAGAAATGAGAATTAAGCCCATTGTAATTTTTAAAAATCTTGAAAAGTCGAATGTTACAAGCAAACTCTAAATGAAGGTAAACTTTGTAAAGCAACTTTCGTGTGCTTATGTTAATCTAAACACAAACGTGGATTTGAATAAGTAAATTTAATTCATTGTAGACCTTTCGTATGTCAAAATGTTAAATAGTCTATTGTGTGGTTTTATACACCGTTGAAAGTACTTTACCTTAGTAAAGGTAAACTTACCATGGCTATAAGCGGTAGTACGATTGTTCGAACGAAAACTTTCTCTTAGAATTCGAAACATAACAAATAAAACTTCGTCCTTTTTATTTACAATAATATGTACTCCATTGAAGTACCTATTCTAACGTTAATTAGAACAACAAATATGCTCGAACGAATGCTGAGAACGACAACTCTCTCCCTAATTGTTCGTATTAAAAATTTTAATTCAAAGTTGGTTCAATTAAACGAACCAATGATTGAGCTATTGTGCTATTGAAAAACTTTTTTTGTTTAGAGCACTATGGTACTATTGTATTATTTGAATGCTTAATGAGATTAATATGTTACATGTTGATTAACTCACAAGATTGTGATGTAAGCAAAAATAAAGAAGTTGTAGTGATGCTCTTCTTTGTTTACTTCTTATCTTTATTTTATAGCTATTTACTCTCATTTATTATGTCGTTTGATAGTAATTGCCTTTTCAACTTGATTTTTCTTCTGGTAGGACAATTATTGATTGGAATACTTTTATTAATAGTTACCGAGAAATATGTCTAGAAATGTTACGGCATCGTACATTAATCTAGAGTTTTAACAGTTTTACTAGTTCAGTCTTTTTAGTTATTACATATAACAACAAGTAAGTACACACTACTCACATAGGTAAATAAAGAGGCCTAATCTTAAGAGTTCAAAGCAGACAAAAATTGTCTTAAACTGACTTAAAAAAGTCAGTGCCAAAAATCAGCAAGAATAAACGAAATAAGGACGAACACAAGTACAAACTCTACTTAGTATATTGCCCAATATGGTTATGAATTCAAACACATAATTCATTTAATCACGAAAGATTAAATAACGTTAATGTTACTATCGACACTATTTGTATCAAAACTAATGGAATAAAGTGAAATGGGTCATGTTTTTGGATAATAAAAGTTTATCAAGCGGCAATGCATGGATTCAGACCACCTATAGTGACGGTGAAAGGCTTGTTAAAACAGTTCAATTGGGAAGTTTTATGTTTCTCTAAATGAACTTAATGGAATGTTCTCGACAAAATTGTGGGGATTGTTTTGATTAGATTTTATTGGATTTGATTTCAATACGTCTACCGATTGCTGTTTTGTTTTATTGTAGGATGTTATTGAAAAGCAAGTTTGAGTCGGGATGTGCATAATATAGTTTCTTCTGTGTGAGTAATGCTTTACATTTTATAATTATTATTGATCATGATTATTCCGGTTTTTCTTTTTGTTTTACTTGAATTTTGCCCACTGTTATAGGAAGGACGAAATATAAAAATTCCAACTCCCTATTAAAAACATTACAATCTATCTTCCTGGAAATTGAACTAATAAATCTATTTAAATAGCATTTAATCGATGCTGCTAACAGATCGCCGATAGCAGCGATGTTTCAATTTCATTAGGCTCCAGTGGTGTTAATCTCGGGATAGATAAAATACCGGCAATCATAGATATCATCTAGGAATCATTATATGGAAGTATCCATAGAGAAGTGTTTACCGCCCAGTCGGTAAAGGGCTTCACACCTACGCGGCCGGCTGTTGGTTTTTTTATTTATTCTTTATAGTATCGAATATTTTTGTAGTTTTAACTAGTGTATTTAGTTGTCTTTTTTACATAGATAGTTTGTACTTACCAAAGTTTTATATATCGGGTTTTTCGTCATCATTAAATTTATAATTTTATTTTAATATTGATTGTTTATTCAATGATTGACTCGAAACATCGTAATATAAAATTGATTATTATTTGCCAATGCATATAATTTTGCTCATTGCATCCAGGGCATAGTGCAAACCTTTTTTATAAAAAAAATATCATAAAAGCTTTTAAGAAAGCTATCATGTAGGTATGTATATTTAAACTTTTAAAATAAGACAGTGAAGACAAAAATCAAAAGGCAATAGGTAGTCAGAATAGGAATATGCTAACATTTGCCAAACGAATGTAGGTAGTCATGCTATCAAATTACTATTCCGCATAGCATGCAAATAGTTAATAATAATCCCTCTGCAATTAAATCAGTCCACTTTCCTTCTAAAATAATAGAGTGCGTTGACTTTTCTATCATAGTTTAATGTTTAATCAGCCGATAAGGCTATCTAGTTTAGCACAGTGACACAGTGAGGGATTTCGTAATAGTTTTGTAATGCATCCGAATATTTACCTTGTATGTTTGTTCTGTGATAAAGTCGTGACCGCGGACAAATGATGTTTGAAAAAGCTGTTATAAAGTTTACGTGGTATGTAATTGCTACTTTGTGCCTTGTGATTTCTGAATCGTATTGTGTAGAGGCAAACATTTATTCATGAACTTGTGTGTATTGTATGTTTGTAACTTGTATTTCATATTTCATAAATATCGGGTAAAGTTAGACTTGAGCGGTAAATAGATTAAGGGCCGATTTTTCAATCCCGAGATAAACAGTCTAATAACTACCCGTCGAATAGATTTATTCAATTATTTATCTAACTCATAACGGCTCGCCTATTTTTCAATTTGATTTATTTGATGAACAACTATCTGACCAAATATTTCCATATTGGCAGCTCTGCTCTCGGAGTGGCGAAACAAACATATTAAATTAGTCAGGTTAGAGCGGGATAGAGTCAACTATTGCAATTTGTCAACAACCGTCATTATGACTCACGTCAGGAGTGCATTTTGCATTTTTTTAAGTTTGTCTTGTCTTCTATGATTGTTGATTGTTGTTTTGATTCAAGTAAAGAGTTTGGTTAAATTTGTGTTTCAATTTATATATTTTACGATGGAAACGACATACATAATAGGTAGCGTTCGGCAAATTTTTAATGGCATGGTCATCAGTACTATCAAAAACATCAATTTCAATATGATTTTAATTGATAATAATTATATAGAAAGAGGTTTAATTGTTAATAATTCTACTCTCTATGTTATGACATACGAAAATATCCCAAATTTGACACGTCAGTTGTCAACTCAAACGCCTAACCGTCGAATAGCGCGCTATCTGGCCGTTGGAGCGGCAAATAGATTTATTCCTCAAATAACGTAGTTATTCGATAGATACGTCCTATTCGTCTATTGAAAAATTGAATATTTTGTTAACTGAAGAATAAAGTCTATCTAGCTGTTTATCTGGGCATTGAAAAATCGGCCCTCAATGACATGTTTTATTTAATTTTGTTTTAAATCAATAAATATCCTACGCAGTGCACTTATTTAGCACTGATATTATACCTACAGTGGAATAGTCAATTTTACTTGGTTTAGCCTTATTTTCCTACACATACAAAATCAAACATATTTATGAGCCTTTTTTATTAATTTATTATTATAGAGATGTAGATAAGTATTGCTTGTTTAAGAAATCACACATTGCGTTTATCTCATGTTTTATCTCTGTATAATAAAAATGGTGGTCATAATTGTTGTAGAATCGTCTAATAAACATGTTTAGAAGAACAGTGTTAGATTTATGTTACATATAAAGTGTTTCTCACGGTGCATTGTTATCTTATAACATCCTTTATCGGAAGTTAACAATGTTTATCTCTCAATAATTAGTGTTCGATTGACCATTTCCTTTGTTTCTGTACCAATGTGTTTTAAAAATGTGATATTTTAATGTACGACTATAAAAGTCAACCCCTTCATCTAAATTGAATGAAATATTTTTCAAAAAATTTCCCACTATATGACCAACATTTCCGAGGAACAGGCGCTTACTATTTTGACATAATCTTGTAGGATGTAGGGTGGTCACGGAAATATACGAAGTATATAATATATTTCCATGAGGGTGGTACTTATATTTCATTTAAATTGACGTTTCAAAGTTAAAATTAAGTTTGAAACGTTAAATTCCAGGTTGCCTGGAAGAGATCGCTGCTTTAGCGATAAGGCCGCCTTTTTGTACGTGTTTGTTTGTATGTGTTTTTTTGTGTTGTTTCCTTTGGTGCAAATAAAGTATTTTCATTCATTCATTCAAAATTAAGTAATCTGTGGTTGAGATAACTCAGAAAATTTAGCTGTTATTTACAATTATTTACAAATGAACAATACTCAGACTTGTGAGGACATAATATTGTTTTAGATGGAAATATAAATAGTTTATTAACAAAAATGTTAATTTGTTACAGGTCGTAAAACACCAATTGAGAGGACAATCATGATCAATCGCGGTGTGACGTGAGCAGTGGATAAAAATGTTTTCATGTGATTCCTTTGATATATTTATATTGGACACTTGTATTAGATTAGTTTGTGGACAGTAGCGTGCTATGATGGACAATAATAATTCGTGAATGTGAATGAACTTTTTGAAATGGCTCGTGCGAAACCTTGGAGTGAAAAACCCTTTTGGTGAGTGAGATGCAACTTACAATTTTATCTCGATTTTTGTCATTTTTATAAGACACAATCAATAATTATATTAGACTTTAATTCAAAAATCTAGATTCTAATCTGATATGAAACCTACACAACAATTTTTCCTAAGTTTTCAAGATTGTGACTTACCTAATATAATTATACGTAGTATACGACAAAAGTAAGATAATAACTTATAAGTACGTATATTGCGTATAAGTTATTATCTTACTTTTGTCGAATTTTTTATTATAATTTTGAACTAGTCTAATTTTTAAGTCCTTATAAACAGTGCATCTGCTATGTTCCAAAATATACATATAAATAAAAGCTCTCTATCCAGCAATAAATTGGAAATCAAGCAAATCTTTCCAACTTCACTTTTCAATTTGTATTGGAAACGGCTGTCGGTGGCTGTCTGTAACCTCCGCGGCTGTTGCCGTCATATCCAAGTGTTTATACAGGCTGTTGAGATAACTACAGTTCCTTTAAAAACATCACTGACATCGAGTGCTTCCTATAAACTGCCGTATAACGATCTCTTGATGATGTAGTTTCTGTTTCTTTTTCTGGATAAACAAAACGTACTCATATCGCCTACCAATCTATTTACATACTATATTACAATTTTGGGGCAGCTACGAACTGTGAGCAGGTGAACAAGATCTTATCCTTAACTTGTCCTTAATTCGATATACGTGTTAAAAGTTTAAAAGTTACACAAACTTATAAAAATGTAAAATGAATTATATATTATGACTAAAGGTTTTCTAATTTAATATCAGAAAACTTCGTAGGTAGTGTTAGTGTAGAAATTTTGTTGACCTTTTCACGGTAGAGAACGTATATTACGTTGATAATGCAATATAAAATATATTAAAAGTAAGTTACGTACCTATAATATATTTTTATGACATGTGGGTGCCAGTATAAAGTTTCTATTTTCTATTTCCGTTGTATTGAATAGACTAGCGAAAAAATTATAAAGTTTATATATTATATACGTAAACCGTAGAAAGTTGTTATGACTGAAATATTATATAAATAAAGCTTATTTGTGACTTTACATTCAATCAAAGTTTAAAAGCACAAATAGCACCGCTACGTACATATTTACCCATAACAAATGTTTTTATAGGATTAAACGGTAAACTTTTTATCGCTACTCGAGACTCCTTGGAGAGTAAAAGTAAATAAAATTATACGGTCCATTCAAGGTAGAGCACGTGCTTATGCAGGACTAAAAAATACTTTTTCACACGGCCTATATTGTAACGCGTATTCTTAGATAAATATATGTATGTATAAAAAACAATGTTATGATGATTTAAATTATCTGTGTAGTCCTCTAATAAATATTTCAGTTTTATTTAGACATTGATGGTCGAATTAGGATATCCTTAATGAACATAGTATGACACTAGAACTACAAGTTATTACGACATATAAAAATTATAACGTAATATCTATACCAAATTACCAACTTACCACATTTCAACCCAATTTATGTTCATGTAATTACATACCATGCACTTGACATCTATACTTAAAAGTCATCAGGAAAAAATGTATATAATTTACATTAATAAACAATTTACATTCTTACCGTCATTAGTAAAGAAATTATTAACTCCCGGCTTCTACTCAAATTGCCAGGAAGCCAGAAGACCCATGGTAATGATTTTATTTTATGCATACTTTACTGCAATATTGCATCTGTCATGGTTGTTACGAACGGTATCTTGGCTTCGCAGTCGTTAGTACCTCGCCAACTGCAGGAATGTTGGATTGTTACTATTTATATGTACAATATATCAATGTACCTATTTATAAGTCTGTGTGTATACCTACGCAATACGTATAGCTTTTAAAGTTTTCTTCATTTACTATATGATACCGATTTGCTTTCGGTACTCGAATAATTTCTGGGATACCTACCATATAAATTATCTTTAAAAGTTTTGTAAGTAGCAAGTTGTTAAAATCACTCCTACAGAATTCAACAGATTGATTAAGCAGTTTAAATATTATATTCTGATAACGATATACTTAGATTGTTATATAGAAGTATTATGTAAAAAAGAAACATAACTTTTTATTTTACTACGTGAAACTGTCAAAATACCTTAACTGCTTACACACATTCATATATCAAACAAACAAGATGACCATAAAATTTGATTTCTACATTTTAGCGAATCGAAGTCATGAGAATCTCGGCAATAAAGATAGCATTAATGTGTCCAAATTAAACAGGCAAGGGAACATAAAAATAACTGCTATCGGCACTTAATAAACCACTTAAGACATTAAGGCGTTGTACACATTCGTCAGATCGTTTTAATGCTTGAGCAGTGCGTAGAAAATGTATCGGTGCTGCTACAAACACCTAATGGAGATGTCGGATTGTGCAATGGGCTTAAATGTGTAGGCGCAACTTAATCAGGGCTGCCAACTGGTGTAATAATATGAGAGAAAAATTATACCTACGGGTATAAATACAACTTAATGTCTTCATCTATTCAATGAGTCTATGTTTACTACCAACCACACAACATTCACGTTTTTCATTGAATAATTATAGCCCATATAAGTATCAATATAGAAGTGAACTTCTACCATTCAACTTACGGCTTGTACATGCTCACAGTACATAATATCTCTTCTAAATACATTGACATGTCGTATAAAATTTTTCACTTTACTATAGAAGAACATTTGATTCATCACTTTTCAAAATGGAAATTCACCAAAAATCAGATAAACCTACCCAGATAATTTGTAATATTTCCACTTATAAAACGTAAAATTGATTTCACTAGCACTAGTAATCATAAATTAATTAGCCACTAGCAGCCCTGTATTTACACAGTTACCTTACCAGCAATGCGAGTAAATTGAAAAGACAAAGTGATTCCGCGTTATGTTCCGTCACCCACGGGTTCATCCGTCCAGTCTTGTTTGGACGTAAACAATGTGTTCTGTTACCATATATTTTAGTTAATGGGAATAATGTTTTGCTTCAAACATTTCAAAAGAAGTTTGAATGAAAGAAAGTTGTAGGTATATTCCTCTTCTGAATGAAAGAGATTAGATTTGTATGTATTTTGGCCTGTGTGAATATGGATTCACTTGGATTTTTTTTAATTTATTGAATTGTTGGTTTATTATAAAATCTTGAAAGAGATAACGTTGTTACTTGTTGCAAAGTTTTGCTACGTCGCGGTCGTGTAAATGTAATGTATATTTTATTATGCTATTAATTGATAAACATTGTTGCTTTCAACCGGCTTTACCGCAGCACTCCGCAATTCAATAAAACTGAATAAATGGCAATTAATACTGCATCATTAATGAGGAACATTATTTTCCTTTGAATTAGTTTCTAAACATTTTAAATTTTACTGTAATTGAATTCGAGAATATCAATGGAGTAAGCCATAAAATACAAATTAGTTAAGTAAATCACGATATGGTAGAAAATTCATTATTCACATTTTTAAAACACATAAAACTACACATTTCACAGGGCAAAGAACTCTTGAGAACGAAACGGAGCAATCGCTTGAATTTAAACGAAATAAAGACATTTGTTCAGGTACGAGTATGTAAGGTATTCATTTCCATTGCTTCGAATGCGCCATTGCTCATTACCGTGAACATTGAGATTATCCCATAAACACGGAACGTTTGGCCACATGAATGATACCTCAATGGTTGTTAGTGCTCATTACCCGGCCGTGAGAGCGGTAAATTGTATGCACTAACAAATTGTTTGTGGACCCACGATGTACGAGCCCACGGTTTTCACTAAGGAGATAATTTCGAAATAGATCACGTATCCTTTGTTAGCGTTGAGAGTAAATTGAGTAATTTGTTACTCGCTCCGGAAGAATTTGTTTTGGTGCAATTTGCTACGTAATTTCATAGGTTTTAATAGTCTGTTGGAGCATTATTAGCTCTTTGTTATAAATCCACGTTTCACTTGATAGTTGTTAATAATAAATTAATTGCATATTTCATTTTGATATAATATTTATCTACGATTAATTTAAATTGATTGTAAATACCTATGCCTTATTTTATTTGAGCAAACCTTTCATCTACACATACTGTTGAAAAATGAAAATATTAATCAAAGAATTTTAAATGTTGTACCTATGTTTTAAAAGGATTTCTTTTATTTTCCAGGGTTGCAGCAGTAATACAATTTGCATTACTAACAACGGCTTCCAATTTAACTGAGACCACGCAACCGCAGGTAAATTATTCAATGATTTACATTTATAAACACTATTTACATGCTATTAAAATTTAAAAACGAACCAAGAATAAGGATAAACTTTTTGTCAAAAATATAGGTATATAGAATAGCTTGAGTTTTGTTTCGTATAAAAAATAGTAACTTGAAACGCTTAAAAATATTTAAATTCGTCTTTTGTTTTCTTCCACTAAGACCAAGTTCTTATCGTCTTCTTGTTTTTACCGGCAATACTCATTCAATGAAGATAAATAATAATTTACGTTTCAGGTTCCAAAAAGATCAGAGACTAGTCTATATGCGTGGAGTACCTGGGGTAGTTGGAGTGCGTGTTCTAGAACTTGCGGTGGAGGCGTCTCCTACCAGGAGAGACAGTGTTTACTGAGGTAAAGGATTTTGTATACTTAGGAGAAAATCTGTTGTGTGGTACATTTGGGAATACCTATAGACTAAACAGAATGAATGCATAGTGAATGTGGACTATTTTGTTAAAATTGTTAAAAACATGTGGCTAAATTAATCTGTAAGACGAGTGTAAATAGTTATATTTTATTTTATACTATATTTATATAAATTAATAATTCTGGTTATACATGCCCCCTAAGCAGTTGTAGTGCAATTATGTATAACACATATTAGGTATACCCATTCAGACCCACAAAATTATTTTAATTCAACATTATAACGTCGGTTATGAAGTAAATAAAAAGAAAATAACATAAAATCCTCATTGCGTAAACCACTTATCATTCTCGTTTATTACGGTGATAGGCTATAACTAAATCTTATAACACGTATTAAACCCGCCGACAAACCCTTCGGGCTATACAAAAGAGGAAAAAAATAAACACCAGCTATTAAGGTAATTCGTTTTACGCTATCTGTACGCTAACTATCTTTTATAATCTATATTAGATCCATTAAAAACAATGTTAACTTTATGTCGCAATCAAATCCACTTATTTTACTGCCAAAAGATTTGTTTAACCTGTAATCTTAATGGTATAACCACAGATCAAAGAAACTAAAGGGAGATATGGTTAGGGGGCGGGGCCGGTGTCGCAGCAATATGCCCAAAAAAAGAACACATGCTGTTTGTTCCATTCAGTTGACGTTCGACCGTCGGCCGGGTATTATTTGACAATGCCGTGTTGTTCCGTTAAAGTTTGTAAAAACCGAAGTGAAACCAGCAACTTTAAGTCAAATGGAATCACATACCATCGGTAAGTACTGAAAATTATACGATTTTCTTACTAAAATTTCAAAAACAATATTACGTAGAGTGATTTCTTGTCTTCATTATGTGACAGTAAAACAGTCACAATAATTTATGTAAATAGTTTACAATGCTTCTTCTGTACGTGACTCTATTCAAACGCGAAGTTCGAATACCGCAATGTATAATGAACATAATAAAGCTAACAAAACGTTCGATCGTGTAGTACAGGCCGCTGCTCGCGGTCGTTAGTTGAGGATGCGCGTCGAGTGTGTCCATGTCGATAAGATTCGGATTTTTTATCGTATTATGTATTATTTTACTACCTTATTTTTATATCATAATGTATTACTATTAGCTTAATATCTGATTGTATTATTATTATTTGATAGGTACTCGAGCAATAATTTTATAGTAATTATTATACATGGATTAAAAAAAGAAGTCACTTATTTCATACTTATATTACTTTACAATAAGTCAATAGGCAATGCTTTATGTACTTCATCACCATGAATGCTACCATCAAGGTGTCCATTTCTATTTTCTACGTAGTTACTGTATTGCCTATAAATTGTTTTAATTTTAACGTTTCTCATTTTATCGACAAGCAATCCCTATCGTAAACGCATATCTTGCGGCTGTGTGGTGCTGTATACGTACGTCACTTACAATCTAGTGTGCGAACGAATAGTCGCTCTCAAATTTTTGTGTGATGACACGCACACAACGCGAAGTATTGTTTTTATTTTGTTTACTGTTGTGTGCGTAAATTTGTTATGAGACACAGGTTTCGTACTCAGCGCAAGCGATTGGCATCTCTCTAGATCTCTATGGGTATAACGAATAAAATAGTAATCTGCCGGATAACACTATCTTTTTCGACAAATGTATAGGTACACGAATTGGGGTTTTAATGAGTGAGATAAAATTAATGAAAACATAGGGATAATCACCTATATTTGTAATATATTAAATATATACAAAGTACCTATTCACTGCATAACGATGGTTTACCATGTAAAAATGCTTTGTTTAAAAATGCCTAATCAAAAGAAGACTTAAGTCATATAAATGTTATGATGCATATATAATACTATTAATACATATATAATACTATTAATTGTATTTACGAAGAGAATTGATGGAGGCAATAATAATTTGATGCTAGTTAAAAAAAGGTACTTAGTAAATGTTTGGGACCAATCACGGATAAATAGTTAATAATAAGGCAAAGAATTGAAAGAATTTTATAGTGAATAATAAATCCGCCAGCCAAACTTAAATCTCCGCTTAAATTTTCTACAGTAAAGTAATGCAATTTCGCCCAGTGGGCAATCAGCGCAGGTCACAGGTTAAATGAACAGGTAATGGAATCCCCGTAGCGAGCGTAACTAGCCGTTGTTAGCCCTGATTGACATGCATCACCTTTATATACTTTAATGAGCATGCGATTATACTGTTTTTTATTTTATTAGTTAAACATAGAAGGTGAGAATTTTGCACGTTCTGTCGGCTGAATATTCAGGTTAAAGATACATGCTAATAATACGGAGTAATTTAAAGTTATTTAATAATTCGAACTTCGAAGGATTGTATTAAAATAAACATCCATACTAATATTATAAATGCGAAAGTAACTCTGTCTGTCTGTCTGTTATTCAATCACGCCTACTGAACCAATTTGCATGAAATTTGGTATAGAGATATTTTGATACCCGAGAAAGGACATAGGATAGGTTTTATCCCGGAAATCCTACGGGAACGGGTTTTTCTTTGAAAACGCGGGCGAAGCCGCGGGCGGAAAGCTATTAGATACGTTTATAAGTAAATACAGCTTTTTTTTTAAAGTTACAAAGCCTATTTTTTTAAACATAATTAATTCTTAATAGAAAAGCTTTTTCAGATGATGTGCACACTAAATTCTGTTGGTTCGTGTAAGTAAATAATAACGTCTAATATAGCGTCAATTGTCATCATTACTCTATTGATAACACTGTTAAAATTTAAATTATAACTTCAAAAATATAATGCTTTAATTACCTATACAAATAGTATAAAAATGTTTAAAACGGTCATAATATGTTAGGTCCCCGTCCACATCAATATTAGGCACTGTACACTTAAAATTAAATCTTCATGTTTATAGAACCGGTCCCATTTAAAACCTATATAGAATAAGCCGAAGTATCCATTGTTATACTTCCGCAGGGAATCAAACCGACAAAACAATGGCCCACTATTATCTATTCGCAAAACATACAATATCGGTTATTGTTAATATCCGCGAGAAAGTATCCATTTTATTTACCTTTGTGGCAGGTTTAAAGGCGTTTGTATTGTAATTCTGACGTTTCGCACCTTTGAGACCGCGGCATATAATTTCAACCCTGTATGCTATTATTTGACAGAATATAAATTCGCAAGTTTATCTCAAGACAGCTCCTACAAGGTTCTTTACTATATTCTGTGTATTTTGAATATTACATGTCTTTTGATTTCCATAATTTTTTGGCCGTTCTTTAAAATCATTATTTAAATGTTGGTATATAGATTGAATAGATTAGCAAATATAATGCTACTTTATACGCGACTGGTTATCACGCGTGTGAAGCCGCGGGCTCAAGCTATTATAATAATCAGGGACTTAATTTTATATAATTGATAGAAATATGTGAAATTACTGATAATATTATGACAGAAACCCTTCTTGGCAAATGTCATTTAACAGTGAAATTCCTACCAAATGAGGGTTGTTCATAAGAGACATTAGGAGTTGTGGTAGTCATGTTTTTTTTGCTAATCGTTCCTAATAGAATGCTTAATAACATATCATAAATATATAACCAAATAAATATTATTCCAATTTCATCCAAGTCTGAGATAAAACAGCAATACTATGGATATAAAATACCGTTACATTGTAAGTAGGTTATTTAAATGCAGTCACTCTTAATTAAGATAGGAATGACGCCTGCATTTGATTGATGATCTAATAACCTCGTGATAATTAATTTTGTTAGTATAGAGTATGTCTGACTATTGAATTTTTATAAATTATCAGAGGATCTTGAGCTTTTACTCCTTAGAAATAAATACCTACTATAATTTTCTTGGAATGTCTTTTATTTGATCTTATAACCTCTATATATAAATTCTGTTTAATATAATAAAAACAAAACGATAAATAGATCTTACAAATTTGAATTAAATGTACCATCTATATTACCACATGAGGTTAATTTTATGAAAGGTTCAATACAGCCTATAAAACGAGAATGTGCTGTTATCATAATGTACTTATAATATATTCAATATTATAAGATACCAGTAATTACTTCTCGTTAATTATAACACGAGATAAATTATATTATGTACATGGGGTTATAAATTCTTTCATTAACGACATTCTACTCCAGTATCCTGCTGATAGGACACTCTGTAGACAAATTAGACCCGAAGTCATTTGTCATATCGTGCGTTCTTCTTATTGGAATAAATTATTACTGGACATTAGTGGCGTAATTTGAATAAAAAATATTATTGCCTTAATTTATTTATCTTTTTTCTGAGGTGATCAAATTTTTGTGATAAAAGTAGTCGAGTAGCGCATTATTGTCAGGAAATGTTATGTAATTTTTTTATTCACTTGTTGCGATGCTTGACAATGACGGATGCAACCAAAATAATGGGGTACATTCAAAGTTATTTTTTATAGTGTACATAAATTAAGGTAACTAAATAAATTTGAATAATTATAATATGAAGAACATAAATTTATATTGATGTAGTTACGTATTATTTATTTTTTTTCAATTGATAAAAGATCGTACACCAAACCAGCAAAGATCGTCTGACAATTTAAAAAAGAAAACTCTAACATGATTACTTACACCGCTAATAACAATGAATACCGATAGAACCTTACTAATACGATAAAATAAAACAAGGAGATACATTTTTTATTTGTGCCGTTGATTTAATTAAGAAGGCTTTTAACTCGCCGGTGCGTTTTGTTTCGTCTTCAGAGTAAATTATCATACGCCTATAATTACAAGGATTTATTGGGGTATAGATCAATTAAACCGCAGGAAATATGAGTGTGTATGTGATATTTACATCTATTTAATATTCTATTATCGTTTTCAAAGAACACGAATGGAACTTTTGTAGGTTTTAAGTTAGTTTCATGTCAGATGAAACAAAACAATCAAATTCAAACACTATCACTGCATAAATATTTGTGTTTTAAGTTATTGCTAACTTTCAGAACTTTCGGTTGGAATATTTATATTCTATTAGCTCCTCACTTTGTATGATTAAGATATTTTATCTATGTAGCTTGTCTTATAATAATAAGGTGTTCTTTAGCATGTATCCTTATGCCCAGATCACGCACATAACAAACAACAACAACAAACGCAGGAGCTTTTAAAGCTCTACACTCTTTCATACAAATTCTAGATAACTTAAAAAAGGTCTACCTACACTCAAATTAGATACTATCATTTGTTACAGAATTCCTAGTACATTAAATAGTACACTACCGACACCAGTTATAACAGTGCGAGTTACAAGACAGGCACAGCCACAGGATTGTGTGGGTATGGCGAGGCGGTACCATGAGTGTAATACAAAAGTAAGATATTTTGAATTACTGAGTATGTTTGTATTAACGGAGTAATTATTTCATAATCTTAAACATATTTTGTGTGACTTCAATTTTCCGGATAGGAAAAATAATTTACAATGTTCATAACTAATTTTTTTCAGTAGAAGGACGAATCCCAATTCACAGATGCATTTGTGTAGAGTAGAGAGAGTATTGCATTAGTTAAATCGGCTATAACTACTAACAATTTTATTAAACTAATTCTTAACATTTTTTTGGTTTTTCAAACAATTTCCTAATAATAATCATTCAAATCACTTCCGTCTTGAAATACACTACGCTTCGTAAACTTTAGAACTAAACGCTTTGATTACTATTGTTCATTCAACAATGTGGCCTCATTGATACTTAAAATACAATAAAAGTTTTATGTCTCTTAATCCCGTTTTGATTTACAATTAGCAGCCTTTGTTTCGCCTTACTTCCTTTAATTCATTGCGTTAGTCATGCCATGTACTAGTTCAATGTAACCCTGTTGAATGAAAGTGTATTGGAAAATCACACTTATTAAAAAAAATATAAAGTATTGAATACTAATTGATTTTGACATGCATACAAACACATTGTCTATGAAATATTAGTATGCAATATAAAATATATAACGTTTCAGTAAACCGTAACATGAAATTTGCTCACCTTACGTGGTAGGGTCATGCATTTCCAGTATACTGCAGTATACTGCATTTCAATTACTAACTTTTTATAAATTAAAAATCTGTGCCCTAGCATCGGTTAAACTTTTTATGATATAAGCCATAACTTATCACAAAAAAGGACTTTATTTATTTCCGTTTATTTTAAAAAGAAATCAATTTCGTGGCTCTATAATTATACTAATTTATTAGTCATGTTTCCATATTTTTCTGAAGTTCATAAGATATTTAAAAAGCATAATATTTTTAGGATATGTATTATTTTAAATTTGTGAGGTTTAAAAATAATAAACAAATATGTATCCAGCCGTGTCCACGTGGTCTTCTTGACACGCGAGCAGAGCAATGTTCTTCCTACGACAGGAGACCTTTTCGGGGAAGATTCTATACATGGGTGCCTTATATAGATGGTAAGTAATTTAGTTTGACGTAGTTAGGAAATAAAATTGGATTTTATTAATGTATATTTTATTCATATTTTTGCTTCCAAGTGAAAACCACGAAAAACTATGAAAAGAGCTAGAATCAATAATACGTGATAGTCTTTGCTAAAGTTTTAATTTTTAATCTTTGTTTTATTTAAAACGTTACTATTATAAAAAAATACAATGTTTTTTATACTAGTAACTTTAATAAATAAAAATAATTACGCCTTTACAACCAGCATGCTGCTTTTTATTTTATAAGTAAAGGATTACGGTATAATAAGATATGAATGATGGCACAGAGACTTGTTCATTGGCGAATATATTAATACAAGACTGCAAGTGAAATATTAATAATCAGTAACATATTCTAGATAAGTTGTAATGGATAGTCGATGTAATGTGATTTTGATTGCATCTTTATTATAAACCGTCTTAGCGAATTAATTGGAAATTTAATAGAGTTGCTACGGAAGATGTTGCGTTTATTAGTAATGCTTGTGAATTTCGATTTTGTTCTATACTAAACCTATATTGAATATTTACACATTCTAATTCAGTTACAACTCGGTTACAATATCTGTGGACCTCGCTGGAATGCGGAGCCCCTTCCCGTTCCCCTTTACCTCCCCGCGCTCGCCCGCGGCGCGTCATTACGGTTAGCAATTTCGTTGCGTTCGCGACGTGACGTCATCGAAGCCAGGTCCACAGATATTGTAACCGGGTTGTAGAAGTAGTGCTTCAAAAAGTTATTATTCTTCTAGGATGAGATAAAGTTTGTTAAAGTACCTAATTTTACAAATCACTGATTCATTTTATCTAATACAGTTTTGCATTGCGACGAGCTTATTAAAACAAAAAAAAAAAACAAAGACAATATTATTACCATCTTGCCATAGCGGTATGGCATCCGTTCAAAACATTTCATCATAATTTGTTTATAACTAGGGACACCTAACGGCATCAATCTATTGATATTCATTTAATATCATTATCTATTTTATTCAATCCTTAATCACATAGTCTTCACTAGGTGACACACCATGCGTGCTAAACTGTCGACCCCTCGGCCTCCATTTCTACGCGTCACTATCTCTAGCAGCAGATGGCACGCCGTGCACCATGCAAGGGTTTAGAGCTATCTGCGTGCAGGGCACGTGTAAGGTAATTTAGTTTTAGTTAATATTTTTGATTTTCTGATGATTTTGTGTTTTTTTTCAGGTAAAAAATTGCTTAAATGTTGCGGTTATTTCGTTTAATTTTAGACTAGTGATGTAGGCCCAAATAGCTAGAAAACAAGTAAAGGCAAGACTTGAACCTGCTGAAAGATTTTTTATTAACCACCCAATAAAATCTTTACCTGGTATTCAATTGCAAAATCAGATAGTTGTACATAATAAAACTGCAGTTGACTATAATTGACCCTGTCTGTATGTTTATATTGTGTCCCTAACAGGAGCATGCCTTAACTAATTTATTAGTTACCTTGTGTCTTATTTCAATATTCTAGGAAGATGTTAATAGTTATACGAAGACCGCCGCAAGGGTCAATTGATATGTCTATTCTAGTTACTTTTATAAGCATCTATAAATAAATGTGTGATCTTTGATCGAACACAACACCTTTCGCAATATGTAAACGTGTAATCAATCAATGGATGAAAATCCTAATTCTGACCAGTAATGTCGGGATAACATCACCTCAATGAGTTTTGGGTATTAACGAAATCTTCTACTTTTTATCTACACTAATATTATAAAGAGGAAAACTTTGTTTGTTTGTTTGTTTGTTTGATTGTAATGAATAGGCTCATAAACTACTGGACCGATTTTAAAAATTCTTTCACCATTCGAAAGCTACATTATCCACGAGTAACATAGGCTAGGTTTTATCCCGGAAATCCCACGGGAACGGGAACTATGCGGGTTTTTCTTTGAAAACGCGGGCGAAGCCGCAGGCGGAAAGCTAGTATTTAATATTTGTCATGCGGTATGTGAGACCAAATAAGGAGGT
Source organism: Colias philodice (assembly GCF_061535455.1). NCBI lineage: Eukaryota > Metazoa > Arthropoda > Insecta > Lepidoptera > Pieridae > Colias > Colias philodice. The sequence continues at coordinate 5,331,887 of NC_143101.1, forward strand.
TGATAAAAAGCTTAAATGACAAAGATAATTATATTCTTAATAAGTTCACTTTTAAGTCACCCTGATTTTCAAATAAAAATGGTCAATAGTGTACCAATGCACATAGAGTCGTTTGTTTTTTTTTGTATTGCGGATATATTTGAAAATAATGAAGTTATTAGGGACTTCTAATGTATATTAAAAACAAGAAGCATATATTTATATCTATGCTTCGTTTTAAGAGAAAACATTAAATAATCAATGCTTAGCTGATACATCACATAGCTCTACAATGTAGTTTTGCAATAATTGTGTATTAGATGTTCACGTCCTATAGTTATTACCATGCTTCGGATGATTAAAGGCAGCGACTCCAGAAGCCTAGACTCGGCGCCTGAATTAAGTATAACAATAAAACCTAGCTCATTATAATAATATGTAGTAGCTTTATAGCATCCCTTCGTACGGCTAGAAGATTGGATTTATTGGTCAATTAAATCTAATTTATGTATGCTCTTAATACTGTTACTTTATTGAAATAGCTCAAAGTACGTACCCGCCTTGAACAATATTTTAGAATTCGACATCTGTTCTATTAGTTGTAACTGCAATAAAACTATATGAATTGGTTGGATTTTAAGCCAACTTTACACTGGATGTTCTGAATTTGCAACCGTGAATGTAGTGTCAGTTAAATCGCCTCAACAAAACGTGGAATAATTATAGTGGTCAAATACTAATGTGGTATCAACTATCAATAGCCGTTGACGTAGTACCCAGGTGATTTAGCAGTGATTTGTTCAGAAGTAAACATAAATTATTGTTAACTTCAGCATACTTTTGTCGAATAAATTATATAACCTTACTTATCACGAAGATTCTGCCGCTTCTGACACATTTTAGAAGCATGCAATTATAGTTTGACTTGTAGGTACTTCAGAAAAACTCTGTTACATTTTGTATCAAAAGAATTGAGCTTTTATTTAAGCTCAACTCTTTCAAGAAGAGTCATGATAATATATATGTGTCAGTCAGATGTCATATTTATACTTCTAATACAGTGACACACCACGTTTTTGACACAGCAGATAATGTGTAATCTGCTTTAGCAAGTCAAAGCAACGTCTGTTCTATAAAGTGTTGAATCGTTGCAACATTGTCGGCGACCAAGGACATGCGCGTCGTAACCGTAAATTAGTTAAAGTATTCTTATTGTACTTTATTACGTGATAATATTACCTCTGTTAAGCGTTTCGTGACAACGGTGCCGCCTAATCGATAGCTTTTGTGCTTCGATAGCTGGCTATGTCATAATTGTTTATAGTTTTGTTTTGTTTAAAGATTTATATAAACATTCGTTATGATAACTAGTTTGTGATTTATTTTAACAGGGAAAGCTACGCTGACAATTTTCAGTAATGAAAACGTTGCGTATACCTATTGTAGTTAAAATAGCCAGTTCTTTTCTGGGATTTGAATTTGGTCCATTTCAAATCAAGATAATGTTATATTTTTAATCGATTTGTTTAATTTATCTTGAGCTTTTTACGAGCGACCCTTTTAGATAAAGACTGGTTATTGATGTGTTCAGTAGTACAACGGGTTATTAAATATTCTCTCTGAAGCAGTATAATTAGTAGGACCATGGAAATAAACGAAAGAATTAAACCCAAATAACTCGATTAGCAAGTTACTAATGAATTCAAAACATCGTGAATTTTACGTGGCGCCACCTATGAACTGGCACCATATATGGGGTAAAATATTGCTTTTATTTGTAAATGCCTGTCAATTTGATGATATTTACTGCATACCTTTATGGTAATTGAGCATTATTCAAAGGTGAGAATTCCATTGCTATTCATAAAATCGCAGGCTCTTAGGCCGGCGTGTTTGAGGTTTCACCTATATGGTAATGCTGCTTTGCGTTTCACTTGATTTTACGAGTCCTGCATGTTATTAGGAAATATTTATACGTACATTTAGTTTTCCATTACATTTGATACAAATAGTTCGAACGATATGGCTTCCTTCTTTAGCTACACTGACCTAAAGATAAATTTTCACGACAGTAGAGTAAGTAAGGCTACCCTTTACCCAATAAGAGGTAATTTTACTCTACTTTACGAGAGCGTTTACGATCTTTTCACTTTAGCGTTTACGATCTTTTCACTTAATTACAACATCAAATTAAAATACTATAAAGGATAAATTCGGACTTCACGTAGGCAAGACGTTTATTGATACTAACTGCATTGATTTTGACTCTACCTTTACGGTTGCCACAGTTTTTGTAGGTATCCTTAATTATCGTATGCTAGTCACTGCTAGACAACCAAAAGCTCCATTCAAAAAATTCAAATATCCATTGCAGTCTCCGCACATATCAGGTTTACGTGGTTAGTGAGCCTAGATGTTTAATTACAAAGGCCGGCGCCGGCGCCTGGTTAGATCGCGATATGACGGCGATTAAGGCCCGCTCACCGCCCGGGGGCATCACGGTAATAATAATTTTAACTAAGTATATATTTAATCGGAATTAGCATCAGCATGAAGTGAATTATCAGATGCTATCAGGATAAATAGGTTCTAAGACCGGGATTTTACGTTAAGGAGATAATGTACTTCTAAAAATATAGATATAGATATCAGTATATTTGATACATCAAATATACTGATGTATTGAACGCTTTTTGCTATTCGAAGAAACAACCTGCACGTTGTCTTTTCATTCCAGCCTTTCGATTTTAATTGATCGCAAATTTACGAGTACGATATTCCTTTTTGCTTCCAGACTTATGGTTTCATGGTATATGGGTTTTAATAATTGTATTTACAAACTAGGAAACTGGGAACTGTTAAACCTTAGAGTATTTATACTACCTACTGTAATATATTATACTCGTAAGTGTTAAACGAAGCGATGCATCTCTTATTGAGAATGATTAAAATCGTTACGAGGAAAGCCCTGCATTCTTAAGCCATTTACGCAAAAGCGAATTGCAACACGTAGGCCCGTGATCTGTGTACGCTATACCTTACACCTTGCGACATCTATTCTCTTTGACATGTGGGTACGCACATTTATGTGCGCAGATGTAGAAAATTATTATTTCCTATATCTATGTTAATTTGATTTATAATACCCACTTTTTATTCATACTTTACTATTTATATATGTCACCACATAAATACGTTACGTTAAATTTACGCTGTATAATTTCCATTTTTATTGAGTCAGTACCAAAAAAATTAAAGAGGTAGAGAAGGTATGAGTTAGTTCTCATCTACTTAATAGGTAATTTCTATCTGTTCCTGTTATGACCATCACTTCTAAATAAATAAAAGGCCCGTCCATTCAATCTATACCATGAATGAATTTTATAAAACAAACTACATTTATTTCGATAGCGCTACGGGTTTATTATAAGTAAGCTTATTATTTTATATAATGATGGTAACCCTTTTAGAAGAATGGCAAAAAGTTTTCAATCCTATATCTATGTCAATGACTTTGACTTAGAGATTTTATGATCATCTATAAATAATATAATATGGATTCTGTGAGTAACACGGCTCAGTCTTGACCTATTATTTAAATCGTAAATAACGTAATTTCATAAAACTAACATACTAATGTAACTGCCGATGTATCATGATGAAAAGAGTGACCTTAAATGATTTACACATTAGTAATCCTTATAATTATCTTTATGAATATTATAGCTTTAGCACAGATAATAATATTATACTAGGCTAGACTATAGCTTAGTACCTACTTTCTATGTGCGAAGTGGTAAAAAATATTTTTGTATAAATTATACATATATGTATAATAAACCCTATCTATACATTCCCTAATTCGTTAATTCATTTTCATCAAATTTATTTCCTTTTCTGGCGTTCCTGAGTATAAACACGTTAGGTGTTATTCTTATTTAGTTAGGGTACAGAATTATGAGTAAAGATTCATAACAAGGGAATATTGGCAGGAGTATTAAACGAGCACAGTAAACGAGACTATTTGACATACCTTAAAGACAATAAAGTGTTAACAAAAGCTTTATTTACGGGTGTTCACGCCGCAGATGGACTTTAATAGCCTGTTACTTCACTTAACTCCGATGGCTTGTTTAACTAGTGCTTTGATCGCCTTATTATGAATAGAAATTGCTATTTCATTCTTTATAGTCTCTTTATAAGGCAATAGACAGTTTAAATTGGTATAAAATATCCGCGAAGTATAGTTTATGAACTTGAATTTATGCTCGTATCGTTGATATGATGTACACTAGATAATAAATGCAGTAACATAATTTCTAATGGGCACATCATTAAATTGACTCCGGTGTACCGTGTAGGTATGTGCCTTGGGTTCAAGGCACATACACTACACTATACGTTAGGTTTTAAGGGCATTATTGGTTACTTATAATTTCACATAGTTCATTTATAATAGGTATTCTCTATTATTTTATTCTACATTCCATAATATTATTCTAGATTAATTGACATTATTAACTGCAAGGTTTTATCGATGGGGTTCATTAACTTTATAAATTACCTGTAAACAAAATAACGTTATTTCGTAGCGAATTACGCTCTACGAAATACACATGATTGCATCATTATGATCTCGGTCATTATAAGTGAATACATGCACAAAACCGCTAACGAACGAATGAGCATCTATACTTGCTGCAATAAAGGAAAAATTTATTAAAATGCGCAGGAATTCCGAAAGAATATGAGCTTAAATGTCAGGAAGGTTCAATTGCATTGGCTACAACTTTAAGCCGTATTATACTTGACCGTGATGGTAATAGTACTGGTTTGTACAGGATTTTTGAGGATCAGATGTATTAAATGTGTACCTTATCGATTTTTAAATCTGTCATACGAGTCGCAGATTTTATCAATGATCAGATGCGGGAGTAATAAAAGTTTGATATTTACGGATGAACGGCTGCAGTCGTGCTATACTAGTATGCAGTGGGCTGTAAAAGATTTTCCACATATATGCGAGTGCTGGAGACGCATAGACAAATTCAGTAGTGCACGATCGCGCGCGACAACGGCGCGCACAGTGGCTTTCGGAAAATCTACCGAAATTTCGGGAGTTCTAAGTAATCTGTAAAGTTTCTAGATTTGAAAAGCTTTTAGTTGAGAATTGTATAAGTTAAAATAGTTGGCAGAAATCGAATACGTGCAATTTTTAGTGGTGTTCGTTTAATTCATAAAAATATAATAAAAACATCAATTAAAACGAAATGATAAATTATTATTTAAATTGATAAACAGTTTAAAAACTATGTGTTCATTGAAATTGAAAATAAATAAGTTCTACATTATTCGCGGTTGCGGTTATAAATTCCTCGTTAACAAATCCCGTCAAATTTGAGAAGTAAAGAGTAAATAATTGAATTTCCGCTTACTCTTACCGGCTAGACGTAAAGTGATGTAACCACCGAATCGGTCAATGACAATCCGATGTTAATTCGATAGTTGACAAATATTGAGTTTCGTATTTTTTATTTCGTATATTGCACTTTTTAAGGGAGTGCTGGTAGCTTTTAAGCTTCTTCTACAAAAAATTGAGGTTCAAACATTTGTTTTTAATTAATAAACGAGATTCTAACAGTAATCGCTGTATACAGATCTCTTGAGATTATTATTTTCTTAGCGCTATATTGTTCGTAAAATTTCAATGAAAAATTATACAAAATACCTACGTGAAATGTTAAGTTGAAACCCGTTATAGTAATTACATAAAAATATGATAAAGTAAAAATGCATAACATAGGTAAAAAAATATTGTTTATTTTTCTACATGCATTTTTACTTACAACAACGACAATTTCACTTGCCTTTTAAGTTTTTCAATTTTGTTATTAAAAATTGTAAAAGAGTCAGAAAAATATTCAATTACATAATTGCATAATATTCGGTTGTGTGAGCCGTAAGTACTTACAGTATTAGAATTACAGTATAGCTATAGATATCGAACGATTGTTATCAAAATGTTTAAAAAAAAATATGTTTTTCAAACTTATTACACGTATTGGCATCCAATAGAAACACACGCAAATGTGAACCATCAAAACTGCTTCCTTCTTTTTTTGCTGCTTTCTGGAATTAAATCACAAGGGTTAACTTTAGTTGAGATTACACACAAAAGACGAAAGGCATTTTATTTAAATATGCTAATAGAGATGCAATTTTGTTACGTTTTGTAAATATTTAACCACTCATTTACATCTCCATAGTGCATCTTAGTACCTGCTTTGCCTTTCAAGATATTATCTATCCTTTCAAAAATATTATATCACCCACCCGTGAACACTTAAACATGAAATAACTTTTATGTTTATAATAATAGGGTATTGTTTGCTGTATTATCTGTGCTTAGTTTGAATATCGATGCCTTTAACGCATATCCCTTACAAAGTTGACTTTATTCAACTTTATGTATCAAAAGTCACACCATCAAAGCTTTTAGTCCTTTTTATTAGCTGTAGTTTTATTAGTAATAGTTTAAACTAGATATTTTGAGAGTCTATTCTAACAACTTAGGTACGTTAAAAAACTCGATTTAAAAATTTATTGTTTTCGAAAACTACGTGTAATATCTAGTACCTTTGTTATTTCTTCTACTGGTAGAGCGATAAAAATATCTCACGAATTAATTCATCAAAGACGTGGAGAAACTCGATAGTTATAAATAAACAGAAGAATACAAGTAACAACTAACACCTAACAGTGAAATAAAACACGCTTGCAGTTAGCGTATTTAAATTAATGGGACACTCGATATAATGTTTCTAGTAACTGCTAATGGTTCTGTAAATGGTCCTCGCTTCAAATATTACAGGAACATTATACCACACACGTCTTTGTTGGTGTCTTATATAATTCGTATAACTAACCAATAAGACTTAACAAAAACAGCAAAGGACGGCCTTATCGCTAGGTAGGCTCTACCAGGCAATATAACTACTTATATGTTGTGGGTAAGCAAATATATGTACTATATTAGGAACTCGGGTCAATATGTGTATGTCATTTGTATTGGTGTAAAAAAAATACTACCATCTCAAAATTGAAGTAAAATAACGTAAAGTAAAGTAATTTATTTATTATTATATATTATTATTATTTAGAAAAAGGCTATTTTCTATTTAAAGAAGCTATTATTGAATCTCAAAGCATCTAAACTTAAAGATATGATTCATATTTTTCTGAGATGATAGTTAAAAATGACTGTAATGAAGTGGAGGTGTTACTGGTGGGTGGATGATAAAAGTTATATTTTTAAAACATGCAATGAGAAATCATCATATTTATTTGTAACATTATTTTTCATAATAATTTAATGTTCACTAATTTACGATTTACATCCTTAACATATTTTAATAAAATCTCTTAACTCTATCGCACGTCGAAAAATGCATGTTTTTTTATTATCATGCCGATTAATGTTTCTAACCTTTGCTAAGTTGCTTAATAATTAACTTAATTCATTGATATCAACAAATCAAGGAAAATTATTTCATGAAAATGTTTGCATATAACAATCTAATTGAAAAAAAAAATGAAAACATTAAATACTGGCGCCATTAATTAATCAATATAGTTCCTGTGATGTTGGATTGAATTCCTTAAACGAACTTTTCTTTGACTGAAACAACTTCCTTCTAAATTAGATATTTCCGGCTTCTAATAACAAAATTGTTTTTGTATTTAAATCTATTTATATTTGAAAATTAAAACTTGCGTTAATTTGCGAAATGATAATCCCGTGAACAAAAAAAAGTGGTACTTGTGTTTTTAATCGGCGACTAAATATAATATTTTGTCGCAGTTGTTGACACCATTTAATTTTTTTCATAGTCATTCTCGGCCCGACATTGTGTTAATTTTTAGTCATCCGTTAATTACACTTCTACGAAAAAACCACTAGACAGCGATCATCTAATTGAAGTGTCTATTAGTTTCATAAAAGCGCTAATTATATTTTTGTGACGAATTAAAATGTGCTCAAATTTCAATCAAATCGTCGGATTCATTTGGTTTCATAGCATATTTTAATAATATAATTTTAACATCCAGAAATCAGTAAAATTAATTGTGGTTCTATTGATTAAGGTTGTAATAACAACACCATACAAACAAGTTTATACAATTTATATGACAAACATTTTGATACATAAATTATGAGCATGGAACACTCGAAAGCGGAAAAATTCATAGAATCATGTCTGTTTCATGTTTCACATAAATGTTTCACCAAAACGTATCTAAAAGCTCATTAGTAGCTTCTTACTCTAGCTAGAACAAAACACGATTATAGCAGAGCTTTTAGCTGAACATCGGGACAAAGGTCCGTATATTTTTATTATCTAAAGCACGTTCACTTAGTGACACCTACGTCCTACATACAGTTACAAAATAAGTGTCCACTTGTAAAACATCACTGATTTACGACTTCGGGGTCCTGTGTGGATATTAATCGTTCCTACTGCATAATAGAGCTGTAACCTTTACATGTCATGTTAACAAAGAATGGACATAAATATCATTGCACTGCTAAGATTACTGGTTTTTGATTGAACGTTTTTGTCTGTGTTTGTATTTTTGTAATGTATTTATAGATATTACACAATGCAATCAGTTTACAATTGTGTCAATGTAATACATACAAAAATACGTTTGTACCTAGTAAACAGTAAAAAAAGGTCATTAATACCTTCATGAACTACACTTTATTTTTAGGTAAGCTACGAGCTTCTGAATAATGGATCGTAAACGATATCACAATAAACTGAGATTTAAATCAAAATATCGTCGGTATAAACTACAAAGTAACCTCAATTTTATTCCCTGCGGTTGATTTTCTTCATTGACGTTTCGAAACAGTCGGGGTTAAAATATCATAATAAAAATAATTGAAATATTCGACAGCGACACGTGACCAAATTAGGGTTAAACAGTCTCTTGCTGTAAATTGATAAACGACCACTATTTATTGCCTTTGTAACCACGCTAGATAATATTTATAATAAAGTATACTTTATCGAACTACACGGATCTCTACTTTCTAAATTGTGTAGAGATTTTTGTACATGTTACAATAAGAGCTACAGGATATTGTGGTACATTTGAGTTAATTTTAACATAAAAATATGTTGTCGGTAATGACTTGAATTTTAAGCACAGCTTAAAATTCGATTGGATTGATAGAGAACTTTTGTTGTTTATTTATTTATTCTTAAAAAGTTGTAAACACTAACGTTATTTGTAAATATATGATATAAACACTATTAAATTATAATTATCCTACCAATGGTTCAATAATTTATTACTTATAAACACTCAAAACAAGACACGTATTCATATAATATTCGTGAAGTTTACTATAATACCAATCAAAAGTTTAAATCGTTGTTAGTATTATAGTATAGTAGTATTATCGCACAAGATTCATGTATCATATACATGAATCTTGTGCGATAATATCTCGTGGGTGGATAATGTGATTCGGTTGATGTTTCAATCATAAGTCTATTCAGTACACAATAATAGCACATTTGGGATTATATGCACGCTATGGACGCAATGCACAGCTGTTGAAAATCTGGCGCCAAGCCATTGCTTTATGGGCTCAGGGAAATCTTAAGAATCCCGGTCAATGTGCATATTACACGGCATTCACTTAATTCAGGTTATCATAACAAATTCATTATAAAAATTCGCATGTGCATTCGCTATTTCGTCTTTGTTATCGTCATAAAAATATTATGTAGGTACCAGATGCGCTTTTATTAGTTTGTTAGAATTGCAAGGTTGTTTATCAAGCATTCAAATTATTTTGCACTAATTTTAGATTTTGTTGCTGAAAATCGAGGACAAAAAATCATTTCAATTACAAAAACGAGTTGCAAATACTTCGATAAATATTTAAAAACTTTTCAACAGTTTTCATTTGAAAAAACATCGCAATTAATTTAATTAATAGACATATTCAAATAATTCTAAATCAAAACCCATTTGTTTCCGCAAAATATAGCTTCAAAATGACGTTGGCTAGATAATCTTGAAATACGGGTAATTGCATTACGCTATGCAAATCAAAAGGATTGAATTATGACAAATTAATGTTAATGTTATAATCCGTAGCGAACGTGTACGTTTAGTGCGATTCCTTCAAAGCGGTCTGCGTATAAAGATATCAATGGGGATTTAGAAATACGCTTCAATTCATATTAAGAGATCAAAGTGCGTAGGTATTTAGTCGGCTTTCGCGTTCCGCTAGTCACAATAATGCGATTTTGTGAAACTACTGTATTGTATTAACATTGAGCTTCGACACTTATTGGGCATTAAGCTTCGATTTGGACATATTATGGCCCTTTTTATTTTATAGCAAATAAAACTCATAGTGTTAAAGGATGATTAATAAATAATTATATAGGCACTAATCTAAAGACAAAGACATTCGTATCAATTTGCTATAGGTATAAGTATCTTAATCTTTCAATACAGGATACACACAATAAGTGACAAGTGAAGTATAAAGTGAATTAAATATCAGATTCTAAGTGGTTCCATGTTAAATAATTCAAGATGGTTTCAGCTGTTAAGTTACTCTTCATACTAATATTTGTAAGTATAATTATGTTTTCTTATAACTTCTGCAATTTTTTTTATTTATTTTTACTCGCCTGTTGTAAACGCACATTTTCACGTATGCGTGAGACTTTTTTACACTACTACGTCTATTTCTGTGTGTATTTGCGTAATTGTAAAAATAGACAAGTAGAAGCTAGAAATTGTTTTTCTTTAGTTAAGTTGTGTCGTTTGTTATATGATAATAGTTTGTAATAAAGAAAATAAAATATATAGGTAAAAAGTATCGTATGAAAGCTTTATAGAGATGCATTTTTGAGCTTTTTTGGTTGTGACCCGTAAAATCTAATTATACACTCTAATTTGACATGCTTCGTAAATATCTAAGTAACGATGGTGTCAACAAAACTTATTGAAACAAAATTTATTGCATTTGTCTCATTATATTAATGGACGAGCTGGGAAGTAAAATTGTTGACCCAAAAGCTTTTCACTTGCCTAATTTATATTTAAAATTATGGCCAATTATATTGATGGATTACTTTACATGCCTGGCATTTTTGTGTAATGGCCGGTAATTTAATTATGTTTAGAATGTTTATATCGAATTCTTATAAACATTTTGATTTAAAGCGGCCAAAGGGTACGCGGAAAAATAACCGCTATAGAGCGATTTACGTAATGGATTCATTATTTTTAATTAATAATGCTATTCATACCAAATAAAAATAAAATGCGTTAGATTTTCATCTATTCTATGCATGGTCTAGTGGTCAATTATAATGAAATTTCAGAAATTTAACATAATATTATCAATTAAAGGTTAAACATTTCAAATAGTAATTATAATTAATTTAATTAAATATATTACGCAAAATATTCATCTTATCTATAAAATCGAATTAATTGTAATGCCAAGTCCTTAATAAAGAAATAGGCGAAAATAAATCATTGGCCACAGTCACTTAACTGGTTAAGTTATGCGGGTTGGTCCACACATTTAATCCTAATTAATTGGCTATTAGTCAGACGCTTTCAATTACCACCTTGTTTGATTTATACATCCACAGTTCTAATTGATTGATGATAACGCCAAGATCATTGTAATCTTTCCGAATATTAAGTGGTTGTTAGCTTAAAGACTTCCTACGACATTCATTAAGTGGACGATTAAAATAAACGTTTTTATATCATATTGTCTGTGCTAATGAATTGAGGGAACTACGTGACTTAATCTAAAGAAGAAAATCTTCAAAGTTATACGTCTATAAGAAAAGTTTTAAGGATTTGAAAATGAAACAAAATTTTAAATGGAGCGTATAATTATGATATGGACATTATATATTATCATTATTCGCATATTCATTAAAATTCTTATACGCTTATTGATAGGCCCGAAACTGGCAATCAGCACTTAAATATAAATGATATCGTAGAAACTACATAATTTACATACGAATTAAGTCATAAAATATAAACAAAATCGAGTAATGCTTTAAATATTTTGGTAATTCGAGCTTTTAGTATTATATTTATGAGAATTGTGAAGTTAACGATTTTATTTGATTATCTTTTAAATTTATTGATTTTAAAGAGTATAAAATAACGTAAGTTTATTTAATACTAGCTTCCGCCCGCGACTCCGTCCGCGCGGATGTCGGTCTTCGCGTGGATGGTTTATTTCTCCATTTTTGAGTAACTCTGACAATGACATCTTATAAATATCTATTGGACCCAAATACGGCTAGGCCTATAATAATACGCAACGTGTGTTCGCGGTTCTACAGAACAACGTCTATGGATAAAACTGAAAAATTAAGACTAATTTTTTTCTACGTATTTTTCCAGGATAAAAAGTATCCTATTTTACGCCCAGGATAATAAGGTATAATTATACCAAGTTTCATCGAAATCGAACCGGTAGTTTTCACGTGATGTCTTCACATACAGACAGACAGACAGACAGACAGACAGACAAAAATTTTTTTAATCACATATTTGGGTTTGGTATCGATCCAGTAACACCCCCTGCTATTTATTTCTTCAATATTTTCAATGTACAGAATTGACCCTTCTACAGATTTATTATATGTATAGATTATGTATAATATACCTACAGGGTGTCCCACTATTGGTATACTAAGCGCGAAGGAACTTGTAGTTTTGCATACACTGACCACGTAAAAAATACTTAAACAACAAAATTACGCCAAAAAAATTTTGCTAAATTTTTCCTGAAAATTCATGTTTTCTTTTTTAGCTTAGCGCAGCCGGCATATACCGTTTCTCTAATGTGAGCATTATGTCTATGAAAACATAATCTTAAACGATAGCTCACGTGCGGGTGGCAAAGTTGGGCGGGTTGCTTGTTATAGGTGTACAATATAGAGTTTTAAAAATTCATCTATTTGAAAAAAAAATGCGTTTGGAATTTTATAAGTATTTTTTACGTACTCAGCGTATGCAAAACTATAACCTCCTTTGAGCTTAGTATACCAACAGTGGGACACCCTGTATATATATTATACCTACATAATATTAGTTTATTAAATAATTGTAAAAAATTCACATCTACATTTTTAATTAAGTACAAAGCTTTACAAAAAGCTTTTTAAAGCTCACCATTAATAAATGTATATTACAAGTATATGAAGACTAGGCACATATCGCATATATTCAGTAAGCCAGGACTCTATGCTACTTCGTTTGCTACATCCCCACATATTTAATTTACTCTTCAACCAGTTAAAAGTAAACAGTTTCTACATTTACAAACAAATAGTCGTAAGTGTCAATTTGCATAATGCATTTTGAAGAGGCATCTTATCATCCAACCCTAATAAGGTTTTAAACCTGAGTATTGAGAAGTAATAACAAGATTAAGTCGTGGAAGATTTTTGTATTCGATAATATGGTAATTGTAAAAGCTGGTATGATATTTACAATGGATAAAGTGCAATTTGCATTTGCTATCTGTACGTATTTATATAAAACAAAAAAAATATTGCTTTGTTAATTTTGATGAATATTATTCGGCGCTAAGTTTTCGAAATATTTGTAATTTGAATTGGTACTTATTCATATTAATGGGCTGTTTTTAAGAAAGTAATTTCTTTTATATCAACTTAATTGACATCTATTATGATATTTCAAATCGTTGTTCATTTAGTTTCCTAAATAATTACGGAATGGAAAAATACTCTTAAATTTAATTAATACGCTTTCCGTAGCTATTCTCTGTTCATTAGATCTTTAGCAAGCCCACCTTTAAGTAGAAATAAATGAGCAACAACGCTTTCTTCGCTATCAGTAATTGAAATATTTAATCACTGTTTTATACAAGTGCTTGCCTCTTTACCAAGTTTAGCTTTTAATTGGATTTATTATGATTAATTTAAGAATCAGCAAAAACAGCAGGGTAGATGCATTTTTAACCAATATTCAATATAATAATATAATAAAGCCATATTAATCTGAATCGATGAAATATCTTATACGATTAGAAGATATAATGTAGTCCTAAACCTACTCCAAATTATAGACAATCATAATATGTAGCTACTTCTCTGGAGTCTGGACACTTACAAATTGAAAGAAACTTTTCTTGCTCATGCCTTTGTCATTTTCAAATATCAGTGTCATTTATCGTAATGTATATTGGAGATGAGATTGAATTCTTTTGAACAATGTCAACCATTGTTGTACCATAGCTATATATATAGTATTGTGAGTTGTGACACCATGCTCGGCGCCTACTCGACGCAATATTAACAAGAATTTAATTAAAATACCTATTCATAATTGACTAGACTTGTGAAATTGATTAAAACTTATCACATGTTTGATATGACATTTGCATTAATCGGAATAAAGCCTGGCTACATTAAGCAGCTTTTTTATCTACAGACTGTCTTGTTTATTTTCAAAGTATTTATATGGACAGAAATTCTTTGTACAAAAGGGTAAATTTAAATCTCAAAAGGCTACATTTGAATTGCAAGAGTTGTTTCGACTCTACAATTGATTCATATTTGTAAATAAAATGAGGCTTGTCTTTAAATCTGTACAAAGATAAATTAATAATCAATTAATTAAAATTGTATAAAGCCATTCCGTTTATTAACAAATCCTTTTGAATACAACTTACTATCTTACTTGTTAATATATTTAAGGGCACTTTTAAACGCAGATAGAATATGTAAGCAGTAAGATGTTCGTTCTATATTATGTACCTTTATTTTGCTAATCTTGCTTTTACACATCTATAATGGTAATGGCACACTTTTAATCTTATATTTTAACAATTTATCTGTGTTATTTGTAAACATGGAATATAAGATGCAATTCAAAATAATATTTATACTATATTCTAGAATTCTAGCTTTTAATAGAATGACGATGAAAATTCTTAAAATAAATATAGAGCCTCTGATAAACTCTGTTATGTTTTATTACCAAACTTGTTAAACGTGTTAATAACTTACACATATAATATTATAATAGTTTGACAGAACGTCCTGTAATTTTATTATACCAACATTTTTTTCAATAACTGGATTAAATTTAAACAATACTGATATGAAAAAGTCGAGTTTTACGAAAAGAATTAATGGTAGCCAATATTTTATTGTTCAACTAAATTACGTCATCATTAATGGCACAGGCGGTTCGCGAAGTAATCTCATCTACTCATCATATGTATTTATTTTATCAACAAATCAATACACATCGGGGTAACATTAATTGCACAGGCGGTGGGTCGCGAAGTGCTCTCCATAGCGGGGACGCGCGAAGTCCGCTGCGGCCGGCGGCTGGTGTCGGGGCTGTTCGCGCGGCCGCGGCTGCCCCTCGGCTACTCCTACATCACGACCGTCCCGCAGGGCGCCTGCAGACTCAACGTGTCCGAGATCGCAGCCAGCGATAATTATATAGGTGAGTAATCATATGTTGCACTGAAGCTGTGAAATGTTCTCGCGTTTGATTTTAATTGCCTGTTCTCAGATGTTTTTGGATTTTTGCAGAGATCCTTTAACTATGTACTTACCTGTTCATTTCACTTTAATCAACATAACAAACGCTGTATAAACACTTTATTACAATGTATGTACATACTTGTAGGTGTCAGGTGCTTATTTAATTTCACAATAATATAATGTTATGATAATTATAAATGAGCAAAGCTGTTAGACACTTATATATTTAGATTTCCATTAAAGAACTTGTTCTACTAAATTTGTACAAAGTTAAACGTTAAAGCCTGCAAAGCGTACTTGGAAACTAATGATAAATCTAGCATTCTGTTAAGAAATGAAACACTTAGTCTTGTCTAAATCATTTATCTTTGCAATGAATGATTAATCCTTGCTGACGGCTGCGGGACCAGACATTCATTCATTATTAACTACTCAATGGCCCTTTGATGATTGCAAATGGGCCGCGAACATGAGGTTCGTCACTTATCAGTATTGTCCATTTGATTGGCTGTAAATCACTTGTTTTTACCACAATAGCATCGCCTACCAACTTACTGTGTTTATGAATAGATTCATCTTGCATTTCCGATTTATATAAATCGATTAACAGCACTTTATTGAATAAACATTCGACTAATGCGATTCGAATGTAGGAGTTGTTTTGCTAACATAATATATTATTTATTTTATGGTGATGTGTTTTAACTAAAAAGATGTAATGTTTCTTTAAATAATATGTTTGTAAAGTAAAAGCAGTAATGAGATGCAGGTTGCTGTTAGTTTCTGTTGATGGTTCTATTATACCATTTAGCTTTACGTAACTTTTCATAAATTATCTTTTACGAAATAAGTGTACGTTCAAACATTGTTGCATGGTATAATAGTGTCCCTTGGTGTGTTTTAGCGGAAACAAATGTTACACCTTACACTCTCTATGTTGCATTATCTACATAGTTATGACTGTGAATTTGCTGTTACATTAACGCATATACTAGGCATATTTACACCAAAAAAATGCAACTAAGTGTAACAGTAATAAGTCTGTTAATGTTAATCTATATTAACTGCGATATTTTATGTAAAAAAAATATGATAATCCAATTGAAACAAATCAAGAGCCAAGTCCAGATCAAACATAAAACAACAATAAAAAGCATGATCCTATTATCACATAATTATTGTTATAGCGTTGAAAATAACAAATGGGTCGTACATTATGAATGGGGAGTTTGCTGTGAGCGCACCGGGGACATACGAAGCAGCTGGCGCCAGATTTGTGTATACGCGAAATACTGGCCTGGACTCTGTGTTCGCACTCGGTCCTTTACAATATCCTGTGGATATTATGGTAAGTAGATAATAATTTAGATAGGAACAGCTATATCAATATAAAGTTTAAAGTTAGAGGAGTTTAAATAGGAACATTATACATAATAATATGTATATCCTAAGATCGAAAGTGCCTTCACCAGATTATGCGAAAGATCTTTAAAATAATCTGGAATCTGGATGCTAAGATTCATAATTTTTCTAGTTTAGGAGACACTTAGTCAATGTAATGTGTAGTAATGATATTATTGCAAAGTAAATATTCTTATGATTAAAAATAAAGGTTTGGTGGAAAGGGAATCATTCCGTTATCGTTTTATTTGAATAATATCGGCAATTTTTTAAATTCACAAATCTGATGCTTTTAAATCTTACAGAACAACAAACAAACCGTGTCTCTTTTAAAACAAATGGTGATTATCAGAGAATATTCTTTTTCCAGACTAAATGAATAATCTCTTGCAGATTCTCTATACTCAGCCGAACCCAAGTATCAAATACGAGTACTTCACAGACGCAATACCTGGTGAAATCGATATAGAGTCAATAACAAAAGCTAGTCCAGAAACTACACCAAAACATATTAGACGGCATCATGGTCTTGACAAATCTAGACATCTTGGGTTCCCTAAAGAAACTTATAATGATGGTATTGGAGAAAATATTGTGGGTAATCGGAAGTTCCTTTGGAAAATCTTGTCGTATACGCAATGTTCTAGAAGTTGTGGAGGCGGCTTCCAGGTAATGATTTGTGATATTGATTCATAAGATTAATTTTTTGTTGGAAGTTTTGTCTTATTTAAGCAAAAATATATTTTTATATTCCTAGTCAAAATTTAAGGATAACATCCTGATCGTAAAAATGAATCATAAAAAAATAATTTATAATATCTTTAAAACCAATGAATTTACTTTTACCAAGAATCATGTTTTACCTAATTATTCTTATTTTATATAGATTTTTCAACGATTTTGAAGTAATATTTTATTTATACCATCCTATTTTCTGACTTTAAATATAGGTAGGAAAGTACCGTTGCGTAGAAGCCAGTTCTTCCGGAGATAGAGAAGTATCTCCCGCACATTGCACTGGCTCAGTGCCCGCGAGCAAGCGGCGTAGATGCGGCAATTTGCAATGTCCTCCAAGATGGAGGGCTACTACTTGGTCGTCTTGTCCAGAGTGTGGACCGGCTATGAGGACCAGGATTGTGGGCTGCGTGCAAGATCATTCGAAAGGGATTACTAAGGTTTGTGTTAGTTGTGTTACTATAGGTTTGTAGGCATTTATACTTTTAGAGATAGAGAAGTATCTCCAACACATTGTACGGGTTGAGTGCCGTAAATGTGGCAATTTGCAATTTAGCTATTCGTATGTAGGTATTTATACTTCTGGAGATAGAGAAGTATCTCTATATTGTACGGTTAAAGTGCCCGCGAGAAAGCGCCATAGATGCGGCAATTTGCAGTCGCTTTTTGATTTGTTTAAGATTCCAATTCATTCCTAACCATTTGTGAAGAATTTTACCGCATTTTCATCAGAGTTTGAAATCTCTTACTTTTATCAGCAACTTAAAAAAATTTACGTTACCTAACATTTTTTGTTCAGATAAGCGACGCAAAATGCCCCGCACCCAAGCCACCAACGACAGAAATATGCAATATACCAGATTGTAATTCTGGTGGAATCAGACAGATTCAAACGAAACGAACGAAACCACAGGACCAAGTGGACACTTTTCGAGATGCTCCTGTGTATACGATAACTGTTAACAGCTCAGATTTAGATGTAGGACCGGAATATAGCTTTGCAACTGCTGGTTGGCTTTACACGGACTGGTCTGAGGTTGGTCAAGATCTTTTGAAATAAAGATATGTGCGTGTACTAGTGTACACACGTAAGAAGTGAAACTTCTTTATGACCTTATTTTTCAAAAAAAAATTTACTATATGCAACTTTACAGAAATACGTCTAATCCCGCGTGATAGGGATAAGAAAAAGATGGCGCGTAACGAAAAAATGTCACGCGCAACGAAAAAATGTTACACTAAATTTTTTTCCAACGCCGATAAAGAAGTTTCACTTCAATTACGTTAATTAAGTTAATTCTTTTTATCTGCCTCTGGTTGTTTATTGTCAGGTTTCCTTAATAATACCTTGATAAATTTTTATATTATATTGAAATACTTCTATTTGGTGGATAACTGATATTTTGTATTTGCATAAAATGATGATAACTGAATAAATGAATGATGATGATGATGTTAAGACTAATAGGTAACATTTATTGGTAATAATATGGTAGATAAATAATTTAGTGGGTAATTTCATCTGCAAAATTACGGCAATCAATTGGTGCTAATGGAAGTCGTATTTACATTAGGGACATCATTTTGCTATTACAATTTGCAGCATTATAATAAACAAACAAATTTTATTGCTTGTTTGTTATTGTAATAAAGATCTAACGACTTTATAACATCACCAATAATTGCAAAGTACCAGTAACCTGCACATAAAGCAATTGATGCATAATAATTTGAATTCAAATTATTTAAGCTAATGGATTAATAATATCAAAACCTTTTAAAAGGTTCTTTTTATATGTGTAGATCCATCTAGAATCTAGATGAATGAATAAAAATAAAGAACTTGACAAAACTCGATGAAAATGTCTGTGTAGGTATAATTTTATCAATAATATTACCTAATTTTATAATGTAAAGGTATTTTCACTTCATACACAAAATATTGAAACGTGGCAATGTATAATTTTTTATCCATGTGCGTTGGTTATATTATATTTTTTTTTATGGATTGATGAATTGTTTTTTGCAATAAATATTTTGAGTTTGGAGTTTCTTCCATTTCTCCCAGTGCACAGGCTGGTGTGTAGGCGGCGGTATACAAACCAGAGCGGTGCGATGTGCCGATCCTTCTGGATGCACTCCGAGACAACTTCCAGAACATTCTAGAACATGTTCTCCCAAAGTGTCGTGTGAGCCGCATGAAGGGCAGTGGTTTACAGGTTTGTGATACTGTTTTTTATATTACTAGTGGTCCGCCCCAGCTTCGCCCGTGGTACATATTTAGTATCTATGTCCTTCTCCTGGCTCTAAACCATCTCCCTGCCAATTTTCAGCTAAATCGGTTCAGCCGTTTTTGAGTTATAAGTGGAGTAACTAACACGACTTTCTTTTATATAAATAGATTATTAAAGTTCTGAATATTTCTTGAAATTGTAATATGTTAAAATGTATAGAGAGATTTACTATCTCTGGGTGTAATAAACGTGTGTGAATATTAAGTTCTTTGTAGCGTTTCTGATAATTATAGGTAATTAGTAACAGGTCTACGAACAAAAATAATAAAACAAAAACTGCAACGCAAGGAACTTTGCTTGTTTTTAAGTTGGAAATCATCTCTGTTTATTATTCAGGAGCTAATAGCATAACAATTTTGTTTACCTTTATTTGCCATTGTTTTAAGCGTTGACTATGTAACAGTTTTTTAGCACGACTTATCATTGCTTATATCTAATTTGGACCCTAACCTTCATAGAGAAGGGCTCTACATATCAGTGAAGATCAAATTTTAAAGTGTAATAAATAATGTGAGACAAGGTTAGATAGATTATCGAACACTGAATACCAAACAGTCACTTATTATTCTGTGTGTCGTATTAAAATGGTTAATGCATAACGTTTGTGTATCATTTACCTGTAATAACAATCGATAAATCTTAATTGTTAACACATCGTCGAATTTTCTTCACTTTGTTTTAAAAATCTACATTATAATACTGAAACAAACATGGATAAAGAATAAAGCGTTTGGAATTTTATGAGTATTTTTTACGTAATCAGTGTATGCAAAACTATAATTCTTATTGAGCTTATTACACTGACGTTGCAAGAGATGATGCGCTAATTTTTATTAACCCTGTACAAATATAGATATAGGTACAGGTATAAATATAGATTCTTTGTTATTCGCAACAGGTGATTGGTCACCTTGTACTTCTTGCGGTGGCAAACAAATACGAGGTGTATTGTGTATTGGCGGTTCTGGAAGACATTTACGGGATTCCGCGTGTAAACCACCGAAACCCGAGGCTGAAAGATCGTGTGGTGGGGACTGTTCTCCCACATGGTATACTAGCGATTGGGGACAGGTATTTATATTATAATTTCGTGATTTTATTCCGCCTACTTTTAAAATAACTGGCAAGACTCTAGAAACTCTGAATAGACTCTAGATCGACATAAAATTGTCAATAGGTTTTTAAAACATTAATTCAAGACTTCTCTATATCTTTCTGTACTGCCTTCCAAATCAATGTTAAGAAATAAAAGTTTTTTTTGAGTTCGAATTTATCGTTCTCTTGCAGTGTATCAGTAACTGTACCCTACACATTGGGGCACAGCACCGCACCGTAGTGTGCGCCCGCAGCGAGGCCGCAGTGAACGACTCGCTGTGTGTCAGCGCGCGGCCGCAAGCCACGCGCCCGTGCGCGCACAAGTGTGACAACGTGCTGACTAGTGGTGAGTGTGTAGTGGTGGTTACAGTGTACAGCGTGCAGTGTATCAGTAACTGTACCCTCACACCGGGGTACAGCTCCACAATAACTTGTGTGTTATAGCTTGACCGCAACCGCTGTACCGCGCCCTAGGTATGTGTGCTGAGGCGGGGACCGGGTAAGAAAGAGCACGAGTAAAAAAGAAACGGAGCGGTCGGTACTCTCCCCCGCCTCGCCACGCACATACCTATACAACGGTACAGCCACTGCGGTCAAGCTGTAGTGCCCGCCCGAAATGCAAGTAACTGTACCCTAGGCATTAGGGTACAATATAGAAGGCGCAGTGAGCGACTCGCCTCCTCGTCGCACTATGGGACAGAACGGTATAAACCATCTCAAAAATGGTTTGGGTCAAAATTGTCGTACAGACGATTTTTTGGTGGCATTACATTCCTGAATAAACGAACTATCCGATAAAATAGATGAAATTAAATTTTAATCAGTTTTATCTCATTAAATTTCACAGTAAACCTGAGTAGTCAATAGTCATATTTTCTTACTTAGCACGTAATCTATTTCTGAAGTATTTCTAAGTTTCCCATTAAAATTAATATGTATCATACATTTTTGGATTGACTAGGATCTGAAATTTATGAATTAGTACATATTTTATGCGAAATATTTTGCCACATTTTAATTTTAATTTTTTTGTGAATCATTGAATTTTATCGTCTTTTTCATTTTCAAATTGAGTTTTCGTCTTTGCCGAAAGCTGCCGAAGTTGAGTTATTATGATTTTTAGATTCTTTAGTTATTCAAAATTCCAAAAAGGTAAAAAAAACCTGCGTCATTACTGCGCCTTTTCGAGCTAGATGCTGAAATGTGAAGAGAGGGAGAAAAAAATTATGTAAACCAATTTAACGTTTCTACTTGTTATTAAAATTCTAAATGACATATATAACTTAAAATAGTTTTTTTTTACCTTCACACCTATGATAACAACATTAACATAATTAATTAATAATTATATTGTTGTAGAATCCATTGCGTTAATTGTAATCTGCCTATAGGTTAAATAATTTGTATGGGAATTTTTTTTTATCATTTTTCTCATTGGTTTTGCATAAGTTATTAAAACTCAGGTCCTATATAACCCCAACAATTTCAGCATTTATAACAAAGTATTGAGATACTTCTTCACAGTAATATAACTGTTGAAAGTCTAAAAATATAAAAATGAGTGTGTTTGTGTTCGCCGCGATATATGTCCGCTGTTAATAAGTTGTAAAATTCTGAAGGACTTGAAAAATATTTATTAGAAAATTTTCATCTATCAGCGGTGATATATTATATACATCACTGTATTCGTTATTTAGGCTAAATCACGTCCGAAAGTGTTCGCGTTCAGCTGCAATGGAAGAAACATCTTGCTGTATACAACAGATCCCTATATGTATATCCAGTATATAAAGACAACATATTTAAAAAAGACCAAAAATTCCAAAAGAATCTTAATAGCTTCTGGTATTTAATAAGGAACAGTTGTTTTATTGTAACATTTTTAATATAGGTACTCAACTCAATAATTATTTTATTATTTTCTAAGTTTTATTTTTTTTTAAGTATAAAGTCTTGAAATGTTTGTTTAATATATAAGCAATGTTTGTTCTGTTAAGATAAGAGGAAAATTATTAAATAATGTAAGATTTTTGTAAGAAAATTTACGAAAGTTTATTTGTATTTGTTTTTAAACAAAAAAATAAAATTACCAAAACAAAAATGGACTTGGTTTATTATAGCGTAGTTATTCAAGAATGCGTATACCAAAATTCAAGTAAAAAGTACGAGAAACAAAAAAGTTATAGATTTTTGAGATGGTTTATACCGTTCTGTCCCATAGTGCGTCGGCACGCCACATACCCGTTTAGTTTGGCGATGACTGCGACAAAATAATATATTATATAACTGATGTTCCAATGACGAAGGATAGCTAAGATCTAGTCTCTACATGTTTTAGGCAGAAGGATAGTGGTTAACATGTTGAATTTAATTATTAATGTGGCTGAAAATTGTAGATCATATTCATTTTCTGTCATTCAGCATTTCATAATATAAAAAATTTGGAAGAAAATTTTCGTTACAACTTTTATAAAAAGTCTAAGTGTGATAGATTAGTTTAATTTTCTGTTGCAGAATCCCAAAAAGTGGAGACGACTTCAACCCATAGGACTACGATAGCAATACCCGAAGAAAAGGGTAAATTATTTATTCACATTTATTCTATTGCTACAGTAACTTTCAACTCGGTATTATAAGATTACACAAATTATAAAACTTTTAAGCTCCTATAAAGACTAGTATGATTAACAGATTGGTATATGATTGTTTTACACAAAGCATTTCGATAGCCATATTTTTATTTCAGAATATGAATGAAACACTTAATTTTTAATTTCCCTTTGTTTTACAGATTGCGAAGACAAATTGCGAAACTGCGCTCTCGTCGTTCAAGCCAGACTTTGCCATTACAAGTACTACATGCAAAATTGTTGTCATTCTTGCAGTGGATAGAATAATCTCAATACTTATACACATATTAAAAAACTTAAAAAAGCAGGCAAAGTATTATTCTAAAAAAAAAATATTTTTTTTTCATAAAATTGTGTACGTATTTTACCATATTAAATAAATCAAATTTTCATAATAATATTTTTTGAATATAAGAAATATTGTGTTGATAGGTTATTTCATTCTTGGCAAGTTTGAAATAGAAGAGTTTCTTTATGATCAGTTTTATAGGCATTTTATGCAATAGGTAATATGTATGTATTTATAATTGAAGTAAATGTACGGAACAATAGATAATAATGATTGTGTATTACGGTTACACGGTTATTGTGAAAAATCTTGGTGCATTTGTATTATTTATTATTTTTTATAGATATTGAATTCATTTATAAAATATGTATTATAAGGCTATAAGCTTGAAACAGCTTACACTTACTTGAAACAGTTATACTTAATATGCGAATACCTAAATACGTAAATACTTATATTAATTTATATAGAGTGGAAAGGAAATTTTTAAATTTAGTTATGAATAAAAATTTTAATCTTTCGTCCATCCCCTTGAAAGCAGAAAAAATAGCATGCAATTTTGTTCAAAAATATATAAATACATAAATATACGTATACATAATATCTTAAAAATATATACGAAATCTGAACGAGAAATAACTACGCATAATTATTTTTATTTATATGATAAAATAAAATTGAAAGACTCTCTTTTCACAAACATTAATATTTAAGGGCATTTTAAGCTGAATTTATTCGTTAGAGATGATATTTTGTATGATATTTTTTAAAAATAATTTTAGTTTAATGAAATTTATTTAACAATGTCTTTCAAGTGTATTGTTATTTTTTAGCTTTTTACTGCCATTGTAGCATTTTAATAATTTTTTAGCATAACGATTAGATATTTTAAAGCAAATTTAAAAGGTATCGGATTTATATTTATGTGATTTGTATCTATATTTCTAAAAACTAATCAAGCGCTTAATTATCCCACAAAAAATAAAAACAATTGATTTGTGCCATTATTTTTATATTTACTTGTAATTTGGTGTGATATAATGTATTTAATATTAAGTTTAACGTTTATTTTCTTACAAGGATTATAGTATTGTAATAGGCATTTAACTTTAGCTTTACTTTTTGTATTAGTAGTACCTAAATATAGATTATATCGTGAAAACATTGGTACTTTACGTTACAAGAGATTTTGTACTTATAAGTAGATATTTGTACATAAAAGCGAAATAAAAATCAACTTTACAAGCTATCAGGGTTTTATTTTACTATTTACATCCTATATTTATTAAAGACATGGATCTTGAGATTGCCTCTGATGAGTTCTACACGTAACTTTTCATTAAATAAACTTAAAGTTATGTACTATTGAAATAAATAAATTGTAGCATTTTATTATCAACACACATACTTTTATTTCCATTATCTTACATTTTATTGCAACAGTTTACAAAACGAAAAACAAATTCAGTTCGATCTGAAATTCTTAAATATCCTCCTTACCACGTCTATACAAGGCGAAGCCAGCGTACCAACTAGTGCTATAACAGTTACCGATATAGCTAAATCTGCATTTTGATTACCCAATCCCACTCTAAATGTGCTGTTGAATGCGAAACATAGGCAGAGGAAAGCAGAACTCAGAGTTAAGCTGCCTAAACAGGAATGGGCTATCTTCAAGTAAGTGGGGTTTATGTTCAGCTTCGCCGAATATGCGTTGACTATTCCTCCCACCATGCTCAATACCGTGAGGATTAGGGATACTAAACCTGGAAATTTTTTACAGAAGTGTTAATAGATGCATTTTTCTGTTCAGCCCCCCCTAGACAAGTGGCTTTCTATTAGCGTAAAGTTCAATAGAATAGATTATGAATGTATGAGATTGACATAATCAATCGTCGTCGTCGTCGTAATCAAACGTCAATCTCATACATTCATAATCTATTCTATTGAACTTTACGCTAATAGAAAGCCACTTGTCTAGGGGGGCAGATTCTAATCTGAACGTTGAACGTCCGATCGTTTCATTCTAATGAAACGTACATTTTTATTTTAGTTTGGGAAAATAATATTCTTACGTAAAAATATCTATACGGCCACATTTTAGTCTTCTTATCAGCCGTGGGACGTCCACTGCTGGACAAAGGCCGCCCTCAAGGATTTCCAGTACGACCGGTCACCGGCGGCCTGCATCCAGCGGCTCCCTGCCACTCGGACCAGGTCGTCTGTCCATCTTGTGGGAGGTCGTCCCACGCTTCGTCTTCCCGTTCACATTTTAGTATCATCAAAATAAGTCGTTCTCGACCGTATACTATATTATAAAGCATCTTACCAAGGATTCCATGAGTAGTTCTAAAATTGTTTGGCACGTCCATCATTCTAATAACGCTGCCAACGATAACTGTCGTGGAAGCAGAAATTTGTAGCATCCAATGGACGACTCTCCGGTCCTGGTAACTGACCAAACGCGCCCAGCCGGAGTGAGGGTTCAGAGACTGTATAGCTTGCGCCATTAAAATTACATACTGAAATGAACACAACGTTAGAAATATTTTGTAGAATTACGAGAGTTATTTGGATCCTAGTAAGAAAAACACTGGATATAATGTTAAGCAAGCTGAAGATGAAGATAGTATTATATATTGCTACTACTAAATATAGTGCACTTGTACTATAAAATTAAATGTACCTAATCTCTTCGACAGTTTTATGTATACAAAAGTCAAAAACTTACCAAGTTACCTATACCTAATATAAAAAATGAAAGTACTTACACCAATACCACATAAATAAACATGTTGTATCATTGTTGTCGGCAGTGCAAAAGAATGTATGAAGACTATAGCACCCATGACTGCCGCACCGAGGCACAAATTAGTTACTGTTGTAGTAACACTTAACAAGGTAACATATACAGGAGATACATAATGTGCACTTCTATTCACTTCATCCGGTGCATTATTTGTTATTGTAAAACTAGTTGACATTTTAGTAAAACGGACGTCCTTAACACACGAAATATATTGAAAGTAAATCGATGTTAAGATATCGAAACGTTATCATTGGTTACACCTGATATGATGGAATCAAATTTTCGGATATCGTAATGTTATATTAGATAATTAGATTGAGTTTTAATACTATGCTAAAATCTGTGACTCAAATCTAATCATTAAAATATTGGGATTTACATTAATGAATCGATACAAACTAAGTAACATTGGATCTGATACTTCTTATAATAGTATTTTTCTTACATACGACACAAAAATGAGTAGAAGGTATTCGCCATAATATATTTATTAAAAAACATCAATTAAGTACGTAATCTTCTTCCCATCGCAATTACAAACTCGGCTAAAACCAAAACAGTATAAATGCTGGTTAGAACGATTAACACTAAGACATTGTCGTCATTGCTGACCCATTTTCTAAACGATCCTTTCTTGAAGGCGTAACAAAGACTGGCTGAAGAGCATATAAGTCCTGCTGCTCCAAGAATATAGTGACCAGATTTAAGCCAAAACGAGCTTATGTAATTACTTATGTTTCTCCCATACATCAGGATTATCCCGTCCAGTGAACTCATTATGGACATAATGAGAGCGCATAATGCTGAAAAGGAAGTTAAGTCTAAAATATAACTTTCTATTTCGAGAAATGTGTTTTCGCAGTTCAGTTTGGATGTATTGAAAATGGTAGAGGCATTTTCGTTTTCAATAAAAAAAAAATCCATGTATGATCAGAATTGCAGAAATCATCTTCGAGATATTGAAATAAAAAATAATAGGTACCTAGGTGTGTTAATTGAATCGATTGTCTTAGTAGACACAACAGGACATCCTTTACCTAATAATAATGTGAGGATCGGTTTGGCATGAGCTAAAAGATTTAGATAATTGAGTGAAAATACTTATTTTATTATTTTTTATCTATATTATCTTCCAGATAGTAACTATGTAGTTATATTGTTTTAGTGAAATGAGTCATGATCATTAAAAGTTATCTTACCCAAAATTCCGTGAATTGTATTAAAATTTATTTTCTTCTGATAAAACATTACAACTGAACCAACTGTAATCAAGATAATGCTGAGAACTTGTAGAATAAGATGTGAATAAATTCTATGTCGTCGAGTCAGATACATAGACCAGTAGTTATATTTCGATATTACTAGTATTCCTTGACTCATGAGTAATTGATACTGCAAATAATTATATGTGTTATCCTCAAAGCCTCTTAGATAAAAATAATCCTAAAAACGTATTTTCTATGATAAGTAGGTGCATTAAATTTTTGTAGAGTTCCTAAGGAATGCATGCATTGATGATCATTGTTGAGACTAGGTTACTTCATGATTATTTTTTTATGATAATTATTTGTTATTAAAGTATTGGACCTATATAATTATTTGGACTCGATTATTGATACATTTTTAATAATAAAAGCATTAACTGTAAACCTACTACCATTTTACAAAAAAAAAAAAAAATAAATTGTGGAATCGAGTGCTTCTGTAAATCTATTGCTCGATTAATAAGTATATAAAATAGCTATAAGAAAAAAATACTTACACCCAGAACACACAACACTATATGCCATTCATACGCTCCAAAATTTCCAGTTTGTAACGAAAATAACAAGCAAATAAAAATTATTAACACCATCAGAATATTCGTCACATAATTAAGGAACAATCTTAATGTTTGAAAAGCACTATGTGAATTTTTACAATTTTCTTCGTTTCTTTTTGTTATGCCTTCTTCTTGACTAATCATTATAACAATTGACAGACTAATGTCTTAGTAAGTTCATGAAATAATGCGCTACTCTCCTTGATGAAATAAGTGGTTACCTACAATTATAAATGTTCAGGATAAATGTTTGTACTACTAATCTGTTGATGTACCTATACGATAAAATTTAATTCTCTAGAATACACTATGTATCATATCCTATGTTCTATCGTCAATATTCGTAAAGTGAATTCAGTTAAATGCTGCTGGTCAAAACATATTATGTAAAATATTTTACACTGATGAATTTCCTTGGAGTTTTAAAATACTGAATGTTTTCAGATGATTTTTCTATTTACTTATTATCATGGTGGTGTGTTATAGAGCGATGTTGATGTGGATGTTGAGATAGTAATAGCAGATTATCGAGGTAATATTATTTTCTATACGCAGGAAAAGTGTTAGCCTTTACAATGTCTACTACTTATTTACTTATGTAGGTATGCTTTATTGTGGAGTATCACTCCAACTCTACCGGCGGATCATAGACAAAGATAGTAGTATGATACATTGTTTTTTTATATTTTAAAGTGGGGACTACGAATGACTTATTAATCCACTTAGATAAATAAGTCATTCGTAGTACTAATTGCTTGTTGGTTAACCCGCCATTGGTGACCTCATATGTCTGTGAGACCGGGCAGTTAAAGAAACCCAAATATTTTTGTCACCGTTTATCGAATTGCACTGTGGTTTCGAGTAGCTGCCTAATTTCGCGCCCCCTACCCTACCCCTACCCCACGACAGCGACGCGGGCGCACGTTACTGAGTTTTGGCCCCAACCCGGTGCGTGAGACCGGCGTCACCAACTAAGTAAGTCAAATGGTTATTGTGTATTTTTTTTATTTTACTTATTTTGATAAAGCTGTTCTTGTAATTTATAGTTTAATCATATAATTCTATTATTAGTAAGCGTTTTGCTAGATTTGATCGATATTTCACAAGAAATTCCGTGTTTTTTGTTCAAATTGTGAACACTGTTTCAGCATGTCTTATGAAAGTAATCAGTGTCGTCTCGAGGCTCTTTTGCAAGAAGCAGTATCTGATGAGGACAGATTACAAACGTCATCGGAAAGTGAATCTGGAAGTGACTTCGAACCAGATAATTTCGAACCAGATCGCACGTAGTACCAATAACTTGCTCTAGTTGTTTGGCTGTTGAAGATGAGTGATTTTAGTATTGTATATTTTTTTTTTGGTCGAAGTATTACCATTTATGTTACTTCATTTTATGTTTTCAGTGTCATAAGACTGACTAAGCCTAATTTTACTGTTAAATAATTAAGATTGATGCTTTATTTTTGAGTTTTAAAAAAACTTTGTTAAAATACTTGACAATTTTAGTTATTTCAAAGATGTTGTCTTATGCTAATAAAAGAAATTTGATTTAATAAATACCTATGTTTTATTGACAATAAAAGATCAAATTTTATATCTATCCCAATGAAAAGTAGCATGAACCGTAAATTACAGATAAACTCGTAGTCAAAAACCCCGGTGCGTGAGACCGGGGTCACCAACGCTGTAAGTCAAATTCACGTCACCAATGGCGGGTTAATAGTATATTTGTAGTAAGAAGTTGTATCTTTAGCTTTATACGTGTAATATGGCACGTTCTTACCAAGCTTAATTAAATGATGTTAGGATTAACTCAAGTAGCACCTTTTCAAGATTTATATTACATCAATTGACATACAAAATATTTTGCTGCGGATAATAATATGTGTAATTTCAAAATAATAAGTAATAGATGTGGTATGTAGTATGTAGCTTTAATACTGGATTAATTTTGTATTCTTATTATAAGGTCTATATGTTGC
Source organism: Colias philodice (assembly GCF_061535455.1). Lineage (NCBI taxonomy): Eukaryota > Metazoa > Arthropoda > Insecta > Lepidoptera > Pieridae > Colias > Colias philodice. Next base: position 5,362,522 of record NC_143101.1, read on the forward strand.
TATCGAATCGGAAGAAATAGGTATCTTGCTACATTCTCTTAATTGTTGCCATGTGTAGATATATAATATTATCTTTGCCAGAAAACGTAAAGGGGGTTGTAGGTATAATAATGAAACACAGAGTTTAGTTTTTAAAGCTTATTATTTTTGTACATTGTTATATGCGTTATTAGTATAGACACATTATATTGAATAAAACAATTGTGATGGTATAAATTATGGCGGTCTCGCTCTATAACCTATAACATAAATACTTAACAGCCAGTAAATAAATGCGCTATACATAAAAATAACTATTTACATATTTCTCTATAAATTAACGTGCACTAGAATGTTCTATTAAATAATTATTAAGTAATGGTCAAAATGTATTACAATGAAAGCATGAGTTTATTGAAAATCATTCTAGTCACAAGTTTTAAACTAAGCCATTTTACAATATCAATAAATAATGAACACACTATATTTGCGGATGCGAATATAAACCAAAAAACACTGTTCTATATTATAATTATTACATGATAAGAAATACTATCGTTTGACTATATCTAATAATCACATAACCTACATTTTAAATGACTACCTTTAAAATCTAAAATCGAAGATCTTAAATTAATTATAATACAAATTTTTGAAAATCTCTAAATTTAAATATTATTCGAAAATTCGGTGTAAGGGCGGCCGTACACGGACCGCTTCAAGCGGTTGAGACCGACGGCTTGAAGCCGCGACCGCGCGGTGAACTATGGACAATGGACATTCATTCACCGCCGTACACGGACTGCTCAAGCCGTCGCGACCGTTTCAAACCGTCAACTGCGCGGTTTGTAGCGACAGCTCGAGCAGTCCACGAGACCGCTCGAGCCGCCCGTGTACGGCCGCTCTAATGATTCAAGTTAAGTATTGAGGCAAGTTATAATCATTGTTAAGGTGCATTGAATATAAAGTATAGTGCATCAGTACATATTTTTATTAAAATTTTCGAACCATTCACACCAATGAGATTTCTTTCGTGATTTGAGCATTCGCCACAGCAATGACAATTTTGCTGTGACAATCTCGAGTCACGAAAGGAAAAACTGACTGAAGTTTCTCGACTTATATACTGGAGATCACAAAACTATTCCTATCTTACTGAAATACAATGAAGATTGCAACTATATAGGAGTCGACACTACTTTGAAATACATGCGAAAAATTTGACTTCGAGTGGTTTTATGAGAATGTATTCACTAATTGTCCATTGTATCACAATACTATGAGTCATATAGTCACTTGTCCCGGTGGCGCCTGTAAGCAAATAATAAATTATTTCAACTATATTCTTGGAGTTAAACTCTGGCCCGTTTTATTTGTTACATCACGTTAGTTATGGCGCTTGCTTCCATTATAATAAGTGTAATTTTGTGGTAAAGAATAGCCGAAAATAAACTGGGGCAGAGTGCAGTAAATTTAGCTTAAATTTAACATCGAATTATAAATAGAATGTAAGAGATTTTTGGTAAATTTTGTACAGTACTCAGCAATGTTATGCTTCAATTCTGTATTTCCTCTTATAAAAATAGAAGAATTGTATAAAAAAACAGGACATGAGACACGTGCGCATTACCAATGCTAATTTAAAATAATTATTGAATAAACAAGACTAGTTTCACGACTTTCTGATAACTTTATACAAGCTTTAAGGTGATGAATTAATTTTTCTAACATTTACGGCCCTTTTCAAACCTTCGTAATTTTTATATTATTAAAGTTGTCGTGATGAAAATTCTTGACAAGAAAGTTCAATAGTAACACAATACGTCTACCGTTTTAGAAACATGATTCCATGATATTTTCTCGATAGAAAAAAAATACAAAGTTATCATTGTTATTTTTTTTTAATCTCTGGCATCTTCAAAATAACAAACGTAAAGTTACGACTTTTTGGATATTAACTATAAAATATACAACCTATACGTCTACCGTGTTAGAATTTTGAAATATGCGATGGTTTTGAAATAAACAAGAAATACTTGAAATTAGCGCGCGACCAGCCAATATAGCGAGAGCCGCCCTGTACCTTCCTACCCCGATCGCTGCACGAGTCATTCCCGCTACGGCCGTCACACGGGGAACTTGTGTCGCTCGCGCAATCGTAAAAAAGGGTGACAACACGATAAGACAAAATGAGACAAATGGGGACAATAAAGAAAATAAGAAGAAGAAACATAAAGGTTGGAGGAAAAAGAATGCTTACAATTGGAACAAATTAATGAAGTAAGTTGGTTTTATTTTAAATTTGATGATAATTGTATTATAGACGATGTTTGATATGTACCCCTGTTTTAAGTACATAACGAATGTGTAAGATTTTTTCATTTATAGCATAAATAATCTGTTCAGAAATCCGGAATCCAGAAGGAAAATAAACCCACTGATTGTTCACAATGTGAATCCACTCCTTCGTAAGTACCTTTATTCAGTCAAAAATGTATGTTATCAAAGCTCTACTGGTTTTATCGCATGATTCCATTTCTAGCAAAAAGCAACAAAGTGCAAAGAAATAAAAAATCATGGTGAACTTAGTGGAAGTATGGCGGACATAATATGGAACAGGAGCTCATTGGAGTAGTATTATATTTAAAAAAAATACGAAATAATTTCAAGAATTACATTTCTTAGAAGGTGGTAGATAAGTATGTTGTATAAAGAATTTGATGTTGATATTTATTTCATTTATACTTACTACACCTGTGCGGGAAATTGCTTAGTAATAAAACAGGTTTATATTCATATTTACATAGTAATGTGAGTTTTCATTTCGAAAAATTTTGTGTAAGTATATTAAATTGAGTTCCTGGGTGATCTGGAAACACAATTGGGCCCGGAAGATGGCGCTGCAGTCACTCCTCCTAATGACATGAACCGATTTGGATGAATATTTGTGTGCACATTTCATTTTTGTGGGATGATTGGTTGATTCTACTAATATTATGTATTTTTGTTGTTAGAAAGTAAATTTAATTTAATGTTTATAATACATTATTATTGGTATAAATAAGCCAGTGTTCGTCTCACATTGCTGTACCTGCCTACCTACCCTACCAGGGCCTAACTTTGTTCTGGCTATTTTATTTTGATTATTTGTAATGAATAATTACAATTATAATAGAGTGCAAAAAATAAATACATGCGTCAATATATTTTGTGTTTTTTTTAAACAATTTTTTTATTTAAAAAAATATCATTCCGACCGCGGCTTTGCCCGCGTGGAATTAGATTATATCATGAATCCTGTCTTATCCCACAGAAGTGTTCAGTTCGGATAAAAAGTATCCTATGTGTAAATCCAGGCAATTAGCTATATTTTATCAAAATTGGTAATGTAGTCTTGACGTGATTAAGTAACAACTAACAAAAAAATATACAAATTAACATCCAAAGTTACGCATCAGTTTTACTGTATTAGTGATATCTTCCACTCTTGACTTTGACTGAGAAGAATTAGGGTTTATAACTTCTTTCAGAAATATTACCTTTCATTTCTGGGCATGACGTAATATCTACGTCAGCATCAAATTCTATCTAAATCCATTCAGTAGTCCGCGTTATTGAGTACCATTTCATTTTTTCAGAGTAACAATATTTTTTGTTATTTTAAAGATTATTTATAACCTGTATTATTTTGTAATAAAGTAAACATTACGAAATAATAATAATTATTAATAATGTCTAAGTAGTTGTTAAAAAGAAGATTATTTGTTTATAAGCAAGAAAATAAAACCAATAAATCAACAATTAAATATATGTATAACAATATTATAACTGTATGACGACTCCATACATGTTTGTCCCGAGTCGGCCAGCGGCAGCGCGGCGAGTTTGCAAGAATGACTTCGCGCACACCCGCGTTCGCGATAGCGAGCTATTAGACTCCGCCCGCCAAGCAGTGGATTTTTTTTTGTGTATCGTCTTAACATTTTTTTCCTATTGGTATTCTGCAAGTGTTATTGGTAAAGCCACAAACAAGGTATAATAGAGTTATTGACTTGACATTATAATTATTCAGAAAGGAATGAGCTGAATTGAACTATTTAAAAACTACAAATAAATAATATAGGTAATATTGTATACCTTTGCCCAGTTTATCGTCCATGGCAAGATTGGCAGCAGTTGTCACCATAGTAGTGGTAATGGCAGAGGCGAGCTTGTACCGCCAACACGCAGTTGCTGAGTTTGTCCACACAGGCTCCTGGAAATATTTATATTAATTTTAAGATAAATATTTACTTTTACTTTTACCCGAAATTTTGTGTCAGTGTTTCGGGTCATTCGTAACAGGATGGCGGTTCTACAGGGGTCTTAGTACGCAATGACAAAAATAAATATGATGGTCAAAACGCTGATACCGGATACCTTAAGATACTGTAATATTTTATATTAGAGAATCTTAACATAAAATATTATAGTATCTTCACCGTGTGTGACGCGCTTTAATGTTTCAAATTAGGTCAAACATAAAAAACAGACACAAATGGTTGTTGAAGTGTATTTATTTTTCGATTATTCTATTTCGCTCCTTTATTTTTTGCTATGAAATTTAAAAAATAATTGTTACCATCGCTATATGTTCGCTGCCTCACATTCTGCACCTTTGGGTTTGGATTCTGGTGCCTGGTCACTCGGTTTTGGGTATCTGAAACAGTATAATTATGTTTATAGTTAATAAAAAAAATATTATTATAAATACTACATAGCGTACAGAGTGCAACTGCGGCCAATTCGTATCTCTTCTTTGAAACAAGTTTTGGATGATCTGTCTAACGAACGAATCTTTTCAAACGCAGTTTTAATTACTAACATATTGATTTGCAATTGTATCTATAAATACGTGAAAATGCATTGCAAATACGTTAAAAGGGACAGTTGTCTTTTCATGCAGTAGTATTTCTCTTTAACTGGGAGTGTGTTTGAGTGTGCTGCGTTCTATTAACATATCTGCATCGGTGTTAGAGTGGTTTCGTAGCTTTTTGCATGGTCGCCGGCAGAGGATAAAGCTAGACGAGTCCATCTCATCCTGGAGTTATCTGACTGCAGGTGTACCACAAGGCGGTGTCCTCTCTCCTCTTCTTTTCTCCCTCTTCATAAACTCCATTACGAGTAACATCTCATCCCGGTACCACATGTATGCTGATGATCTTCAGATTTATACGCATTCTCCTTTGTCTGATTTGCCTGCAGCCATTAACTCAACAAATACTGATCTCGATTTTATTGTTAGATGGAGCAAGCTGTACGGCCTTAAAATTAACCCCCACAAAACGCAAACTATTATTATCGGAAGTCCGCAGTTTGTGTCTAAAATTGTGTGGGAAAACTTGCCATCAATTTACGTCGACAACACTAAGATTCCATTCAGTCTGTCTGTCAAAAATCTTGGTGTCCATTTAGACTCTACACTTTCCTGGCATGATCAAATGAAACATCTCAGTAAAAGGTTATTTGCAGCATCCCACTCCCTTAAGCGATTACGAAACTTTCTTCCGATTCCGACCAAAATTTTGTTAGCGCAAACACTCCTTCTTCCCATCCTCGACTACGCTGACGTCAGTTTCTGTGACCTTACTGAGATCCAACTCGATAAGCTTGAGCGATTTCAGAACTTGTGCATCCGCTTTATCTTTGGTTTGCGTAAGTATGACCATGTCTCAGCTTATCGTCGCAGGCTGAAATGGCTACCTATCAGATATCGCCGGGATGCTCATGTGCTACATTTGTTGTACGGAATATTATTCGATCCCAGAACCCCACTTTATTTAAAAAATAACTTTGAGTACTCTAGTAATCACGGGTTAAATCTGAGATCGAATAACACTTATCTCATTAATGTACCTGTACACAAAACTAAATTCTACAATTCCTCATTTACAGTGAAGGCTATTCGACTATGGAATGACTTACCAATAGCCATACGCCAAGCGAGATCCATCGATGCTTTCAAAAACATGCTTTTTGACCACTACATCTCCTTAGTGGCCAAATGATGACTTTAATAATGTTTCCGTTACCTATATGTATTTTGTATATGTATTATATAATATGTATATATTATATCTATTTATATTATGAATACGTATATATATATTGTAATATATGAATTTCTTTATTTATTACATATTGTATAGATATTATTTATACTTTTACTTTTCTAGTAATTTATATTATTAATTTATTTAAACTTATTTTATCATTGTTTCTTTTTTAGTATACACCGCCTACTTGTATTTGTAATTTATCATTGTTTTCCTTGGTTGGGTCACCTGGAAGAGATGGCTCTGTAGCCATAAGGTCACCCATTGTGCAATTTGTTTGTATCGTATTTTATGTTATTTCTTTCAACTGGTGTGTGCAATAAAGAATTCATTCATTCATTCATTCATTCAGTGTCTAACAGCTGAGTATTCTCACCTAACATGATTTTCCTATTTAACAAGCTGGCACGAGTTTACAATCTCACATCAAATAAGCCCCAGCACAGCATTAACAACTCTATCTTGTCTTGTGTGGAGCATCCACAGGCATATATGATTCTACCGATTTAACAAACGTTCTCACCCTGCATCATGACCGCCTCCTTGGTACAGTGAGGTTGACGCGTGAGCGTAGAACCGAGGGGTCTTGGGTTCGATTCCCGGTGGAAACGAAGAAAAAAAAATGTCTCGGTCTGGCAGGACACAGAAGGCTCATCACCTACTTGTCCCTAAAGAAAATCGATTAGTGAAGCAGATGTATAATGCATCTGCCCCTTACCCCACTAGGGGACATGGGACTTCACTCACCCTTTTTTTTTTTAGTGGGGAAATCTTGCATAGATACCCACGGCCTCCGGGGGAGGGGCCGTGGGTTGTCGGATTCCTACCGACCAAAATCCCACTGTGTTCCGTCAAGCCGCATCAACGAAAGGGCCATGGGTATTGGTAGAGTTCCTCCGTGCGGCAGCGGCAGCCCGTCACCGGGCCCAAACAGACTTCACTCACCGTGCACAGCATTAGTCCAGATGTATGTACCCCTTACCCTACTAGGGGACACGGGACTCACCGTGCACAGCATTAGTCCAGATGTATGTACCCCTTACCCCACTAGGGGACACGGGACTCACCGTGCACAGCATTAGTCCAGATGTATGTATCCCTTACCCAACTAGGGGACACGGGACTCACCGTGCAGAGCATTAGTCCAGATGTATGTACCCCTTACCCCACTAGGGGACACGGGACTCACCGTGCACAGCATTAGTCCAGATGTATGTACCCCTTACCCCACTAGGGGACACGGGACTCACCGTGCACAGCATTAGTCCAGATGTATGTACCCCTTACCCCACTAGGGGACACGGGACTCACCGTGCACAGCATTAGTCCAGATGTATGTACCCCTTACCCCACTAGGGGACACGGGACTCACCGTGCACAGCATTATTCCAGATGTATGTACCCCTTACCCCACTAGGGGACACGGGACTCACCGTGCACAGCATAAGTCCAGATGTATGTATCCCTTACCCCACTAGGGGACACGGGACTCACCGTGCACAGCATTAGTCCAGATGTATGTACCCCTTACCCCACTAGGGGACACGGGACTCACCGTGCACAGCATTAGTCCAGATGTATGTACCCCTTACCCCACTAGGGGACACGGGACTCACCGTGCACAGCATTAGTCCAGATGTATGTACCCCTTACCCCACTAGGGGACACGGGACTCACCGTGCACAGCATTAGTCCAGATGTATGTACCCCTTACCCCATTAGGGGACACGGGACTCACCATGCACAGCATTAGTCCAGATGTATGTACCCCTTACCCCACTAGGGGACACGGGACTCACCGTGCACAGCATTAGTCCAGATGTATGTACCCCTTACCCCACTAGGAGACAAGGAACTCACCCTGCACAGCACTGCTCCTCTCCGGCGTGGTGGAGCACCTCGCGGGCACGCAGGCGCGGCGCGCGGGCGGCCGCACGCCGGCGCACTCCCCGTCCCGCGCCGCGCCCCCCGCGCCCGCCGCGCCGCCCCGCGCGCACCACACCGTGCGGGACTCTACACCCGCCTCGCAGGGACCCGTGCACTGTACACAATAGATACATAATATTTAATACTGTACGGGACTCTACACCCGCCTCGCAGGGACCCGTGCACTGTACACAATAGATACATAATATTTAATACTGTACGGGACTCTACACCCGCCTCGCAGAGACCCGTGCACTGTACACAATAGATACATAATATTTAATACTGTACGGGACTCTACACCCGCCTCGCAGAGACCCGTGCACTGTACACAATAGATACATAATATTTAATACTGTACGGGACTCTACACCCGCTTCACAGGTCCCTACCTGTGCACTGTACACAATAGATACATTATATTATTTAATACTGTACGGGACTCTACACCCGCTTCGCAGGGACCCGTGCACTGTACACAATAAATACATAATATTTAATACTGTACGGGACTCTACACCCGCTTCGCAGGGACCCGTACACTATGTACAATAAATAATATATTAAACTAGCTTTCCGCCCGCGGCTTTGCCCGCGTTTTCAAAGAAAAACCTGCATAGTTACCGTTCCCGTGGGATTTTCGGGATAAAACCTATCCTTTGTGTTAATCCAAGTTACCCTCTATATGCATGTTAAATTTCATTGTAATCGGATCAGTAGTATTTGCGTGAAAGAGTAACAGACACACACATATCCTCACAAACTTTCGCATTTATAATATGTATTAGTAGGAAGGATTATGCGAAGTCAATCGATTCAAATCATTAAGTCCGCGTCATAGTGAAAATGGTAAAAAGGATTGTACACCCGCCTCGCAGGGACCCGTGCACTGTGTATACATGTTTAGTTATGCGTACTCGATCAATTCAAATTATGATGTCATAGTGAAAATGGTGATAATCTCTTACTTGTTATTTTATTAAATAAAATCATATATTCAATTATTTTTAATTGTTATCCACATACACTTGTAAGCATATAATATTATACAAATGTATGTGGATAGTTTTTTTTTAAAAGTGGAGAGTCTTCCAACAATGATGCTACAAAGTACCTACATAGTAAAGAGTACCTACCCATAAGTACAGTAGTAACTATATCACAGATTAGTAAATAGTTACTACGTAAATTATACTACTACTATCATCAAGTAATAATTATTTTACAGTGGCACAAGTTTTACTTGGTTATATGGTAAACTAAAAATATGTGGAAAACTTAGATGGAATTAAAATTTGCATCTCCAATTTACTATTTAATAACAAAGGTGTTAATAAATTCTTAGTATTATATAAAATTACACTATATATTTCAAATAATCTTCTGTAAGTATAAATGTGAGTCACAAAAGCGCAAGCCAAATTTATCGATTTCAATTAAAAGGAACGAAATACAGAAATAAAACAAATAATAAAAACATGCTAATGAAACTAAAAAAGATTGCTGGCGGAAAGCCGAGAGCTTGAAGCTTGCGTTGCCGTTTTGCAAATAAATTCAAATATCGTTATCATAGATGTTAAATTAGGTACAGTTCATTAGTTTATAGTTTATACGAAATCCGCTTTAGTTATTGATACAAAAAATTATCTTGCAATTATTTGTGAAAAACGTTGTATCTAATTTATTGAATTATATCAATAAGCTTCGAATTAAAATAATTAAATACGATTATAGAGCCATTTATCTTATTATACGCAGGTGTCAATTGCTCGTATGTTATGGTATTTCCAACACATATAATTATGATAATATATAAAGAAACATAATCTTTGTATATTACAGTGTACAGTTAATTGTATTAAGTATATGTATATTTTCATCATGATTCGTGTAACGGTGCATTTAGATCAAACGAATATAGAGCTAGAGCAAGAGCAAGAGCATTCTTTCGTGATCTTTTAGTGTAAACGAAAAGTCATATTCAGTGTTCTTCAGTATTAGAACAAGAAGAAGAACAACGAAATAATGTTTTACGCCTATTAACACTAAAAGAATTTGACAGTGGGGTTAGAATGACCATTCGCTCGTTTGATGTAAATGCACCGTAAAAGACACAAGACATTTCACAGAATTAAAGAGATCACTTATTGACTCATTTAATATCTTACCTCTCCCCAATCGCTCAGATACCAGGAAGGCGAGCAAGTCCCCCCACATTCCCTTTCAGCCTCCGGTTTCGGAGCTCTACAGGAGGAATCTCTGAGCCTCCTGCCGTTCCCTCCGATACAGATAACGCCTCGGATCTGACGACCTCCACACTCCGCTGAACATGGCGACCAGTCACCTAAACGAAATAAATAAGAGTTTAAAACAAGTCTATATTAACGGAAAAGCCACATATTTTAATTGGCATTATAGAAGAGGTCATTAAAAAAAACGGTTATACAATTATACATATTGAGTTGAACGAATTTTCAGAAAATAATTTCTAACGTAAGTCAATATTTTATTGCAGAGACAATATCTAGTAAGAACTTATAGATATCTTAAAACTTCTAGATAACTAGATATCTAGAAGTTTTAAGCAAGATTATCCCTAAATTTTGCGTAATGAGATGAAAATTTAACTTCTAATAACGTTTTAAAAAGAAGAGAACTTTTAGATAAGGAAAATAGAGAAATAGAAGTATAAAATCGTAAATTATTATTTTGTATAAGATAAAAGTATGAAGTAATTTCTCACCAGTAAACCATTGCGCATCACACTGTTTCTTAGCAGAGCAGGACTGCTCGGCGTGTGGCGGTCGCTGGTCGCAGCCGGCCGGCTCGGCGCAGCGCACGCCGCGCGACTGCACGCCGCCGCCCACGCACCAGCCGACACACTACGGATACAAAGGGAAATAATATACTAGCAGCTATAAATAAATAAATATTATAGGACATTATCACACAAATCGACCTAGCCCCACAGTAAGCTCAATTAAGGCTTGTGTTGTGGGTACTAGGCGACGATAAATATAATATTTTAATAAATATACATATATAGATAACACCCAGACCCAAGAACAAATAATTGAGTTCATCACACAAATATTTGCCCTGACCGGGGATCGAACCCGGGACCGTCGCGTCGGCTCAGTAGGCAGTTACTTTACCACTGCGCCAACCGCGTCGTCAACAGCTATATTTCATTTCTAAAAGATTAATTTCTAACCAAGTCTGTAATTAATTAATATCGTATCAAGTATACCTACATAACTAAAAGACAAAAAAAGTTGTAAAAATATTTAATTTTCAACACATTTTTGATTCCATAAATTTCACTCAACATTTTAAAAAAAACATTGATATTTAATTAAAATACTTATTTTTAATTAATTTATATATATAAAAAATGGTAGACTCACTCCTGACCATTCTGTATAAAGCCACCCTCCTGCAGCTGTAAAACTATACGAAGGTCCCAACGTAGGACTGACTTCATTGTCCGACACATTACTAGCTAGAGATATAGCAGGAGCATCGCGGAATGTTTCTATGTGATCCTTTGGTCGGACTTGACGTCGGGAATCAAGTCTTGGAGTCTTAGAGGCAATAGCTGTTCCATCACAATTGGGAATATCGCAAGGTTCACTGTTTGGTGGCATAGGTAGAGGACACTTTTGGTCACTTATCTGAAAGTAAAGACAAATATTTAATAAATAACTGATGGAACCTGTAAACTGTAGATTTAAAATTATCATAGAATTAAACAAAGTTAATCTAAAACCGGTTAGAACATAAATACCTTTGTGATTCCTCGTGCATGATCTTGCACGCAGCCCACAATTCTGGTTCTATGGGCCGGGCCGCACACCGGGCAGGGTCCCCACGCAGCGGCTCTCCAACGCGGCGGGCAAGGGTTTGTGCCACACCGTCTCCTCCTTGAAGCTGGAGGAGCTCCCGTGCAATGTGCTGGAGACACTTCCCGCTCCTCCTTTTGACCCAGCTCTACACATTTGAATTTCCCAATTTGAAGCCCACCACCACACGATCGTGAACATTGTGTATACGAAAGAATCTTCCACATGAACCGCCGATTTCCAACAACGTTACTCTCTATATGGTATGGATTTTCATTCGACGTATAATCTGGGTGTTTCGCTAAGCTCGGATCTGGCTTATCCAATACTTTCGTGTGAGATTCGGCGTTATGATGGCGATGATGTCTCTGCATCGGATGATGCGGAGTCGCATTGCTCTCTGTTGGAATATCGTTGCTGGTTTCATCTGGCAATGTATCAGTCAAGTACTCATATTTTATGTTCGGATGCGGTTGCGTATATAGAACCTGAAATGTATTGTTCGAATGAGACAATGCAAACAAGGCAATAAAATTATGTTGCGGTTTAAATGACTAACCATAATGTCGATGGCTTGATGTATAGGTCCCATTGCAAATATATTGTCGAGTCCACCAGCTCGAGAATATATAAAACGTGCTCCAGCCGCTTCGTAGTTGCCTGGGGCGCTAACTGCGAATTCGCCGTTAACAATATACGATCCATTCGTAACTCGCAAAGCTAGAACAATCGAAAGGCATAACATTTAATAAACAATTGATAGAACTTCTAATAAAATCCACACTTATTTATAGAATTGAATAGTTCAAGGGTTCCCAATAGTTAACATACTTTATCTATTTAAGCAAACACGTGCGCATCAAATTACTCATCAAATTAATAAGCGCAGAGTTACGATCGTATTGTTTTAACGGAACAATTAACAAATTGGCAAAACGCTTTCCGACTGCGTCATGCAAATAATTAACCACCAATTGGTTAGACCGCTATCTCGATTTATCTCGCAATTCTCGGCGTAGGCGCCTCTATTGAGGAAATGCATTCGCAAAATGCGCGCGTGCAATTTCTATTAATCGATTCGACATCAATCGTTCCACTGCGCACTTCATCGTTCTATTAAAATCTGTGACCCACAATCGGCGAACTAAATCACTTCAATAAAAATTGAAACCTATTGGCTGGGTCTGCGCTACCGAAAGCTTTATTAGACGGCCTTGGAGACAACATCTGCTCATTAGTTATTAACTACTACTTATGTTTATTGAACTAGTATAACTGAGTTCAATTAAATCCTTTCTGGAATTATAGTGCATGCTGACCTATATTATGATACACAACCTTTCGTGTGAGTACAATTAAGAAACTGCGTTATACAAAGAGAGAGGAGTGCCGACTTTCAAAGATTTTCACAAGTAGACTAGAAGGAGGATTTTAACATTTGACAGAATTTTATAATTATTGAACTTGCCCTATTTGAATTTATAAAAATTTAAGTACAATATAACAACTACGATAACGATAACTACGATAACAAACGGTTCAGAAGAATGCGCAGAAAATTAATAAATGAACTAAAGCTTTGCAAGCTCTGTTGAATTTTAGAAGCAGAAACTATGACCGACTTTTTTCAAAGTATTAACCAACGTACCAATATAATTTTCGCTAGACACAATTTCGGAGACGTTCAGCCTGCACGCGCCAGCTGGTACCGTGGTTACATAGGAGTAGCCGAGGGGCAGGCGCGGCCGGGAGAACAGTCCGGACACCAGGCGCCTGCCGCACTGCAGGTCACGCGTCACGGACGATAGTACTCCTTCTCGACCGACCACCTGGGAACAAATTGTGTTTTAATTATGTTATATTGTGAAGTCTATTAATCTTAACTGAAGCAGAGAACGGAATAAAATTTGACCTATCAAATATGGAAGCATCTAAGGTCATTATCATAAACTTAATAGTTCGCTCGCTCATTTAAGTATTGGCTCTACTCTTGCTTTATTAAGAACTAGTTTTATAATTATTTATAATTAGTAGTATAAGCCTTAAGAAATTGGTTATGCTTTTAAAGTAGGTAATGTAATAAAATGCATCTTATTTTTTTTTTATAAATGAATCTATTTTATTTTTCTCCTAGAACCAAATCTATAAAACGAAAGTACCATAACTTAAACTTTCCAAGAATATAAGGAACTAATTATAACTACTCATCGTTTACACTGTCCAGCAGAATTTATTACAAGACTTAGACAATGTGTAAAATTTCACGTCTCCTTTCCCTTAGCTATTAATACGAAAGCATAAGAAGCTTTTACGATATGAATCAGTCACGCGTCTTCCGAGATCAGTGTGAAGATAGGGATTAACATGTCAGCACATTTCACGGGTGTCTGCGCAGGCGCCTCGGATACTGCGATATTAACTATAATAACTTAGTATTTGCTGTATAATATCGGCTGTAATTAAGGGTTGTTTTATTGTATGAATTATGAATTTTTGTAATGTATATTTTCATGATTTATTCCTTTTTTTGGTTTTGGGTCTATAACCATATATATATATATTATAGTCGATGGTTCAGAGAGTAATCTAAGGATAGATATTTATGTAATGAAAATAACACAATTCTTCTCAACATGATACATGAAAAAAGTCAAATATATTATCCCACTTTACCTATTGTTATTTTATTTTATTTCTAAGGATGGCTTTAATGTATTTTTTAATATTTGGGTAATTTGCAGTTTTAATACCAGTGACACTTGTGACCTTACAGCATCTAGTTGATACTGTAAGGTTACAAGTGTTTATACCTTAGTTTATACCATATGCGAGACACCACTTTTATTTGTATTGCGTAAGTTGCATGCAATGCCATTGTTTTATAAATTATCGAAAAATATTCTGCATTAAAATTTATATACCTATATGTATTAGGTATGAAACATTACAATACGCGGTGTATACAATTTTTTGTCTCTAGAAATATAGATACATAAAATGACTCCTATTTTCTCTATTTGAAAAATAATCTTTACAATATTTAAGACAACAGCTTTAAAACTTGTATACATATTTACAGCTTATTCGTATGTCGCATAAGTTAGTTAAATACCTTCTTATATGTTAGAAACTAAGACTTGAGTCTGGGAAAATCTATCGGTAATTTATCTTGAGATTATCAGAAAACATGGTCCTCATTCGCAGGCCGCTAAACCCGCTTATTCCCATGACGTATATCCTACCTGTTTAATACATGGCCCTAAGATTTATAACTAATTTAAAATCTCGTTGAATTGATATATCATCAAGGTGCATACATTGCTAACGAATGGCTTACGGCAAACCTACATGTATCTTAAATGAATAGCTCTTACATTACGAGTATGAAGAGCTATTCATATGGGGAACATTTAATACGTTATTCTGTTTAATTCGCAGTAATACAAGGTAAGTATACAGTTTTAATTATGATTTATTATGGAACAGTTAAATGTTTATCTATTGTGATGTACGGTGAATGTATGACTGTGTCAATGTGCATAGTTTTTATGTTTGAGCACGAGTGAATTAATGAGTTATATTTTGAGGTAAAAAATCTAATTTTAGATTGGGAAATGATTACAAATGGAAATGTTCCCTTTTATATTGCACTATAGGTATTTTATTTCAAAATATTACAGAAGTGCCTTAATTATAGAGATAACGTTCGTTTTTCGTTGCTGTATATATTTAATGTTAAAATATTATTTTAAAATAAATCCTAATAATAGATGTTCCAATTAATATTTATAAGCATATAATTAACTTTCTTAAGCCATCAAAATAATGTCTTCGCTACTAGTTTAATCGCGTAGCTTTTAGAAAAAGTCAAATAAAATTAACAATATTGTCAAATAAAGTAGCTGTTTATGTTAAACGGAAATCATTTCGCTGTTGATAAAATCACAGTTGATTCTATCTCAGATTTTACACGAGAATAAAAATCTGTCTCGTGACTGAAAATTTTTATACTGTTCATTTTGTTAGCTTCTCTGTGAAAAGGCTATATTCTTCAAGCGGCAACTAACAACTATTTGATTAAATATAACAAAGGAACATTTCCTTTTTTATAAATATCCAGATCGCGTTAAATATATTTAGTGTGTGAGCTACTCACAACATATAACTAAAAAATACTCTATATTATAATTCTCAGATATAATAAAACTTTGTCATCTTGTTCAGTCATAACGAAGTCTCAAGTAATCACAACAACCTTAACGACTAACAAGAAGCTTGCATCTTCAAATTGCTCAAACCTCAATTCCAATTATTGAATTCATGTGAGAAAAACGCATGTAGTGATCAAAGATGCATATGGCTGATGCTTACATCATTTCGTAACATTTAATGTGACACTAATGCGAGTGGAACATTAGTGAATAGTAATGTCAGTTTTATGAGCTTGTACGAGATAACGACGTCTAAATCTTGTATTGGGCGACGCGGGAATCATTTTAATCGTGTGTGGGGAAAATACGTCAGCCAATGTCATGAATATACGATGTTATTATTGAAATAGGCAAGATTAAGATGTCCTCTACATGCCATTTTTAATTCGGCACTGAAAGAGCTTTTTAGCAATAAAGGCTGTCTTCTGTTTTTGTTATCTATAAATGTTTTGCAAACTTCTGGGTCTACTGGTTTGATGTTTTAAACATCTGCAAGTTATTAATTGTTATGATATTACGATTGCATAGCACAAGATTTTATATAAAAAGTAATTAACAGATCACAATCATATAACCGAAGGTTCCATTAACAAACAAACATGCATTAAAAATGATTCCAACAGATCAAATTAATGATATGAACGTGGAAGCTCTCTATTAAAGGGAACCAGTTTTTAAATTAATCGAAGATATTTACGTAACAATCGGGAGCTGTATCCGCCCTCGTTAAAAACCCACTCATTATTGTTCAAATCAACCAGTTAACTATTAAATATATGACCCTTGTCAGTATGTTTTACTGATCTTTGAGACAGCCGCTATATGGCCAATAAAAATTCTTTATTTGATTAAGTTGCGGTGGGCATTTTAACGGCTGTATCGAGGCATTCAAGTTCAATGTTAAGCTATTAATATCTATCTAATAACAGGAGTGCATTATGAACTATATATTATATATATAATACATAAGGAAAAAGATAAACTTTAAAGCTTAGTCTAGTAGAAAATTGCCAAGTATTTCGTTAAATTATTATAATATAATATACACTTTACATCTCATCCAGATAATAATATAAGATGGAAAAAAATAAGAATTATAATACACAAAAGAAAATAAATTGCAGATAACTATTTAAAATATGTAAATAAATAATACTGGAAATTGTAAATAAGTTTTCTTTCTGACCGTTTTAAAGTTTTCTTATCCTGCCTTTGTGGAACTTTCACAAACCTCAACTTCCGAAAACACGTTTCCAAGTTTCCTCGGTCTAAATAATTTGTTTTAAGTTGTTTAGTTCTTGACAGAAGTTATATTTATATTGTTTTTAGGATATGCTTTGTAAATATAACAATAAACGAATAAAATAATTACAAGTTATCGAATTCTGGAAAACGTTTGCTACTTCATAATACCGCTGTTGGAAAAGTTGTTTAAAAAATCACTGCGCTTCTTATTTCAATCAGCTGTTCGTTTGATTTTATTACTCCCAATTGTTTGCCGTTTATGGGACAAAGCTCACGAACATGGACAAGGCCAGAGCATTTAGGGTATGCAATTTAGTGCATACATAGAAAACTGGTACAATGCGTCATCCTCGAGACACCAAAAAAGTAAATATGCACTTAAACGTAACAATGGTTCTTAAATATAGTCCGAGTTCTTTGAAATGTGACAAAGTTCGTAATTAATACAATAGCGTAGCTAATATAAATTACAGAGGAGTTTCATTCATTAGTGCAACTAGACCAGTCGTTGACTTTTCATTATCATATGCGATGAGGTTGACTCGACGTGAATTATAAATTTATTAGCTCTGCGGTACTTCTAGCTCAAAAGGACTCGGCACAATCGCAACTTCTGTCTCAGAGTTATTTAAATATTCATCAATACGTCAAATTGTTTCCAGCGAATCAACCCGGATTTCTGCTTTACATCTATCTGTCTAACGACGAACGCGTCTCTGGATTCCTTCATCCGTGACTTCTTTATGCTCAGTTATTCTTGTGAATGAGAACAAATTTACAGTAAATAAAAAAGCGAAATATTTGCCGATAACATTGTGATCGCTATTAAATTTGTGATGCTTAATATTGAGGTCGAATGAACAACTGAATCAGATAAGTATGTATCTAATTTAGCCATTCAGATGTGGAGTAAGTAAAACAAAGGTGGTCAGGAGTGCGTCAAGGCGACACTACACACATCTATGTGCACGCGACAACTGGGTCGCATCTGATTTATCATGCAACATAATAATACTCATTGAAAATAGTTAAATATGCGATGCATTACAATACGAATAATGTTTTAAGTAATAGCGTCGTTGAAGCATTCACTCGCGAAGGTTTAGTTTATTGTTTTTGAAATATGCGTGTTAATTACTGAACCAACTGTTTGTACAACATAATATTTATTTAGAGTATTCGTAATATAATAGGCAAATGAATATGTTTAAATATAAAATTTAAACAATCATAAGGACGGTTTATTTATATCTTTAAGTGGAAAAAGCTAAATAGATTTCTTGGAAACAAAATTTAATGTTAAAAATGTGATAAAGTTTGTACTGTCCAATGTCAATATTATATGAGCGGTTGGTCAACGTAGAGTAAATATCGCTCGGCGCCAACATTCCACAAGGAATAGCAAATAAAGAATATATCATGTACCCGCAGAACAATGTCGAATAATATCCAAATGACAACGTAGTCTTGAAAATGATTTCCTGGTACTAAAAGTGAACTAACAATCTCAATGTCGAATTTTACGACCGGCAAATGAAGCAATGTGTGCTTACGTGCGATCTCGCTCGGAATTACAATCACAGTAAAAATTATTTTCTTTCCAATTCTTTCAGTGTTAGATGCGTGAAAAAGTTATGAAACGTTATGCAGAAAGTAATTTTTTACTTTAAATCTACGACATAAATATGTAGGTCAAGTACGGAAATAACAAGAAGTCATATTTCAATTAGACCGTACCTACTTACAATTTTATTCAATTTCACGAAATGCTGAATAAAAGAAGTAAATGTAGCATCAATTAATTAACTGTGACATTAATTTTAATAGATTATTTTGTTGTCAACAAACAGCAGTTAGCGTTTAAATATAACCATAGATATTTAAAAAAATAGTTTAGTAGTAGATCTTCTAGTACCTTATAAACATTCTGCTCCTTAAGCTTCGCAAGCTCTACTATCCCCCACCAAGTAAATGTATCAGTTACGACTACATTGATTTGTTATTGACCAGTTCTATTTCTGCAATCAACACTGGCTGATTTGTTTATCAGTGACGATCATTTATCACTACTACAGATAGCGGCCTAAATTGACATTAGACACAAATGTCACGCATTCGCAAATTTTCTAATCAACACTCTGCTACCACAATGATTTAAAATTGAGTGTCTAGACTCACAAATGTGCAGTGATTTACACGTAGCTATCCAATGATTGTTAAACATTCTACTTGACTAGATCAAAGCGAAATACAATGAGGTTAATGTGTTCTTGAAAAAATTAAACAACGTCGAAGATTGAGCTGAAATTGACGTAGTCGGTAATGAATTCAAGGTTCGATATTTCCTATGGATATACAACGATCGATATTGCGACCAGAGATGAGACTGAACATCAGCATGTATTAAGACTGTGATTGATTCATGTTTTACATTTAACATAATATGTTCTTGTTCATTGAAGAAAAGATCGCTATCGTACTAATCGCTAAGTACCTATACTTATGAAAAATAATTTTCAATGACACATTTGCGTCCTCCTGTACACTTAATAATTAAAAAGTAAGGTAAATGTAAATACATAATTGCATTTTCAATTATAAAATGTTATTAAATTAAAGTAGATACGACATACATATTGTATAATATATAAATAGTACTTACCAGCAAAATGGTAATGGTGAGAATCGCAGGTATTTTCGCCATTCTTAAGAATTTCGTCGACACAGTTTTTAACACTTCTTATTACTAAACAAATGTTAATTTGTTTGAAAAGAATAGTTCGTTATTATCCGCTACTTTAATTGTATATCATATCTGTGAAAATCAATTAGAATTAAGATATATTTCAATGTTGTTTCGAAGAAAACTTTAAAATAGAGTGAGTTTTCTATTGTATGATGTAGTTATTAAAACGCAAAGGCAACAGCAAAAGTTTAAATTTTGAAAATTAAATCGAAAGATACAAGCATTATAAAGATTGCAATATTATTATTTATTTTATTAATGGTACAAAATATGATAAAAAAATTATAGAGCCTTTATTTATTGTTTAATTTTATGTCATACTAGCTTCCGCATACGACTTTGTACTTGCATCCCCATTTTTCCGTTCCGTTCCCGCAAGAATTTCGGGGAATCCTTTCTTAGCGGATGCCTACATCCTAACATCTACCTGCATGCCAAATTTCAGCCCGATACGTCCAGTGGTTTGGGCTGTGCGTTGATAGATCACTATAATATCAGTTACCTTTGAGTTTTATATATATCTTAATATACCTATATAAATCTCGTGTCACAATGTTTGTCCTCAATGGACTCCTAAACCACTTAACCCTATTATAATAAAATTCGCACACCATGTGCAGTTCGATCCAACTTGAGAGATAGGATAGATTAAACAAGTAGGTACCACGGGCGAACCGCTAGTAGATTATATAAATCTCTTTGACACAAAACTATTTTTTTAAAGTCATATTGAATAACGATAATACTTAATCGTTAACTTAAAATTTATGATTTCTAAATAACAAAGATAGCCGTTACGTTTTATGGGCCAAATGACTTGGTGTCAGGTCAATTAGATTCATCAATATATTTTAATGGTTGATCCTGTTTTAGTAATTAGTGTAACTGACTGTTACCCGACTATAAAAGAAAGTTGAACTACAGTTCGATTTTATACAAATTGAATATATGTTTATTTAAATTTGGACGATTTGAATGTCCTCATAGTTTTTTTAAGTATCTAAAAGCTCTTCATCTACTGTATAAAAATAAGTCGGGTTTTCCTTTCTGACGCTATAACTCCAGAACGCACGAACCGATTTCCACGGTTTTGCATTCGTTGGAAAGGTCTCGGGCTCCATGAGATTTATAGTAAAGAAAAGATGTATCTGGTGGCGAAACGGAGTTCGCCCGGTTTGCTAGTTTAAAATAAAAGTTGTCGATCTTTTTAAGGGGTATTAAAAAGTATGTCAATCATCAAATCTTTATATATATACTATACAGGTTTACAGGTTAAGTGGACCTACTTATTCTGGTTAAGGGCGTAGAGTTAAATCATTCTAACTTATTTGACTATGAAGCAGTCTAACCTATATCTAATCGATTTGTAATCGTAGTAAACAACCAGCGTGGCATTTGTCAAGATTTCAATGTAATTATTTGGAGCAATGACTTGCCCTGAGTGGGTTACAGTAAAAGGATTTTTATCGCCATTTTAGTTTACCTAATCTAAAAGTTTGCAGAATCGCGAAATCTAACAAGTAAATTATTAAAAAAACAAAATACCCGACTGCACACTAAAAAAAGAGTGATTGAAATGAATCTAATGATACCGCATACATATTTTTTTAAAGGGAAATTTAGAAAAAATATTATTATGTCTTTATCCCGTGGGACTTTTAGGATAAAATGTATCCTATGACACTCCCGTAATCAAGACAAATCTAACGATACCTCATACATCAAAATCCATCAAGCCGTTTAGCCCTCCTTCTTTGGCAGTCGGGTAAAAATATGAAATAGTTGATACCACACTTCGACATTGGCTGATAAGAAGGTCTATGCACTGTAGTTTATCGTGATTGCGCTATTTGAATCATCTAACGCGTATTACTAAGTATATTTATTATAAGCCGTACGATTATTCATATTGTTTGGATTTGGCAAAACAATGTATACGTACATACTATATTATCTCCTCTTCAAAATCCTTGAGACCAGACATATAAATTATATATAATAATTTGCTTTGTTAGAATATTTGAAATTGGATTATTGATTGCGAGCTTAAATAACTATTAGGAATTGGGATGTTTTAATTAAATTATAGCTGTTTAAAACTTGTAAACATAAAAATGAAAAAAAGCCTCACATGTCCAAAGACAAATAATTTGAAAAGGGTGACACCTAGGAAAATTTTCAGACCACGAAAAATTATACATTGCATTAAACAAATTATTAGCTGTACACTTTGTATGTGTGGTAGATTGTAGAAAATGGAAATTTAAATAAAAGTGATTCAGTCATCGTTACGCGTGACAGAAGTAGAGATTACATTAGGGGTAGGTATATAATATTGTAACCTCTTTTAATTTTTATAAATTTATCATTTTCATAACATTTTTATTTCTGAGTTAACGTTCTTTTCGTTATTTAACCACAAAATGACAAACTACAAAAACCATTTTACTAAACAAATGCTTGTAAACATTCGTTTATATTATAATCCCTATTATTCGAATGGCCTCGTTAGATTGCATTCATTATCTCGCGATAAAATTCCGCGACTACTCTGAAAATACGCGGTAAATAAAATATTCTTTCATAATTTTCAACTCCTGCAAGTCTATAGGATGTGTGTTAATAAAACATTGATTCAGTATACGAGCGAGATAGCGGTAACAAGTTAAATATGCATGACTTACTGCGTATTTTTAAATATTACATATTATGTTAGATGCGTTCTAATGATCATTTCACCAACAAAGGAGAATTATATTTTGGATAAATAGTTAGTATAGAAGAGTAGGTACAGATTTTGATACAATATGATTAAGTATTAAAATACAAAATACGAAAATTTTCTATTCAGAAATATAATAATATCTACATAATATGCTTTCGGGCAAAGCCTGTGCTTTGAGAATATAATATAATAATTTTGTTCAGAATAATCGTGTATTTCAGGTAGTGGATATGCAGTTATATTATGTAACATGTTAGCTTACTTTGTAGTTTGTACTATGTAAGTTAAACTAACGATATTATTTAATAACTGAAAGCATAATTAATAACAGAAACGGCATGTGTCTGCATACGTTACAAATTCGAAAGGATCTAATCCCGAGGAATGTTAAAATTTTAATTGCGTATTACGGGATTACATTCTAAGGCTGTAAATCATAGTGCGTTTTTATTGGCTTTGAATCAAGAGCAGCATATTTAAAATAGATTTTTAATTTAATCCATACCACGGATTTTAGTGTCAGCCTGAGCCTTCCCAAGGTCGAGTCGTAGTTGAGCAAACAAATTTAATACCGATTTTAAAATAACTTTTATATCATCTTCAAATAGACCGGTAAATTGATTTCAGTTTTATTAAGGAACTGCCTTGTATTTTGCGTCATTGATTTATTTTTAGTGGTAACCGTCATGTCGATAAGCCTTAGCTTATGAAATTAGAGTGTAGCATTATCACCTTGCGGGCAAAAATACTTGCAAAGTTCTTAAACCGACAACTATGAGAAAGTAAATTTCTGTTCCAAATAGTTCGAATGTTACACTAGTTTGTTATAAACTACATTAAACTACAAAAAAAATATATAAATGATAATAACCCATTGAGCCCCGAACGGCCAGATCCGACCGCGACACAATAGATTTTCTATTGTGTCGGTGATTCCGGGGCCTGATGGAATAATATGTCTTGAACAATTTTTTTTAATAGTAGCAAAGTTAGCTGAGATACTTACATATTGACACTAGTTGCACATACATTTCTGCAAAATAAAGGTAGATTTATCTATATGTATGTTTAAAAATTGCAATTACTTAAGGACCGAAGCTAGAGACAGACACATATAAAAGTTAAAACAAATCTATAATAATATATCATAAATTTAATTGAAGTCAATATTGCATTTTCATTAATTATGTTAACAAGAATTAATAATTCTTAATTAAAAAAATATGTATCGATTTACCGTAAATTGAATGCATGATCAATTTCAATTATCGTCACATGTAATACGATTTAATTATTAATTAGATTATGTATGTGGAATGCGGTTTTTGAACGCATCTCATATATCTGAGTGATACATACATGACATATTCATACTGTATCAATTTTCCGAGAGCATTTTACACGCATTTTATATCTTATGATTATGCTGTATAAATAAAAATGGTTAGTTGAACTGGCATAATATGCTGAATTTTCTAGAAGAAATGATCACAAGTTTATTTAATTCATAGTTTGATCCATGATCATCTTAAAAGAAAAAGCCGTCTATCAACCTACAGACATGTTGGTACTTAATAAAAAAAGCAAATAATAAAAAAACTGAATTACTGTTAAAAATCTTTACACAATTGAGAAGCTTATTTTTATATACACATTTTAGAGCTTGAGTGAGCCAGAAATGTCCCCGGAAAGCTTTTACGAATGATATTAAGGAAAGAGAAGTGAAAACTATAAAAATTATATGTTCATAGATGTTAGCAAACACATAAAAAATCCTATAAAAGTTTCGTTTGCGGTTTAGTTCACAAACAAAATGAAAGACATGATAGTTACAATAAATATAAAAGTTTAAAGTCCGAGACGGTTAGACACTTTGTTTCTTTCACAATTTATGGATGTGTAAACCTTGACATTATAATCTTTCTTTACCCATATTCTAAACAAAACAATGTGTAAATCATGCAAAAAAATCCAAGAAAATCCGTTGACAAATAAACATAGCGTAAACTAGTTTTCAACATAAACAAACGGTAAACCATTTTTTTGCTATGATTATTACATGGTACCTACATGAATGACGGTCTTCAATGATTACCCCAGGTTATAAGAATCTGGCATATATCCAAAACCACTGATTGCTTTGTTCTCATATTTTACTACGTCTCATTTCTTTTGAATGGAAACATTCCATTGAAAAAACATAAATCACCTGATAATAGATAGGTACGTTAAAATGTTTTGCTTTTATGCGATACGCGTAATTTCGATTTATTGTTAATATTCTGTACACACCCGCTATAAAATTGCTGTCAGATCATTTTGGCGGCGGCGTTTATTGAATATAGATGCTTTTCAAATATTTTTTTTTTAATTATACAAAGTGCCTATTTAACTTACGTACGACAGCATGTTATACTTAATATATTTAATAGAATTTGTTAAAAATTACAAACTATACTGGTACTAGGGTAATTGGTCCAAAAGCATTACGTTTAAATTTATGTTTCATTGAAGCAAATTGTTTCGTTCAAATTCATAAGTAACAAGTCAAAGATGAAATGTAAAAACGGCAAGATTTACCCGTCTAAAAGCTTGTAACTAGGTTTCAACTAGATATGAGTAAAACAAAAAATACATCCCACCAAAAACATTTTCATGTAAAATGTTGCCAAGACGAGCCCATATGATTCGCACTGTCAAAAAGTTATCAGATCTCATGTAGAGCCAAGCTTCTAACACTACACGCCCTAACTCTACAAGGCCTAACTTCACAAACTCTACACCTTAGTCAAAATATGTGGCTTGGCCATTTCGCTACATTCACATCGGCGTAAGGTGAAAAATTAATTCACTGTTCATTACTTTTGTGTTATACAATAGTTCTTGTAGTAACGAACGGCCAAGCCACATATTTTGACTAAGGTGTAGAGTTTGTGAAGTTAGGCCTTGTAGAGTTAGGGCGTGTAGTGTTAGAAGCTTGGCTCTACATGAGATCTGATAACTTTTTGACAGTGCGAATCATATGGGCTCGTCTTGGCAACATTTTACATGAAAATGTTTTTGGTGGGATTTCATTTCTTTTTGTAGGTTGTTTGTAACAATTTTTTTTAACAAGGAGTACCTATACATATCTTTATATATAAAAATGAATCGCAAAATGTGTTGGTAAGCGCATAACTCGAGAACGGCTGAACCGATTTCGTTAATTCTTTTTTTATTATATTCCTTGAAGTACGAGGATGGTTCTTATGTAGAGAAAACGTAAATATGTACCACGGGCGAAGCCGGGGCGGACCGCTAGTATAATATATATATCTATCTAGGGGAACCAAGTTTTAGATTATTAGATTAGACCTCTAGCGTCATCAAAATTTAATTTAAAATTACAGGTCTCATACAAACTCCCATCCCCTAGTTTAAGGGGTTGGGGGATGAAAGTTACAAGTTTTATAATTTTTTTGTTGTTTATGTGCTAATACTAGCTTACATACAAAATTTCAGCTTTCTAGGACATTAGGAAATACCTTAAGAATTTTGATGATCATCAGTGAGTCAGTGACGAAATTAGCGTTTTTTAGATATAAATAAAATCTGAAGTATAAAAGCTAATGTAATTAAAACTTAATACGTTCAATAAGTCCGCTATTGACAATATATCCCGAAAATTTTGTTGATCTAGCATAATCCAAACCCAAGTTATGAGGGTTCAAAAAAACGTCGAAGCGCTTCGAGAAAAGGTAGGTAGTGCCCGTGCGCCTCGCTTGGCTCGTCTTGGCGGGGGCACTACCGTGCCCCCAGATCTACATTATACACTATTACACTTTACCGTATTGAACAAGTGTAGATAATAATTTTGATTATTAGTGAATAAAATTTATGAGCACGCCTCAGAGAATTTGGGCGTTTGGGTGTCAATCCACAATTATAGGAGATTTATTATGAGGTATCGGGGAAATGACAACCGGTAATCGGTGTGTAAAATATTATCATAGCTCATTTTTATGGAAAAATTATAAGCTTTACATTCGGTAGGCTTTTGAAAATGTTTATGAGAAGTATCGAATTTCGTTATGTTATATATGATAAGTTATGTATATGTGTATCTATAGCTATGTTATACATTATAACTGCTGAGCAAACTATTATGTACCTATATACATATTATTTTATGAACATATTTATTCCTATTACCTTAAAATAGTTTTTTTCTGTTTCATTTTTTTATTGTTTTGCTAAACAGCATTTTAATAACAATCTCGAAGATTTAAAACGGTAGGTTAAGTAGGTATTTCGACTTATAAAATAAATTTGTGAATTACCAACCGCTCTACGTCTGATAAGGCAAAACCCTTTTCAGGATTTATTACAAAAACTCAGCCTCACTCTAGAAAAAATTGTAGATCGCAGCAAAATTGACATAAGGAGATAAACTTCGGGCCCTTTTAGTAATTTAGGGCAAGTAAACTGTTTTGCTAGAGCACCGAGGACGCGGTACGTACTCGCAATATTTATTATATTTTGTAATTGGCCCATTTTTTAACGTATCTTCAAAATGTTGTAACATTGATCTGACGATATAAAAGTGCTATCAATATGTAATCTGTCAAGTACCCTTTAATATCGTTTATATACATTTGTATAATTTAACATACATTATCTATATTTACTGACAAAAAAAAAATCATTTAGCAAACAAATTTTCCAAAAAATAGTTCTTGTCCGTAAAAATTTTTTATGTTCAATTTGAGCAACAAATAAGTACGTGCTTATTAAAAAGTTTATGTACTTTAGAACAGCAATATTAAAATTTAATTATATGACCAATAAATTGACGTGTAGGTAAATAATTTTCTAATTTAAATGGTCATATTGTAAAAGCTTAACAAGGTATTGCTAAAATTTCACTTCACCATTCAGCTTTTACTATTAAGATTTTCTGCCAAGATAACTGAATTTCTAAGATAAATGATTTCGCATTATACAAAATAATGATATAGGTAAGGAACGTGGAATAAATACACATGTATTATTAACAAAAATGGCAAGTCCAATCAAACTAGGTGGTCCGCACGTGAACGGCTTTAATCAAACATTAAATCGTCTCTGATGACATATATGACAAGCGGCTACATCAAACGACAAAATATTTTACGAGTAAGTTAGGAACGGAACAACTTGCCATAAACGTTTGAAACCAACAAATTGTACTGATGATTTTGTGATACTCAAAGTGAATTAAATGCTATATTTCTAATGAAATTTTTAATGTGAGAAGATTACTAACGGATTTAAAAATAAAATATAATTCGATTTTATTCGATTTCAGGGATTAAAACTTTAATACAATTAACTTTATAATTAAGAAGATATTGTAAGAAGATATCGAAGCCCTCAAGGTGCTCGTATTCCAAAATCATGTGACATAAATACAATTTACAGCGGCCTCTTTATAATGAATTTTCCTACAAATATTTACTGAACTTATTATAAAAGGAACGCTACATTTACCTTACGAACGTAAATATAATACGGCGTTATTTGATAATTTTTTTTGTCGACAAAGGCTTCTTAAATTACCACATTATATTCCTAAATGCGGCCTATTTTGACGGCAAAGTTTTATATTTATAAGATATAGGTACGTTTGTATAGACAGAACGTAATTTATTTGATTAGAAATCTCGAGTAATTTATGCGATTGAATTTGAATTACAAGATAATCATAATGTTCTCGATTACTACTGAAATGAATATCATTACAAATGTAAACTGTTACATCATCAATGGTAGTATTTATTCAGTATAGTAGGCCCTTTTCTTGCTCTATGATTTACTCGTGTAACCTACTTACCTATTCTGTGGCTTGATAAAAATTAAGTAGATAAACTGATAAGGTCCTGCGATGACATTGGGCTGCAACCGACCTTGCTGCTCATTTACTTTTTTCTAAATTGTCATCTTTTTACTTGATTGTTCACTTACGACTCCGTTCTCTAGATTGTTAATGAAAGTTAAAGCATGCAATTTTGAGAAATATTCTTAACAAAACAAAATTAATTAGTATTTATAAGTTATTTTGTATTATAAGTTATTTAAAAGTTGTTTTATTAATTTAAACAATCACTAAATGATAACTGAATAATTTAAATTTTCTTCGTTTGCATATCGGATCATTACTCAAAAAATAAGTCACAATGAATACATAAAAATAACCACAAATAATATAATAGCAACAGAATGATTAATGGAGAGAAATCTATTAGCTAATGTACCTATTTATATACATCTTAAAAGTTTTCTCCTTGGTCTACTGTAGGCTTATAATATATGGCGTATATTAATGAACAGCCCCATAAATTTCATCCATGAAACATTTTTATCACGTACAACACGCGGTCGCTTCGCTTTAACACAATTCGGTGAAATAAAAGAATAATTTAAAAGCGTGTTAAGAGTTAATCCAGTCATAACAGAAGGACAAACGACACATGTCGTATGTTTCATGTTTCACTACAATCGTGTTTGACAAGGCGATAATTGGTCAAGTTTATTCGCTTGCTTTATTGCGTGCCAAATGTGTGTAAATTTTATTACGTTCAATTAACTAACAGCTAAATATCACGGTTTTTGTAACATGTGTACTTTGATGAACGAGTTTTATATTTGAAAATATTTACGAGATTTGTAAAACATGATTTTCACAGATATTACATACTGTCAGAGAAAAGATGATTTAAAACACTTCACATTAGTCCGTTGGCTGTATGCGATCACGCCTTCGCGAGAACAAAATTAAAACGCCAATCAAGCGTTTTGACAGTTCCGCATTTTCGCGCCAATTTTCCGGATCGCGCGGGAGAAGTCCGGTCGGGGATAGACGATGGCGCGCTCGCGCGCTCTCAGTGTGAACTGTGCGGCGACCACCAAGCGCCTCATCTTACTACCTTACGATTTACGAGCGTGACGCACTAATAATATGCCTCTTGATGGGATAGGTCACATGCCATCATTTACATAAACCGACTAAATATTTTCATTTTTTTATAAGTACATATGTGACATGTCAAAAATACAATAGTCCGAACCTCTTCATACCCTATTATGGTTTCATAATAGGGTATGTATGTAATATTTCAACATAAGGCAACGCGCCGCCTAGATAATATTATTATAATTGACCCAGTTTCCACATAAAGTGTACATTACTATTGTAATTTCTTAATTAATTTTGAACCAGAATTAAAAAATTTCCACTTTTTTCTTTATTTAAATACGAAGGTAAATATGTAATAAGGTTTTGGTTATAGCTCGTGGTTTTTTCTTTTAATTGTTATTTGTGAATAATCTTGATGGTAGGTTAAATATGTGATCTCTCTGAACGAGATAAAAAAACCAATGTAGAAATGTCGAATTAATTTAAATTATTCCATTATTCATTAATTTGTATGTTTGACCCTTAATCAATACCTAACCAATGGAATTAAGAA
Source organism: Colias philodice (assembly GCF_061535455.1). NCBI lineage: Eukaryota > Metazoa > Arthropoda > Insecta > Lepidoptera > Pieridae > Colias > Colias philodice. The sequence goes on from NC_143101.1 coordinate 5,392,778, forward strand.
AGTGATATTTTGATCCGGAAATGATCAAGGACGCTCTTCAATAATACGCTATTGTGTAACTCTATTTTCAAATATTTGACCCTTTGGACAAGATTGGCATAATCTTGATAAAATCGCTGTTATTATAAAATTATTTCGTAATCTAATGCTATAAACATAATCATAGACATTGGTTTTCACCACCGTTACGCATAAATTATACACTCATAAATAAGAGCTAGTTAGTAGTTACGTTGTGATATTAAAAAGAGGAAAGACACATAAATATTTAAAATACAGGCTTAAACAAAACATTGATAAATAATAGAATTTATATTTCGAATTTTAATTTTAACGGTTGTTAGTAACATTTTTTTTATTATTAAGTCGTCTACTTATGACGATGCGATGGTGTCAATCCTCAATCGCAAACGTGAAGCAGGATTCAGTTATATTATGTAGTAGGATTGCTACAGCAACATAAAACACACAACTTGGTTTATAGTCTAATGTGAAACCCTCTTTGATACCAGTGTGACCTAATTCAGCCTGAAACATGTTCGACATTCCACTTATAAATTTAACATGTCATTGACCATCAAAAATAAATCACACTAAGGCAATAATTTATTATATATCTATATTCGGCTAAAAACTAAAAATATCGGCAGCCCAATTCGCAAGTCATACAAGTCGCATTTGACGGCTTTTAAAAAATATTTCTACGACGCACAGAAAACTTTTATAAACAAGACATTGAAAGGCAATTATCATAATTGATTAATTAACTATCCACGATCCACTTCATCAAGATGATCGTTTAATCACGTGACTTCACTCGTCTATCGGAAATAGTGATATATATATAACAAAGACTAATCATTGCCATATGGAAATAGCTCATAATAGTGATGCGGTAAAAGCGAGTACTGTTTGGAATTGGCAGGTCCACGTGTATCGGTTCGATCGATGCTCGTCATAATATTGAAATTAAATGCATAGACACAGTTGCGGGTAAATGTACGATAAAGGTTTTCAGATAACTGCGATTTGACGGACAGGTGTAATTAGCCTCTCTATCCGCTACTAGCAAATGGACTGTGATAAGGATGTAGGCGACTGAGGCATCGCTACCCTTTTAGATATTGAGTGATATGTTAATGTAGATAGGGAGTGTCTTGCTAGATAAATTCATGAGTAATAGGAACTGCACGAGCAGTTGTTATCACTAAATAACAAAATATTTGGAACAATTTTTTGTGTTTTAATTCTAATACTTCTTCTATGGAAGTATTTATAATAAATGAGAATGAAAATGTCTTCTACATTGGTATCAATATTGACCCATCTCTACTTAGCATCTCAATAATAATAATTATAATTCTTTAAAATCATTAGATACAGATGCAACATGACAATGCTCAAGAGACAGAAATGATCAGACCATTCGTAACATAAACTGGATAGAGACTAATACCCCAACCAATAAAACCGAACTTGAAATATTTATCCCGACCGAAGTCTATAAAATTTCTGCAAGCTCATGACTTAATCGCATTGTAGCTCCGAACGAACATAAACCGCAAGTGAAACGGAATAATTCACAACACATTATTATACAGGGTGTACCAAAAAGTAGTGATGAACGGAAGCTGAGAGGTAGAGGACCTAGAGGGCTATCCGAATCATCCCCATGTATGTTATGCGATTTTTCGTATTTTCGGAGTTATGACGTTTTTTTCAATTTTTCACCTATCGCCGAGTACGATGATATTTTCACTCATGCTGACGTCAATGATTGCGGAAGATGCTTGATTTTTTTTGTGTGCTAAGCTGAAAGATAGGCCAATTCAGTATGGTAACATTTACTATCGTTAGATCTTTGAATGGAATAAAAAAAAGAATTAAATGGCAAGAAAGATAAAATTACCCAGTATGTTCACCACTTCAAGGGCCCGTAAAAAAATAAAATCACATAAAAAAAGTTTTCCGTTTGACTTTTAAAAACTTGCTCTATCTATCAGATAGCTACCCTGAAAATTTCATTTACTTATTCAGAAGGCTTCAATAGAAAAATTTAAATCTAAATGTGGTAAGTGCAAAAATTGAATTAACATGATGATCATTAAAACCAATAAATAGGTGTTTAATTACCAGAAATTTTTAAAATAACCCCGCTGTTGCTCAATGCAAGTGCGACATCACCGTAAAAAGTTGTCTTTTAATTGTCTGAATGCCCTTTTATCATTTTTAATGGTTTCTTCTGCTACTATGAATTTCCGGGTTATTTCGTCCAAATCGTGGCATTCTCTCAAGTAGCCGAGGTCTTTTTAGTATTCCCATTGAAACAAATCAATGGGGTTTAGGTCGAGGGACCGTAGAGGCCAGGCTTTAAGGCAGGCGTCACCGGCGCATGCGCAGGCTGCAACGACCAATCCATCTTTCAGGGTATCTTTGCCCTTTAGCCTGGGCTGCTCGGTCTCCGGACATAAACCCTATTGATTTTTTTCCGTGGGGATACTACAAAGACGAGAGACTGCCACAATTTGGACGAAATAACCCGGAAATTCATAGTAGCAGAAGAAACTATTAAAAATGATAAAAGGGCATTCAGACATTTAAAAGACAACTTTTTACGGTGATGTCGCACTTGCATTGAGCAACAGCGGGGTTATTTTAAAAATTTCTGGTAAATAAACACCTATTTATTGGTTTTAATGATCATCATGTTAATTCAATTTTTGCACTTACCACATTTAGATTGAAATTTTTCTATTGAAGCCTTCTGAATAAGTAAATGAAATTTTCAGGGTAGCTATCTGATAGATAGAGCAAGTTTTTAAAAGTCAAACGGAAATTTTTTTTTATGTGATTTTATTTTTTTACGGGCCCTTGAAGTGGTGAACATACTGGGTAATTTTATCTTTCTTGCCATTTAATTCTTTTTTTTATTCCATTCAAAGATCTAACGATAGTAAATGTTACCATACTGAATTGGCCTATCTTTCAGCTTAGCACACAAAAAAAATCAAGCATCTTCCGCAATCATTGACGTCAGCATGAGTGAAAATATCATCGTACTCGGCGATAGGTGAAAAATTGAAAAAAACGTCATAACTCCGAAAATACGAAAAATCGCATAACATACATGGGGGTGATTCGGATAGCCCTCTAGGTCCTCTACCTCTCAGCTTCCGTTCATCACTACTTTTTGGTACACCCTGTATATTCAGTAAGTTCTCGTCGTTTCTCAAATTCTAGTGTCGCATCAATAAACAAACAAACACAAGGCCACGTTACTGTTTACACTTTTATTAGACAAACGCTAAATGTTGGAATTTGCGAAAATTTCAGTGATATATGTATTATGCAATTTGGTCCCTGATAAAATCGTTTATTTTGTGCATACCGCGTTCTAATTGCCGCCATACAATGTATGCTGAAACAAACTACCTATACAAAGGACATAAATATTCGAAATGTCTTCTAGTTTTTTATATGTATTACGACTAATGCCATGAATACGAACGTTTGTAAAGATATAAAGATGTTCCAGAGACACGCAAACACTACGTTTACGTTCACCACGTTAGAATAAGAGAACTTTTGAAGCCTTATAGGCTTCTTAATCGATAATAGGCAAAAAATAAAATGAGGTTAGCACAGGTAAAATCGAGTAATGAGCTAAGAAATTCTTTTCAAAAATCAAAGAACATGCAATTAAATACAAAATACACCTATATCCAGCTGAGTTAGCCTTATTCACGACGGTATTTGAAAAATATTTACAAGAATTTGAGTTATCGGTTAACTACACGTCGTGTTTGCACTAAAAAATATTTCAGGCTGGCGCCAGATATCCGCTGCAATCCCTTACAAATTTCGATACTGAAATTCATATTTTTAACATAAATAAACATATTGTATCGCATCCGCCGCATTGTTTTAGATAAATCATCGATTTTTACTAAATTCAGGACGCGGCATGTATACGTACACGTCATAAAATTTAATCAATATCGGTAGGCGAGAATTTTTGTAAAATAATTTCTTACGATTCACGAAGCTTAGAGAATGTTTTGTGCTACGAATAACATTATTTTTGCGTATATTTGATAAAATGTTATGGAAAATCAGCAATTATGGAGTTATCTTATAGCTGTTTTGTTTTTCATTAGCGGTTATTAAATTACACGATTGCGTTTTCAAATGATATTTTATTTTACCGACATTAACATTATCTAGAAATTAATTTATTTCTGCTCAGTAGCCATCTTATAATGATTTACGAATAAGAAAAAAATCTATTTACACAGAATACAAATTAATAATTAATTATTTATGGCGGTTCGTTGTTTGCGTACGAGGCATGAGGCATATATTAAAGTGAAGTTTCCCAAAAAAGGTTCTATAAAGCGTATGGTTACTTCATAAATCATTTTATGTTGGTTACGAAATTCGGCCTTTTCTCGGAGACAGCAAGACCACAACTATAAAATATGGCTGGAAGAGAATATTATTCTGAGCTAATTTCTTTGTTCTTTTGATGTGGTGATAAAATATACGATACGGTTTCGGTTTTTACTCTTGTAACATCATCGTATTAAAAGAATGTTGTTAAATACACATATCTACGTAAACATATTAATTGATTTACTGTTGCATTTATAATATTTCACTAATATTCTTATAGCAATGTTGTATAACATATAATATTATGTTATTTTACTAACATTTCCATACCCTATCTTTCTTTAGTTTATACGTTCTGGTACTTGGGGTATAAAATTAAATAAGAAAAATAATGAGTGACTATCCATACCTTCCAGCAAAAAACGTAATACTTATAGCAAGTTTTTCATAAATTCTAAAAGTAATGAAGTAATGACATATGGCATCTACAATAGACACCATATTGGAGGTCCCCATAGATGGCACATTGAACCCGAAGCCTTGGTTGGAAATAGTCTAACGAATGTTGACATGAGACCACGTAAACAAATTTATTTAGAGCTTATCTCGATTCTAGCGTGAATACACAATGCCGCATTTTTCTTCTCAAAATCAGATGGCCATCCATGTGTGGCGTGGTCTTAAACGTAAATAAGAATGTACGTAGAAGTTTTTCGTCATTGTTCTGAAAGAAAAACACGTTGTTGGACGTTAACTACAGTTATTTATTGCAAGATACTGAAGTACAATAAGTAAACTGAGCTTTCAATCGTTAGAATGATGAAGGATATTAACAAGTAATGACTCAGTCACTAAAAAAAGCTATATTACAAGCTACGTTTAGATATACTATATTTTAGTGTTTTTAAATATGCAAATTGCATATTCCATAGAAAATGAACATTCTGTAACGATTAGGTAGTTCAACAAACTGAAAAAAGAGAAAACGATTCAATTTACAAAATTTACTTTAAATCAGTACTTTTCGAAACTACGACATGGAACGGAACGTGTTAATTTTCATTTATTTATAAAATCAATTAGATTTCTATTTAGTATTATTTAATCGTTAAATTGCATGCACTTGATACACGATACGGCACTAAATCTTCCAAGAGCCGAGCATCTCACCCCCAGCCAAGATCAGTGTCATGTTACTAAATAAACAGCTACATTTGTTCCCACTTTAGGTGGGTTAACCGAAAACTAACAATGTATTTTTGCAAATCTTTATTTTCTTTGTCTCATATTATATCTTATATTTCAAAGTAATATTTATGCAATCGTTCAAACAGTTTACTTGAAAGAAAAGTGATGTCTGCTTAGAAATAGCAAACCTAAAGTAGTTTTTACAATACATGCTGACGGTGGCATAATAATTTCAAGCAGCTTAGAAACATCTATTTTAAAACACTTTTTAATAGTTAAACCACTTCACACCGACAATGAATCTAAATGTATTTATAAACACTACGTAACACGTTGCGCCGTTTAATAGAGAATATTTATTAATAGCGCATGTGTATCAAATGATTTATTTCAATAATTATGTGAATAACATCCGATAGGAATGTTAAGTAACACCGCGTGCGTTTGTTCGTGATTCAGATGATTATATTCGGTCAATGCGCTAACTCGGCGCCAATGTATGGGATCATCGTCTATGCTCTATGATAGGGAATCTATGTGAACCGCCCGCGTTATGGTTCAGTTGAGAGGCAACTGGGATCCTTACATCATACCCATTTGTCACTAGTGGGCTATTTATTTTATGTCGCAACGGCGATAAATCTTTTGTGAATAACTGCGCTTTGAAATATCATAAGTAAACAGACGTTCAACAATTTTTTAACTATAACACGCTTGATTTACAAATCGTAGAGATAACAATTATTCATCTGCGATAATCACGTATACAAATTCTTAAAAGAGTACAATCATCCTCTGGAATGTCGGAACGTTAGTAATTAATTTTGGCAAGTGCTGTACTTTATTATATGTAACGAGAACAGATATGTTAATAAGGTTTCGTTTTTATTCATGTTCTATTATAATCTATGATAAACATTGTAAATGTTATCTTAAACAGGATTCTAATTTAAAAGATGCTGGCATTAATAAACGTTAAATCTTAACGATATAATTTTCATTTAAAGTATTCATATTAAATGCCTTTAAATTTTATTGCTCTGTAAGAATGTGTTGTATTGATTAATACAATATTGATACAAAAACTAGTTAAACTTGAATCGATCGAAAGACGCCTTGATTAATATCACACCAAAAATTGGATATGTCGCCGAAGGTAAATAAAAAAAAAAATGCTCAGAAAAACTTGGTTACGAAGCGAAATACCCTTGTCACATTTTTAGATGTCGGAATTTGTTCGTAAACAGTGTCATCTGTCACAAAAGTCTTGGAATATGTATAATTGGCGCGTTATCTGACGCCATTTGTTATCTTATCAAAAACAATTCTACATTTGGTGCGATTGCATTGCGGAGAAAAACAGAAAATATTCCTAGTTTCCAATAGTAATAAAGTGGTTGCCAATTTCTGTTGCTAGTATTTGGCTCCACTTAGCAAAATTTAAATGTATATTATGGTCACACAAGCTACATAGAGTTACAGTTAAATATTTTGTTTATTTTGAAATTTCCTTTTTCATAACAATTAGCAACCCATATTATCTATAGCTGACATAGAATGGACATGAAAAAAGTGTAGATCTTTCGTCTCAAAATTGAGCCCGCTTATTTTTTAAGTATTGTATATAGTAATTTACGACATATTACATTAAATACACGAAAACAAATACTTACATAGCATATATTTTAAAACTTACGAAATAAATCGGAACACAATAACCATCAATTGAGCCGTTCAAGCTGAGAATTCGTTAGACACCGTATAATTCTATTTGCCTAGTTAACTGATCTATAATTTTATGCAAGCCTAATAGCACAGTACTTATGGATTTGATTGGGAATTTGTCATATCGGGCTTGCAATCTCTTGCTGTAATCTTGTGGTCACAAATTATATATCTACTGTAAATAAAGTGGTACTGGAGCTTATCAGAAGTGAAAAGCTTGATCTTATTTATGGATTAATACTTAATTCGATTTATATCGTTTGTAATGATTGGCAAGTGAATAGATAGGTTTTATTCTGTTGTAGTTTTATGTATTGAACATTCAATGAGAATGGATAAAGTCGGGTTAAGTTTAAATGGTTATTAAATTCAGAGATTTTTAAATATAAGTACCAACATATCTACAAAAATGGCTAGTTTGTATTTAACATAGTTGCATACTAAATCCGCGGTGCTTGGCAATGAAAAATGTTCGTAAACATTTCACTGGAATTCTGCATTTTTCAGGATAGAAGTTGTCTTACTATCAAATTTATTCATGTCCCTTCCGCCATTACCGCACACTAACTTTTGCTTTTATATCAATATTTGTGATAAATTATGATAGTTAAATAAAAAAAGTACCTAGATAATTAAATATTTACTTCCCAAATTTATTTGTTTATGTACTAGTACAATTATAAATAAACATGTAAGATTTACTGATTATTGCAAAATATGCATGAATAATAAAATTTAAACTGAAATAAATACGCTACGCAAAGACAAACAATTTAATGGTCATTGGCGTAAATATATTTTATTTGTTTATTAATAAATTCGGAGCTCTCTCCAAATATGTGCACAATATGTTTTAACAAGAGGGTTCGAAACATTTCAAAAACGGCGGACATAAAGCAAATAAACAAAATGTTTGTTTCGTAAATAAACATCGGCACAAAGAACGTGTTGGGTGGAGTTCATCGTAAAATATTGGACGTCGGCTTTCACATGTCAGTTATTTTCAGTTGCCAATTTTGTGAATACCAAGGAAATTACTGGATTTCGGTGCTGTGAATTTTAAGGACGGTATTTACAGCAGATTCAGATCTGTATCGATGTGTGGAAACGTACACTCATTTGGCATTTATTTAAATGGATATTTTTCCTTAGTACCTTTAAGAATCTTTGATAAAATGCTAGAATAAAATTATATGCAGAAACTAATATTTTGTTTAAACACACATCAGATTAAAATATTCTTTGCCCAGACTGGAATATTCTTAGGTATAATAGAATAACAAAAGACAAAATGAAATTTAATTTGCATTTTTATAATATGTATAAGCATTATACAATACTGTATCCTATCAACCTTAAAAATATGAAAATGTTCAAATTTCAAGTAGTAGTTAGGTTGATAGTAATTAATGTTTGTAACAGTAGCCAGGAAATATAAGTAATGATTGATAGTGTTTGCACATTTAGTATGGATTACCTTTATCTAAAAGGCCCTTTAATTTATGAAGGTTTTGACGTTGCTTAGATTAAACGATCATGCCTAAACTCTCTTATATAATGTGTACATGACATAATACATGTTTGTTGTTAATTGTTATCTTTGCGTTTAGGTACCATAATGTTAATTATTTAAATGTGCATTTTTATATTATAACGATTTGCATCACTTTGCTAGTAAATACTGAAGTAAAGTCTATTTATCTTAGCGTTAATTATTGAAAGTAATTATTAAAAAAAATACAGATGAAAAGTATAGGTTTAATTCCAATAAAGGTAAGTACACGAAGTATGATGGCATATTTTGTAGCAAAGCGAGCGGGTTCAGTAGACTGTCAGTACCTACTGAATATAATATGACACAAGTTATCGAAATTATCTAATATAGATTGGAATGTATGGAATTTTGTTATTACGCATGTCAAAATTTTGCAAGTAGGTACTAAAATTAAATACGGTAATTGCTATTTCAATAATAATAATACGAAGTTCTCTAAATACTCTTTTGGGTATAATGGCCAGAATTGTTTGAGGCAGTTGAGTTGTTGTTTTTATAAATTAAAGTTTACGGAAAAGTACAAAGCTCTTGAAATTTTCATAAAAACTTTTTAATTAATCCATATGTAAATTGGGGAAAGAAGAGAAACCTATTAGGTATCGTTCTGTTTAAAAAATAAAGTGACACACATAGGTGAAGATATTTTATTTATTTTCATCAATTCAACGCTAGGTAGGTATAAAATCTGCAATGTTACGTGCACAATGTATTGATACTTGCATCTTTTATTCAGACTTTCATTATTATGTGCAGCGGAGAGAAGGAAAAATTCTCGAAACACCGCCTCGAATAGCGGTGAATATTTGCCAATGTATTACCTACTAGAAATAGAACATAATATAGGTAGTAGGTATGTAGAGAAAATCATATAGGTAACCAGTAAAGTAAACATTACAAAATGACACTATGAATATTTTATTCTAAATTTAATTATTATATGTAATTGTTTAACTGTCTCTTTCATTTTTATGGGGTAGAGCATAAAAAAGAGCAATTCTAATAATATGGTTTTGGCACCATGAGAATTTTGCTATCGCAAATGATCTTCAATTTATAACAATGCCGCAAGGAGTACAGAAACATTTGCTTCTGTGCAAGATATAACGTTCTAGTCAAACAATTTTAGTTTAAAAATTATTTAATCAAACGATAATAATAATTCATGGTCTGACAAAATTCTTCTTGCCCGACTATGGAGCTATTCAAGTTCTCTCATCTCTGCCTAGGCTCGTTATATCCATTTATCGGGTTTAAAGTATAAAAAGTGCTATTATACAAAGATTATTGGATCCATGTTAACGTTTTATATCGATATAACAGGACCATTACGTAGTCTATCATCATTTTAACGAGCTATTGATCTTTTTTATGGAAGTACCTACTTTTGCTTTTAATATTGAGTGAATTTTATAGCACTGGCTAGTAATTGTGAGGTGTTATTTAGTGGTTTTAAGGAGACAAAAGTATAACAATCTAGGTATATTAAACTTCAGTAATGTGCAAGTAATATTTTCAAATAAAATATATTTTCATTTCATAAACAGAAAATGCGGCAAAATGAATTTGAATGTCAAATAATTTTATTATTTAGGAAAGTATGATATTTGTTATGATAAATAGAGCAACGAAATAAAAATAAATAAGCACGGAAAGGTACTCAAAATGTTTATGAAAATACAGCTTAATTTAACATAAATATTTAAGAGATAACTTTTATTTAGCAAAACCTTAAGTGCTCTGAATCTACATTTAACAAACTTTTTTTGAAACTGGATGTAAAAATAAACATTGAGTCTCATTAAAGAATGAATTTAACGTCTGAAGGAAAGTTTTATATTAATTTAATGAACTGCGAGATCAAGTGAGCGTCAAGACGGTAATTCACCAATTAGTCTGATGGAACACTCACGATTTGCGTTCGTGCACACATAAACACGGGGTTCGAACAAAACTAATTTACGCGACTTGATTGCTGTTTTGATACCGTTTTATTCTAGTACATTGTTTAATTAATGCTTCGTAGCTTGTGCGAATTAGCGACTGTTAACTAAACGTTACAATTAAATAATGGTAGACAAAGAGTTGGTATTTGGCACTCGCCAAATATGTTACTTAGGTATCATCACCACATAAATCTTAATTGGTTAATTTACTATCATGCATACGTCACCACAAGATATTTTGATTTGTTTTTCTTAACAATATATTGTCATATCTGTGTTCATGCGGTAGCTATTGAATCAATATAATCTATAAAAGCATATAAACTACACAGACATTAGAAGACTATGTTAACTGTATGAAAATATTAGAAGTTTAATATGCATTATTAGTATTTTTAGAATAAGTAGCATAACATGTATGATAATATTAGTGTCATAACATCTAAACTATCCCCAAATAGCTTTTTCTACGGTAAGTGCAGACATAATCTTAAATGAAAGCTATTATTTCTGCAGCAGTATTTATTAATGCAGTATGATAAGCTTAAGACGTTGTACCGTTGTCCATCTGTGAATTAACGGTGCAGATTTAAGTAGAAACAGCAATGAGTAGCATTCTAAGCGAGACGCTTGTAGGATCGTCACGTTTGTTTGTTTGTTTGTTAATATAGAGAAATATGGGTTAAGAATGATGGAGATTTTATGTGAAATGCGGTGGAGTAAAAGTAGGAGCTTTATTGCTATGTCGTAAAATTAATGCTTGATTGTTTATTGAACTTAATTTTCTTTCGTTTTTGGTACAAATATGTTTCGGAAATTCGCAATTTGTTTCTGTTAATAAATATAAATTAATAGAACCTTTCATAACGTAACTAAATATATGCCATATTTACTTTAAAAATATATGTTTTTAGGTTAAAAAACCATTCAGATAACGTTTATATATTAAATGAATGTATATTGTTTCACTTTAAAATATATTATGCTACTTTGGTTATAAATCAATATTCTTATTGACACGTTTGATGAATTGATTCGTGTCGGTTGCACATATTATCAGTTTCTAAACAAATCCTACCTATATACAGATATTAATTTAACATTATAATAATAACGTTAAACTGCAATTTTAAGGACCGAATTTTCTCTACAGTTTATTTTAAAGCTCTCTCTTTTAAATAAGAAAAAAATCTATGAATAATCTAATCTCTAAGCTGAAATTACATTAGATTAGTTTTTATTTCAAGAATAATTATGTTATTTATTACTAGCTTCCGCCCGCAGCTTCGCCCGCGTGGTGTTTTGATAAAAAGTAGCCTATGTTCTTTCTCAGGGTCTAAAGATTGTCTGTGCCAAATTTCATCAAAATCGGTTGAGAGGTTTAAGCGGGAACGCGTCACAGACAGACAGACAGAGTTACTTTCGCATTTTTAATATTATTAGTAGGGATGTGCACACATTAAAATGGAAGATTATATCATGGATTTTTAGACGTCTGTATTAAATCTCACATCCCGCACGATGTTTTCTCTCCAAGTAATATATTATACTCTGGGTTCCACTTCCATTAGACGCAGCCAAGTGGTGTTCAATCGGAATGCCGACTTGTCATTACAGAGCAATTAATTTGTCGTCCCGATACCAAAGATGTCATTATGCGATCTACAATTCCATATAAATTCATTAGTATTACTGCTTATTCGACTTCCTTTTACATCATAGTGTGATTAGCCGATGGGCTGCTTTCTTTAGTCATGTTTATTATATGATTTATGTTAATAGTAGGGAAGTTGGTATAAGAGGTTTTATGGTATAACGATTAATTGCTAGATCTAAAATAAGTATTGTAATTTTGTTGTTTCTAACATTTTTATTATTACACGTGTGTAGTGAGTTTTCATTTTTTTTCATAGATAAGAACGATTCTAAAAATATACTTTTTGTAAACAAAGTTAAATTTAGTTTTCACGCATGCATTTAAAATGATACTCATAATTAATAATCTAAAACAAGTTCGCAAATAAATCGTAAACTCTAACAAAATAGCAATCGATGACCATTGTTAGTATCGTAAAATGAAATTACTTCATAATAAAGCAGTGGCCATAAACATTGCTTATTTGTTATACTTAGAGAACAGTTTGTTGTCATTACTTAAATTTATAGGCAATAAGTTTTAATGTCCATAGGTAGTAATTTACACTCGCGCACACAGTAATTAAAGATCGGAAGCAAATTGTGAATAACACCATAAATTATATTAACACGTATTTATCAAGATACGAATGTTATTAAATATATTTCGTTAGCGATTCGAAGCCCTAGGGCTATAACGGGTCCCTGTATTGGTATCGTTTGACAGTTATCGTTGAAAATTGCTAGCAATTGGCGTCGAAATACCGTGACCAGTTTAAGTTGAACTGCGGCTCGGGAAAATGCATTTTGATTTCCGAGAACGGGTTCGAATGTATGGGTCTTTATTTTTGGCTTTTCTGAAAATTGGCGACTTGCAACGTATTTACGCAATTCTGTAAATCTGTCTGGAAACTTTATCTACAATGTTTATTATAATGATATAATAATAACTACTTATTTAATTTTAATGTAGGTATCTACTTTGAAATTACACATGTTACATATCTAAGTCATGGCTCATGTGGTCACTGTGAGACATTTTCTTTGTGCTCAGTATTTTTAATATGTAATTTGAAAACTGTTAGCATAATTTTTAATTTTTCTTCTTTTACAAATGTGTTTACTATCAAAGAAACCTTTAAAATCATATAATTTTAATAGAAGCCGGTTTGATAAAATACTACAAAAGTGAACAGAAGCTATTTAAGAAGCCTCAGTTTTAAAATAAAAATATCTACAATATTAAGGGCTCAATGAAAATAAATAACATAAAACAAATCTTTCCTCATCAGAATCTCTTTAGGATAAATAGATATTTATTCATGGTAGTTATATTGGCAAGGTAGAATGTAAATAAATTCCTCATTTATTAGATAAATCCATACACAGCAACATAGGGAAATTTTAAAGAAATTGAAGATAGCATTAACAATCCTCTAGTCGAGGACAAGTGATGGATCAGCACCGTAGGCTATAATTGTATGGCCATTAACTCTGATATTGTAAATTGTAAAGCAGTATTATTTATAGTGAATATTTTTTATATATTTTAAATTCAATAAGGGTAAGTGACATTGGGGAAATAGAGTATGATTTTTATAAAAATTACCTAATTATGCCTATTAATTTAACTTGTCTATTAATAACAAAATGTGATCGTAAATGACTCTTTTTTATTATGGTTTGGTTTGGATTTAATGTAACCTTAGTAAATGCACGTAGGTACCACATGTGAATTGTGAATTAAAAAAAAATATATTATAAAAATGTTGTGTGGTTTTATGAAACCACGGTAAAAGTGAAACTGTTCGAACGGTTCCGAACACTGCTTTGTGTAGCGCATGTCTCGTGACGGTCGGCTGCCGAGTAGGTATACCTACTCGGCAGCCGCGATACACGCGACATGCGCTACACAGACCAAAAAGTTTGAGACGATGTAATAAAAGTTTCACTTTAATTATTTGGAGTTACATTTCAGTTGTTTAGATTTCAGATTGAAAGGTAGCGAGTAGTTTCAACTTCATTGTCAGATTGATGGCACAAAAAAAATTCTTCTTCAAATATTTCGTATTTCGCGTATTTTATGGCCACGCGATGTAAACAGTTTTAAGTTAACGCGCGTGCCCCCAGCCATGCATTATCGGATACGGGTTATGGACACTTACTTTGTCTACTTATATTTTCATTATTTATTAATATTATTTTATTTTTATATGATATTATGATAAGTCTAAGTATGATTTATTTTTATGAAATAGCACTTTTACTGAATCACTTTCATTTTAATGAGGGTAGAAAAAAGCGATATATTTCCCAATATCACCCTAGAAGTTGTTTATGTACCCTTCAAAACCAAGCCTGCAGCAAATAGTCGCATAATTCGTTATCTAGACATTTCATTGTATAAAATAATGATTGCGGTTTTTTGCAAACATGCTTTCAATTGCAACTTTTAAAACGATTAAAGTTTTTATCCCATATATTTATGGAAATGATTTCATAATTAATTATATCTTGAAAAATTATGCATTAACTGCAGTAAATGGTAGGCGCCTCGAAAGCCGACGTGGTCTTACTACAAGCTTGGAGTAGAACAAATTACGGTGTTTTAATAGACATTTTCCTGTTTGAAAGTGGATCTATTAGCAGTGGATTATTTGTGAGAATATACGTACTTTATTAAGCTTTAAATTGTGAAGAATTTGCGGGTTTTTGCAAATTGACTTATATATGGGATTTTTGTTATAGAATGAGATGGTTTTGTATTAATGTGACGTTTTTGTTACTTATACTTAATGAGATAATTTAATTCTTAATATTTCTCCCAATATTACCTTTTGATTGATTTGATTTCTAGAAATTTTACACAAATTCATTAGACTCAATTTTATGAACGTATTTATTATTTAAATATATTTCCTCCCCATCACAATCTAGGTTTATTTAATTAAATAAGAATCCATATTATTCTATGTAGCTATAAAGTAAAATAGGCATCTTAAACTTTTAAAATAGTTTTGGTAGCTTTACCGGGTAAAGCCGGTCAGATTAACTGCATATTAAGACATTATTAACACAAGTATTTAAGCATAAACCCAGATGTATAATTAGACTCTATTGATATACTATTAAATTCAAACTTGTATGTACACATACAAATCGGTTAATTAAAGATCGATAGTTTAAAAAAATGTCAGCCATAATAGAATCTAAAGAATATATTTTTTATCCTATCCACGTAACATTTATATTTAAAACCTACAAATTGAATCTTCAACCGACAAACTTGGTGCTCAAATTTTGAATATCACAAACATCAATATAAGGTAGTGTAGTACCAGCTACTGAACACTAGATGTCGCTGTCACAATTCATTTTCTGGGATATTCGATACATAACTAGCTAAATACGCAGTATTTTTTAATTAAACAAATTTAGCTTGAGATTATATCATTTATTATATTCATTTTTTTAATATTAAAACATGACAATATTTACGTAACTACATAAATATTTTCCTTTTCGTAAAAGTTACAACCTAGGCACATATTCTGTAAACAATGCTACGATCTCTGACCTCTCTTAAACGTTTATTATTTAAAAAATAGTTTTTCCTACAAAAACTTACCTTACACGACCCCTGCACACATATAGCTCTGAAGCCCGGCTTGGTGCACGGTGTCCCGTCAGCCACCAACGCGAGCGACGCGTAAAACTGCTGCCCGCGCGGTCGACAGTTCAGTGTGCATGGTGCGTTACCTGACAATTATGAATTAATATTATCTAATATTAGCACACTATACTATATTATTAGTTTACATAATTTATCCAGTAGGTATGTAAGGTTCTTTAGGAATGTTTTTCTCGAATTGTTGTTCTTTTAAATTTAGAGGATTTCGAAATTCGATTTATTCATTAGTATAATATTATTTATCCGGACGTTTCAAAACTAGAGCAAGCTTGGTTACGGGTAGATTTAAATGTTATGTCTTCGCGATAGTTAAAAATTGTTATTTGTGAACTAGCGTCATCTATTTCTCTGAAGTTGGTATGTTGAATATTTTAGAGGTTGGCAGTATTGCTAGAGATAATTTAATCGTGTTCGTTCGTGTTTATTTAATCAAAATATATAAAAGTTCACTGAGATTTCGCTAAACTTAATTTAAACAACAATTTTTGTAATCATTTCATTTTTTTTGCAAAGCTACATTAATTCTTAGTTATACAGTAAAAATAATCTATTTACCATCAACGTATGGCACCCAGGTGTAGAATCTTCCACGGAAAGGCCTGCGGTCGTACACCGAACATTGCTCAGCCCGGGAGTCGCGTACCGGCCCGGGACACGGCTGTGGAAAATAAAGCATACTACTAGAATAATATTTTGACAGTTTTATTATAAGAATTATTGGGATATTTTGCTTCCATATGATAGCGTTCGGCTTGTTTATACGCAGAAGAATTAATACATCGTAAATATTAATAAAGTATCACTTCATACTCTAATACGAAATAATAAAAACCTTACCTTTTAATATAGTAAAAATTAATCGCCAAATGTAAGCTAAGCGTAAAACTCGACAACGGCTCGATCAAATCGGCTATTTTTTTAACTTTTTTGTTAAGGCACAAGGAAGGTTGTTAAACTCAAACTCAAAATTTTATTTATTCAATTAGAAGCACTTTTTAATTGTCATAACATAGTTTTACCATTTACCTTATGGGGAGAAAACACGAAAAAGGAGCAAAAGGGCAGAATAACGTGTGCAGCTAGTTTTAAATAATATACCTATTACTTACCGCTGTATTACATTCATGATAGCGCCTCGCCAAGCCGGGACAATCTGGAACATTGACCGCATCCCGGGATCTTCGCAGTCTGTCTGTGCTCCGTGCCAGCTTCCTCCTTTTTCTGCTGCGACGCCATCTGAAAGGAAATGTTTGGGTATAATACATGGTTAAATAAAATAATTAATTCGAAATACTCTAAAGTAATTTTATGACTTCAAAGTGAATTTATCAGTAAAGTCACCAATTTCTTGAGTAGGTACTAAGAAAATAGGAGAAAATTTACTTGTGGGACGATTAAAATATTATAGAGAGACATTTTTTGACACGCTGTGTTCATGACTGCACTTCGAAAATGTGCAATGAGTTAATAATTAAATTAGTATATAGTGTTTAATTTTTGTTTTTATAAAATCATTAGTTTAATTTAAAATAAGAATTTCGTTTTAAATATTTCGTGCCTATATATTTTCAAAATGTTTATTGAAAGGTACTATACCCGCCAGCATAATAAGAAAATAATATAAAATTTCGAACTGCATGTATGAAAAATCCTGTATCGTAGAAAAGAATTTACTTTCACTACGGCTACCTCTACAAAAAGTTGATATCGATTACACAACCTCCAATCAATTGCAACTGAAATCAATTGTATTGAAATTAAAACAAAAGCAACCTACACTATCATCAGATACTTTGATGGGTAATAATGCGCCTCTGATGCAATATAATATTAATTACAGATACAATAGTATTGTGGCGCCCCGTTGTGGTGAAAACAATTACTTATAAAACATGTGTATGTGTCATCATATAGGATTCTAATAACCTACATCGATGCAATTAGTTAGGAATTTGGTTTCATTTATGTTATAATTGGTATCAATATGTTTGATAGTGATCAGTCGGTTTGGAACGTATGAAAACAGACCTCCTCGATGTATGAGATGATGCTTACGAAATAAGATTCAAGCTACCTTCATAATTCGTACCATACATATCAATATTTACGGAACAAAACAGGATGTACACATTTAGATATTTTTCATTAGTTACAGAAACAAGCATTCACCTTTCAGTACGAAGATATTCGAAAGAAATGATAATGTTATTTAGATACTATTATAAACATAAAATTATCATCAATTCATAAAATGCTTTTAGTAAACGAAGGTCGTTTTATATCGGGATCTTAGACTATTTTGTAGTCTATAGACTCGCATCACAGGTTCTAGAGCAATTAAAATTTAAAACAGATTAAATTTTCCAACGATTAAATACCTTCTAAAATTGTTCTTAAACATTTAATTTGCTAAACTCTCCAATACTTAAATCACAATTAGCGTTTGGTTACAGAAATATCGGTGTGCACAAACCGCTCTGTTGTTAATTTTATAGCTTCAGTGACGCATGTATTCTGTTTAAATAATCGTTAAATCGCATAGGAAACATTTTGTTCCGCTACTAAAACTCGGTTAAATAGATTTAGATCTTTATAGTGTCAACATTTACTAACACAAATATTTTGCGTATATTTTTGAGGAAAATGCCTTCTATTTTATATTTTAAGGACCTTTATAGTACGTCTGTATAAACGACAGAAATTAAAAGTATTGGTTTCATTCTTATACGAAGCTTAGGTACCTATAACGCTTAGGTTACGGCTTAAACCTGAATGAACTCCACTGTTTCTGTTGCAACATTTTGAAGACAAAAGCAGTATGAAGAAGGCACAAAAAAATCTAATAAACAACAAACTACAATTATGTCTCGTCTACATAATCAAGCTATACGATGCTTGTTAACACGACGCCCGTCGATTGCTCAAAACGATACACGCTGACTCAGCGTTACCGCTAATGGCCCAAACAAACATTCACACAGAATTCTTAAACCGGTGCAAACAAAGAGATAAGCATCGTGCATTAGCAAAAGGTCTTCAAATTATTGTGCGTCAATCACAGTACGATGTAGCTTCGGAGAGCTTCGAGCTTGTGCCGTGTACTTGTTCAATATTACCTTAATTTTGTATGTTCGAGGGCGGGGGTCAGCGGGTCTTGCCGAAATGCCTAATGAAATATTTGGAACCACTTGGATAAGTGGATGCTGGAGCGATTGCGATGATGCCACAATTTTGGACATTGGCTACGGTTGTTTCACTTTTATGTAATCATATGGAACAATGGTAATTTAGGGAATATGCATGTTATGTGTGGATTAACATTTTTGTATTACGGGGTAGGGTATCGGTTCGAATGTGTCATGATTACCCAAATATTAGGCACTATATTTTCCAAGCTTTGAGCTTTGTGATACCTATTAGGTATTAAATTTACAAACTATATACTTCTGGTGAGCAAGGACACTATTTCGTAATTACTCTATTGGATTCACTAAACAGGCTTTTAATTATACAAATATGCATATTGGGTACTTATCTTTAATAGATTGAAATAAATCATTGATTCGTGTATTGAATCTCAAGTAGGTAAGCAGCAAAACTTAATTACTATACTGTAGTGTAGAACGGATAAAATATGTTTAACCTGTTCATTAAGAATTAAAAGTAATTTCATTGCTAGTCCGCTTAGTTGAATTTAAATTAGATCTGCTAGTATTTTCTTAAGTTTGTATTATATATATTATAGTTTTTAAAGTTTTTTAACGGATTTTCGATTATTCTGATCATGCTATTTATTTGCTCTGGTAAAGTATCAGGTTAAATTCCGTTAAAGAGTCTTTAAATTCTTACTTCTGCTTTCCATTGCCAAATGTATGATCATATCGATTATTCTATAATAGTTGTGTTGTGAGTGTATAATATATGTTTTATAAACAAACACCATTAAAATG
This sequence comes from Colias philodice, assembly GCF_061535455.1. Classification (NCBI taxonomy): domain Eukaryota; kingdom Metazoa; phylum Arthropoda; class Insecta; order Lepidoptera; family Pieridae; genus Colias; species Colias philodice. Next base: position 5,412,857 of record NC_143101.1, read on the forward strand.
AGATATTATAAGGTCTTGTACATAATAAATCTCTTAAGAAAAAACTTAATATTTAGCGAAAACTTGATAAAATGCTTATAAAATTTATTACGTAGCAATAGGTTCTGGTATAAAAAATATGAACTTATTGAAGACCTAGTACCTAAAATTCAGTTAATTTTATATTTAATTCAGTTATAGATTCGTGGGAAATGTGAAAGTTTAGTTCATCAATAAGACGGCACGGGCTTGAACTTTGAAGAGCGGTACTTATGTTTTACAAACGAACATCGCTTTAATATAAAATATAAATGTTAGTACGTCAAACGGTCTTTGATTATTGTTTAACATAGGTTTATTATCCACGGAGTTATAGTAGAAATTGTAAAGTCCAATACATCGTAAAGTAGAGAAAATGTTTTGAATTTTGCCATTTGCTATTTTAGGCTTTGTCTATGGGTGTAGTTTGACGAATATCACATAAAATCGTGAATAATTTTTCCAAAGCTAAATTCTATGCATACTGATTTTGTCACAAAATTTTGATGAGAAAGCCTTGTAGGAAATATGGAAGCTTGGCTAATAGGTATTTTCTCGAAGACTTTAGTCTTTAACCATGCCAAAGTAAAACGTCTCAAAACTGCTATGTATATGCTATTTAATATTTATACCGGAAAGTGTGTCAAGACGATAATATTCAAGTAACACTAGCTGAAACGACAAGCACATGAGTCCCAATTTAACGCAAAATGTTTCTAGCTAAGTGCTTTCAAGTGTTTATATGGACTATGGAGAAAGAAAAGTGGCCATTACTAAGGTTCGTATCAAAGTTAACTAGCCCAGGCCACTTTAATAAATAATTCGGCATATTTTTTGAAGGAATTTCAGAGAGAAAATTCAAGAGGAAGCGCTCAAGGTTTGATGAAATAATAAATAGGTATGTTCTAATACATTTAATTGATGAAACAAGTCTTGGGAAATTGAAAGTAACTACGTAACTACCATTTCGTCTTTATCGCATCTTAAAGAGTCTTTATCACTATATACTCTAAGGTATTCTTTACAATGAGCTTTATAGCAATGTAAATTATGCCTTCACATAATAAGAAGCAAAAGTGCTTAGTCTCGGATAAGTATAATTCATCAACTACTAAAAGAACTATTTGATTGATATACCTTTAAAAACTGTCAACATTCTAGTTCGTACTATTTTATCGTATTATTTATTTTATCGTGTGAATCTACGTGTATCTTATTTGTACTTCTCGCAAGTTTTTTTACTCTGTAAGGACATGAAAGAGGTAAATTATGATGTCTCGACTACAAAGGCGCGACGTGGCCCCTCACGCTGTGATCCCGTTGACCAGACTACTATTGAAACTCGATCAGGTTCTGTAAATGTATTGAGATTTGTAAGACAGCATGTACGAGTAAAAATATATGCCTTATTTAAGTTATTTTTTTCTTGCAAAAATATACCTGTAAAAAAATATACCTGTTATTACGCATGACAGCCTTTTTAGTATTTTTTTCATGTTTGTCGTTAGTCGTACTTATAATACTGGTCAGCTAATATGAAATTTTTGTTCAACACTTTTGAGAAATTATCTGTAATTTATGTTAACGTATGTAGTGTAATACTGTTAGTAATGTTTCGAGTTATCTCGATTGATTACAATAAGATAAAATAGTGACATAGAATCGAGATTCCAAAGTTATACAATATCCAATAGCGTGGAAGGCTCTCCCGCGGTGGGCATAGATCCTTTTATCGATCTAGCGGCGTATCATTAGATATCATTGTGATCTATGATCTATGGTGCGCCTGCGCACCACGCGACGAAATCGTTGGATCAGAGAATCTATCGCTTAACAGGTTTTCATTGTACTCAATTAGTACAAGTTATGGATCTATACATATTACAAACAAATTGATGCTTATATTTTTCTTAGCAAAAACGAAACCTTATTAATTTTATTTTTATAATTTTTCAAAATATAGTATAGGTTTATGTTTAAAAAAATCATAGAGGTAACCATTAGTCCATGGAGGTAACTCAAAATATTACAAACCAAATGATCTTTATTTGTTTTAGTATACCTATCAAAGTACAAAGTTATTTCTCTTAAATACGTTTAACATTATAGTGACTCTTTCACATCGATCCCTCTAATTATTTTAGTCTCAAATTTGATCTCACGGATAAAATATATTAATGAGCCTATAAAAAACATAGCTAAAACCGTAAACAACATGCGATATCATATCGTATCTAAATAGCTTGTATTGGGTCCATTAATGAAACAATCAAGACAACGCTTACAAAAGAAAAAACCTAAGTTTGAAGTTACGACACATAATAAGAGTTCCGTAGTTAATTAAAGAAGTAGGTATTTAATTAACAATAATCTTAAATTAATACTAGTAAATAGTAATTATTCGAATTATTACATAGTATTACTAATAGGTCTTTGAGGTCGTAAGTGTTTTGTCCGAACAAGTGTTTTGAATTGATTTAAATAAAAATTTTTTAAAAATTTTATTAAATAGTTAAGTAATCATATAAAATTTCAGAATAAACTAGATAACGGTAGTAAAATATAACGCATTTCGATGTTTCAATAAAAATACATATTTAAATTTTGTTAGTATTGTTAGAGCGCTCTTTACAACGATTTGTAGAAATACTTAATCACAGGAATACAAATTAGTATTATTGTCACGGATATCTAAAAGCAAACACATCTATTCATTAATCTTCCTCAAGCTTTTATCCATTGTTTTTTCTCCGTAATAATGTTGTTTTAGAGATAAACTTAAAAATAAACAGTTTGATGTCTTCGGATATAATATTTCAATAGTATTAAAACGACCACTTTATATAAACATGTAAAAAAATATGCTAAAACAAACAAACAAAAAAATAACGGGTCTTATTATTCTCTCGGAAGATTGTTTGTTTTTGTTTGTTATTAAGTAATATTTAATCTTATTGTAACATTGTTTACCTAAATTCATTGCGATTCTGTCGTGTTTATCAAAACAAATCAATTGTTATTGAAGGTGCGTGGTGGTGACGACTGACGTGTCTACTGACTAAGTACTTTAATTATGTGACGAAATAAAATAAAATTCTGCCTTTGCTATAACTTGACAATAAATTTGACAAATTATGTAGGTGTATTATATTATGTATTTAATTTTTAGATAATACTACCAATGTTTATTTTTAATGATAAAATACCACATTACACATTAATTATATTTTACTTGCTACAGCCCGCGACACACCCTCATGAAAAAATCATATTTGAACAGAAACTTTTCAGAAAAATTTGAGTAAAATATTTACAAAAAATATTATAGGTACAAGCCGTACAACCATCCAGTATCCCTCTACATAAGTTATGCGTTTATTCACTAACATGTAAATTCTTCTATATGGGGCATTTCACGCGAAGCGGACACAGATTTTTGGGTCAGGTTACCGATTTCGGTTATATTTTAGTATGTAACACCTGTATATATCCTCGGTATGTATACGAAATATTTTTGCATTTAGAAGCTTAGTTTTAAAATACAGGTCTTTGAAGATGTCAGCAAGCGCGAGGCATGCATGACTTTGAATGTAATTATCAGTTCAAGAAAAGGATTTTTTTAATAAATTGATGACTGAATAATAATCCCCATTAAAAAACCTTTTTATTCTCATATTTTTGATTTCGAATTTATTTTTAAATTCCTAAGAAAAATTAAAAAATATTTTTCTTTGTAATTTTTTACGAACTTAGCATATTTTTAAAAAATTTTAAGATCATTAAATAAATGGCTTATATTATGCTTAAACTACATGCCAAGTTCTAGAGTGGTCATCGCAGAAGTTTCGAAGCTACATGTAATATAATTGCGAAGCGCGGCAATATCCCCATACTAGCCCTAGTTGGTTAGCGCGACGTTCTGCAGTGGGGATGCAGATGTATGGGGATATTGCCGCGCGCATAATATAAGCCATTTATTTAATGATCTTAAAATTTTTTAAAAATATGCTAAGTTCGTAAAAAATTACAAAGAAAAATATTTTTTAATTTTTCTTAGGAATTTAAAAATAAATTTGAAATTAAAAATATGAGAATAAAAAGGTTTTTTAATGGGGATTATTATTCAGTCATCTATTTATTAAAAAAATCCTTTTCTTGAACTGATAATTACATTCAGAGTCATGCATGCCTCGCGCTTGCTGACATCTTCAAAGACCTGTATTTTGAAAACTAAGCTTCTAAATGCAAAAATATTTCGTATACATACCGAGGATATATACAGGTGTAACATACTAAAATATAACCGAAATCGGAAACCTGACCCAAAAATCTGTGTCCGCTTCGCGTGAAATGCCCCATATATCACGCCTTGCGAATAGTATTTTTTTTATTCTACAGACCTGGTCCATTATTAATAATTATTATTAGAATTTAATTCTGTATCATTCTATGTAATCATATGTAAATGCTATTAGAATTAATATAGGCTTTTTTATTTTATATACCTGGTAGGATCCCGTGGTAAACACTGCCGCTCCTGCACGGCTACTCCACCACCGCAAGTCTTCGAACAGGCGCTCCACGTGCCCCAGGAGCTCCACGCGTACATATTCGTTAGATTCGTTCGCGATATTTCGCTTTGGTGCTGAAATTACATACAATTAGAATTATTATTATTATGAAAAAAACTTGTCTGCAGATGTATATAGCCTATGTCCCTCCCACCATTGTATGGATTACAACAAAACATGCTGTAGAACGTGCCAAAGAAACATAGATACGTCATACATTCATAGATACACTCGAAAAACATAACCATTCTTTCGCAGTCGGGTAAAAAGTATTTAAACATTTTGCGTTTAAGAGATCTTTACTACATCTTTGAACTGTAGCTGAAACTGTCTGAACTTTACTGCTTTCAAATTAGTTGCAGCTCCCAACTTCAGTCATAACCAAAAGACAATTAAAACTTGCTAGAGAAAGAAAAACTATTATGGAAGTATTCTGTTCTTCTTGGAACTAAATTATAATGCTAACAGTATAACATTTTAAGCTACAAAATAGTTTTTTGTATAAAATTCATAATATTAACATTTTTATTTTGAATTTTCCCTCGATAACGATAAATATATTTGACTCTATGATGTATTTTTTTAAAAGCTATTAGAAACCTACTGATTTCACCAAACATCTGGTTCTATTCCTTACTACATTAGGTATGTACTAAAACATTCTTTCAAAAAATACTAACTTTTTATTAATTACGATCACATCAACATTGTAGTACGGTCGACCAACCCATTTGTATTGATTGGGAATATTGATAGGTCATTGACGTAAGCAAAGCATACCGCTTAGCAAATCGAACATGTGACATTAGGCAACAGATGCCGACAGAAGCCAAAAGGGCAAACACTTGTAATTAGACATAAATCATGTTTTAAATTCGTACGCTTGAGTGTGAATGGAGTTTTGCAAATAATCGTTTATATTCACGAAACAGTAGATAGCTTGTTTTATAAAGAAAATCAATTTAAAGGCAATCGACAAATGATTTAAAACATTGGCTTTTATTGCGAACTAGCAACTCGCCACGGCCTAAAAAACTATTAAAAATTTATAGGCTTCGTCCCCAAGAAAATTGTAGTTTTTAAAATCAGTTCAGTACCCCCCCCCCCCAAACATTTTTTCTGTCAAAAAAACCAAGCCACTCATAAAGCTTACCTCTTTACAATATAAATATGTAATATGGTTCTTTTTACTTTATTTTATCTCATACTATCTTTTATCTCTCATCTTCTTTTAATTTTACTGCATTTCCAGAAATTAAATAACACTTGAATTCACTAGTTAATGTCATTGCCATTTCACCTGCACCTCCCCTCACGTACTACAATCACGACGGAGTTCAAAATATAACAAGCTTGCCCACGACGTCTTGTAGATAGATATTTTTGAATTAACAACACTAAAATAATTGTTAGTAGTTTTAGTTAAAAATAAAATGATCTCATAAACGTCTAGAGATTACTAACTATGTCGTTCGAAATTTGAAATTGCATTTTTTTTTATTTTAATTTTTCTAACCACAGTTTTATTGCTGAATGTATTTAATAATTTTAAGCTTCAAATTAAAAACAAATAATATCTCGATTTTATATTTATTAATACCCAACTCTAAAGTATTATAATTATCTTACAAGTGGGACACTAAAAAAAATATAATAATTAACTAAGGCTGGCCATTCATAATTTTTATCTACTAAAAAAAAATAACATGACCTTACATCCTTCAGAACGAAATGTTTTTAACAAACATAAACATGCCTTCCAAACAAATTACTATAATGTATTCAAAAAGCCACTGATATTGACAAATATTAGTTTAATTCATTTAATAAATGATACACTGATCAATTTCAAGCAACGTCATTCACAAATTCGGATGTGGTATTGATACCTGTCATACTAATGACCTTCTTGTAAATCCAATCGGCGATATTGTAATTTAAATATCGCATTTCGATGCATATTCAGTTTTATAAATTGATCGCGTATTTGTTTGAGTCATTTTTATTTGGTACTTACAATTATTAATGTGAGCTTTGTGCCTCGTGTTGTATCTATTATTATTTAAATGTATCTTGAATTTTTTAGATGAGGACAATTTCATAACTAATCTCAAGTTCATTTTGATTGAAGTTTACTGTTGAATATATTTAGTCGATTTAAAAAAAGAATATGCAATTAAAATTCTTATCTATAAAACAATCATAAACAATATTAAAAGAAAACGATATGACAATAATGGAATTCCATTTTCAAAAATGAATATTGCGATTTGCGAGTCATTGAAATTTAGCGATTGTTTTTTTTTAATCCACCAACGACCAAGAATATTGTATTCTTATTGTACATATTTATATTATAAATTGAATAATTAATAATTGTGTAATTAATACCTATTGTAGACATAGAATAATTACATATTTAATTTACATACCGGTAATCCAACTTCTGTGTTAGCATTTTCAGCATTAGTAAGCGGGGCGGCAAAAGCGATGAACCTGTAATAACAAAATTCCATCAGTTACGGCTATCCTTTGAACAAACATACATGTTTCCGATATGTCATACAGTACGAATTTATCTTGTTTATTCAGCTTGATTTCACTTATGCAATTGTTTGTTTAGTTATTAGTCCCATTACGTCTGTTGCTATATTTATGGAACGTAGAAATCCAATGCAATTAGGAATTAAAGTTACATCATTAATTAATGTGAAGATTGAACCGCGTATGGCACATACAACAAACTAATTTGATAATATTTTTCATAGGTTCTCGTTTTTATCTTATTTATTTAATAATTTCGATTACTTAAATTAAATTATGAACTTTTTTAGATTTTTTTGGGCAGTATACTAGATAAGAAAGATTACTACGCATAAATAGACATGTTAACAAGAAAGGCTAATTGATCGAATTCTATCGCTTCAAAAATTATATTTCCCAAAAAAATACAATTCCTTATTGAAGTATCTCTTTTACAAATACCGCGATCCAAACACACTCATCCGATTATCCTGCTCTGTAAAATATCTAGATAAACAGTGTACTTCCTGGCTTCAATCACTAATTAGATCCAGGATCTTATAATGACAAGGATATGAGATATCCCGTACATCGATTAGCTCCATATGCCTCGGACAGACCTAAATCCTTACTTCCGACTTTGTGCTATTTTAAACCATTATTCTCATATGGTGATCGAATTATTGTAATTTAATATGAAAGGTACTTAGCGTTCATTCATTAACAGAACAATTAATTACACACACGTGTTTATTAATATTAAGAAAGCCCTTAGTATAACACAATCAAAAAGGATCCAAAACATACATTAGGTAGGTACTTTAATTATAGAATGCTTATGAAAATTAAAATAGACGCTTATGAATTGCATACGCAAAACATTTTATTTCCAGTAATAAATCAAGATATTAAAATAATTCTGCAGCTAAATTTCATGTTCTGTCTATAAATGTTGTATTAAAATGAGATAAACGGTGCTTGTAGGTTTTTGAATCAGATTAGCACATAAATGCAAGCCCACCTGTTTAGAGAATCTACACTAACAATAGGAAGCGAGAGATGATTTATGAAGACGGTGGTCACGATTTATTCCTTATCTTAGCTGGCTCATAAGCATATGCTGAGGCGATAGCGTTGACCGTTGTGAAGTCTGAGAATAGATAGCCCTGCTCTTGACAGTTTATTCTAAAGAGATTGTTGAAAAGATTTTTAGGTCCTCACACAATTTCTGAGCTGGGTAGTGTTTTGTAGTAAGGATGGATCTTTATCCAGATGGGACAGGTATCAAGATCACAAGATGTCAAGATTACTTTACCATACGAGTTAGGACCAATTATGGGAGTAATATCCGTTTATAATGGTTAATTGTAAAAACTCAAGTTTTATTTTGGTTTCTACATACACGATTTTTACAATATGATATTTTAAACTCAAACCAAATACTATAATTCGATTATATTACCAAATTCTACATTCTGTATTCATCTCACAAACAACCATTAAAGCATATTTAAAAGTTTGCCAATTTAATGTACAACAAAGGGATGTCAACAAGATTTTATTATCGTATTATTGAAAGTGACGAATGAACTCTGGGATCAAAAGTCTCACACGGTAGTTATGTCGGTCATTAGTTAATGGCTCACTTAATTATCCTGAAATCAATTGACTTTCATTCGTTAATTAATTTGTTTATGAAATAATTAGAAAAGTAATTAATAAAATCCTAATAGACAACAGTTTAATTAGTTTACATAGTATATAAGACAATATTATTTCACAATTAGCATCAGTTACCATCGTTCCTTTGATTCGTGCACATAAGTTATTATACACCTTTATTTTTCAAAATGGAAATTAGTTTGTCTCAAATTTGTGACCTACTCGGTGAACGTATTGAAAAATACAATTCTGTATCTAAGAAGAGGAAGTTAACAAGATTGAGTCGACCCAGAACCTCAACTCCTAATGCTTTCACCAGTGTAAAAATGCCTTCACCAAATTTGGAGTTTTCTCCCGAAGGAAAGCCTTCATCATCATCGTCATCATCATCAACAGCGGCTTCTTCATCATCACCAGTCCAAGTTGTGAAATCGACACCAAGGAAACGTGCTGTACGACGAACTGTCGGACTTCGGGCAAGAAAGTTGGTATTTGTCGAAGACGATGATTCAAATTGATTTAGCTGAATGTACGATGGTTTATAAAGAAAGTTAGGATTAGGATTGTGATACTTATATCTCTGGATATTATATTCTTATCTGTTGGAATCAAAAGATAAGCAAATCCTGGAAGAAAATAATATATTTATATGAAGACTGTTAAGAGAGGACGATAAATAAGGAAACACGACAATTATCTTATTTATTATTATGTTGTTAAGTTTTTAATTTACTGACAATTATTTATTAATTTATTTCGTATTCAAAACTATATAGGATTAATTAATAGTGTTATGTAATAAATTTATTTATCACAGCATGTTTTTTATTTTTCATTTAATTCGTTACATTTAATCTGACGACGTTTCAATTTATATTTTTTTTGAAACATCATTATCTTGTATGATTCTTTTATTTTATTTATTTATTTAAATAGGTACACATCACAGCTGACAATTTTGACTAATTATACACAATTTTAATCACATGTTGCGGTAAAATGCCAGCCAAATTGTATCATGTACACAGCACAATTGAGGTTAAAAAAAAAAATTATTAAAAATTACATTATTTAGCACAATTCATAGATCAAGTAAAATATTTTTTTTTAAATACATGTCATAAAATAAATTGAATCTAAATCATAGTACAGATAAATATCACATCACTATAGCTACAATACATTAAATTACATAAAATACAGTTAAATCAATAAATACCTATGTTACATTCAATCACATAAAATAAAATTCATTACATTCCATCACAGTATAACAATAAATTATGTCTAACAATCAGTAAAGTATCTAAGAACTATGGAAGTCAAAGATTAAATTATCAACAATTCATTCAAACAATTCACAGATCAAGTAAAATATTTCTTTTTAAAATATACATGTCATTAAATACATTGAATCTAAAACATAGTACAAATAAATATCACATCAATATAGCTACAATACAATAAATCACATAAAATACAGTTAAATCAATTAATACCTACATTACATTCAATCACATAAAATAAAATTCATTACATTTCATCACAGTAGTTATAACAATAAATTATGTCTAATAAACAGTAAAGTATCTAAGAACTATGGAAGTTAAATTTTAAATTATCATAGAACTTGTAGATTAGACTTGAGCACGGTTTTGACCTGATTTTTAAATTTACCCAGTTTTGGATCAAATACGTCAAGTTCTGTGTTTGGCTTACGCGAAGTCAAATCATTATACAGGCGACACATACGGACCATGGGATTATAGAAAGAAGTATTATTTTTTAAAACATTTATGCAGAAGAGAGAAGGGTGTCTGGGATTAGGTTTTATGTTAAAATTAAGAAGTGAGAGCAGAGTTGGACAGTCAATATGAAAGTGTATAATATGATGAAGAAATATAAGATCCTGGTACTGTCGGCGCGTTGAAAGTTTCGTGACCTTAAACATCTCCAATTTATCTTCATAGGATATGTTTTCTCCTGCGTTAAATCTGTAGTTTACCAATCGAAGTGCTTTTTTCTGTACTCTCTCGATACGGTCATTATGAATGTGGTAGTAAGGTGACCAAATGATTGACCCATATTCCAGATTCGTGCGTACCAGAGTATTATAAAGGTAAATAAATGTAGATGGTCTGAGAAATTCCTTTGAAAATCTAGAAATAAAACCCAATATACGGAGCGCTTTTCCAATCATCTGGTCATAGTGGTCACGGAATGACAGTTTTTGGTCAAAAAGTATACCTAAATCTTTAGCAACGCATTTATTTTCTCGCTTGACAAAGGTTATGAAGTTTTTGAGAAGTTATTTGTAGATATTAATTAATTAAGTTTTGAAATTTATTAATATTTATTTCTATATTAGTTCACAAAATCTACACTACCTAATTAATTTTTTTATGATACCTCGTATCAGAGAAAAATCTCGTATTTACATGAATGAAGATTTTTAATTGCTTGATATACTACTACATACATCACAAGATGTCCACATAAATCACTGTAAAAACCCCTATTAGCAAAATTCACCTCCTCGAAAACCAATTATAATTTCCGTCACAAACATTCGTGTGCTTTATATTGCCGATAGATGGCGCTTTGAATACACAACTAGCAATATAATCGGAAAGGGCTAACGCTTATAAATTACTAAGTGCCCTCGTATCGAAACGTGATGCATTATAATAGTAGTATATCATTTAACACCTAATACGCACGCTAGATTGGCATCGATTTACCATTAAATTCGTCATAAAAACATGTTTTATAAAACACACACGTCGCTGTAAAAAATACGTATGACTACGCGCATTCTGTGCGTTCCGTACGACGAAGTGGGTTATGATTGTAATCAGAAATACTTGAAAATATGCTTTGAAAATATAATTAATGAAAATCGAGATCGATTAAGGTTCAATTTGTAATAGGATTGTAACAAAGATAAACTTAAAAGCACGTGCGTGTGAGAATATGTAAATTGTTAACAAATTAGTCCAATAAAAAAAATAAACAAAACATATAAATCAGAGACGTTACATTTACAAATATACCTTCATATTATGACCTACCATAAAAATATTTAAAATAAGAAAAATAAATGCAAGAATTAGGTAGTTGTGTCTTGGATCATTCATTTAAGAGGGCGTATAAAGCCAGATAATTCTACGATTAAGCCCTGCCCATTACGCGCCATGCCGCGCGCCCTCACAATACCCTCATACACCCGGCTCATCCAACGTACGTAAAGTTCATCGCACGCTAAATTATACACAATATTCTTCGCTCGTTCAACGCGTATTTTCGGTAGTTAGTAGGTATGTTGTCTAAAATAATTGTATAAAACAGTGAAGTTGAAATCATCACAAATTATGTAATATGTCTTTTTATTATTATTTGTTTATAATTATTAATGATAATCTATACATATTATAAAACAGTAAAAAAACTGTCTGTATGTAATATATAAAAAAAAACAATATTAGGGAAACAGTATAGAGCACGAATCCGTAAAAAAAGTCTGTCGAAATAGCGAGTATAGTTAGATACTATTTTTAAATAAACATACGCAGTCGACGACACACATTCCTCCAGAACTTTATTTTGATTAATTTAGTTATAGTCCATTGAATGAGTCCCTCCAAGGGGGGTCTAGAGTGCGTGAGTTAGTAACGTAAGATGTTTCTTCGGAAACATGTCAAGAGTCCCTAGGTAATAAACATACTAAAACCCCGGGACACTAGGAGGAGCCCCGGAGTGGGGGGAGGGGGGAAATGGGTCCATTTTTTCATTTTTCGCTTAAATCTCAAAAACGGTACATGTTAGAGAAAAACTTTCAAGGAAAAATTGAAAGGCCATAAAATTATCTACAAGTTGTACCTAAATCATTTTTTCCTATATCCTACCGTTTCTGAGTTATACGCAGTAAAACATGATTTTGGCTCAAACAATTTCAACATCAATCGATCAAAAAATATTTCTTTCTTCCAAAAAACTCAAATGTGCAACTTGTGACCAGTACTGATAGATTGCTCTTAATTAGGTCTATAATTGGTAAAATAAACACATTCCTCCATGGAAGCCTTTAGGAGGAATCGATTGTCAAAATATTATATTAGGGCAGTTTGAGTTACTGAACTTGATCTGATCTGATCTGATCTGAATTTTATTAGGGTAGTTACGATACATACCAGTTACATGTATCGTAACTACCCTGATAAAATTCAATTCCCCGTAAACGCCTCCGTGGTGGAATCTGGTATTTTTAGCAATGATAGACCTAATTATGAGCAATCTATCTGTACCGGTCAAAAGTTGCACTTTTGAGTTTTTTGGAAGAAAAAAATAAAAAGATCAAGTTCAGTAACTCAAACTGCCCTAATATAATATTTTGACAATCGATTCCTCCTAAAGGCTTCCATGGAGGAATGTGTGGTGGAATCTAGTATTTTTATCAATGATAGACCTAATTATGAGCAATCTATCTGTACCAGTCACAAGTTGCACTTTTGAGTTTTTTGGAAGAAAAAAATAAAAAGATCAAGTTCAGTAACTCAAACTACCCTAATATAGTATTTTGACAATCGATTCCTCCTAAAGGCTTCCATGGAGGAATGTGTTTATTTTACCAATTATAGACCTAATTAAGAGCAATCTAACAGTACCAGTCACAAGTTGCACTTTTGAGTTTTTTGGAAGAAAGAAATATTTTTTGATCGATTGATGTGGAAATTGTTTGAGCCAAAATCATGTTTTACTGCGTATAACTCAGAAACGGTAGGATATAGGAAAAAATGATTCAGGTACAACTTGTAGATAATTTTATGGCCTTTCAACTTTTCCTTGAAAGTTTTTCTCTAACATGTACCGTTTTTGAGATTTAAGCGAAAAATGAAAAAATGGACCCATTTCCCCCCTCCCCCCACACCGGAGCTCCTCCTAGTGGCCCGGGGTTTTAGTATGTTTATTACCTAGGGACTCTTGACATGTTTCCGAAGAAACATCTTACGTTACTAACTCACGCACTCTAAAACTTTTTATTCAATGGACTATTAGATTGTACGACATTTTTCGACTCAGCAATTATTCTAAAAATAAGAATAAAAATTATCCTTTATAAAATATTACAAAGTTCTTCGAAATTTAGAAATTTATAATATATATAAATAAACTATATTTATGTATAGATATGTACTACATATTACTATGTAATACAGATTATGAATATATTATATATATACTGTATATACATATGTATATTATAAAAAAATACCTATTCATATTCAATGTAAGTACAGTTTTGACTTTCGTACGAATTTGTTATACCTATGTATAGATGTTATGTATGATTATCTAATACAGATTGTAAATATAATATATATGTACTATTCACAACCGGTTTACATATTATTTATATTATTATTTACTGGAGCGAACATAGGATCTGCCTATAGTAATAATAATAATATAAATCTTTCTTGACTTGATTGATTGCACCGCGACTGTAAGAATTAGGTACCACTATGAATTTTATTTACCTATCTATAGTTGCTGCTGCTATCGCGTCAATACTCAGCCCGCGGAAATTATTTTACAGAAACTAAACTTTCTCAAATAGGTAAATCAAGACTTATCTTTTTATATTATAATTATTATTTATTAATATTATAACAATACTATTATAACTTAACTTCGACATTTAGTTATCTTTTCAATTTGAATCTTCTTTAGTTCTCGTTTCTTAAGTCTTTTCATTTTGATGTTTACCATTTTCAACAAATCAATATTCGGCGTAATTATAAAACACGGCGCAGCAATTTTAGCGTGGTCTACTCGTCTCAACGGAGCGATAGCGTCTGATGTATGAAATAGAATTATGTTTTTAGCTCCCGGAACGTGCGATGGAAGATGATTTCTTGCGTAATTAAAAATATAGTAAGCGCCAAAAGTGTTTTATCGTGATTAAACCAAAACTAAAAGTAATTACACAAAATGCTCTGACAAATATCTTGCAAATGTTTTAATATAATTGTTTATGAAAAAAAAATCATAATAAGTATTACCATGTCCAGTAAAAAACGTAAAAGTGTGAAATTTAGAGGTAACTTCGTGAATTTTTTCTATCGAGTCAATTTCAATATTTTATGTTTTTGATCTGACAATATAATCGAAAATATCATCAAGTTTTACATATATTTTATTTTTTATATTTGGTCTTGAATATTACACGTATCAACTAAAAGTTGATTGGTGATTTGACTTTATACGCGCCCTTAATAATAGAAGATAGATATACTTATAAAAAAAAACTGAATTACAACAATCAATAAAAGCAAGTTACTTCACATTGCATAACAATATTGCATGATTATGTCGAATGAATACCCATAAATCAATTAAAAAATACCAATCGATGCTGTGGCAACATCTCAATCACGAATAGTAATGACATTGCTCTCATTGTGAATCATTTACGACATCATTTTTCAGTATTGACATGTGTAAAAATAGGGCATGTTAGGTATAGCAAGGAGTGGAGCAGTCACGGATTGGTGGACGCTTGCGTCATTTCAATATAGGGCTGCCTACTTTTGGATACGAAAAAAGACGGCTGAATTAGGTATTAACAGAATGTATTTCCTTCTTGATCGGTTATAATGTTAAGTAGCTTTTAGCAGCACTTACAAAAATATAGGATATACTTAGTACTTAAAAATGAGTAAAACAACGTGTGAATCTTTGCAAAAGATTATTTAGATGGAGAATTTTCAATGTACGTGAACAGTGATCGAATTAAAATGATTGATGTTTTAATAACAACGTGGGTGGCAACCCTACTTCGACAGTGTAATCTGCCGATAAATCAGCTTCTGCCGAAATGAGATCACGGGTCCATATTGAAAGCTAATGAAAGACAAGACTAATTTAACTTATGGATTTTCGATGAAAAGATTCGAACATGGAAGATCTTGTTATATACAGAGTACAGACATGTGTAAAAAATACTCGGAACTCGTATACAGTGCTAAGCTGAATTAAAATATATGTATTATACAGATTAAACAAATTAGTCCCTTAGGCAAAATTTATCTTAGTCGTTTACTTCAGGATAATATCGAGTTATAATAATTATTGGAATTAATAGAGCACTTGATTGGATAATGTGCCACAGCGTAATTTTATAATCATAATATTCTTGACAATGAAGTGTCAAAGGAATTTCTTTGCTAACAAACATTATGTAGGTAAGTACCTACATGGAAATTCCTTAACCTACGTAAAATTATAAGTATCAGTTTTCTTGATTTATACCAGGTTTAAAGCTCAGTATCATCATGATAAAAACTAGGGATGTAACGATACCGATACCGATACCGATATATCGGCCGATATATCGGCAAGCCGATATATCGGTATCGCCGATAATAAATGAACCGATACCGATATTTTTTTATTAAATTCTTTCTTTTCTTTTATGTTTTTGCATTGTATTCATTCATATTGTTTTATTTCTGTTTCTGTAATAGTGTTAAGGAAGAGCGGAACCTCCTGACACAAGCATTTTATTTGCTTACTAGGAGTGTTCCAATCACAAATTTGTTTATGTAAAGGAAAGAAATAAATAATTTTGAATTTTTTTAATTTTTAACGTGATAACGTTTTTAAAATCGTTTTAGTCGGGTGACATGTTCATAAACTTGTGTCACACCAAAACCTCACGAGCGCGATCGCAGGTATAACGAGAGAGAGACGGACCGATCTCCCGTTTCATCTCGAGCGCTGCCACTGCATTATGTTATCACGTAAACATCTCGATCGTAAACCTACTTTAAAAACAACCAATTTTTTTGATATCAAATAATTCAAAAACCCGCGCCCAATGAACGATGCGGGAGGCCGCCCGCGCGTGCGCACTTTGTTTTCTGAAAAAACTCTACCAATAGTAAACTTTTATTAGGTAGGTACTGATTGTATGTGTAATGTGTATTACTTAAAGTTTAACTGACTTCGTAAAATAATAATACTAAAATAAATGGTTTTGTTGTTTTTTGATTTGGCATTTTTATTTATAAGAATACGATTAACAGTTGTCTCTGTTAAATGTTGGTAACTTTTTATGTATAATTCACTATTTATTTTTCTACCAAGCCATCGATATCGGTATCGGTATCGGTATCGCCGATACATTACTACAAATATCGGTATCGGTATCGTATCGGCAAAATCATGTATCGTTACATCCCTAATAAAAACTGTATTGTATGAATCAAATATCATAAAAATAAAATATACTAGTTAAATAATTAATAGGTATTAAAACAAAATAGTTAAAATGTTACGTATTAATGAATAGGTAAATATGCATCATTAAAATGGTTAAACAATTATTCGCTTAAACTAATTCTTAGTTACATAGTAATATTAACCTGTAGTTAGTCAACTTAACCCGTAAATGGTGATTCGGTCAAGTTCAAATAGATACGGTATTTTGCTACAGGCCCGCTATTAACCTTCACCTATTGCATAGTTGCACGTATAAATATCTCAAAAGATTATAAATAGATACATTGTTTAAAATTATTTCATTTCTAACGACGTAAAAATAGACATGACAATACATCAAATTATTATAACAAAATCATTTATAAACATAGATTTTAATAACAACTATAAATTAGTGCATAGTACCTACTTATCGATAGTAGCACATAGTAGCGACCATTAAAAGTTAATTCCCAATTAATTTTAAATAATGTCAAACTCAACAAAATTAACCCACAAGCGTTATTTAAATCGCTACATAATAAATGTTAATTACACGTAACAATCCGAAAGACTAAATGAAATGAATTAATCAACTCGGACAGTATCCTGTCCACCGAAACAGTATGTAAATTTGCAGGTCTTTCTGGCCCTCGGTAGCGGTTAAGTGGTTGATTAATAATTTGTTTACAATGCAGATAGGATCAACCCCTTTGTGTAGCCCATAAAACTAATTGCTGTAATTCGTCTTAATCTCATGTTACAAGATTGGGGTCGTGGTGAGCCGCTATAAGGTCAACCGTTTCATGCGGTCTGTTTGTTTATTTGTTATATCCGGTGACATTTTAAACCAATAAAGTCCCACAAATGGCATGCGCTACTTTAGGGTTTACGGTGTTTGCTATTTATCATGATTTGAGAATTTAACGATAATTCGTTAAACGTAATCGTGAATTGTTTAAATTTATTTATTAGTGTTTGTTTAAATTGTGAATACATTTTATAAGTTAAATCAAAACTTGTTACTGTAATAAATCAAAGCGCTAATAAGGTAGTTTTTATTTACGATATAAAATATTGAAATGATGGTCGTAAATAAAGTTAAATTGGCATCATTATATCATTTAATGAAACAAATTTGCGACCCTATATAAAATTATAAAGTGTTAAATTATCAAAAACTGTTCGATCATTTAAATCGTTCTATTATAATTAAAATATAAAAAAAAACATAACTCCACTAATTACCAAACAATAGACACCCATTAGTAAATCGATCAACGCATCAGATAGCGAGATCGTAGAATTTGAGCAACTCAATTACAATTAGACATGCAAATCAGATAACAATATCAATGTAATTTATCAATTAAGTACCAATATAAAAATCACATCATTGCATCATGGTATGACATCATTATATTTGTGTTATGCCAATTCCAACCACTCCTCTGGCCGGATGGAAGTCGGTCATACTGACCGTATTGTCTTTGTCATAACTAATTACTGTGATCACGACTTACGAGTTAATATTGCGAGTACAATCGTAATGGATTGCTATTTTTAGTAACGTTTAAAATACTGAGAAAGTATCTTTTAATCACCTTTTATAACTTTTTATATTAAAAAAAATCAAATGGATGTCAAAGCTAGGATTGAATTGAGCAGACTTAATCGAAACTTTCCAGGAAAAATACAAAATTGTTAGCATTAAAGATGTTTGCTCAAAATTTCTGTTTTACTTGAGCGATTATTGAACTCTAGAAATATTTGTGATACATAAAAATACTTTTTATGATCACAGACAAAAAATTGGTATTAAAATGCAAATAGTTCTATAATTTATTCGTGTTTTAATAGTGTCATAAACTGATTAGCGTCAGTATAAGTAAATTAGATAAATAAAACAAGAATGGCATCAGGAGCCATAATTTTCAACTTTGATGTCTAGACTCAAATGTTAGTCTAGTATTTAGTAATTCACCTATTTTTACACGCTAGAAAGTTTACGATGTTTTGCAAACATAGATGTTTAGACAACAAAGCTTTAAAATTGCAATATATCTGCGAATAGCTTGAGATAACATTTTAATTATATAGAAGCAAACAAATTTTGAAAATATGCGATGTGCTCATAATAATATAAAAACCTATAACAAAATACTTTACAACTGCGCTATATCATAAACTTCGCTTCATTTTCAAACAGAAGGCAAACAGTAATCTGTTCTCCACATAAACTGGAAAATTACATCCGTCAAAAGCGAATGCTAAAGTGGATTCTAGGTTATATATTTAAAATAATTATCTGTGAAAGCCTAGAATTGCATGTCATACGAAACATGCAATCTATGAAAGTTTTACAGTTACCTTAAATACTATTTGTTTACGGATAAAAGTCAGAGTATCTGTGAAATGGCTGTACAAAGCGGGTAACGGTTCCAGACACTAGGTTCAATTAAGTCTCTAGTGTCTAGTCTGGTCCGAGCTAGGATAAGACGCAGATGTAAATGTCTGCGGTGCTAACACTTAATTGGTCGGTGTCAATTGCTCTGGAATGCTTTGATCGTTATTTTGTGAAATGGAATAAATTCCTAACCCCATTTCCCTCGAAGCTGACGAATTTGCGTTGATCCCATTTTATTTTAATAAACATAGTTCACAAATTTGCGTTGCATAATTATTTTACTCCATGTAATTTTTAATCCGATTTTTATATAGAGGTTATATAATTGACCAATTAGCTAAAAGCATTGGAAATAGTAAACATTCGTAGTATGCAATTAAACGAAAAGTGATTACAAATTTGAACGCAATTAAGCAATTTAAAAGTAATTAAATAATAATTAAAATTGCCGAACTGAATTAAACGTTTCAAGAGTAGCGAGAAATATTATACTTACCGCTATTAAACTGAAACTACTGAATATATTTTGTTCCAATATTAATGTAATTAGGTTATAATATAGAAACGAATAAATTATAGAATTTAGATTGGTCGCTAATGTTTATTATACTAATTAATATAGTGGTCAATAATTATAAGGATATGTGGACAATCGAATAGTCGTGACAACGGGCAGTGACAAGCCACCCGTATACATTAGCTTCTAGGTGGTTGTAGATGTCTTGTCAATTGATAATTGGACCTTGGATGAGTTCAGGAAAGCTTGGCTAATTATGTAGGAGGAAAAGTCATGTTAAATAAGTTAGTTTAAATCTTCTATGGGCTAGCCTATTGCTATAAACAGGGGAAACGTCTAGCCTGCTTGAATAAGTATTTACTGGTAAAACAAAGTCAGAAAAGCGTGGGAAAAAAAATGGTCCAAAACTTCGCAATTTGTTTTTCAAATGTTTCATGCACATACAGTGTCGCTCTCATAATTCAGTCAACGTCACTTCTCGACCTAAAATCCATCAAAATCAACATACTAAAAACATAGCCATTATTTCAAACGTAGTAGAGAAAATACATGTTCGTAACATCAAAACGGTAAATAAGAAACGCCAGGTGGTATTTAATCCTATGTGCACTTAAAATAAAACGCATAACTATTCCCAACATGCGTATTATATCAGTTATCGATATATGCAGTGAATGTGAATGAGCAACAAAGGGTATTCATCGTACGCAAGGCGCCAGGGCCCGCTAGGAATCTGCGTGGACTCACATTTCATACCGATACTAAACATCGGTCGCTGCATACAATTAGGTATCGAGCTTAGCTTGTGTATCTAATTGTATTTTTTAATTGGTTTACCGTATTACTGCGTAGATCTCTGTTGCCTTTCGAAATAAAGAGCAATAATACATCTTTAATTGAAAATTGATTATTCGGGAATTGAATACAGTTATTCGTCTACAAGATAAAACGAAAAGAAGGAATAATCTTTTGAATTCTAGAAAAAAATTATAAGCAGTTACGCAATACGCAGTTTAATGCCATAATCAATTATTGATAAAATTTTCTGTAATAAACAATTTTATAAAATCTCACATCTACTTAATTGTAAAACAAATTTGAATTAAATCATTTTAATTACATCATCGAGTTATAATAATAAAATAAAAATGTGGATTTTATAATATGTAAAATCGCTTTTGATATGGTAATGTTTTGTTTCCGTCTATCTACTTGAGATTATATTTACTTAAAAAAATGCATAAAATAAACATTAATTTTATTACATTTTATCCCAAATAAATCACAATATAGAAATGAAAACATTATATTATCAATATTGATCTTAAAATTATACCATTAGTAAAGGATAATAACCGAATAAAATTGTGAGAATCACATAAATCTACATAAAACCATAAACCGGCGCTTAAAACCATTTATGCGAATAAATTCATGTTTTCAAAGCCGAACTAGAAATACTAGAGCTTCGTTTTACAACCGTTTTAAGTATTAAGACGCAGTTATATAGTAATCTATGCTAATTAAAATATTATATCATTATGATATAGAGAGTTTGGTAGAGCCTTCTTCTGCCTTTGTTGGTTAGTGACTGAGTTTTTAATCTTCTTTTGAGCGATCGTTAAATAAACAAAGTCATTCATATTGAGGAAAAAAAATTGCACTGAAGTATAGCTATTTTACTCATACGCTTCAAATCCTCATGATACATCATACAATCTTTGCATCATATAAACTAACTCTTTAAGCAGAGAAATCTTCATCAGGGAAAGAGCTGGTAATGTCGGATTCTTACCACCTGAAACCCCTGTTTTCCGACGCGCTTTTTACGGTACTGCGACTACACTACCACAATCCATCGCGTAAGAAAATTTATAGCTTCTATTCTGACACAAGTCTTATGCATAAAATTTTAATACGTGAACGAAATATGATGACTCCTGATGACTTTGCTCAGACCTTGGGCTTGGCGCCTAGATCTAGACATTTAAATCTTGTATACGATTTAAATAAAACTATATCCTACCGAGCTTATGATGTAGTTATGACGTGAGATATAAACTTTATCGCTAGACCATTTCAAGTTCTGTTTGGTAATGGTAATATTTTTTCTATATAAATCTTTATAACTGTGTAGAAGACTAGAAAACTTAGCCTTAATTTATTATTATGTTCATAATATTAACAATAAAAAACATTTCTTATCATTTGAAAGCTATGTTGTTTTGTGACTATATTCGATTGAATTATTTATCTTTGAAACTCTCCTATTATGGTTGTTTTAAATTTTATGTTCTTCGAATAAAGATTGTTTCGTTATTTATTTTAGTAACACTCCTAAATCCGCATAACTTTGCATTCATTGTATGGATATAATATATTTTTGAACCACCTACATACTATGATAAAGACTAAACTTATTATCTTTATTAGGTAGGTAAAATATTTATAATATGTGCCAATAAAATTTTAGTATGCATTCTTATACAAGAAACACGTATTATATCATTATAATGTAATCTTGTATGGTTTAATTTACAACAGCAAACATCTATTTAAAATATTTTGTGACATTTGGACCGACATCGTAAATAAATCAAAGCCTGTATAATATTCCCATTGAAATTCTTGGCAATCAAACAAACTAGCCGTTTGTTATTTCAAGGTCACGATCCATAAAATAACAGTCTAAACAATGTATAATAAAATTAAAATAAATTTTGGTAACAAAGAATTGACAATTTAATTCTCATTTATACCCATAAATGGTAGCCAAATAGAATATTCAGTGGCTTTAAAAAATTTAGATATAAATGATATTCATAGAATAAAATATGTTAATAAATAAAATCAAAAAGCATTGCAGCAAATTCTAAATTATACGGCTTGTTCTATTGAAATTTACATTTTGACAAGTAAATTAAAGTTAGTTTTCCCCGCGCTGGGCCTCACAGCGTAGGGTTGGCGCTCCCCCGGTTGGCGGATGGGGGAACTGCCGGTAGTACAGCCTAGCTACTTAGCTAGCTACTGGCTAAGTCCGATGGACTCGCCGACCAAAGTAGGATGTGGTCCTCCACCATTTCGGGGGTTGTGCGGAGGGTTAACACCCCTCCCGCGTAAAAAGAATCTTGTTACGAAACCGACATACGTATTTTATGAATACTAATAAGTGTATCGTAAAAATAAATAGTCCACTCAGACATGCGAAATAAAAAATCCAACCAAAAATCCTTTCTTTATTTCTTATAAATTTTGAGGATTTTATTGTAAAAAGTTTCGCGCAGATTGAATGATATGGAAAAACAGGAATGATGAAGACGAACACCGCATTGTATTCAAAAGAAGACTAGTTTTTAGCAGCTTCAAAACAATCGGAAAACAAAGACAATAGAAGAGTGTTTTGGCGAAAAAGTACATCAATCTATGTCGGGGGTCTCCAGTGAGTTAAAAGATACTTTGATTTAAAATTTACTCAACCGAGGGTTCTAAAGCACCTATTCTTTTGAGAACAATAGATCTTTACACTACTACTAGTTCATTTTAAAAAGGTTTTTTTTTACTGAATAAATATTTACGGTCAACTGCAGCTATCAATCAATATTTTATCAGCCTTAACTCAACGGATTGAATTGTTCACATTTTTTCAAATTACTGCCCATAATGTTAACGGTATTGCTTTATATTTGCTGAAGGTTCAAGTAAAAGCGAATATTTTCATCAAGCAATTGTTTAAATCGCTAACGTCCTCCAAAGGCGGCGCAAATACTGATGTGTCGCGTTACAAGCACTCAGTTAGTTTGCACAGTTATTAAGATCAAATGACCGGAGCAAGGCTGCGACAAACGATCCCATGTTTATATTGGACAAGTTATTAAATATAGCAGGAAGATATAAAGCTTGAACACTTCCTTGATCAAATACGCGTCTGGTTTTGGTGCAGCTGTGTACATGTTTTCAGCTTTTTTGAACGTTTATGGACAATATGGAAGGTTATGCTCTATTAAGAAAATTGCTAAGAGAAAAAAATTGCGGTTGTGTTATGGTTGTTTGCTGTCTCGAGTTAACAGTGGCGCATGCCCATTATTAATATAAATAGTTTTGTATGTTGGAAGAAATATCACAATCCTTATTTATAAGTTTATGCGTTCAAATAAGTTTAGAATTTATCGAAAGTGAATACCAATCCATAGATAAATATTAAGGTCCTTAACCACACATTTGTTTTCCTGAAACCAATGTAGGTACTTACTAATACAGCGTATTTCCGACAAGCGCTACATGTTAGTTCTGTGCAAACTTTACATCTCACAGATGTGCCTCTATTTGCTGAGAAAACCCGATAACCATTGATTGCACTTAACATCTTTAAGGATATCTAAATAAATAATTGGTGTGAGAACATTTCTCATAACAAATGCCTTTGGGATTAGCTTATTAAACCTAATATGTTTGATATAATTATTATTAATAGAATTGTTTTTATTTCATCAAGTGAGACCACATTGTTTAAGATAGGTTTAAAGAATCATTTATTCTCATTTAAAGACTTAAAGCTAATTACATGAGAATAACATAACAAAGTAAATAAATAATCTAACAGTCGTCCGGGCACAGCTATTCCAAAGGTAGGTGTTTTATTCCAGAAGTGATTGGTCATTAAGTATGTGATCAGCTAGGCGCTTTTTAAATGTATAAATCGATTCAGCTGTTTTTATATCATTGTTTAGTTTATTATAGAATTTGGCACCTTCAAAAGTAATACATTTCTGTCCATAGCCGGTCCTGACCTTCGGTATGTCTAGATCCTTTGTGTTACGTTTAGAATAAGCTGGTTTATTTTTCGTGAAAGTTAGTGCTGTATGTATGTTCTTGTCTAAAATTTTCTTAATAAGAATACATGTTGTATATTTATATAATTGTTTGATGTTCATCAGTTTTGTGTCTTTATAAATTTTGATTGACGGTGTTAGGTAATGATAGTGATATAATATTTTAATTATTTTATTCTGAATTATTTGTAACTCTTTTAGTTTGTATTTGGGAGCAGTTCCCCATACCTCGATTAAATACATAAGATGTGATTTTACTAAGGAATTATAAATATTTATGCGGACCTGTTTAGGAAGGCATCCTACAACCCTACGAAGTGAGCCAGCAAGGGATGAGAGTTTAGATTTAACATGGTCTATTTGAATGTTCCAGGACAAGCCACTATCTATTCTTAAACCAAGATATTTTTCATTACTTTTTTGTTGAAGTGGAATTCCATTCAAAGTAATTGGCACATGAGGTGGAATTTTTTTATTTTTTGCTTTAAAAATAACATAGGATGTTTTTAATACGTTAACAGTTAAGAGGTTGTACTGAAACCATTCAAATAAGTGGTTGAGGTCTTCCTGAGCTTGTGAAATAATATTATTTATACAGGATCCGAAATAAAATAGACATGTATCATCTGCGTATTGGGTAATTTCGCCATGTAGGCCTATGTCATGGATATTATTCACATAAATTAAGAACAACAGTGGTCCTAACACCGATCCCTGTGGTATTCCACAGGTCATTGGTAAGGGATCGCTTTGCGTATTGCCAATTTTGACAAGTTGTGTTCGGTTATTTAGATATGAAATAAACATTTTTAGTGCAATACCAGTGATTCCAATAGCCTCGAGTTTTTTTATTAATAATGAGTGACTAACTGTGTCAAATGCTTTTTTTAAATCAATGAATACTCCTAAAGCAATATTTTTAACAACAGCGGTTAATCCATACTAATATTATAAATGCGAAAGTAACTCTGTCTGTCTGTCTGTCTGTTACTCAATCACGCCTAAACTACTGAACCAATTTGCATGAAAGAGCATGGGACATTTTAGTATGAAGCCTGGTATACCTACCAATTTGCGATAAAAAAAAAGTCATTTTGGCGGCAAGAGATGAAACATGTGCCAATCGATAGTACATCAAAATACAAATAGGAAATACTCTTTGGTAAAATGTCGTAATTGATACGGTTTCGGAATAAATAAGAGTTTAAAAAAAAATTTTTTTTTTTTAGTTTTTTGAATTATTTGTTACTTCTTACACTTAAACGTTAAGACAAAGCATATACAACTTCTAATTTGTAATAAAAGGGTTTCAAAATGTTGTATTACTATCAAAACGAAAGTAATAAACCAACTTTGGGCTGGACAATGTAGATCGGGAACGCGAAGAATTGCGTCAAAGAATTTTAACGATACCGGGCTTATTATATTCGAATTCGGAACACTCAAATCGTCTGATAGTAATTTGTGATGGGACATATGTTTACCTGCAAAAGAGTTCAAACTATTCATTCCAAAAAAAATCCCTGCAAAAGAGTTCAAACTATTCATTCCAAAAAATTCCAAAAGAAATACAAGTCTGTAGGGATGATGGAGGCCTATTTCTGGAGAACTTGTGGCTATTACGAGCCAAAATTGATTCACGGCATGCCGGAAACCGGACATATTTTGTTTATATTTTAATAAACAATGGCATGCAAGGAAGGGACAAACTCGAAGGCCATTATTGCTTTTGCATAGTAGGGAAGAGAACTCTGGGATGTTGTTCCCATATCATGAGCGTTATATGGTTCTTGGGATGGGCCCGTCACCAAAATGTTTTTCCGCTGCCACCAGCATTATTTTTGGATACAATTATTGTACGACATGACGTAGAAAATGAAGCTAATGACGAATTTTAATCCATACCGAGCACCTTCCTAAAAGCTATGTAGATATTTTTAAGTTTGTGTTATGTTCTTTACTTTTTTCTCATTCTAATGTTGTCTAATCAAAGTAGCACTGCAATTACTACTTTTATTATTGCAGTACTAC
Organism: Colias philodice; assembly: GCF_061535455.1. Taxonomy (NCBI): domain Eukaryota; kingdom Metazoa; phylum Arthropoda; class Insecta; order Lepidoptera; family Pieridae; genus Colias; species Colias philodice. Next base: position 5,439,677 of record NC_143101.1, read on the forward strand.
TACTATTACTATTGCAGTGCTACTTTGATAAGACAACATTATTTTAAATGTGTCTGAAGTATTCAACAATTGAGAATTGTATGATTGCTTTAAAAAAATATTTAACGAGCAAACATGTCATATTGGAAATCAATAATCAATAAATTACAATAAATAAGTATACAAAGTCAAAAAAGCTTAAGTTATTTTGCCGCAGACCAAACGGATGCTTTGCTTCCATATATTTTTTTAAAGCTTCTATTATTTACTTAGATTGTAAGTTGATAAATAAAGATCTGAATAATATGTATGATTATTTGTTTCTTTCTACCTGTCACAAAATCGTTCATTTATCAGTGGTAAGTTGTTATGATCATAGTGCGGCCGAATAACAAACATTATGAATGCTTGAAGCTTGAGTTACTTTTATAGGGCCGTTTTGAAATGCGTCAGATTCATGCTTATGCTATGGAATAAGGATTTTCCATCGTTGATAATATCTTTGGGATAAATCGTGATGGATCTGACACCTGAAAATCAAAGCGGGCTTGATAATGGTTCGAGTTTAATTTTTATTACTTTGCTTTTGATGGTAATGTAGCATTTTTAAAAACCTTTTATTACAAATTCTAAGTTTTATAATGTTTACCTTAACATTTAAGTAAGAAACATTAAAAAGTAAAAAAAAAACTTATTTACTCCAATACTCAATACTCAATAATTTATTTGCATCCGAAACTGAAACTAAACTAATCTTCATCGTAACTAACCATATCGATAACGGTTGTCGATAAGTGACGCACTGCGCGTATCCCTAGCCCAAAGTTGGTTTATTACTTTGGTTTAGATAGTAATGCAACATTTTAAAACCCTTTTTTTACAAATTAGAAGTTTTATATGCTTTGTCTTAACCTTTAAGTGTAAGAAGTAACAAATAATTCAAAAAACTGAAAAAAAAATTTTTTTTTAACCCTTATTTATTCCGAAACCGTATCAATTACGACATTTTACCAAAGAGTATTTCCTATTTGTATTTTGATGTACTATCGATTGGCACATGTTTCATCTCTTGCCGCCAAAATGAAGTTTTTTCAAAATTTCCAACTTTAGGTATACCAGTTAGGTTCCTTGCATTTTGGTATGGAGATATTTTGATACCCGAGAAAGGACATAGGCTACCTTTTATTGCGAAATATGTACCACGGGCAAAGCCGGGGCGGACCTCTAGTAAGTTTATAAACAAATCTTGCTCATATTATTATGATAATAAAAAAAAACAGTCAAAAGTTTACATTAGTTTCTTACAAATAAAACGCAAAATACATGATATATTACGTTTCACGTTAATTAGTATCATTTATCACATTTTTGTAATAGATAATCTATGTTAATTTGTTTATATTTCCAGTTTCTATTTAATGATTTGCTATTAAGCATCAATAAACAGGTTAGGTGAATGGTTAGGTGCGAAAAGGTAGTCATTTTTGCATTGTAAATTATAATAATGTGAATAAATAAGAGGGTATTTACTTTTGTATACTGTAGTTTATTAAACCAATTCTTAGGATTATTTAAATAAAAATTGTTTTTAATACGTATAACTAATACATAAACGTAAATTTTATAAATTTTTAATTTAAGTAAGTAAGCAGAATCCGTCCTCACTGGGATCGGGAGTTGAAAATTGAATCCATTTGAAAAAAAAAGAACAAGAAGAAGAAGCGACAGTTGCCACCAAGGTTGCCACAGATTATATTTTGAATAATATCATTACAACTGGCCAGCCATAACAAACTTATTTTTTTTTGTTTTATAAAATAATATTAATGAATTATCTACATGACTAGGTACTACTTTTACTAAATTTGTAGTATGTACTATAATTATTAATCATAATATTATATTGATACATAGGTAATAGTGGTAGTCATTAGTTGTCACCCGCCTTATCGCTACCGTTCGAGGCCTCACCATGGCCTTACCTTAACATTGACGACTGACGTGCATGGTTGAAGTTTATAATTGCTGTTTACATCACAATTTACATTCCCATAACATAGTGAAGTGTATTTTAATCATAAATTGCTATTTAATAACACATAAATAGAACTTTATGGAACAACGCGGTTCTCGTCCTGTGGTATGCATGCGTACACTTGTAATTATTTCTTATACCTAATAAAAATTGGAATGAAGTTGCGTCTGGTCGCATTTTTATGCACAATCTAAATACCTATGTATTGCTGTGCGTTACCTAGTTTATAATTATTTTTACCTGAGCAACCTTTTTCTATATGATATTGGAATTGAAGTATGAAAAAAAACCAAACACAAAAAGAAAATAAATGTATAAGTAAACTATTTAAAAATACTATTTACATAGGTAATAAAATTAAATGAAAAGCTAATGTATTTATACCCGTATTGTAAACTGTAAACAACATAATTAATAATTTCACGAAGTTCTTATATTATGCTCTATGTCAATGAAATTTTAATAATCTTCTTATAACATAAAAGAGATATGAAAGGCGTGAGCAATAAAGACGAAATCTTGCGACTAAAGATGATAAATAACGAACATCTTGTAATCCATTTAGTTAAGCAGATTATGAGTGTTGAGATTCATCTGAATAAACAAAGATGGCACGTGCGCTTCGTGAACATAATGTGTTGATAAATTAGAAGTTAGAGCTTTGTAAAAAACTATATTTATATTTTATTTTTTTATTTTAAACAATATGTATGTCTTGTGATCATAAATACTTATTCAATATTTGTGATATAATTACGGCTAAGTATTCATTCTTTGAATTAAAACATTTTCAAAAACATCCGCCGATTAAAGTTATTCCAATCATTTAATCTTTGAATAATCCGTTTCATTGAAATGATGAGATGATATTATTTAACATAAAGATAAAACTCTCCCAAATCAATAAACATTGTTGGATCAAAACCGCCGTAATTATTTCAAATTTTCACATTAACTTGAAATACTTCAAATTAGATTCAATTAATTGTATTGATGGTTAATATTAAGCATTGAAATGGACATTTAAATGCAAGTTTATAGCCATCAGGTTATGTGTTCAATATCTCTACCTAATGAATGCCCGGGAATCGATTTAACTGCAACGTTATCTGTAATTATTAAGGATTCGATTGACTTTAGATTTATCGATATTGCTCGATACCAGGTCGTGTACAAAGATAGGTTCTATTCGTCTTAATTAATTGGGATCGAGCGCTAGACTGTCTGCAATTGTACGATGTACGTGGTTTAATGACGGAAGTTTTGTGCCATCTTAAAATAGAAGTAGTTTTTAGTACATACTCTATCTATAGTATGTATACACACTATTGGTTATGCTTATGTATATGCAATTTATATAAGTATTGTACCTATTTTTTAATATCTCTACATTGACTGGTATTAGTGGTATTCCCGACAAATTAATAATATACTTTTAAAAAATAAGAAGCAGATTAAATTAAACATGATAATTTTAAAAGTTATTGGTATACTAATTATAGACACCCGCGGGTCTGTTTGCGTGAAAATAAATTGATTGGCAATCCAAATCATATTGTATACATATGTAGAGCAGATAACGACATAGCAACTAGAGGCAAAATCCCCACACATTTTCCTTTAGCAAAAATGTTCGAGGGGAAGTGTAAAAACATGTCGAATGTAAAAGTATTGTGATCTACAAAGCGAGTGACATCGTTTGGTATTGCGACACGCGGCGGTGCGCACCATTGGACATATATATGGGACGTTCATTCATGAATCTGGTACACGTATTTGTTACGTACAAAGAGTGTGATAGGCTTAGTGATAGGTATAACAAAAGTAAAGTAAAGTTAATGTTATGTTACCAAAGTATTTATTTAAACTTTAAGCTTTTACCTATTTCATATAGGTAATATAATATTATATTCTCAAATATTTATGTACTGTCCAGTTGACGTTGAAACGGATTAAAAAGGCTTAAGCCTTAAAATATCAAAATAAAATCAATACTTTAATATTTTATGGAACGTTTGTTCAAAAGCTTACATTACGCTTACAGTAGGTAAATATCAATGTATGGCTAATTTTGTATGATTGTAATTAATAGGTACCTATCTATTTGATATTTTCCAAAACATGAAAATAATACGTACGACAAACATGATGTTATAATTTATTAAAAATACTGCAAAGTAGTTTCATCAGGAATAAATTTAATTGAAACGATACTAAAGAAGCTCAATCTCAAAATCTCGTGAAAAAAAGACAACCTATCACTAACACAAATGAGATTTCTTTTACGAACAAAATGCTAAAATATTTAGTTTATTTCACAACAATGTTACGCTAATTAGACGCGTGTCATGCAAACACGCTGGTTTTAATATTATCACCCACTTTTAAAGTAGCACAGATCCGGACTAGCATTTACTATTAATATTTATTATAATATTATGTTCACTATAAAAGCACAATATTTGTATATACGAATTCAAATTTCAATTTCAAATTCAAATTCAAATTCAAAATTTATTTATTGTTATTTCTTAATACCTGATCAAATTCAAATTCAAATTCAAAATTTATTTACCTATTGTTATTTCTTAATACCTGTTGTAACTTCTCTTTCATTAAGTGCATTTTTGCATGTCTATCTTTATTAAAGAGTTTCAATTGAATCTATAGTTACTTTATGTATTCTTTATATACTTTAAATCATTATTTTTTGGTCGAATTTAATTTAATAAAATCAGCACATATGGGGGAATTATATTTCACTTTATTATAAAGTATATCAACCCGCAGAGGATAAAAAAGAAATTTCAAAGCCATATTTATGCACAAACGAAATAGCATGAACCTTATAACAGTAAATGAAAGGATACAATACATTCCAAATTTCAGAACAAGACAAATAATACAAGACATAATACATTATACCACTGTTTTCATGTACAAATGATACCAATAGCATACAAGTAAGCAAGTATCAAAAGCTCACAGTCGGAACACATAAAACGGAGTCGTCGCCACTGCTATGACAGAATACTGAATGAAATTGTCACGGCGATGTAACGACATGTCATAATCGATTATGTATGCTACTTTAGTCAGCTAGAAGTCGTAAATACTGAAATTGCTATGCGCTCAGGAGTACCGGGGTTCGAATTTACAATTTAAAATTCTTACAGCTTTGTTTGCTTTGAAAATGTGTGGATAATGCGGTATATTTTCATAGCTGTTTACTTTTGTAGTGCTGTTACAGGTTTGTCCATAAAAGGCCGGCAAAGCACCTGCAACACTTCTAGTGTTGCAAGTGTTTATGGGCGGTGGTGACCACTTACCATCAGGTGGCCCACCTGCCCCTTTGCTTGCTCTGACATAAAAAAAAAAAATTGAACTTTAAACTGGCCGTGCGTCCATGTACAGATTGTTTGGGATAATTTGTGGAATGAGGCATAAAATAATGATGTATTGGACAAAAATGATTAACAGTATTTTATAAGTGGTAAGAATTGCGATCAATCGGAACGACATTACCATAACGCGCACCAATAAGTGATTTCGAACGGGTAAACGTAAGCGCAGCAGGATGTTAGATATTTGGTCAGTGCAATTCATATATTAATTAAAAAAATGCATCTGTACAAAATAAAATCCCTTATTAATTAAAAACTTATTGTTATCGAGTGATAATGTTAATTTGCTATGATGTAAAAATATATAAATGCTTGTTACACTACGAACTTAAAATTTTAACCCGCTTTAAATCCATCTGGTTATTGGAATGTGATATATCGATTAAGTGCAAGCATTAGGAAAATTAAATGGAGCGTATAATTATGTCACCAGCGGCTGGGCGAAGTCAAAGTTATTTTTAAACATTAACCCGTAAGATATAAGTACCTAATATAATGTGTATACGACCGAGTGGGTCATATGGTAATTAGATATTAAGTAATCGATACTGTTGAAAGTATTTTCGTTAAAATTTAGGGATACTAACTTTACGGTTACCTTAATATTAATTTTCTTCGTTCCATCTTAGGCTTAGGTCAATTTATCATATTATTATAAATTGCTTACCATTAGGAGAGATTTTACAAATTACAAATATAAACGATAACAAACTAATTACAATACAATATTCTGTAATAAATTCAGTTTCAGTAATCATAGACATTGTGTCCAAAAACTACCTATCGCAAAAAAACCTCTCCAATTTTTGCATCTATAATTTTCTAGTCCATTTAAACTTATGAATTCGACCTTGCTTCGAAAGATGACATGCCGTTGCCCCGGTGTGAATTGATTAATTTGTAACATCAGAATTTTTTATTAAAACGTTGTTCGCATTTAATTTAGGCTAAGTAGGCGTATTGAGACCTGACGTTGATTTATAGACGAGTTTGGAACCATGAATATAATTTGCGACGTAGTTTGTTTTCTATAAAGGCATAAAAATGTATATGTTTATGGCTATCGCTATTATTATTATATCTGATGATGAGCTTTTGGGCCGTTTTCTGCGATATCTTTGTGGAATTACTTTTAGATAATATGAATTATTATATTAAAAACAGGATAACCTAAAATCTTGTATTTTGGTGTATGTGTAGGTTTTTAATTCTTATGTAAAAAGTCATTTTGTGAAATAGAAATAGCACTATCAGCTGGAAAAACATTCAATCATATCATGATTGCAATAATTAGGTACTCTACAAAGCTGAGCTTCCAAACTCCCACTTCACACTTGAGATTTGCTCTCACATGTCAACATTGTAAAATATTCTGCAGTAACGATAAAAAAATAACTATCGCAACTCGCAAGTATGGCGCATCCTATCGATGGCCGAAACATTGACCTACCACGTAGCGAACGAACATCCCATAATTTCAATCGTGATGCTATTTTCGCACGCCTCACTAGTTCCCGTTTATTTATTTGACATTTTACATAGCGTTCCATGGATGGAGGCGATTCTTCCTTATTGCCATGCAAATTATTATTGGCTCACGATGTAACGAATATGACCGTTAATATTTTATTTGAATGGAAACGCTTACGGAAGGTGCATGTTATTTTATTGCTGTAGGTTGTCGTTTTATAACTGTGTCAAATAAGGTTTTTGAAGTGAAACTTATTTAGGCACGTTGCGAGTCGCGTCATGCCAATACCGTCACGTCATAGAGTAAGGTCACAATTTTGTTAAGAATATCTTTGAATCTTGCTTAAGAAGTTTCACTTCTGACACGTGTGCTCGGCACACACTTTTTTGATTTTGTAGAAATTCTTTCTCATAAGTAGAGCATTACAGCTGGTGAATAGTAATAGTACCTACTATATTTATTATTTAGTATAGTAATTAATTCGATTGTTGAAGTCATATTGTATTACGAATAAATTTTTCATATTGGTCTAACAATCACGTAAACATATTTCCATAAAATTTTTCAAATTGTTAAATTTTGTAAGTAAAATCTGGCGTTACATCAATTTTAAATAGAAATATAATTATTCATATCGTCGGTTAATGAAGATTCAAGGTTTTTAGTAGAACAGAATGTGAAGCTCTCGTCGAGTGTAAAATATTAATTTCCAAGCTTTAAGGACGCCTCTCGTAAAATTCGTTCATAATGTTTAAGCTGAATAACGTGTACCTACTAAATATTATGATACAGAGTAATATACAGAGTATTATATGAATTTAACTTTATAATATGTCTCTGCCGCTAATTAATAAACAGTAAAAATACCGTCGTAAGTCGTAACGTCCATTGTTGTAAAATTATAAGAACAAGAAATAGGAATAAATAAGATAAACAAATACTTAGTACCTACCTATTTGGTAAATACTAAATACTTATTCAAATACTTAGTTTGAAGTGAGAAGCTAATAATAAAAAATAATCCAAATCCACTTTTCTTACTTCACTTGTCTTTTAATACTTATCGATTTGTGTAGTAAAATTATGTTGAATTTAGCATTTATGTGTAAGAGTAAACACAAATATTGAACAAATAATAATCGAAAACTTGTAAGCAGACGTAAGCTATTAGTTGTTCAAATAAAATATACATGTTCAATATTGGTATGTCTTTATAGCTGAACCGCCAATACTCATATAAGCGCCGGTATATTCTGTTATCTAGTATTGGCGCTAACATATTTCCTTATCATAATATATGAGTCATAAATGCTTTACATTTTGCGAACAACTTTCGTTCCCACACTATAAGTAAGTAGGTATATGAAAGAAAAGCTAATTGTTTTCTCAATCTTATTTACTACTAGCTTCCGCCCACGACTTTGTACGTGCATCCCCGTTTTTCCCCGTTCCCGCAAGAATTTCGGAAAATCCTTTCTTAGCGGATGCCTACGTCCTAACATGACTTTGTAAGTGTCTGCATGCCAAATTTTAGCCCGATACGTCCAGTGGTTTGGGCTGTGCGTTGATAGATCACTATATCAGTCACCTTTGAGTGTTATATACCTATAGATTTAGCAAATAAAAAGTAAAATACTTACGTTCAACTAATAATTTACATTGTACATAGAGAAGAAGCTCGTAGAAATAATCTAAAACAATAATGTAGGTTAAAAATATTTTACGTTATATAAAAATAAAAAGTCAGGGAACGAGAAATATATTTATTTACGAGTAGTTTATACTTACTTTGATTATGCGATACATCTAAAGTTGAATCTCTATATGCATAATTTTGTATTTTGTATTAAAAAAACTAATAAAGAAGAGAAAAAACCAAGTAGTCCAACGCCATCATAAATAAAATTAAAATTCATATAGCAACAAAACAAGTAACGTTTTAGGAGAATATCCGTAGCGAATCGATTTAGACAATTCGGACTTATCTATAAACCGCGCTGATCACGCAACGGTGTACCAATACAATAAATCTTCATGTAAAACTGTTGGTAGTATAATGAAAATACATATAACAATTAGTTTATAACATATTTTACGTACCTAAAAACTAACTTTTTTAATTTTTTTAAGGATTTAGCTCCTAAATTATATTAAAAATATTATTTTATAAATAATGTTTTAATATACATCTTGTTTTACAGCGTACGTGTACGGAGCACATAAGCTTCTATATTATAATTTTCACGTCGTAAATGTAAACATAGCTGCAACAGCGATAAATGTGTAAGCCATTCATAACGAATACAGGTTAGGGAATTAACGCTATTATAGTCTTCCTACATAGCTGGATGCTATTATTCTCTACATTCACTATTCTCTTTAATTATGATACATTTAGCGCTCACTTGCGATAGTTATGATGTTTTGTTAGTGATTCACTGTTTGGAAACCACCATATATTAAATATACATAATAAATAATAATATGTCTAGTATATTTTTATGTAATAACTGTAGATAATAAGATGGTTCTTGAAAATCTTTAAGTGATATATATAGATATATCCGAAAAATAATGTAATCCTTGTTGGGCATAATGGACATTAAAAGAAATGACTGAAATATATTTTTATGTGATGTAAATTTTTCTTGTGGACATTGTAATATTTTAATAGATATGCCTTTACGTGAGTATATTATATGCAAGTCTTTGATTTTGATTGTTTAATTCTTTTGAAGTGTTCATTCTTAATTACTAAAAACAATACTTAAAATAAATTGTGTTAAGCTATAACACAGCTGAAATTAAGGATTAAATTTAGTCTATAAGTATGTAACAAGATGAAAATTGAATACATTTAAACAAGTCAGTCTAATTTTAAATTGTAGGTATAGGTTACTGTTACAGTATTGCATATCGCTGTCCGTCAAACTAAGTCGACTTTACCAGGCTGTTATCAAATAACCATTAATCACCTTATATTTAGTTGCGAATAATTATTATAATTAATAGTTATAATAGCTGTCAGATCTGCACCTAAATGTTAATATAATTTTTCTTTAACATGACTACTGCGTGCTACTGCGCTTATTTGGCATATTTTTATTTTTAAAATATATTCTGTTTCTCTACTTATGTAAGTGAAATTAATGTATTCATCATGTGTACCTATACTGTCTATTGTTACAACGTGGGTTTGAATTGGATAAAAATGTTAGCTAGGATATAGTAATACGGGGACTGACAGAGGTCAGTAATAAAAAAAATGAATGAATTAACGTCGCGATAGTTACTCTACATTTGTTAATATAACATACCTACTATTATATAAGTCGTCTAAAAATAATGATGCAACGACCTCGAATCAATGAAAAAGCGCCACAAAAATATTCTTTATTAATTAAGCTAGTTGAAAACAAACTATAAAAATTATCAGAAAGTGTGTGTCAATTACGACGATTACATTCAATTCGACCACATACGTTGATGACACAAATTGGACGCCTCAATTCGATTCAAATTAATCGAGTGAATTCTGATTTGATACACTGTCGTTATAATAAGCTCACTATCAGTCGTATCTACAATTGTCGAAAGTTTAAAGAGCAGAAGTGAAGCACGACCTCAAAAGTTTTTCTTCCCAAAATTGTTGCTTATATAAAACATATTAACACATATTTTTAGCAATAAGCTGTTAGCTTTAAATTCACAATAGTATGATCATTCTACGGAATACATAAATATACATATTTTTAGTACAAAATTTAAATATTAAACGAAATTCATTATGAAATTTAAAAAAAATGCTTAAGCTGCGTGTGCTGTAATGTGTGTGTAAATTATGCTAGTAGCGTAATTACGAATCGATATTCATAAATTCGAAATACAGTCATACATGGAACGACAAGCTTCAAAGGTTAATTTCAGCTAAATAGTCATAAATACAAAGCAGCAGTAAATGCTAAGTAAACGAATATTAGCTTAACGTCAATACTGTGTTTGGTAAATTTACGATTCATAGAACCGATTGGCATTACGATTCGAACAACGAGGTATGCTTTTCGGCATCCTAACCTCATAAGTTTGGAACTATTAGGCAATTACAAAACGATAAAGTAATTAGTTATTGATTGACAAAATGTTAATTACTATGAAGCGTTTAATTTACAATATATTTTAAGCGATTAAATTAAGATTACGATGCATTTAAAAATAGCGTGTGTAATCTATGCATCAAGTGTTCGTAATACATTGTAATTATATAATACAATATACCTAAAAAACACATAATAAGAAATGACATCCACATTTAATTACCCGATCGATGTATGACCTCACCAAGGTAACATAGGTACCAGACACAGAACAGTAAAGTAGATAGAAGTGTGATGTGGGCGTGGCCCACGTGTCACTGGTAAGGTAAGATCACCTAACTTGCTCTCAGTTGTGCGCAGAAAAATATTCGAGTCGGTTGTCAACTGTCAAACCTTTTTTCCATATTTATTCATTAATTAGGACGTGTTGTTCGGTATAAAGAGTGCAAAAATGATAGCAGACGAAATAATATCAGCAATGAAGGCATTTCATACCGTCGGTAAGTCTTATTTTAATTTATTTTAATTATATTTTATATTATAACTTCGCTTGTCGTAATTTGTCAAAATTGTATACAAATATCTAGTCAAAATGAACCTTAATCCATAAGAAATTAGTACTATTATAGATTGAACAGCAAACAAGACTTTCTGGAATATTATTGCAATAAACAAACGAATTTCGCTTTAGTGATGCTTGTGGCGCATATCGACAGTATCGATACTTTAGAAAAGACAAACATTATAAATATTAAATTTTATTTTATTTTTCCTTAGCTTTCATTTGTCTAATTTATTTATAGATTTCCCAAAGAGGCTAATTTAAAAGAGAAATGGATAAATGCAACGTGACGAGTTAACTGGATGCCGAACCTACAGCAGTTCCAAGATTTAAAATAATGCATATTTTCTGTTTGTATTTTGTAAATATAGATTTATACTATTCTATTCCGTTTTTTATTTAATAATAATAATATAAAAAGACGTACTTAGTAGTAATAAACATACTCCAAAATGTGACACATTATACTATACTCGTATAATAGAAAGAAAAAAAAATACACAAAAAATATTTATTTGTGAATTATCGATATCTCGATATCGATAACAAGGCTGACATCCCTCAGAGCATAGCATCAGATAAATATCAAGTTAATGTCATTAATGTTGAGTGACACAAATTTCAACCTTATCTCTATGTATTGCGTTTCAAATTTATATCTATCGAAAACTAACGCCCTCTGTTGTGGAGTAGCTGAATGTTTTCGAATTTGGAATTTCTGTGCAATGAGAAACAAAACAGCTAATATACCTAGGGATGTTATACTAAAATAAACCGTAACATGGTGCGTTAGGGTACATATTGAAATGCTGAATTTATAACCTAAGTCAGTTTTTACTCAAATTAAGCTGTCCAATCAAAGGCATAGTTTACTTGTAGTGTACTGTATAACTATCGGTTTAAATGTGTGGGTTTGGCGACACTGGTTTTCATACTAATTAGACATTACAGCACTTCTATAATATGTTTTTACTGTTCTGTGGTACCAGATCAATAGCTCTATTTTTACAATTCAAAGTACGATTTCAATTGAGCACTCGATTTGCATAAACTAATGTATACATCGATTTAACACTAATCAATCTCGATTTTAAAAGCTACTCGAATGACATTGAACATATTTAGAAGCATGACTGTAGTTCTTCGAAAGCCACAAAGCCTAATATGTAGGTACTTGTATAGGCGTGTGTCATGCTATTAAATTTACAGGAAACGTGATTTTAATTGTGATTACAATTTGCTTTATTGTTATATTACAATATATGTAATACAATTGATTGTATGATTGTAATTGATTTGCTAAAACGAAATCAATTACCTGTATCGTCAAATTACAATGTTACATGTTACCAATCAATATGTATTGTGGTCAAAATTTAAATATCATTCCTTACTTAGTGTAATGAACAATATCTATACATATAATAAAATCGTAGGAAAGTCAAAACTGTACATTGAATATTTTTTTAAAAGAATACATAATCCATGATCTATAATCGATATAGAAGCCAAAAATATAGTTTTTAGAATTTTTGTCTGTTTGTCTGTTTGTCTGTTTGTCTGTTTGTCTGTATGTTTGTCCGAGCTAATCTCGAAAAGTACTGCATAGATTGACTTCAAATTTTGCATGAATATTACTAACAGGTCGTGTGAGGTTTTTTTAAACATATTATAATGCTATCACCTCCGGGGGAGGAGCTGTGAACCTTTACTTTTCTTACGTATTCCGTGTACTACGACAGCGTACAATCTAAAGACTCATGTTTAAATGTTGTTTTTGAGTAAGCCATGCTATTATCTAGCTTTACACTATAAAAACTACGTCATTTACGTAATTTGGGCAGAGAAACTGTTTAATGAATCTTTGTACTATAAAGACAAATTTGATTCAGCGCCATCTATGAGATTTCGTAAAAATCAAATCAATTTACATGTTAACACTACTGAACACAATGTTAAAAATTAATAATTTAAATATAATTATGTTATTTATTTATTTAACTCTTTAACCCATAATAAATCTTCCCTTCCCTTTAAGGTGCGCTTATATAATTCGTGTGAATATACTACATTTTTAAAAGTGAGGGTAGATGTATATTATTTTAAGTCAAACTAGACACCATTACAGTTAATCTAATATTGATTGTGTTCATTGGTTACATTTTTAAAAATCTTCGTGTTTTAATAATTCGATCACGAGGCGGGACTCTAATACAAAAAGGTTAGTTCGTTGATAATTATTATTCCTTCATCATTTACATGTTGTTAGTAAAAATATACTTTGACTGTTAATACTTTTGTTCAGTATTTATCTGTATGATTATTGCTTGGTAATTAATATATTTTCATGTCGTATACCTAATTATAAACATAAGTGTGATGTGAAACTAGCTGGATTTATTTTTACATACTCACAGTCTTATATTTTGTGTTAATGTTAAAATAGTATTAATAGTGTAAATCATAATATTTTTTCAAAGTTAAAAATATTTCCTTTTTTCTGATGGTGTTGCCATCGCATTAAACCGCGCTGTCGTTTCGTTCACAAAAAGTCATGTTATTAGGACCGAATATGTAGCCGCCTCAACTTACGGAAACGAGAGTAACCTGCGTTGTATGTTAGTTATTATATAGTCGAATTTAACGTTACATGGAAATTGGAATCTAAATATATGTATACCTATTTATATTAAATCTGTAGAGGTCAATTCTGCACATGAAATATATTTCCTAAATAACTATCACGAGGTGATTAGAGATCGACATCGACGTCAAAAATGTTTGTCCGTCTGTCTGTCTGTATAACCGTTATAGAAACAAAAACTACTCGACGGATTTAAACGAAACTTGGTACAATTATTTTTCATATTCGTGAGCAGAGCAGCAACTCCATTTTTAAGCTTTCGTCGCGTGTGCGTTCTTAATGCGTGTATCTTAATGGTTAAAGCTACACAGAAATCAAGTATGAAAGAAATGTTCTCCATATTATATAAAAAATATCTCCCGACATCATAAATGTCTATCTTTTATGGTTGAGCTTAGGAGTTCAAAGCTTTCTGATTATATTTGTCTACTAGCTGTCCCCGCGACTTCGTTCGCGTGGAATAGTGACTATGGGACCTATGACCATGGGCTCAGGGTGGGGCAACAATAAAAAATCATTTTTATTTTCATGCTCCCACTCCCGCGCCCACTCGCACTCCCACGCCATATGCCACGTTCAGTCCCAATCCCACGCCCACGCCCACTCCCCTTCACAATTAGTACCTACCAGATCAAAGCCAGGGTAAGCGCCCCACCCAGCCCCACCGTGGCTACGCCCATGCTGAATTACTACTTAACATACAATTATTGAGTAAATACGTACAACCATACTGTACTGTTGTACTACCATAAATAATTAAAAGAATTGTTATTAAAATTTCTTACTAAACTGAGCTAAAAAACTTACGTACCAAATTATTAAAGAAAATCAAGAAATGAAATGCCTAACCTATACCAAATAGTTACTACATATTGTAATTAAAAATTATGATTAGTATATAATATCGAAAATCAAAAAAGAAATGCCTAACTAATTCTACGTAAAATTTCTTTTAAATTATGTCATATTATTTTTTAGGAACCAGGGGGGGGGAGAGGAGCAAATTCTATTTCCTTCCTTTCTTAAACGGATGTTTTTAATAATCTATGGTGTAGCCAGTAGCCACTGATCAGCTTAATCGATACTCAGTTTTTATCAAATCCAGAAACAAATCCAAATTAGATCTTTCCTGTCTCACGCACGTAACTAAAGGCTGAAGAGAGAGAGAGCACGTAACTAAACCGTTTAGACGAAGAAAAGTGTATAGAAAAAGGAATAAATAATTTCATAAACTTCCCGACGATCTTTAAAAATAAATTATAACTTTCATTTTTTTCATTCCCACTTTTACCCCTATGTAGGTATAATAAGTGGATGAACCAATTTTGATACACTTTATCTAAGAACCAGCGTCGGAAAATATTCTGCCTAACAAAAAAAAACCGCATCTAATTCGGTTTACCTGTTAGCCAGCTACGGTGCCATAGACAGACACACACACACACACAGAAATACATAGCGGTCAAACACATAACACCAGTCTTTTTGCGTCGGGGGTTAAAAATATAATACGACATAATTTAAAGGACATTTTATGTGGAAAATTTACCTATACACCAGGGTAGATAATTTTTGAAACAAAAAAAAATCGCAGTAGGATGAAACCCATTAGAAAAGGATATGATAAAAATGTAAGGAAAAATAAATTACGGTCAATCGGAGTTCGGGAAGTGGGAGGGGGGGAGCTTTTAAGAGAAAAAAAATGGTTTCTCTCGATTTCTCGATAATAATAACACCTGCTAATTTTTTTCTACATATTTTAATTGTACAGACATCACTTTTCCACAATTTTATTATATGTATTGATGATGATGATTGAGATTATAACACTCTTAGTCCGTTTTAATTTTTATTCACCCGCATCAGTGCCACCTAAAAAATCTTTATATATCGAAATTCGAGCAAAGTTAAGAAAATGAGAAATAAGAGTTCTCAAGGATCGTTAGAGATAAGAGGCTTACTATTGACCGAAAACAACATGCGTTATGCCGAACCTGAAACCGCTTCACAACGAGAATTGCGGCTCACAGCTGACCGCGAACGGCATGTACTATCCTGTGAGACCGAAACCTTCACTGAGGGTATAATATATAACGTCTCACAGCTGATCGCAAATGGCATATTGTACTATCCCGTGAGACCGAAACCCTCACTGAGAGGGAATTACGTCTCACAGCTGATCACGATCGTCATATTTTATCTCGAGAATTCTGAAACTTTTACTCAATATGAAGACCGTTTGACAAATAATAGGGTGCACCATAATATTATTCGATCTCTCGAAGATGAACATGAGCATAAGCAATGACTAGAGTAGGGACGCGAATATTACCATTATTTGAGACAAGAACGATTAATAAGTTTGTTTAATGAAAGATTAAGAATTGAAACTATTGGTCTCTTTAAACGGACGAATAGCGAGAGGCCCGTCTTATTGCAGACAGATTTCGACATAGTCTTAATGACTTAGAGGTAAACATAGAAGATCAATCTACAAATTCGGTGGTGTGGTCCGACAAAATAATATAAAAGTGGGTTTGCTTATAACCTCACAATCGATTACAGATCATCTTCTGTATAGGCGATATTAACGTAGTATGTTCTTTTTGTAATGCTTTAAAGTGGAGTAAGGAGTCGGCTTTCGTTTGAAGATACGCCGGAACCTTTGAAATCACTACTTTTAAGTTTTAGAGGAACATGTGCAATCTAAACAGTTCTTAGACAATATTAGCTCTTATAGTATTGCGTTTTAAATGATCCTTTGGTGCTCAACAATTATCAGATGCTCCTTTCATTCTTACTTTTAAGATACAAGGTCAAGTTTATCATTTGATAGGATCCCTTTTGCCTGAAGGCCAACCTAAGTTTCTTTAAATATATTTTGTATTCGACTACGACGAATAATCGAATACAAGAAATCAATATTTCTCGAATTTAAAACTGAACTCATTTCACAATTTTAGAACATGTTAATTCATCAGGTTAATCCGTATATATGCGTTTTAAATCGATATTAGAAGCTTTTCCTCAAGATGGTGATATTAATATAAAATTGGTATAAATGCCGATAGACGGAAGTCTATCAGCACTCAGGAATTCCCTGAGCGTGTTATAACGCCCAGGCCGCAGTATTACAATTTTTCCTACAGTAGGGCGACGAATGTATTTTCGCATAGCAACGGAGGGGAACTCGTGGGGGGTAAAGTGACGCGGGCCACGTACCACAAACATGTTTAGTTTGTGGTACCAAGCGCGAAAGAAAGTCATCGTGTTTTTAGTAAAGTTACTATGTAAACTAACGTAATTTATTACTTAGGTACATATTCTATAATGGTGCGCTCAAACTGTTAATCTACATTTAATTTAGATTATTATTTTAATTACTAAGAAATGTAGAATTTAAATCACATTCATTCATGTTTTCCTCAGATATTCGATGTCTATGATTTTCGATGATTTTAAGATTTTCTTATCAGAGTATTCAATTTTAATGTAGTTAAATTTTATAAGAGACAATTAAGAACATTCAAAAATAAAGTGTCACGTATTTTTTTAAACGACGAATGACGAAAAACGACCGAATCGCGGACGAAGTCGCGGGCAACAGCTAGTTAGATCATAATTCATAACGGTTGTTACATTTTTTATCAACTACACGCAAAGTCCTTTAATGATTTAATACTGCATCGTTGAAAATGAAAATGTAAAAAAATCGTACAAAAATATAAAATCTTATGCTGTATAAATATCGCAGACTGATTATGTTCCTAGTTCCTACATTTCTCTCTATAAAGTTTATATGAGCGCGAAGCACAAAAACCAAAGGATTTAATTCTGTACAAATTCCCCGGTTCGTCGTGACTATAAATCTTAACAAATAACAAAACGTTCCAGTCTTCTAGAACGTGTCCTACGATTCAATGATAAGTAATAAATAGGGAAAGACAGGTATTTTGACACGTTAGCGCACACTTATTATAGAAAACTTATCCAGTGATGATTTTATTTAAGTTTATAAAAACAACGAAGCAATGTAACATTTTATAAACTCGTGATGTATAAAGTAAAATGGGTTTTATAGCGCAAAATTACTAGATTTCCAAAAAGCGCAAAAGTCTCAGTCTGACGTGGTCTGACTCAGAAAAGGCGCTAATGCACTTGCACTCTACTCCATTACCACTTTTTAAACCATACATTTTAAATTCTAGCTTTTAATATATTTAAGGAGAGCAGAAAGATTAATTCGAAAACTAAACTTTAAAGTAAGTATGTTATTTATATAAAAAACTAGCGGTCCGCCCCGGCTTCGCCCGTGGTACATGTTTACGTTTTCTCTACATAAGAACCATCCTCGTACTTCAAGGAATATAATAAAAAAAGAATTATCGAAATCGGTTCAGCCGTTCTCGAGTTATGCGCTTACCAACACATTTTGCGATTCATTTTTATATTATAGATTATGTATATTAAATGTAATTGATCCTGCTCTCAACTCTGGTGTGCATAAAAAAATCTGGGTAGATTTTCTTAACAATAATAATTAAATAGGTGTTATAATAAACAGAATAGCATTAGAAACATTGGCAACAAGATTAGCTGAACGAAAGTTGAAGGAAGCAAGTCTTAATAAATAAGCAAAGATTAGCAAATGACATGATATTCAGCATTCCCGTACAAATCCGGATCGCCTACGGAAACCTCCATTCATAAATATCGACCACGCAATTATGCAATTTAAAACTTATAGTTAGCGAAATTAGATCGGTTTTAATTACGAAAGTCAACCGTAATCTCTTCCTAGCTTAAACGACTTAATCGTCAACTGGCGAGCGCGAATCTCGCGAGCGCGCGCGAGTTGGCACTTTTCGATTTTGCCTACTTTTTTTGTCGTCAACTCGCGCGTCTATATAATTTGATGTTTTAATGTATAGTCAGCTACAAAAACGTTATAACAAATTTAATTTAGTTAGGTACTTACCTACTATAAATGTATAAGAAACTTTATGAAATTTGATTTTTAAAATAAAACAAAATATACATCGTTTTGAAATCAGTTTATTATAAATCAACAGGACAAAATATAAATTATTAGTGGTATTTCCCTTACTAATTATCAACAATATCACATTGATTTGAGAATTTGGCTTATTATCTTATTATCTAGTATGTAAATTGTAAAAAACTAAGTAAATAAAATAGAAACAACGAAAACACTCCCCTCACATACTCGTATAATGAATATTGGTAAGTATAAAATAGTAAAGCTAAACATAGTAATTGACAACAAACTGACTTATTATTGCTCCCTAATAAAATCAATCTTAGGAACCATAGAAAGAGTCTTAGAAACTATAAAATCACAGATCACATATGGTTGTAAATGATTTTTACAAAAAACGCTAAACACTATCAATAAGTAGATTCATCAATTGGCTAAGTTATTACTGATGACCTACTAATAAAACTAATCACAGACTATACAATCACAGATCATGGTTTGTTATAAATGATTTTTATAGCAAACGTTAAAATAAACAGACTATGCTAAATTAAATCAAAAATCACAAGATCAAAAGTTCGATACATAAGTCAATATTTATAACCCCATGGATAAATTCGTTAACAGTGTTGGTAATGTGCTCGTCAATAGCACAAGTTTCTTTACATTTTGTAGTTATATTAGACTTCTTTAAGTATAAAGTCTGATAATAATTATCTTCTTCTTTTAAGATGGTCAAAAAATGTGCAATACTTTTGGGTTTGCTATTAATTTTTTTATTTACCGTAGAATGCCAGCTCTCAACCATGTTCGTAGTGCGGTGTTGGCTAAAATTACAATACCATTTTCGCAGACAAATGGAAGTCTCATTCAACCAAGTTCTTACAAAATAATCATTAAATTTTACAATATTTTTATCATTCGGACATTGAGACATAATATACAACCAACCATTCTCAACAGCTTCTTTGGGCAAATGTGCCAAAACAACGCACCTCTTTATATGTTTTCTAAATAGTACAGATTTTGTTATGCCTATTTCGTTAGCTTTCCGCCACAAACTTCGCGAAAAATGAAAGAAACACCCTCTAACGCTTGTTTCAGGGAATATGTCTTTGACTGCTAACATTGCAGCCTTCTCGAAGTCTAGTAGAATGGTTTTGGGATTAAACTGAGGAATTTGGCTCTTGATAAGGCGAAACAAAATTTTGTAAGTTGCTCTTGTTTTGTTACCCAACAACGCATAAATAACGGGTATAATATTATTATGAGTTTTACTACTTCCTAAATCAACATGTAAAGTGTACAACTGCTGGAAAGGTTTTAAACAAAATTTAAAAGTACCATCGCATAAAATGGTCAAATTTGTACTCAGTTTGCAAAATGAATTAGAAAGAGCGCTATGACAGCTATACTGTTGTGCGCATGCGCGTTAGACGAGATAGTATGTGTCATTGGATGCGTTCCCCAGGCCTTCTCATTTCGGCCCTCTAAATCGTAATCTAAGTCAGTACTTCACAGAATCAGCTAACGCGGTCAATAAATAATTATTAATAGTTTTTGTTTTCAATCTCTTTTTATTTGACTGTACTTTACATAGACGCGCGAGTTGACGACAAAAAAAGTAGGCAAAATCGAAAAGTGCCAACTCGCGCGCGCTCGCGAGATTCGCGCTCGCCAGTTGACGATTAAGTCGCTTAAACGGATTTATAGTGTTGTTACATTTGCATTTAGTCTTATTAAATGAAGCATAGAAATGAAGCAAGTATCAAAACAGATAAACCAATGAACATTGTTTTTACTATGACATTATTTCACCATGACTACAATATAATTTTATCCACAACTTTGGCATCAATTACCCGTCATTTGGGGTGAGAGAAATTTAATTCAATAATGTTTTTTCATATTTGCACTGTTTAATAATATGTCTAGAACCATAGATATTTTTATAAAGGTTAAAAAGGTTATAAACTTTACACATGTTATTTTATTACAAAACATATCTACATAATTTTAAACTACAGCTATAAAAAAAGACAAGCGTAATATTTTAAGTTTATTTAATTATAACCATATTAGTTTATTCTCGCTCGTTAATATAGATATTAAAAATATACCTGCACTATAAAATTAATTTTATGAGACACTTATGTCTATAGTAAACTGTAAACATATTATTATATCAATACTCGCTTTATTATTTAATTTACGACTCAAATAATTGATTTTAAATCTTGTAACAACCTGGTAGACCAAAGCATAAACTTATTTTGTTCCGAAGAATAACCACTTATAAGATAATTTCCTTCGTACAAGTGTTTTTAAAGTTTTCTCATAAAAAGAAATGTATGATACGCATTCAATTTTCAGCAATAAGTTATCTTTTTTTTATTTTTTTATTGGTAATAGGGAAGCACTTGACCACAATCTCGCCTGATGTTAAGCTGAGATGTGGTCTAAGATAAGATAGAAAGTACCTGTTCACTCTACGCTTAAAATCTAATTCAAAAATTAAAGGTCAGCATCTTGCGACGCAACGCGACGTCCGAATGATTGATGATTCCAATCATAGAAATCTAAATAACAAGACACTAATTCCAATTCTACCCAAAATTTTATTTTCTCTGCAAAGTTTGCTTTTGAACTTATGAAAAAATGAGAGATTCTAAATATTATACATAATATTACAAGTACTGGTAGCAAAACATTAATAATGTAGAGCAGTAACATACAGACAAGCGGACCAGCCACCAGGCTACAAACTCAGATTCAATGGAACGAATAAATCATTTTATAAAGTTCAATGAAGCATTTTATGGTTGTCGGGCTATTGGTTAAATACTAAACATTAACTACATATCTTATAAATTGCGGTTACTATATTATCCATTATATCGTATACAATGTTGGTACTGTAAATCAGTTGCCAACGAAATTAAGCTACCTACTAGGAATATAAGATATATGTGAAATGTATTCACAAAATAAAATGCAGCCAACGGCAACGCCAGCTTTTTAATCTATATACCTAGCCTCAGCGATAATCATTTGTACAGGTATATTTGATTTTGAGTTAATCACTTATAATACCACAAGAGCTTCAAAATTATCGGGTATTTTCCGATAGGTTCGTTGCAAACAAATGAAGGAGTCAAGTTTTTAGTTAAGGTTAAAAAATCACGAGCGCGAAGCGCGAGTGATTTTTCCTGAAATACTTGACGACTTTATTTGTTTGCAGGGAACCTTGAGGGAAATGCCAGATAATTTTGAAGCTCGTGTGGTATTCGGGAGATTATTTTTCCGTCCCAAATGTCGGCCAATAATTTCACAATTGAATTGAACCTGTCAGTTTGACGTCAACGACCAGAGAAAATTTTCAAAAAATTATCAGTATAATACCATGTAGGTTGTACCACGTGACGTCGAATGGTGCAATTCTATTGGTTGATATTTGGGTCGGAAAAATAATCAATGACATTGTCTTATGAAAGAAGCGTTAAATGTCACAAATTAGTTATCAATTTTTTCACACAATTGTTTTGGATACCATTGTGTTGCTACATCAAAAGCAATACGATAGCAAGTGTGTCATTTCATATACCCGCTTAATCGCAAAAAATGTACGCACTTAGAACTCGTTTTCTGTTACACAATACTTACAATGAGACGCAGAGTAAAGGCCTTTGACACAACATGACGTTAAACACAATTAAATCACACAGTTCCAAGGTATGCACTGATTTCACTAAATAAATCAATTGTTGTGTAATAACTTTCACTATCTTCACGTGACGCCAGTTTCAGTCATTTTCAGTGTTAGATATTCAGTCGATCGCTCCAAAAGATCTGGAAAGATAAGAAAGGAAAATATTATAAAGCTGAAGAGTTTGTTTGTTTGTTTGTTTGAATTCGCTAATCTCAGGAACTACTAGTCCGATTTGAAAAATTCTTTCGGTGTTATACGAGGAAGGCTTATAGGCTATATATCATCACGCTAAAACCAACAGGAGCGGAGCCACGCGGGTGAAACCGTGAAGCGCAGCTAGTATTTTATAATCATTGAAATAATTCACTGCGTGTTTATTTTCACAACTGCTATTATTATTGTAAATGTTCGCTAATCAGTATTCTATGGTGTTATTTTGAAATTATGCATATTTAATGGAATTTTCTAACAGTGTTCTGATTTAGAAATATATCTATTGATATAATATGCATATTACTAAAAAAAAACAATAAGAAAACTATCAACGCCAACGATCGATCAATTCTTGACGTAAAACAAATAACTCATTCTATAGATCGTGAGGTGGACTGAAGACCACAGCTTCCCACACGTTTGTTACATTCAATCTTACTCTAATGCATTCATTATACATTACCTACATAAATAATATTTATAATCAATAAAAGTTTTTTTTCAATAAAGTATTCACATAATAGGTAGGTATGTGAATAAAATTGCTTTATTATGAAAATAATATCTAATTTTAAATTTGCACCAAGTTCAAACTGGGATTTTAACTACTACCTTAGATAAAATCTTTTAAATAATAATAACATTATGTTGTGATACAGTCTATAGATTAAATAATATTATACTATCGAACCCACATCCAATATAAAATATTCTAATGAAAGTAACTCAATATGCGTTTTCTTTTTAGTTTTTTCTAACTATTATAAAATTGTGCAATATAACTTTAAATTAGATTTAAAATGTGAATCTTTCTGCAGATAGAGCAAAAATCTGAATAATGTATAGGATTAGTATTTTGATTGGTTGAAACATAACAATATGTCCAAATAATGAAGAAAGATTTCAGTGCTAACGGCCTTAGATGTGTTACTGCGTCTTTAAGGACACATTTCGTTTTCAACATCTTTATATTTTCTGTGACATTTTTCACATTTTCTAGTTTATTTCGTGGGAGATGTGAATAGCATTTAGAAACAAGTATTCTGAAAGTTATTTAACATCGCAGTAAAAGTTGGATATCAAATTTCAATCCAAAAATATTTATTCCCTCATTTCCTTCTCGTAGTTTTCTACTTTCTAATATACCTTCGTAGTAACTACTGATAGACTTCAGCTAATCTTTCGTCTTGTATCGGAATGATGAAGTATTGCAACAGACAACAAGAATGACAACACGTAACTGAATTAGATAAATCATTAAAGGGTTCATAATTAATATCTGTAATTCGATGCTGTTGATACGCGCGTGTTACAAACAAAAAATAAGTGACGTGAAGATTAATGGGTTTTCGTCAACATAGCGCCAACGTTCCCAAATAATATGTTAGAATATTTAATATAAGGGCTTCTGGATGTTGGTACAATTGGATATTCGAGTTGAAATGTCAGTGTATTGATTTGTTGAGTTGACTTGAAGTGTTATAAGTTATCATGTAGATTAATTGAATTATATTTAGATACGAGTTATGAGATAGGGTGAGAAACAGTTTCTATTTGATGTTATTTAATAGATTAAATTAAATGGGTGATGAATGGTTTCGTTTATTCTGTTTTAAATTTATTAAATTAATTTCATTTGAAAGTACCTATAATAGCTATTTTCGTATTAAACAAAAATGTTCTTAGCTGTTGCTGTTGTTTCGGCATTATTCAAATGGTAAATCAATGAATGTCTCAAATCCATTAGGCTTCTTTGAAATAAAGTGAAGTAAGCCAAGCCCTCGGGTTAGAAGTTGGAACATAAATCTATTTTATTTATTTGTTTAGATAACCTAAAAATACCGGAGCTACACTTTTATACCTCTGCTTTAAAACCGTGAAGTTAAAAAATATTTTTATGTGTAAAATTTAAATATTTTATCATAAATGGAGAATGAACAATACATTTTTGGCGCTTTCATTTGTTATTCATTTGATAACATGAGCAGTTATACCTGTGCTAGCATTGTTACTTATTCAATGAATACCAAATCTCTATTACATTGTCCTAGGACAGGTTTCATACATACATTCATAATGTATTACATGAACTTGAATCCAAATGAATGTTTGTTTGCATAATTTTCGCATTTAAATTAAGAATATAGTGAATATGTAATATTAATTAACGTATAGTTTAGTATTGTTTTTCTAACAAAAACTCCTCATTTCATTACAGCTGTAATTATTTATGTATGTTATCTATCTGTGACTAGTTATAGATATATTAAATTAATAAAATGTAAGTTTGTAAGTACCCAAAAACGAACAAATCAAGACAACACTTTCACTTGCTACACTAAATCAGAACCATAAATAAATCCCTACCGAAAACTAAAATAAAATGTTTATTTCACATTAGCATCGGAATTAATAAAACATTGGGGATAAAAATATTTAAAAGCCATAAAATTCATAAGGTCGCCCACAGAGCCACGCTGTGGAGCCACGGCTAACTGTAAGCGAGCATCAAATAGGCATTTGTCAAACTTTATAATGATTCTATAATGATATTAGAAGTCGAACACTAAACACCCACTGGTTAAACTCTTGATTATGTGATTCATAAAGTTAAATTTAAGCGCAGGTTATATTTGCGTCAACATTATAGGTGATGATTGGTGATAAATTTTCAAACGTTAACTTTAGTTCGTAAAACTTTAAACTGCCAAACGGGGCTTTATCTTAAATATTGATTAAATTCATTTGAATTATAAGTTTTGCATAACGTATATGATACCCTATCAATTAGTTGTAGTTATCATTGAATTTTTAGGATAAATGGTATATTTTATTATTTGCTATTGTCATCTACATAGCGCTCCCCTATCGCAGCATAAAAAAAAATATATGGATTGATTTATAATGATTGTTTCAATTTTCTTCTAATATTAATAAGGCATGCAGTTGCTCTATTGTTATCGTTTCCGATGCTATTGCTTCTTGCTCCAATTAAAAACACACACTGCTGAAGTATTTAACTCGAAGCATCTCTTTTGTTAGTTTTTAGAATCGATATGAGAAATCATACGACGTGTAATCAACGCAGTAAACAAATTGTTTCACTTCCATTAATTAGTACGGAGCCAGCAATACATTTTGAAAACGTAACCTTGTGTTTCGAGTAACCCGGACTCGACTCTAAAAAGAGCCTATTCATGTTTTCAAGTAGCAGCTGGCCTATTTCGTCAAGTCTCTTTCATAAATCCTAACGTACAATTTTAATTACATTTCTGAAAGTCTGACACAATTTTGAATGAAGTCTGCTAAATAGAATGTAATTAAACTGTGTGCTACTTGTAACTAGATTCTATAGAAAAAATATATTATTATATTCTCCCATTTGTCGTAATAACCTTTCCATTTATATGACATTGATAACACAAAATGTTAAAAATAACACGCGTGATAATAAAGCTCGGATTCTAGCATCTATACGATAATATTACAGTTTAAACAGAAAAAGGGAGTTCACACAAAACCGTAATATTTTTAACGAAGTTAATACGCTGTCTCGAATCGACGCCCAAGCGTCGGAGGATTTCAGAATTGTTGGTAATTGGTATGTCCATAAAATTAGACGCAATTAAACAGGAACGGGTTGAAGACGTCATATTCTTTTATAAATATTTTATTTGTTTCAAGTAATCTTAGTAGGTGATTATGACGATTTTAGTATGTTATGATAATTATAAATATATTGAAAGGAAAAAAAACGACCGATTATAATTTTAGATTCATAAGTAAATAAAAAAAAAACCGCTGGATGCAGGCCGCCGGTGACCGGGCGTGGTGGAAAATCCTGAGGGAGGCCTTTGTCCAGCAGTGGACGTCCCACGGCTGACACGACGACGACGACGACGACGACGAATTGGACAAAAAGGCATTTGAGCATTCCAATGTAATATGCTTTCTAAATAAAAACTTTACATTTTTCTCTCTTCTTTAAGAAATCTACATTATATTCCTTATGCCCTAATAGACTAGAGTAGATAATTTTTGAAACAAAAAAAAATCGCAGTCGGATGAAACCCATTAGAAAAGGAGGGGAATATGATAAAAATGTAAGGAAAAATAAATTACGGTCAATCCAAGTTCGGGAAGCGGGAGGGGGGAGCTTTTAAGAGAAAAAAATGGTTTCTCTCGATTTCCGACAAAACTACAAGTCCTATAGAAAAAAGTTCAATGGCAAAGTTGTAGGTAATTAAAAGTTCTACAACTTTTGTATTCACAATTTTTTCACATAACCTCAAAATTTAGGTGAAAAATTCAAAAAACCAAGTTTTTGGTCTTTTATTTCTATCTACTTCAAAATTTATTTTTTTTCTACGAAATTTGGTGGAAACTTACTTTATTATGTCCCAAATACACTGTAATTTATTTGATTGAAAATATTTATTTTTTCGCCTTATTTTGAATGAATACCAAAAAAACAACCTAATTTTCAATCGAAAAGTCACCCGTCAAAATATCAGCTTATTTCAAAAACTTGGGGTGCCTTTTATTCATTGAAATCTCTACTTTCATATGGTGTAAAAAAAATAAACACCACCATAGTAAATGTTCTCAGGAAATGCATACAAACAGTCTGAAAATTAGCTTTTACTAAATCAGGCACACTTCTCGAACTACCTGAAATGTTTTTATCGACATCATTTTGCTTTTGAATATGCTGTAAAATATTAAACTTAGAACAGATAATTATTTTTCTTTTGAAATATTACCGAAAAGCCGATACAAGAGAAGATATAGAGTTCAAGAAGTGTGCCTGATTTAGTAAAAGCTCATTATCACACTGTTTGTATGCATTTCCTGAGAACATTTACTATGGTGGTGTTTATTTTTTTTACACCATATGAAAGCAGAGATTTCAATGAATAAAAGGCACCCCAAGTTTTTGAAAAAAGCTGATATTTTGACGGGTGACTTTTCGATTGAAAATTAGGTTGTTTTTTTGGTATTAATTCAAAATAAGGCGAAAAAATAAATATTTTCAATCAAATAAATTACAGTGTATTTGGGACATAATAAAGTAAGTTTCCACCAAATTTCGTAGAAAAAAAATAAATTTTGAAGTAGATAGAAATAAAAGACCAAAAACTTGGTTTTTTGAATTTTTCACCTAAATTTTTAGGTTATGTGAAAAAATTGTGAATACAAAATTTGTAGAACTTTTAATTACCTACAACTTTGCCATTGAACTTTTTTCTATAGGACTTGTAGTTTTGTCGGAAATCGAGAGAAACCATTTTTTTCTCTTAAAAGCTCCCCCCTCCCGCTTCCCGAACTCGGATTGACCGTAATTTATTTTTCGTTACATTTTTATCATATTCCCCTCCTTTTCTAATGGGTTTCATCCGACTGCGATTTTTTTTATCTTTTCATTATTTTCAAAGGCTTCTACCCCAGTCTATAAGGGAAGGCGAGCTGTTAGTTCTATCCCTTCAGAATTAGATACAATCGGACAATATGATAATGATTTACACAAAATTTTAACTTTCCTAAATGTCATTTTGCATAAAGTTTAGTTTATTATCTTTAACCAGAGAATTGGGGAATATAGTTTATAACTAAATTAAAAAGGGTTTTCATCACTTACATAAGTCTCTAGGAATCATTTGTATATAATACTAGTGGTCCGCCCCGGCTTCGCCCGTGGTACATATTTCGTAATAAAAGGTAGCCTATGTCCTTTCTCGGGTATCAAAATATCTCCATACCAAATTTCATGCAAATTAGTTCAGTAGTTTAGGCGTGATTGAGTAACAGACAGACAGACAGAGTTACTTTCGCATTTATAATATTAGTATGGATTATATATCTCTATAATATTATATGAGTAACTTAAATCTAAAGTTCGTGAAGAAAGTACTGAAGAGTTTCAAGACACTGTAAATATTACACAAACAATATTGGCAGGTGTAAATAACTAATTGTTTGTAATGCAAAGAACTTGAGATACGTGAGAAATGTACTTCACGTGAAACTGCAAACATCGATGAGGTCATTGCCCTTCAAATACCATGAAATTACCACATGGGTCTGCTAATAAGCAATTACGTTACGTGGTTCCGTAGTTTTAAATATTTTGGCGTGACTAGTGATAGCTTTTATTTTATGTGAAATTTGTATATTTGGTAGCGAATGAGCAGTTTTAATATTTTAAGCTAGTTAGGTTTGGTTCCCGTAAAAAATAATGCATCCTTTTTGCCTGTAGAGAAAGTCAAGCAGTGTCAAGCAGTACAGACGTGAATAAAGTTCTTATATAATATAATCAATCCTATTATCCTCATCCGGGATTATCTATACATCTATACAAATATTATAAAGAGGAAAGGTTTGATTTTTTGTTTGTTTGTTTGTTTGTATGAATTGAATAGGCTCCGAAACTACTTGGCAGATTTGAAAAATTATTTCACTGTTGGAAAGCTACATCATTTCTGAGTGACATAGGCTAGGTTTTATCCCGGAAATCCCACGGGAACGGGAACTATGCGGGTTTTTTTTGAAAACGCGGGCGAAGCCGCAGGCGGAAAGCTAGTTCGTTATATTCTCTTTCACCAACGATATTATATTTTTACAAACGCGAATTCCTACAATAAAACGACTGCCAACAATAGATATATTGTTACCAACCTGTGTTACCAACATATCTGAATGATTTTCCCTTTTAATATTCAGCCGCAAAAAATCCTTTGTACGCTTCTACGCGTATTTACACATAATAACGTAAATGTCAAGTGAAATATCTCAGAAGGAAAAGCAAATAGCTTAAACGTGGATTTCTTCGTTGTAAAATACCATCCCGTTTCAACGTAATCCCCACATGATATTCGCAACGTTATATACCATAGTTGTACTCATATTATAACCCATTTTCTTGGAGGCTTACATGACAATCTTGTTGGGTTGAATAAGCCATTATTCTCAAAGACCTGAATTCTTGGTCACATTTAATAAAACTGGGAATATGCAAAAGATATTTTAATATGTCTGTAAAATATTTTTTTTTTACAATAATTCAAAGAAAGAAGAATATATTTAAATTTTTAAAAAACGGTAGAGTTTATATAACAAAATAAAGAAAATATATGTAGCTATATGAAAATATATGTGCTAATAGAATATTATACAATATGGGTTGCAACCAAGATGTATTTGCGTTTTTAATCTAGTTCAAATAGAGTCATATCAGTTACCAAAGCTTTATCAGATAGAGCGTAAACGTGGCAAAATTTTAACAATAGACCAGTTTAGTTTTGTCTATTCTCAATATAATTTCGATTTTTTTTTTATTTGGGAAATATAAAAAATATATTAGTCTTTTTCCATATAGAGACGTGTTCCTGCAGTTGCACACACATTTGGTCATACAAAAGTACATTTTTATTTCACCCTGACCGGAATTACATTTAATGGTGTCAAATAATTCTTATAATTTGTCGAATAGCTGCTGTTTACACACAGTCAACTGAGCAAACAACACACTGCCATGAACTAATTTACATTCTGAATGTGCCACTCTTTAAAAGACATAATAGACTATTCATAGACACGATCGTCATCTTCACACTTTAAGGATGATGGCTCCTTTGTTAAGTGTAGATTAACTTTATTTTTGGATGATTACATTCGTTATTTTTTAATTGGGTGCGATGTAAAAAAATGACAAAAGTTTTTTTGACAGCCCTACTATCTACCTACATAATATCTTAATTTGAACCCAATTTAACACCTAACCAATGCTATATTTGCTGTAGTAATATGGCTATATGTAAAACATGTTAATTATACGCATAAATTATTATATTGTAGGAACAAGCACAATAATAATTAAGCTATCAAAGTGAGCTCCATTAAACCTCATATTCATAACAAAGTGAATCATTAAAGTAATTAAATTACGCAGATTAGATAATATTAGGTAACAGGTTATCACATTTGCTATTTCCGATATATACAATAATTGTATCTAATGTGTGCTATTATTACTATTTTACTTATATTTATAGGACAAATTGCTTCGTTGTTAACGTAAGCTTTGTCGAGCTCAATCTTTGAATAAGTATAAAAAATAGCACATCATAAAAATATTCTAAATGCTCAGTATGACATAGTTAGAAAATTGTAAGTGTTGGAATTTTACCCACAGGAACGGTAGGCAGATACAGTTAACTATTAGTATAGTTACTATATAAATAGCCTAGGTCTGACGCTACAATTTTACCGTATAACCAACTATCTTGTATTCGTATTCGACACAATGACCAGATTTCGGTGTAGAATATTTATTGCAAGGAATTATTTATAAATATTTATCATTAATTCGACGAGTCTGTTGGAAACATATGAATACAATATTAAATTTCTTATATATAGAGCTTTAAGGGTTTTTATATTTAGAGAGTAGTTATGTAATGGTAGAATTTACTATCTGATATTAAACACCATACAACTACTGCGACATTTCTAAAGAAATTAGTTTACGAAAAAAAAAGCGCGTACAAAGTCGCGGGTGACGTCTAGTACAAGTACATAATTGAAAGTGTGAATAATGTGATGACCTGTGTCATTTCCTCGTAAAAGATAAAATGTTTAAATAATTAAAATCTAATAAAAAGCCAAGGCGTGAACACGATGAAGTAATTTTTACTCTTAAGATACGGCGTTGTAATTAGGTTATCATTTACATTATGTTGCAATACAACACTGCTTGCTAACTCAGTATGGTGTATTGCATTGTGAAAAATAAATATTATTTCTGCCCATAACGTCTTTTTATTTGTTTTTATGCTAATAAGCTTGATATTTTCTCAAAAACGATGGCACAATAAAGGTGCTGTTCGATTGAAGAATGAAAACAAGTAAATAGAGCACTACATAAGTAATCCTTACCTATCATTTAAATATAAATATATTCTACTGTCTTAAAGTACGTAAAATACATCAAAATAATAAAATATTATCACTTAAAAGGATGTAAATACCACCACCCACAGATACGTTACTAACCAATGTTATTTACAACGATCAGAAATTGTCTTAAATTGACGCAATAAATCTCTATAGAAACTCGATGCAAGGCAAAAAGTGTCAATGTAGGACACTGTCTTCATTGATACTGTACTGCGTTCCCGGGATTTTTTAATTAGTACGTCTAACTACCAATTACAGTCAACTTTCAAGTATACTCGACTCGTATCACTCAATCAATTTAATACTTCAGACTTGCCGAGTATTCGACACGAAATGTATTTTTATGTCATGTTTTTCTGCGTATCATTTTCATTGGATATGTATTCAATTAAGTTTCGACTTTTTAGTTTTAAAGTTTACATTTATAAGGTTTCTAATTGCTTATTTTAACCTGATTATTGCGATATATATCTATTTACGAAAAACGCTCATGATAATAATCTCAGGAAAAGCTGAACATTGAGCTGAATAATGTCAGGAAAAGCTTTCGAACATTATTTTACACGTCCAAAATGGTCACAGTTAATATCGTAAGGAAAAATCTGATTACGCAACTGACAGTCATTTCAAAATACGATGTGAGACTATTCAAATTTCACATCAATAGAACTATATATAGGCTAAATAGATTAAGTACTCGATACTTCCTTTTCTTAAGCATCTGAACTCTAAAAATATCCCAACCGCAAAAGATCAGTTACTCTGATTGTATTATGAGGGCATTATATTTGTTTACAAACCGACTTCGTAATGGTAGAAGTAAGGTATATTATGAGAACAGAAAATTGTTTATAAGTGATAATAATTTTTCCCGAGATTTGTATGAATTGAATTAAAAAGTATTAGTAAGTAATTACTTCCTTTTAAAATTAATTTAATGGTAATATATTCTGTTTGATGAATGTTTGAACAACGACTATTATGTTAAAACTCTTATTTTCTTTTACACATCTATAAATGTATTATTCAAATGTTTTCTATGAAGGTACATTAAGACCATAATAAGATTATTAAAACCTATACAAGCAATTAGCTATAATTGATAGTGATCGTACACGTACCTATTGATTCCTATCAAATCACGATGCTATTCTTATCACAAAAACTTCAGATTATACGGAAGCCAATACAATGAGATTATTATTTGAGAGCTGTACAATTTTATATAGAGATTTGAAGTATTTATGTTTTTATATATTGAGGGATAAAACAGGAGTCTTAAACAAATTAACCTTGAAAGACACATGGCCATTAAAAATTTATAAGGCGTATTTTGTTCTGGAATCTGGTGGAATAGACATTTAAACGAATATAGGAAAATAACAGACTATAAATCTTCCTATTTTTGGCCTAATGGGCATAAGCAGACGTGCTTAGTAACAAACGTCTAATAGTCCTCAACAGTTTGTCACAACACAATAACAAATTACCTGCATAGAAATTATGTCACAGACTGCGATAACTGACTATTATACGATCAAGACACTTTATTATCTGTTTGTTATTGTTTTTACACTTTCACATTATTATTTAGCCTATCGTCTAAACTGATAAGTCAACTTTAGATTAAAAAGACCACGTCATAATTGAACGCTGAAAAGAGTATATTTCGAACAATTTAAAAAACGGAACAATTTAACAGGCAACATTTTCGTTCATTATATTCATGCCAGCGCAGCGTCAAGTGTAGCTTTTTCACGAATTATTTTTAACTTTTAGTTTTAAAAATAATATTTTCACAAACTATAGAGCTTGTGATTGTACTTATTCAATGTTTATGGAACTACTCAAATACTAATGAAGTCGGTTAAAAACGCTAACACGCTAGCAAGCGCAGTTTATTAAATAGATTTTACGAACAGAATATTGTTCCCAACTAGCGCTTATCGCCATCACGGTGGCCTACATCCACGCGAGTCCAATAGAAAAATCACACGATCGAACCCGCTAAGCCATCCGTTGATAGTGTTATCGTTACCCTGAATACACGGGATACAGTTACCAGGCCAATTAGAAGGGCATTATTTAAAAAGAAAAACGGGATGGAACCTAATTGCGCGCTTCGACGTGGCCAGGAATCAACTTCAGGAAATTGAAGTGACATGATTGAAGGACAGATTTTATAGTTGGCAATGTTATCATAACAAGATGTACCAACTTTTCATCATTTCATCATAACGTTTACTACAGTTACAGATAAAACGTATAAATCTTTAAAAATTGGATGCAGTTACAGATAAAACGTATAAATCTTTAAAAAAATGTAGTTATGCAGTTTGTTGATGTTATTTTATAAGATGTGAAACAACATTCGCAGTCTGTTTAATAATCGTGTTTGTAATTTGCATTGATTTGTTTTAAATCAATTTGCATCTTCTTTGATACCCCATAAAATGTTTACAGCTTATACCTTTTCAAGGCATTCTGATTTCTCATCACCGTTATTTTGAATAGTTTTATATAATTGAAATAATCAACACAAGACCATAGAATATTAAATTGGAACAGTTTAAAACTTCATAAGATTATGAGAAATAGGTTTTCTTAATCATATCTTCCTTATATACATAATTACATATTTTATTAGGTTCCCGCACAAGATCATAATTTGTTGAATACTGAAAATTAATTTGAACACATGATATTTGTTCCAAAGAGTTCAGTTTGTATAGCCACAATTTTATTGGATTACAAGAGAAAAAATTACAAACCTATACTTATTAAGTATTATGCAACTATTTAACCTTCAGATTGTAAATACGGAAACTTTGATTGTACTCTGATTATTTTTAACGAATCCCCAGTTCATAGGAAGACAGGATTTAAACTGTAAAACTATTACAATAGGACACTATTTTCGCTAATTAATGTGAATGGATTTTTATCCGAATTAAAATATTTAACTGATTGTGTTGAAAACAGGAACTTATTTGTAATAAAAGATATTAATTGCGTCACGTATTAAACTATTAGCCAGCTATATTTTAACTAGATTTCCGCCCGCGGCTTCGCCCGCGTTTTCAAAGAAAAGCCCGCATAGTTTCCGTTACCGTGGGAATTCCGGGATGAAACCTATTCTATGTGTTAATCCAAGTTACCCTCTATATGTGTGTTAAATTTCATAGTAATCGGTTCGGTAGTATTTGCGTGAAAGAGCAACAAACATACACATCCATCCTCACAAACTTTCGCATTTATAATAATATGTATTAGTAGGATAGTTGGTGAAGATGAACGGAAAGTTGGTACGGAAATTATTTTTTCTACATATTTATGTGTTTTATTTTTTCACACGTATCTAGTATGTAGTACTTATAGTAATAGACGAACCAAGTGCGTTAATTGGTAATTATAAAATATATAATCTTATAATATTAATAAGAAAGTAAATAAAACTATACTGAGCCTTACTTTTACCTCAGCTACTTCCTGTATTTTTTTTATTTAATTTATAAATGATAAATTAAACGGTCTCTACATATTTCTCTAGTCTAGAATTGCTTGACTCGAGGGCAATCGTGGCTAGTGTCTGTTACTACTTATACAATTTAAAATAAGCACTTCATAGCTAAAGCCTTAACGGTTCAAAAATTATTACTGTAGTGTCAATATATTAGCAGGAAATAATGGCAAAAAGTAAGAGAACACAAAAGCTGTTGAGATGACACTTTATTACGGTTTTTATACTACTTGCAAATTGAAATGTAATACTAAGTGCTTATACAAATAATATTGGGTTTGTTTCAAATGACTAGTTTTCCATATTGAAATAACTGTACCAAATTTGACGTGTTTCGCGTGGGTAAGTAACATATTATAAAGATCACAGTTAATTAAATAAAAAACGAAAACACGTGTAAACTCACGAATAAGCCCATAAACATATTAAAAGTAAAATAAATAACGTGTACCAAGCGGCAATGACAAAAAAAATATGGCAACGTCATGTTCACCATCAGGGCTTTCGCATAAAAACGTTTATATATTCTATTGTACAAAATTTAAACGCGTGACTAGATATCACTTATGGTAAGGTTGTTGACCTTTTAAGTAGTTTTTCGCCATTAAGAAGCTTTTCAACTTTGTACAATTAACGTATTCATTTGCTCATAAACTACCTTTTCATTTGTTGAGCGTGTTAAATCATAAAATACGTTAAAATAGTTTTATTGAAGCAATTGAGATTATATAAGTTTATATCTTAGAATATCATCTTTATCCGGTTGGCTGCAGATTCAATTTATTAAAAAAATTATATGATACGCAGAATTTATGGAAAAAAAGCTTATAATAAGATGTACCTTGGGTAAGTTCGCGATCTTAATATTACGCCTTTTCATTAACCGATCATTTGAACTCATTTTTCAAAAGCTATTGAAGTACGTGAACTTGCCAAAATTAATTAAATTTCCACCAAGGAACGAACTCAAGACTACCTATGTTACAATAAATTCTCGAACGCTACACTAACATTTAACCAAACACATAAAAAATTCAGTTACAATCAGCAGAAACGAAAATTATGTAACGAATTGAAGAAATAAACTATTTCCCAAACAAAATCGAAGTTTGAAGGATTTGATAACTTTTACTCCACGATGCTTTGATCTCGAGACAAACATACCGGCTTGAATTTTATCGTGATGTGTTAATTGAGCCGAAAGTGTTACAATTATTATGACTCACACAGTGACGTCATCGACATAAAGTTTGTTTAACCCATTGACCACCGTAAGCCCCGATCGGGGCGCGACACAATAGATTTTCTATTGTGTCTGTGATTCCGAGGACTGATGGAAGCGTTTTGGTTGAGAAAACTCTTCGGTAGCATTGTGAAGCGTTTTTGTTGTGATTTTCGTTGGAACATGGCAGATTAGAAATAAACTTTTGATTGGACTGCAACTGCGTCTTGATTAAAGGTACTTACTAAATTATGAATTCGCAATTAATAATAAGTAGCTTTTTTAAATTAAACTTGCAAAAAAAAATAAAACGAGCATTCTAATTGAAATTTAAAATAATTAATATTAATTACGCAGAGAAGGAAAATGATGAAATTATTATAACTAAAACTTAATTACATCTAGGTATATTTATCTGTGGTATATTTTACTGTATAACCACAGACTAATAATAATATACTACGTATGTATAACTAATCTTTAAAAATATTTAATGTTGAAAGCCGTGCAGAAAATGAATAATAAATTCAACTAACCTACGTCTAAACAAAGTACAAAACAAGTTCCAAAAGCGTGTCTATTATGTGCCAACTAAAACCTTTAAGCTCCTGGAAACCACGAAAACTCAAAGCCAAACAAGTATGCTAAGTCTTGGAAGGGTTTGTCCCAGTTTTTGCAACATCTCAAAGCAATGCCTTAACATTACAGTGGCGTAAATTACAGCTAGAAGCAACTTCTATGCGTTCTAACCATAGCCTTGGTACTAGGTCAAGAGTCGAGATACCGTCTTTGAAAAATACATCGTGATTTTCATCTAAATGCAAGAGAAATTGTAAGGCAATCTTTTTAATTACACGGGAGAATTTACGTAAATAAGCTACTGCAACTGGTTTTAGTCAGGCAGATTATGATTTTTTACATGTAAAGCCAAATTCCTAATAATTTAATAAGCATACTTACATATGTAAATGAAAAATACATCATTATTATGAATGTATCAATAAAGATTCCAAAAGAGTCAGACAAATAATCGTAAGCTGTTTAATTTTATAGATATTATACGTCAATTAAAATTTTATGCAAGATACTATCTATTGGTTATTGATTCATAAAAAATTACCATCCAATTTGTTTAAGATAAAATCTCCAGACTTAACGCTAATCGGTGATTATGTTTACAATATTATTGTATCAAAAACTTTGACAATGTAAAAAGTGGGTTTACAACATTATGAAGATTAAATATAAGATAAGGATTACTTTATGATCATAGTAAACAACGAAAGTACAAAGATAAACTGTATGTAACTCCGGGACCTTTAACATTTTTGCGTACTGATTGTGTGTCTGAAGCAACTTTACAAAGTATAAAAACCTTTTGTTTTTCATTAAATGTATTTAGAATTGAACTTTAATATTAAAATTTTATTATAATTTATAATACGCACGGGTAGTATAAATTATCCGGTTACTAATTTCTTGTACAATATGTTCGAATGAAATATTATATTATGTAGAGCATTGAATTTCTTTGCATTGTTAGTTGAATTCATTTTTCGGACTCAAAAATTACAAAAATTGTTTAAAAAACAATGCATCTTATCAAAAATTAAACTAAAATTCAATTTTTCGGGCTCAAAAATTACCAAAATTGTTTAAAAACAATTTATTTTATCATAAATTAATGCAAGATTACAATTGCAAACGATAATAAAATAGGCAAAGGAAAATTTGAAATTTGCGATTCAAATGTCAATGACCGCATCGAATATAAATAATTCATAGATTTTTATCAGTCGATAACTTATCGAATGTTTTACAGAGTGACAAATCATGTTAACATTTCTATTCTAAAAGAGAGCATAAAGATAAAAAAAGAGAAAATAAAGGTTTATGAAAACTTCGATATTTAGAATCGAAAATTGTTCGCAACTTTCATCGTTATTAAAGTTTTAACCAAAGAGCAACGTGTGCTTTTTAATTAACAGATATTGAAACCATGCGTTTGTCTTACGTTACCTCATTTTAGAAATATTTTCTCTACTTCGGATTTTTTTAATCTCCATATTTGCTTTTTATTTAATTTAAAAATATGGTGTAGTTTACAATTTAATTTCATTGTATATGAATGAATAAAATAAGTTACATTTAATATAATATTATTTAATAATCATTTTAACATTTATAAAATATAATAAATATCTCTACTGTCAATTTTTACAAAGACTTTGTCATTCTTGTGGGTGGAGTATTTCTAACGTTAATATTATGATGTAAAAAATACCATTGTTAAAATATATTCATAGCATACAACCGCTAAATCTTATTGTTATTTAATTTTTCACGCTATTTAGACAACAATTCATTCAAATTCTATTACGAAAGTAGGGTTAAGGTTAATTCATTGAACTTTATGTATCCGGCATCAATCGAAGTTACTATGACACAAATAACCGAAAAAGAAACTAAACACAAACAGAGTGCAATCTACATTAGATAAGCAGTTTCATAACAAACGAGTTTAGTTAAGACAAGAAGTGTAAAAGTTCTTATCAGATAGTGCAGGCATACTGACCTCATAATTACGGATCACTGAAAATCATTCACTTATTCACAAACTATGTTAATGTTGTAGTATTAGGCAGTAATGTTTATATGTAATTCCCTTTTATGTTGTTATTTTTATTGTTTTATAGATACGGAGTTTGCCGCGTGTTTTTCGAAGTGTCGCGCGGTACGGCACGTCTGAACTCTGTCGCGCCGTATGGTCGACTATACCGAGGAATGCCGGCAAAACTTTAACTAGAAATTTACTATGATATAGGAACATAATTGTATGTAGTTAAGTTTCAGTACACCTGAAACAGCTTCTATGGTAATCGAATTCCAGAGCTTTATGATTTAGATAATGTTAGGTGTTAAAATGATTGGGTATGGCAATTATTAGAGAGCTGCGGTAAGTTGATATTTTATAGTTACAGTAAAACTAAACCAATCTTTAAAATTAAATTCTCACAATTATGTAGGCGTTATTCTCATGGGTATTTTAATATTAATTATACTCCTAGGAAATAGTATAAAGTCGAAGTTATAAAATATTTTTTACAAAACTCTATTCCGTTGGATCCTCATCAGGTGCTTCAATTTAACGGTTACGTCTCATCGGTTTATAACAATATACTCTACGTAGAAAAACTTAGAATTTCGTCAACAAGAAAACTCATTTAACACTTCAAATTTAAATCAAATTCTTAACATTGTATGTAGAAGAAGATAAGTATTCAAAAAGCTCATTCGTTAGAAGCGAAGCGTGAAGATGAATTAGCAAATAATAATGTTTTTTTTTTGTTAGCCGACTTAAATAATAGTGTGAATTTGTAGCGAACGGTTTCGAAGTCAAAGATTGTCTCCCATTTCCTTTTCATTCGTCAATGTCTAACGTTATTTCCGAAAAGAGATGCGATTTCTTCGCTCTGCGTCTTCCAATTAAAATGTTTTGCTTTTATGTTTCTTCTAATAATATTTTTGGCACATAATTTAAATGGTCATTCACTGTGATAAACATCATTAGAACAGGTTTATCGTACGTACTTAATGAAGGCTGCGTAACAATATTTAATGAGTGCAAATTAATTTTTTGATTCTCATTAACTGATTAATATAATTATTATTGATGCTGTCAGTGTTTTGGTAGAAGGGTCTCCTTCAGACAGTGACGTCGCTCTTAAATAGAAATAGGTACTTAGATATAGATGTGTGGGTTACCTATTTATAATCTTGTAATAAAAATATTTCTGTTCATTCTTATGAGTTATATTTACCTATTGATTTGATTGACAACTTCAACAATCAATTGAGTCTCAATTTGTAATTTATACAGAGCAATAAAGCATAAATATAAATAAATAAATTCTACCAATTTTTTGCCTATAATCGAGTAATCTAGTCTATTGAAGAACATATTTTTTAAGTTATGTATTTGTTTAACAAACTTGGAAAATATAAGACGACAGATAACATTATTTTCCACCCTCTTAATCCCAATACATTCAAGCATTTTCCATAGCTTTTTGTCTAATATCAATTCACACCTAAAAACAAAACTATAAATAAGAACATTTTTCACAGCAGTTCACTATCGGTGTAAAAGTATATTTATAGACCTTTTGCCTATTTGCCTATTGTGTACCTACCCATAAAAGTCCAATTTGTGTAAACAAACATTGTTTATCTCAACGATTATAACTCTGTTAAAAAGGTGTTGAAAATGCACCAATGACTCTACAGTCTACATATTTTGAATCTTTATCCGTGTTCTGCTATCTTTCCTTTGTTTCCATTTTATCTGTTGGTGCATTTTTGTTCCAAAATAATTGGACAATAATAATTGTTAAATTTAATTGCCACAAAATATTAACACATATTATGGCAGATGGAGTAAATATTTTTATTTATTTCTTTTTTAGGTAACATTGGATAGATCCCTTGATATTATTCAAAACTTCAAAAGTCAAAACATTAACACTCAATGTAGTTATTAATAAAAATAATACCGTATTAACTATGCCTTCTCCAACACCTAAAGTATATCCCAATCAACGATCATGTTAATATAAATTAACGACAATATTTTTTGTCACCTATCAATACAATATCTATGTTAATAGCATGTCAACGATATTTGATTAACACATCGTTAGCGAAGAACTTAATATTCGTTCGTAATTGACTGTCAGCTGACACATTCAATGACAGCTTCAGATTGTTATATAGTATCAAGTTGTAAGAACATATTAATCTACGTGTAATAAAATTTTTAAGTTGATGTGTTCATTATAGATATTAAAAAAATAAAGGGTGTTTATGAGAACAACTAAAAGCAAAAAATCTGCAATATAGTCTCTATGTTTATACACATAATATGAAAAATCTACTACATGCTATTTTCATAAAAACAAGATGCTATGTAAAGAAAATATATCTAGTATACCCATAGTTTTAAATTTATCGGAAGAAGTACCTTGCAACTATAGTATCACTTATAAGTACCTACCTGTATTAGTCAATGACATGTTGGTATTGTACACTTCTATAACATCATAGTACTATGTAATGAACAAATGTTGATTTTGACCATTCAAACCTTGGAGGCATTTCATTCATAAAATCAAATCAGGCACATCAAACATTTTGTAAAATGTATACCTATAGTAGTTAGTGTCGTTATTGCACACCTGTTTCATACTACTTCAACTTTAAAACAAAGAAAGCTAATACAACGAAGAAGATCTTCAATATAGAGGCATTCAAAAACCTTTCTTATCTAACCACATTTGAAACTGTGTCATATGAAATTGCCCTTCATTCTAATCATTTCTATTCCAGAATTATAAAATACCTACTAGATTTCACATTTATAATATTAGTAAGATTTTAAAATAAACGCACGTTCAATGTAGAGACTAGATAGATATGATTAGAGAAGTTCATAAGCTCTATAATAAAGTCAAAAACATAGACATTATTGTAAATTATTATACCATAACAGCTGATCAACAATGTGAAAACTTTTCTTATATAACCTGATTAATCATTTTTCTATCAACCCATATTCCACAAAAATATTTAAATCACTCACAATGAAATTAGGTTGATTGTGCTTGTTATATACTTAAAATAGATGAATAATATACAAATTTTCCAAGAACAAACCTCGTGTTAAAACATTCACCTCATTATTTCGGCGGGTCTGGTATGTTTCCATTTTTCGGACCAATTCAAGAGTTTATATTTAAATTTTGGCGTGCAAATAACACGGCGGTATTGGACATTTTTTATTCAGCGCATACTTAAAAAAGTAAAACATTCGGTCGCATTTACATTTCGTAATTATATTTCAATCGTAGAACCTCAGTGACATATCAAAATGTTTGTAATCTAATTATAAATTATTTTATCGATTATCTGTTACTTATTATTCGACATAAAGTTCGATGTAATTAGAACATTTTCATGAAGTCTTTTATATAAATTAATATTTCCTATTGAATATGGTAATAACATAGTAACTTCTCTACAGTGTAAAAATCTCTTGGGATTGCTTCATTTACCGTCAGTCTGAGCCAGTAATTTTTGCATGCAATTAATATCACTAAAGTGTTTTTATTAAGATACATGGTTATCAACCACGTCATGTTAAGATCGTATACATGTAATAGAGACTAGGAAACAGACTTACGTATTGGATTACCTGTAGCTCGTATATTAATCCTGAATACCTATATGATTGGCTGCTTAGTGTAGTGGTATAATATCTAAAATCTGAATAATACAATGCTTGTAGGTTTTCTGGTAGATCGTAGAAATTTAT
Organism: Colias philodice; assembly: GCF_061535455.1. Taxonomy (NCBI): domain Eukaryota; kingdom Metazoa; phylum Arthropoda; class Insecta; order Lepidoptera; family Pieridae; genus Colias; species Colias philodice. Next base: position 5,482,854 of record NC_143101.1, read on the forward strand.
TTCATTCAAAGTTTGTTTATCTTGTTTGTTAGACGCTCTTTGGTAATAAAATATGTATGTCATGAAATACAGAGTAGAAACACAAAAAAAATTACTTTTATGAATAGTTCAATTAATAATAAAACTACTTTAATTAAATAGTAATACCTACTTTATTAATTAATAAAAAATCTGTAAAATTTTGTAAATAGAGGTTACTAATTATTGTCAGGAGCACTTCAATTTTAAAAATAGTGAATTTAAATGACATTTACAGTAATAATTTAGATTGTTTTTTTTTTTTCTATTCTTTATAAAATATTTATAAATTTATATTTAGTAATAATTTAATCAATTTTATTAACATTTCACTGCGATCGTTCAGTTACATAAAATACCTTCCTACGCGGTAACTTAAGCTATTCAATGCGATATTGAAACGGCTTCAAAATTATACCTTTATTGAATATTGTATAAAATACGGATGTCCTTTGTCTTTCAATGCAGTCGTGCACATTGTCTCATTGTCTATTCGTAGGAAATACTTTCATGTGCTTCAGTATATCCTAACTTTATAACTGCTGTTGACGCTAAACCACTGGCTGCTTTATTCCTTGAAAATTTTACGGACGGAATCGATAACCACTTTTATTATAACTGTAAATAAACTTATTGCATTAATCATAGATAGTTTTCCATATTGGAGAGTCTATTGCATATTACGGAATACTAAGCGGAATACGGATTAAGTACAGTAATTATATTTTTTTTATTTAAAGGATAACAAAAAGAAGCTATCAGAAATTCTTGTTTTAACAATTGTACGAAATTTTATAATATATTACAATTTTTGTAGAGCCACGTAGTAAGTAGGTATTGAAGCAAAGTTAGGTACTCAATGCGAGCATAAATCTTCAAAAGCATGCTCATTACTCCACAGTCCAAACCCTATAAATCAATCATTCAACGCTTACCAAATAGAAGCTATAACAACACCTTTAACATCTGTAATAATTGCTATTGCAATATGTCATGAAATTTATTAGTACGTTCAAATAATAGTATTGCAGTTATTGAGTTATTTATAAAGCATGTATCCATAATCTTATCGCAGGTCTTTGATAGTGCCGCTTCATAAACAACTTTAGCACAACCAATCTCAATTAGAAGGCAGTTTCATAAATTAAATGCACCGAGTTTTGACAAGTAAGGTGTGTAGGAAATTAGCTCTGAAGTCTGTGCTGGGAAATTGAAATTGTGTTGATCAACATGTTTTAAAGTAGAGTTATTAAAACTAATGTTATAATAGGTAGGACTCCGTACCTATCTAGATTTCCCGTAAACTGTAACTGCTCTTTTCAAATGGTTTATAGTTTTTATTTAAATATTTTGTAAATGCCATGAGCAGTAAATTGTTAAAATATTTCCTATTGCTACTTATAATAATTTTATTTCTATAGGTAACAAGTGAAATGTTAAAAATACACCCATTCATTTTTATCATTTCAATATTAAACTCGGCGTCTAACAAACATCACCATACTGTTACGATTCTTTACTACGTCATGTTTTAGAATGCACTCCGATGCGGTGGGCGGTCTATTTTCTTAAACAATTTATGCGTTCGGCGCCTTTGCTAGATATCATAGCGGTGACGGACTTACCAAATCATTGATAATGTAAATAATGGCTCAGATAATTTACGAGAGAAACTATTTGCGCCGATGATCAAGTCGATATTATAATTGGCAATTCATTTGTGTCGCCATTCGCAGATCTAGAGATACGGGATTTATTATATTGGTTAATAATTAGTTATAATGGTACAGGGTAATTAATTAAACAGAGCCACTTTCTATTGGTCTTTTGCAAAGTGAAATGGTTTTGTTCTACCTGGTGGTGCAGCGGTATTTAGTTAACAATATTTGGGTAAGATTTAAAAGAGTGAAATATGACCACATGTTCAAATTCTTGTCAAAGCATTTGTACATGTGGCCACTTCTAGGACTGTATTTAATATTTTCTATAATATTACCAGTCTGATTTCTCCGCGATGTTTGAAACGCCATATCAACGGTCGCGTAAATATTTAAAAATTCTCGTGCATGGCATTAAAATCGATGCTAATATTGGAACTTTTACCATCTTATTGTTTGTTTATCGATGGCCAAATACACGATCGACGGTTCATCCGGCATCACGTCGCATTTCAATGATATCGTGTGAAAACGTGCTACAGATTTTGCTATCTGCCAGTATATCTGACTGATCATGACGGAAATATCACCGTAGTAGATGGGCACTGGGCAGGTCAGCGGATTTTTATGAAGATAACCGCGGATTATTCACGATTTGTCGTACACCGTTAGATGTGAGATGGTTCGAATTGCGAGTATTTAATAGGTAGGAATTACCTACGTGGAGGAGTAAATATAGAGAGTCTTGAGGTTAACAATTAGTAATATTATATTTAGTGTCCATGTTGCTCTTTTATAAACTTGAAATGAAAATGTTAAGGTTTCTATCACTAGAAAAATGTAGGTATATCGCAGAAATACTTCTTGTACCTATACAGAAATAAACTGTTAAGTAACATATTCTCTTCCATTCTTTATTTCTCGAAGTCTTTGTATGAAATGGAAATTGGATGACAAGTGCAATTCTCTACTTTAATAGTTGAAGAATATAAAATTCAATATACAGGACGGATATTGGCACTAGCGTGACTGCGTCCCGTCTTTCTCTACAAGTTTTAAGAGCGTCTTCTTTAAAATAATATTTTCTTTGAACCTGAATATGAATATTAGGTAGATATTGACATTGTTAAATTATCTTTAGGTCCTTTATGTTCAAAATAGTTCTTGATTTTATTTCTATAAAAACGTATATTTCATACAAGCTCCAGGCATTATTTGAAAATGCAACAAGCTCTGTAAAGATCTATTTAATAATATGGAATAATAACAATCGCGATCTTTTCTTTTGAGATCATATTAAACATTAACATTAAATCATAAAAATAATTTGGAAAATCCAAAAGTGCACGCCTCATAATTTTTTTTAATTATTATTTTTGTTTATTTAATAACAATTAAACCACATCGAATCAGACCCTGAAAAATGAAAGGGTTCTATTCCTGAGCATACTCAAGCGTAAGAGAAAAAAAAAGACTCGATTAGTAAAGTATTTCGGTCGCTATCGTGTTAACAAGAAAAAGGATCCGCACATACAGACACACGGACGTCCAAGACAGAACTTTTTTAAACTGTTTTTTAACTAGTTTAAATAACAAAAATGACATCAAAAATATCATGAACGTTAAAAATAGTGTTTTTTCTTAATATGTGTGTGTATGTATTATCTTACAAGTGCAATGTATGATACATAAAGACATTTTAAGTTTGAAAAATCAGATGTTTTGCGCGAAGTGACAGTAGTACCCACCTCAACGCTTCGCTTATGAGGCGTGCAATATTGTAAAAGTCCATCATAAATCATATTCATAGTACCGCTCTTACTATACACAATAAGGACTATAATAAAATCGTAATTCTAATATTTCGAGTTGATACAGTATCGTTGACACCTCACCTATAAAAACTCGCCAGTATTGTTAAATCTTATCATATAACTATATCAATAGCTTTAAGATCTATTTTTGTATGCAACAATGTACTATTTGAAAATAACGCATTATGTTTACAGATAAATTTTCTGGTCGTGCATGCATTATTGCCGCTTCCGTGTCTGCAGATGACGGCTTTGTGAGCTTCCACGGTAAAACATATTATTTAAAGTAAAGAGCAGTGATAAATTGTTCGATACGTTTTTCTATTGTATTGTTTTTTTTATTAATAAATAATTGTTTGGTGATAAAGATTTAGCGAAGTTATAGAAAGAGCGTTAAGAAGTTACTTTGCATAAAACAATAATTAAAAAAAATTATAATGTTAATTAATCAACAGAATTAGTGGTTAATTTATTACCTTGATTAATTTGATTTATTTCGTATTTATTTACATCATTTACATTGCAGATTGCCTTTTTTTGCAGATTGTGTTAGAAAACAGGATAAAAGAGAGTTGTCGTCTTATGAGTCTTGACTGATAGTCATCAGAACTACAGTTTATAGTTACATTTTTCCCCTTTTTTTGACAAGATAGTCAATAGTCATGCATTTAACTGCATCCTACCTGAATCCTGATGGTAAATAGTGATGCAGTCTATGGAGGGGCATGCCTGCCTAGATATAGATAGAGCTTATTCACTTTTAAATACCTACCTTTGTTCCGTTTATCTTCTATTCATCCCATTATTCTTTTTAGGATAAAGTTCTTCTTGAAGGGTGGTCACATACATTTAAATGGAATAATTCGAACAACACAAAAATATAATTTATTATGTTGATGGAAAAGAACGCCTTGTCACTTACCGTCACCTGTGACGCTCCTGTGTGATGAATGTGACAAAATATTACCGCATTATCATAGATGAAATTCCCTTTTGTAACAAAATGTAAACAACCGGTTCTGTTTCTGAAATGCAGTTCTTAAAGTAAATAGTAGATAACATAGGTAGTATAATTTGTACTTTGTGTTGTTACCTCTTGATGGAATTGCATTTCAATAGTTTATATTGCACGCCTCATAAGCGAAGCGTTGAGGTGGGTACTACTGTCACTTCGCGCAAAACATCTGATTTTTCAAACTTAAAATGTCTTTATGTATCATACATTGCACTTGTAAGAAAATACATACACACACATATTAAGAAAAAACACTATTTTTAACGTTCATGATATTTTTGATGTCATTTTTGTTATTTAAACTAGTTAAAAAACAGTTTAAAAAATTTCTGTCTTGGACGTCCGTGTGTCTGTATGTGCGGATCCTTTTTCTTGTTAACACGATAGCGACCGAAATACTTTACTAATCGAGTCTTTTTTTTTCTCTTACGCTTGAGTATGCTCAGGAATAGAACCCTTTCATTTTTCAGGGTCTGATTCGATGTGGTTTAATTGTTATTAAATAAACAAAAATAATAATTAATAAATATTTATTAAAAAAAAATTATGAGGCGTGCACTTTTGGATTTTCCAATTTATTTTTAAATTAATCACACAATTCACTTGTAACACTTTTATTTAGTTTTAGATTTTTTTATATTATAAAAATTACGACCGGGTTCGTTAAATCATCGCCATGTGTAGTAACATAAAATAAAATAGAGAAAATCCCAAGGGCTACACATAGAGCTATTTTGAACAATGTGAACTATTGGTACGATAATAAGCTGTAATCAATTTCATACTGCGCATTTGTACTGCTGGCTTAATAAGTACACAAGTGGGGCTTGTAAGAATGTGTAACGGATGCCGTTCTAGTTTCAATGTCGGGGACAAAGGGTCAAACCGCGGGACCGCGTTGTGGTGACACCACCGCTTTACATGCGACACTTATTCTTATGAATCAGGATTGTTTGGTTTACTTTCGCTGTAATATATTATTATTAATATAATATAGTCTAATCTTGAAGTATAAATAATGTATTAGTACAACCTATAGAAGTTATAGTTTATTGTACTTAAAGATTAGTTTTGTCTTGAGAAACTTAACTCCAATATGGAATTAGAATTTGTCCTAAAGTTTTGATCAATGAGAAAATAGAGTTAAAATAGCATATCTTCCTTCAATATGTTACCAACGTATGTCACATTTCTCATATTGAAGGAATATATTTCATCTTTGAAGCGTTTGTTAAGCTTTCAAGGGAATTGCTTATTCACGAGCAAAAAAAATTGTTGTAAGTCTTTAGCCTTACTTGAATAATAGAGGTTTTTTAATGTTTTTACTTTATCTATTCACTTTTGATCGTTGTCAGTAGTGAAATATAATTGATCTTATTGAAAAATAGTCTTTTAAAAATTAATTGAAGTAGTTAGCTGACAATTAAATTATTACTTTTATACATATACTAGCTGGCCCGGCGAACTTTGTACCGCCCTGTCAATGAATGTTGTGTTACCTTTTAGCTGAACTAATTTAGGCTTTGATGAACGTAATACAATGATACAAAATAAATATATTTAGATGGATTGATATGTAATAGTATTTTAATTTATTACTTAAAACACGTCTCAGAGAAAAATGATTGAATTTTAATAAGTCGTACAGCATGGATTAACTCTTTCTGTTATCGACCACGCCATCGTTTCGTTTCACTTTAGTTGTGATCATAATTTTACCATTATCAGTGGGCGATCGACGCTGATACAGTGGGTAACCATCGTTGCCTGTGATGGTCTCTGCCATCAATTTTCGTGGATACCTTTTGGTACACTCACTGTCAACCATGCATGGTGATTGGAGGTTGATGGTGTCACACGGTCCATGAATCATATTCGTGATAACAACGTTATGTCGGTCTAGATCAGTTTCAGGATTAGCAATCCCCGCACACTCATATATTTTATCTGCCCGAATCCTTTCGACTAACCAAATTGAAATGTGTGCATGCTGCTAGCCAGATTGTTGTCATTCGATTGAATACATCCATCATTGAATAATCCCAAAGATGTGTTCCTTTAATGTAACTCATCAGTGATCGGATTTTTTGCTTGAAAACACGTGTGGTGATGTCGTGCCGATCACTTGATATTTGTCCGGGAAACAGCGGTTGAATAATTTCCATCCATTTCGGATTACATATAAATGTAATGAATAAATCTGGCCGACCATAATGACGAACATATTATTATGTCATTGCATCTTGCGCATATTCACTTGGGCTACCTGTGTATGTCGCCAGTAAAATAATCAATAGACCAACATTTTCTGCACCTTCTTCTGTGCTAATTGCATCGCATAAATGGATGTAATCTTCAAAACGCAATTTAGCTTGTTTATAGCAATTTGATAGCAATATTGTTGACGCAGTCGACGAAATCGCAACAAATAATTGTCAGAATTTTTACATTTTTATAGAATTTTTTTAATAATTAATCGAACTAAACTTCTTGGTTAGTTTCCCCACCAAAAATACCTTATTAATTTCTGAAAACACGCGTAAACACAAACATTTGAGGAATTCTTATGTATCTGCTTTTATTGCACTTTTTAATAATTGATTTTAAAATAAATACAAACAATATTTATTCACCCTTTTTAATTTTTTATTATTTTACACATAATAAATTTTTGAACGCATGAATGTCAAACATTATTTTCCGTATTTGACAGGATTGACAAATAATGATTGACATGTACGAAAATCAAAATTTTGGGAAAATATTTATTCGTCTAGTTTTTGTTGTTTTTATGATTTATTCTTCTTTTCTGGACGGAGACAAATCCAACGAATCTAAAACCATGAAAATTGGTTCAGTAGAACTCGAGTTATAAGTGTTGGAACATACAGACTTTCTTTTATATATATAGATTTTATATTTTTTCTCAAGTGACGCTATAACAACATTATACATCCCTCCGTGTCTAAGACGGAGCCAATCGTAACAAAATTTCTTAGTATAATGGGTAAAGACAGGCGTAGAATAGCAGCTATTGTCCAATATCCACGCCTAGTTTAGCATGCTCAATAATGGGGGTGGAGACAGGACAATGTGGGTATCATAATATCTGTGGCATCGATTTTCGTTATCATTCCTATTCAGATTTAATCGACGTCCACCATTGTGACTATCTGGTGCATTCTTCGTATTCTTGACCGTGACAGGACACGAAATTATATTATCCTTTAAATATCTACTTTCTATGTATGGAATAACGCCTTTATATGTATGGAAAATTAAGGATCAGTGGTAAAATTACAATTCCAATCATAATTAAAGTTCGTTTTTTCTCTTAATGGGAAATAGATATAATTTATAGAGAACTAGGTTTCTGAGCGCGGCATCGCCCGCTTTGTAGGTAACAAATGACCTGTATACTAAAACCTTCCCCAAGAAACACTCTTTAGTAGAGGAAATGTTTGCACAATTCAGCTCTATGTATAAGCATAGACAAATAATTATATTCGTCCATGGTATAAGTACTCTACTTGTTAACTTGTATGAATCTATAAAATTTCGTAAGAATTAAAATGTAGTAAGTATAAGCTTTTTTTGCTAATAAAAATTCCTGGATTTTTGAAAATATTTTTTCAATGTACATATTAATTAGTATAACTTATAACAATTACCTTACTTATCCAGTGTATTACGTCTTATAATATAGGCAATGACTTAAACTATTTATAGTATTACTCCAATTGTTTTAAATGAGTTGTTGGTATAATTATCATATTTCGTATAACGCGACAGCCATAATTAAACGATCCAAAATAAAACAAATGAATCCGTAACACAGTTAAAGCAATAGAGATACGAAATGGGGTAATGACAGCAAACATTTTACTAACAAGCCAGTTCTGATATTGTCAACAATGATAACTGCATTCGTGGAGAACGAAGCATAACTCATTTCATTAGACTGTAGCTTTACGGTGCGCCTGCGGGCCCATTTAATTCAAAGAACAAGCTACCAACTCATTGTGACTACTTTATATCGACCTCCCGCAATAACAAATATCCATAACTCGTCAACTGAATGGAGTGTCAAAGTAAACTGGTCATAATTCACTTTTTAACCGCTAATGATATCTTTGTAACGCTGTGAAAGTATTAATCCTATTTTAATTTGACTAATTGCAACATTAATTGACGGAAAGTTCGAGTTCAGTGTGTAGGTGTTGATTATAGTATTTATGCTTGTTAAGCGATATTTATATTATATTTTCTTTTATGTTGATATACTAGCAAAGATCAGAGTATCGGTCGAGAATTTTGTATAGGTACTCTATCTATTGCAATATAAGAATTATTATAATATCTGTGCAAGTGCAGGAACTATATTTTATGTTAGTATCTAAACACATTACAAGTAGACCTATAGCTTACTACTAATAGGCTGAAATCTTAGTATTAAAATCGGCTGATTATTGAGACAACAATCCATAATATGAATAGATCCTAATTTGTAAATTTATGTCTTAATAATACATACATCCTATAGTACCTAATAGCAAATTAGCAAAGAAAGAAAAACTCCTTTAAAGTATTCCTTCCACAGAGTAAAAATGCTATTACGTTGAAAACGTGACCATTGAAGAATATAAAAAGACAAGTATCGGTAAATCCTAGTCTCAAATTTGTCAATACCATCGATGCGTATGAACATTGAACACGTTGTTACGTTATGGACTGTCACCGCCCGCTGGGACCACGGCGCGGATAACTAAGGGTGAATCCACATCGTGATATGGTAATAGGTAACTTATTACGGTAATGTTACCATTTTGTTCATAAACGCTATTTAATTGTGTTATTTATAACTAGTGTATGCATGGATTCCCCTTATCCTTCCAATATTTATCATCATCATCATATTATATCATGATAAAATTATCCCTAACTACTATTATTTAATATTATAAATGCGAAAGTAACTCTGTCCGTCTGTCTGTCTGTCTGGCTGTTACGCTTTCCCGCTTAAACCTCTCAACCGATTTTGATGAAATTTGGCACAGACAATCTTTAGACCCTGAGAAAGAACATAATACCTATGCTACCTTTTATTGCGAAATATGCACCACGGGCGAAGCCGGGGCGGACCGCTAGTTGTTAATAAAAATAAAACAGACCTACCACAATACTTATTTACGTATATTGTATCTTAATAATAGTAGATATTATTTGGAACATAATCTTTTACGATAAATTTTAGTCTAATGCTGCAATTTCTCTTAATTTTTAATTCCAGAGTTACTATAAATTCAATGCAAAAATGAATAATTAGTACCTAGTTAGTGTGTAAAAACGGATGTAGTTGAGACTAGAAAATTATTCAAACCACAGCTCACACTGTGGATCTACCCTTATGGTTAGTTGTACGATAATCGCCGATCATTGAGCGGTCACTTTGAAAAAAACTAGAGCGTTACATGATATTAAGATAGCCTGTCTTCAAGCGATGGGCGAATGGGAACTACGTATCGAATATCAACCACATCAAAGCAAGCGTTTGGAAAACGCTTTGGCAATGTTATGCAAAATATAATTATATTTGTTATAATATATTCCTTAGAAAAGTGTATCCAATAAATTAATACCGGCTACCATAAATATTACGGTACGGAGAATACCTCTCGTATCAATTATCATTATCATCACGTCATAGTATCCTTCGCCACTACACTGTATTAAAAATGTTTGCATACAAGTGAGAGACTCGCGTTTACGTCTATCCGGTTATATTTTGTGAGTTTTACAAAACAAAAATTATTTCATAGTTACAAATGTGGTTACAACTCTCATGGTGCCCTCTATTATTAAATAGTAGAAACGAAAATTTTGAGATATTTTATATCAGCGCCACCTAGTGTTGAGTAGTAAAAATAAGACATACAGCAATTGTGATAAATATCAATAGATGGCGCTTATATTAATTTAGTTATATTTTTCACTTTTTATTTAACAATTTATTAAATTAATATATGAATAATTAATACCTTTTAAATTTTAATTATAACATTAAAAATAATAATTTTGTTTTACCTTTTTTAGGTTTAAAAATTTATGCAAGTAATGACAAATCGACAAAATGTCACATCACTAATGTCAGTGAATGTCAACAAATTGAAAAGTTGTGGATTCTTGTTTTTATTTTTTACTAATTTGATCAAATTTTATTAATTATGTGGTTAATATCTAAGGGGGCTCATAATTAAATTCCCTGCTATTGGAGAAGGTCTCCGTTCACATTCAATATGCAAAACTTAGGGTTATATTTTAGACATTACCGTCTTCTGTGCTATGCCCAAAAAATAATACAGAGATATTCCTTTAATAATTATTATAGTACTGTATATGGTAGCCTAGACGCGTTTTCTTATCATATAATATCAGATGGTCACACGAAAGATGACTCAAGAACATTAAGACCAGCAAGTAACGTTATGAATGATGTTACAAGAAGACACTTCACTGTGGCTGAAAATAAAAATTCTGTTGATTTAACAAAATTATCAGCACAAGAATTAGATGACATGCTGCTAGAACTTCATAAACAAAACAAAGATAAGGAATTACTGCAATATATAAGTGAAAGTCAGAATAAGAAAGTTATAATAGGAAAAGATGTTCTAAAAAAGCTTTTCAGGGATTACAGTTTTAGTGGAAAGGTTGAAGCAGTTGAGCATCTGAGAATATATACTTCTAAAGTGACACCTCTGTTATATGAAAAAAATGGAGAATTTTTACATTATTCTGCTAAAGCTCAATGTCTGAAAGGGAATTCGCAAAAAGGTCTCTCTATTTTAGATAATGCGTATAGAAAGTATACAAATTTGAGGGCATTCTACAGAATAATATTGAAAGAATTAATTCATGATTCTGTTATGAACAGGTCGGAGGCATCAATGGTTACTTTTAAGAAATATGTTCTAGAGTTAAGTGACAAATGGAATGATAGTTACCCGCTCGTGTGTCTTTGGCATGTGTGCTGGAAGAGTGACTGGTTTTCAGATCAAATGCTGGCTAATGAACTATTGGAAACATCTGAAAGCCTTCAAAAAATTATGAGAGAGATGTTAGTATTTGTCATTTTCTATTTATTCTGATTATTCCAAAACTGAAGACATTTTTCAATATTAAAATTATTTTTCTGATGGTTCAATGTAGTATTACGGTGCACTTGCATCAAACAAGCAAATGCTTGTTCTTACCCCACTATGTCAAATTCTTTTAGCGTAAACATGCCTTGAGCATTATTTTATTGTTCTTAGTACGTTTGAAATGATTCTATGCAATGTTCTAATACTGAACAACACTGAATATGAGTTTGCATTTAGTATAAAAGATCACGAAAGAATGCTATTCGAAATCGTTAACTACAAATATTTTACTTTTATAATTTATTTTTTCAGGGCAGGAACATTTTGCCTGGCTGCATTAAAGGAATATAATGAGGATGCTGTAACAAGACTCCTACAGACGTTGCTCAAATATCATATGATGGCTGAATATACCCAAGTTTTACAGATTTACTTCAACTTTAAATGTATGTATAATTAATGCAGTTCTCTTCTATGATGGTAATCATTAACGTCTATCAATCACGCTTTTATTTTACTATTTAAGTTACCGGTTGGCTTGGTAGTGACCCTGCCTCCCAAACCACTGGTTGTGGGTTTGATTCCCACCTGGGGCAAATATTTGTGAGATGAAGATAGATGTTTGCTCTGCGTCTGGGTGTTAATAATCTATATAAGTATTTATTTAAAAATTATTATATATGTATGTTTATTAGCCATCTGGTATCCATAACACAAGCGAAAGATTAGTATGGGATCAGACCTTGTCGTGTGTGAAAATTGTCCTGAATATTTATTTTATTTACTATTCAAATTAAATTAAAAAGAAGTGCCATTTCTCATTGGGGAAGTTATTTTTATTTATGAAGGGAAATTATCAGACAAGAAGTACAGTTTTTTAGTAAAAAACATCCATATTAATTAATTTGTTGTGAAAACTAGGCTCATTGAATTGAATATTTACATTTTTCAACAATGCAATTTGCATGAAAATTACATTAGGTAAATTATGAATTTTAAGAAATAATGTACCATTTCAATATATATTACACTAGCTGTGCTCCGTGGTTTTACCCAAAGTGCGCCATTCCTGTTGGTCTTAGCGTGATGATATTATAGCCTTCCTCGATACATGGGCTATCTAACACTGATAGAATTTTTCAAATCGGACCAGTAGTTCCCAAGATGAGCGCGTTCAAACAAACAAACTCTTCAGCTTTATAATATTAGTGTAGATTTTATTCTAACCGGGAGATGTCAGTTTCAAGATATTTGTTGGTAATAATTATTTATTACTAAAATTTTCAGTAAAAAACAAGGACATTAGAGGGTGCACAGAGATCCTGCGAAATTGTGAAGTTTTGGGCATAACATTACCAACATACCTTCAGAGTCAATTTATAAACATATTAATTGGAAGAAAAGATGCAGATAAAACAGTACCAGCCAAAACAGACTTCAAACTCAAGTTTTAAGTATTATATTTTAACAAATGTTATTGTAGATATTGTATATTTGTAAGTAGATTTGTATTTGTAGATAGAATAAAGTATTTTTAATGTAGAATGTGGTTTTTGGTTACTTTTCTTCGTTAAGCATTTTTGAAATACCTTTAAACGTGTATTCTCTGTACTGCGCGTTTTCACGCGGGTAAATATTTCTTAAAGGAAGTATCTTATATATAAAATTCTCGTGTCACAATGTTATTCTGCATACTCCTCCGAAACGGGTGGACCGATTCTCATGAAATTTTCTGTGCATATCGGGTAAGTCTGAGAATCGGCCAACATCTATTTTTCATATGTACCACGGGCGAAGCCGGGGCGGACCGCTAGTAATATATATAATTTATGTTATTCTGGTACATAAGCTATGTCAACACAAAGTATCATCAAAATCTGTTCAGTGGTATTCGCGTGAAAGAAAAACATTAATAAATTCATACATTTTTAATAAAATTTTAGCGTTTATATTATAAGTAGAAGGTGGAAGAAATCGTGATATTAACTTCTTAAATAAACAATAATATATCAAGTTTTCAAAGTTCATTTTTCAGTAAGAAACATACCTGTTACTGCATTGTTTGGCTAGATGGCGCTTTATGAAAACTTATATTTAGCGAATTGTTTATTATTATGTATCTATTATAGTATCATAATATATTTTTATCTGTGTTGTTACTAAGTTGTATCAGTAGAGTCTGTTGCTCTCAATATTACATATCAGGAAGAAGACGACAATGAAAGGTTATCGTTTAAAAGTTATTTAAACATTCGGCAGACACGCTTTAGATATAATACTATACTTAGTCCATAGTAAAGTATTATCCTAACAGTTTTTGGGCAATTTTTGTAAAATTGAAAAGATTTAAGCCTCTTATTGCAATCAGGTTTTACACTTATTACTTTAAACAGTACATTTGTCTTTAAGTATGATTTGCCTATAGTCTATACTTTTACTATTTGTAAAGAAGAATGAGGGCTAAATTAACTTTTGACGTGACAACGTCTTATAATTTGATAGAGCTGGCTGCACGCACGAAAAAACATGACTCATGCGGCGTTACTTCGCTCTGAGGCGTTCCATGTAAGGCTTGAAGTGCAAGCGAGATCGCGGAACGAGCGACAAAGAAGCACAATCAGACGTTGTCACGTTCAACTATCGTCAGTAAAGCGACTTTACAGACAACCAATTTTTTTTTGTTGGAGGGATGATAGAGAAAGCTTTAAATAATCTTTGCTGTCATATTATGATTCACTAGGTAGTAGGTACATTTTTTAAATAAATAAAGTTAACAATATTATTTGGTGTAATATTAATATAGGATCTTACATTGAAATTTCCTTATCAAATTATATTACTCATTAGTCATTAACCGTTCATAATTTGTATAACTATTTAGGTAGTTGTTTCATTTCGTCCAATTAGTTTTTTCTGAACTTATTTTTTTGGGAATATACTATTTTTTTCCTGAACCAAGTTCTTATCGTCAACTTGAATTTGGTCCCTAATGGCAATGAAAAAAACTATAAGTCTTCGTCTAGCTTTAAGAGGCCAATGTCCTTATCAATGAAGAAAATCTTGTTGACTAAAAATTGAGACACGCATAAGGGCTGGTTTTCTCGTGATTAGTAACTAAGTGCTTAGTGCTTGTCACTAATACTACGTGGACACGTAGTATACAACATGGATGGTAGAACATGGACATGTTGTCGAATATCGCTTGCTGGCATTTTAAAAAGGCAATAAGTTAAACGAGCAAGCGAGCTAGTCAATCAGGCAAGAACCTCAAATCTAGTAGATACCTATCAAGTATCATTGAAAAAAAAATTAAGCTATGGAATAAAGGAAAACAACTCCTTCAATACAAACATTAACTTTATTGAGATTTTCCAATAGGTACATTGTAGATAACATTATTAATAAAACTTAACAATAAATACATTAGTTATATAATATTATTAATTTAATAACTATCGGTAATAATTATTATATTTATAATTTATATTAATTCGCTAAAATCTTGTAACTTCGTTATCCTTAGGTTTAGTGGCTGCGGCCTGCTCCATCTCAGTCTCTTTTCGGCGTATGATAAACAGTGATCTGAAATATATAATAATAATATTTTATAATTTTTTTACCATCAGGTGGTAGCTAGCAAAACATATACAAAGGCGATAAAATGATGACATCAAAGAATGATTGAACAAAATTGTCATTGAAAGAGTCAGTTTAAAAATTAAAAGCACAAAGAAAATAAAACAAAAAAGATATCGCGCGCATAATAAAACGAGAACATTGATGAATTGAGATGGAATCCTTATTTTGAAAGCACATAATTAAATATTATGTTATATTTGTACCATTTATACGATGGTTATAACTTATAGCCTATAGGTATATATATATATATGGGTGATTATACAAAAATGGGGTAACTCGATGTCATCAGCCAATTTAAACAAAGTCTTATTATATTTTATTCAAATAACAATCTATTTTAAAACAATGAAGCGTCCTTTATTTGGTCACTCAATTTCACTTCTTTATTTAAAATACAAATGAATAAAAAAAATAAATTAATGCTTCAAACGTCAGTACTTTGGCATGTCACAACTCCGAAAACCAACAATCAAGTGACTATCGTTTAAACATTATCATCGATTTAAGAAAACTTACTAATTCACTACAATCTTTGATGTACATAGTATTATATACTACAACTTTCATAACGCAATGTTTTCCATTTTATTTAAAAAATAAAATTAAACTTTGTCATCGTTTTCACTAGTCAGTCCGTTGTGTGTTTTTTAAATTTGAAATTCTCGCTAAATATCACCAAGTCGAGGTCAAATCCCTGTCTAAGTATTAATGTTGGTAATGAAGTTACTTGTGCACCGCATATTTTGACGGCCGTCATAACTGTACCAGCGCTAGGGTTGTGTTTGTCCTCTAAAATCTTGCTGCGCCAGTCAACATTTCAGTCCTATGGTGAGTCGTTATTTTATTGTTAATCTGATTTTTATTTTCATTTATAAATGGTTAACTATGATTTGTAAAAATATAGTTTGTTGATATTAGAAATTAGACAAAAAAACATAATTTGTGATTATAACCTCATATTAAGTCCCTTTTCATCAATCCGCTGGCATCAGTCCTTTGTCAGATATCGTGCCAGGGGACTGACGCGACCCCATAGTACTGATGATTCAGTCGTTTTTGAGAACTTTTATCTTGATTGCTATTGGTATAAGCATTTCTATTTTATATTTCAGTTTAAAACATCATGCGCCACTCTAAAAGAAACTGAATTTGACTAGGGAAGAAACATTTAAGAAAGAGTAGCAAAGAAAAGAGCTATTGAAACAAACTACTAATAATTTTATTAAAAAGATCATATTTTATTTTAATTATTGATTTTGATGCTTTCAGGGCATAGCTTTTTATATTTATCAGATAAATACGTATACGTATAATACTATGAAGTAAAATTACCTCAAAATAACATAAAAGTTAATTAATATACTTAATAACATTATAAAAATGTCAAGGGGCTCTTATGAAAACTCAGATGAGACTTTCATTCGAGCCTTTGGTTTTTAATTTTACTATAATTAGTACTTTTAACATAAATATTGATAGATTTTAGGGCTCCGAACCTCAAAAGGAAAAAACAGAACCCTTATAGGATCACTTTGTTGTCCGTTTGTCTGTTAAGACGTTTTTTTGGAACGCGTGGAGGTATCAATCTGAAATTTATATTAGATACTCAAGATTAAGAACCCTTGGGGCTGTAAAAAAATCAAACTTATAACGCAACGCAATCAAAAGATACCTACATCTGTTAATACTGCAAATTTCCGCAAAATTCAATATTCGCAAGGGAATAAAAAAACACACAGGATGCTTGCCGTGTATACAGTCTACTTTAAACTGCTATATAGTTTACTTCTACTTGGTAGATAGCAACGTCTTATAACATAGATAAAGGAAAAATTGCTAAAAGTGTAAATTTTTAGTTACAAACATAATAAAAAATAGGTTTGTTAGGAATCCAACTCGTACTTGGCCGTTTTTTTGTTTCTATTGTTTGTAAATTACTTGACATATCAAGTAAAACTAAGTCAAAGTAGTAAAAGTTAAGTAAGAGAGTAAGAATATTCACGTAGCGTTAAATATCAGAAGGCTGTTTTGAAACTTGAGACATTGTTTTTTCCCAGTATCACATATTATTAATTATCATTTTTAAACGTAACTAAGTGATTTTAATACTTAAAAGACATGTGCCATTATTAAAACTGAGAGATTTGTAGTAATTTTCATTCAATTTCTTTAAGAATATTACAAAATTGTGTTTTTTATCAGTACCATGTTAGCCTCGTCAGTCCCCTAGAGGCCAATTCCAGAAAATTTAAAATATCTCACAATCTACTTAAAAAAGTGGCTGGCCCGATTTGGAACAATATATTCATTAGATTAGCTATCATATACACCCTAATTTGTAACAATCTGATATAAAAAATACATATAGTAAACAAAATATCCTCAAAAGTTACCCCATTTTTGTATAATCACCCATATATATATATATATAGGTAACACAAACGAATTATGGAATATTATGTCACTATCAGTTAATTTTATGGTGTAAAATTTACACCATAAAATTAACTAAAATCTTATATAGGTCTACCAGAATCTGATGGCATATTTATATTTAAGAAATAAAAGATTTTCATGTGGCAACTTATTTGACAACTATCAAATTGGTTGTCAAATTATTTGTCTTTTTTGCAGTTGATAAATAATTTTTAGGATTTTGTCTAAAAAATCTTCGAAAATGTCGAAAAAGCCGCTGTTATCACAAGCAAGAGGTATTGTTTATAATGTGTGTAGAAAAATATTTGATGAAGAAGGGTCAAACACATCACAATTTTCAATTTAGAAGATTTTATTGGTAAATTGGACTTACCCGCTTTGATACTTTCAATTTTAAAAAATATTATATGTAGGTAACTATAATATTATTTGTTGATTGGAATATAATTTTATGAAAACTTATTACAGGAGTATCCAATACGGCTATTCGTCAAGTCCAAGCTGTCCAAGTCAATTTAATAATGTGTGTATCTGATAATACTTACGAAAATAAACAGTTTTATTTTATTTTTATTTTATTTTATAAAAAAATATAAGCAGTCTAGTTTTCTATCGATATAACATCGATATTTTCACATGGCATAATGATAATGAACATACAAATATAGGTATGTGTAAATAATAATATGTATTACCTGTATAAAAGTAATATGTATATTATACATGTAAGTACATATGTACCTACATAATATTAAGTCGATATCTCATTATTAAGTACAGTATTGTCCACTTATGTAATGTGACTAATGATATTGAGAACAAACTAAAAAATAAGCAGTATCAAGATCGTTCAGTCCATTTTCCCTAGGGTTGCACACTCAAAATTTTGATTTCCCTAATTGCCATCAGATTCTGGTTTACCTATAATTAGCTGAACTAACTTCATTACTGTATTATCTCGTTACTGAGTGCTTTTTTATTCGATATGGCAACATTGGTAAAATCTGGGTAAAGGCCCTGTTTATATAAAATTTTCTTTATAAAAACATACCAACATGCCCTTTAACGATTTCTTAAAAAGAAACTAGTAAAAAATATTACTTCATTCAACATGAAATTAATTTCAACACTACAAATGAACGACCAATCGTAATAGTTGTAAGGAATAAAAGTAAAAAACTGTCTCAAAATAGGGCCGATAGAAGGTCGATTATAGTAATTCTTAAAATTTCAGAAATAGCACATTTTCTAACAGTTCAAGGTCGGCTGCCAATAGAAATCGTTAGAAGGGCAAGATAGCGTTGACCGCAAGTATATTTTTTGCGATAATGTTGAAATGCCATTCAAACAACGAGAACCGGCAACGTGGAAGTATGCATTTACAAGTGTTATTGTTCGATTCTTTAAAACTGAATACATTGTATAACATTCTACAATAAACTAGACGAATGTGATTTGTGTGACGCATTTGTGTTACGTTTCACACCATAGGTAGGGAAGTAAGAATATCAAAATTCAATTGAATTGTTTGTAATTGTATTTAGTCTAAAATCGGCTAATTAGATACATTTTCCATCAATTGTCTCTTTTCCAATCACAATATTCCACCTCACTTTGACGGGTAATCATATGTGCTTAAGTGTGCCGTTTTTGAAAATCGAATGTGGTAACCAATCTACACATATGATCGGTTAGTGTAGATATTTATTTTATAGTTATATACTTACAAATATATAAGAATAGCGGGAACAGCCAAACTGGCGCTGATGAGATAGAAAGCTCCCGCGAACGTTGACAACGTGCTGAGGTACACCTTGCTGTACACGGGCGAGTATATGACAGGAACCAAAGCCTCTGATATGCTGATTAGAGAGCTCGTTTTACCTGTAATAGATGATTTATAGGTTAGATGGTATAGGATTCAAAAGTATTATAGTTGTGGGCAGGATGGTGTAGTCTTAATTGAGCGATATCAACGCGAAGGGATGAGATCTTCAAGAAATTATAAACAATTTACAATTAATATACGAATCTAGCTTAAATATGTACATACAGTTTTCCAGAAGAATAGAGTCGTATTTATATGTTGTTTCAAGAGCTTTAGTTTGAAATTCTGTTGTTTGTTTCTTATGGCTGTCTGCGTGTCTGACGTCGTGGCTGTTACACGCAAGGATCTAAGTTAATAGGTAATTTATTTAAAAGTATTGCCTCAATGAAACTGTCCTTGGCTATGTTTAGTGATATCATGTGATATTACGGTTTTTAAGATTTAGATGGGAACTTCGTCTTTTCGTAGGTTGGAAACTTCGCCGAAAATTTAAAATTACTGACTCATCTGTTCACTTAGGTACTTAGAATTATATTTACTGTGAATACTTCTCTCAGTAGAGTGTTCAATAAATTAGGCTTGGTTGGTTTTATTTAATTATTTATATTGAAAATATTAAAAAATTGCTCTAAGTAATTGTAACATCTAATAGGTTATAGACGAGCCAGGAAGTTGGGTCGTCAATAAATTTCTGAACTTTAAACTTTAAAGTTATATAAAGTTTTACATAAAGGAATATTGATCATAGACGAAGGTCATCCAAGTATAACTGTCTGAGCGTCTCGGATTGCATTTTGTAGTCATTTTTAACGGATGCAAATTGAATAGTCCTGAAACATCTTGCGTCAAAATCAATATTAACTGATCTAATTATTAGCGAAAATATTATTGTGATATTATTGACAAAATGTGCACATAAAGCGGGCTACTCACACACCAACCGTAGGGACAATCTCGGTTGCACCGGTTGCACGGCCGCGGCGCGCGGTCGGAGCAATTTCAGCTGTTCTCTAATGCCCCCTACTTGCCTATACACATCACAATTAAGGAGCCAATTAAGTGTGCAATTCCAATATCGCCCCTGCTGCAGGTATGTGAGTAGCCCGCTTTTACTCAAATTGTTGTAAAGATAAATGTACCTGTCTACACGTGGTACTTTTCCTTTCTCAAATCAACTCAATAGGTAGGTATCTATACATATAATAAAATCGTAGGAAAGTCAAAACTGTACATTGAATATTTTTTTAAAAGAATACATAATCCATGATCTATAATCGATATAGAAGCCAAAAATATAGTTTTTAGAATTTTTGTCTGTTTGTCTGTTTGTCTGTTTGTCTGTTTGTCTGTATGTTTGTCCGAGCTAATCTCGAAAAGTACTGCATAGATTGACTTCAAATTTTGCATGAATATTACTAACAGGTCGTGTGAGGTTTTTTTTATACATATAATAAAATCGTAGGAAAGTCAAAACTGTACATTGAATATTTTTTTAAAAGAATACATAATCCATGATCTATAATCGATATAGAAGCCAAAAATATAGTTTTTAGAATTTTTGTCTGTTTGTCTGTTTGTCTGTTTGTCTGTTTGTCTGTATGTTTGTCCGAGCTAATCTCGAAAAGTACTGCATAGATTGACTTCAAATTTTGCATGAATATTACTAACAGGTCGTGTGAGGTTTTTTTAAACATATTATCATGCTATCACCTCCGGGGGAGGAGCTGTGAACCTTTACTTTTCTTACGTATTCCGTGAACTACGACAGCGTACAATCTAAAGACTCATGTTTAAATGTTGTTTTTGAGTAAGCCATGCTATTATCTAGCTTTACACTATAAAAACTACGTCATTTACGTTATTTGGGCAGAGAAACTTTTTAATGAATCTTAGTACTATAAAGACAAATTTGATTCAGCGCCATCTATGAGATTTCGTAAAAATCAAATCAATTTACATGTTAACACTACTGAACACAATGTTAAAAATTAATAATTTAAATATAATTATGTTATTTATTTATTTAACTCTTTAACCCATAATAAATCTTCCCTTCCCTATAAGGTGCGCTTATATAATTCGTGTGAATATACTACATTTTTAAAAGTGAGGGTAGATGTATATTATTTTAAGTCAAACTAGACACCATTACAGTTAATCTAATATTGATTGTGTTCATTGGTTACATTTTTAAAAATCTTCGTGTTTTAATAATTCGATCACGAGGCGGGACTCTAATACAAAAAGGTTAGTTCGTTGATAATTATTATTCCTTCATCATTTACATGTTGTTAGTAAAAATATACTTTGACTGTTAATACTTTTGTTCAGTATTTATCTGTATGATTATTGCTTGGTAATTAATATATTTTCATGTCGTATACCTAATTATAAACATAAGTGTGATGTGAAACTAGCTGGATTTATTTTTACACACTCACAGTCTTATATTTTGTGTTAATGTTAAAATAGTATTAATAGTGTAAATCATAATATTTTTTCAAAGTTAAAAATATTTCCTTTTTTCTGATGGTGTTGCCATCGAATTAAACCGCGCTGTCGTTTCGTTCACAAAAAGTCATGTTATTAGGACCGAATATGTAGCCGCCTCAACTTACGGAAACGAGAGTAACCTGCGTTGTCTGTTAGTTATTATATAGTCGAATTTAACGTTACATGGAAATTGGAATCTAAATATATGTATACCTACTTATATTAAATCTGTAGAGGTCAATTCTGCACATGAAATATATTTCCTAAATAACTATCACGAGGTGATTAGAGATCGACATCGACGTCAAAAATGTTTGTCCGTCTGTCTGTCTGTATAACCGTTATAGAAACAAAAACTACTCGACGGATTTAAACGAAACTTGGTACAATTATTTTTCATATTCGTGAGCAGAGCAGCAACTCCATTTTTAAGCTTTCGTCGCGTGTGCGTTCTTAATGCGTGTATCTTAATGGTTAAAGCTACACAGAAATCAAGTATGAAAGAAATGTTCTCCATATTATATAAAAAATATCTCCCGACATCATAAATGTCTATCTTTTATGGTTGAGCTTAGGAGTTCAAAGCTTTCTGATTATATTTGTCTACTAGCTGTCCCCGCGACTTCGTTCGCGTGGAATAGTGACTATGGGACCTATGACCATGGGCTCAGGGTGGGGCAACAATAAAAAATCATTTTTATTTTCATGCTCCCACTCCCGCGCCCACTCGCACTCCCACGCCATATGCCACGTTCAGTCCCAATCCCACGCCCACGCCCACTCCCCTTCACAATTAGTACCTACCAGATCAAAGCCAGGGTAAGCGCCCCACCCAGCCCCACCGTGGCTACGCCCATGCTGAATTACTACTTAACATACAATTATTGAGTAAATACGTACAACCATACTGTACTGTTGTACTACCATAAATAATTAAAAGAATTGTTATTAAAATTTCTTACTAAACTGAGCTAAAAAACTTACGTACCAAATTATTAAAGAAAATCAAGAAATGAAATGCCTAACCTATACCAAATAGTTACTACATATTGTAATTAAAAATTATGATTAGTATATAATATCGAAAATCAAAAAAGAAATGCCTAACTAATTCTACGTAAAATTTCTTTTAAATTATGTCATATTATTTTTTAGGAACCAGGGGGGGGGGGGAGAGGAGCAAATTCTATTTCCTTCCTTTCTTAAACGGATGTTTTTAATAATCTATGGTGTAGCCAGTAGCCACTGATCAGCTTAATCGATACTCAGTTTTTATCAAATCCAGAAACAAATCCAAATTAGATCTTTCCTGTCTCACGCACGTAACTAAAGGCTGAAGAGAGAGAGAGCACGTAACTAAACCGTTTAGACGAAGAAAAGTGTATAGAAAAAGGAATAAATAATTTCATAAACTTCCCGACGATCTTTAAAAATAAATTACAACTTTCATTTTTTTCATTCCCACTTTTACCCCTATGTAGGTATAATAAGTGGATGAACCAATTTTGATACACTTTATCTAAGAACCAGCGTCGGAAAATATTCTGCCTAACAAAAAAAACCGCATCTAATTCGGTTTACCTGTTAGCCAGCTACGGTGCCATAGACAGACACACACACACACACAGAAATACATAGCGGTCAAACACATAACACCAGTCTTTTTGCGTCGGGGGTTAAAAATATAATACGACATAATTTAAAGGACATTTTATGTGGAAAATTTACCTATACACCAGGGTAGATAATTTTTGAAACAAAAAAAAATCGCAGTAGGATGAAACCCATTAGAAAAGGATATGATAAAAATGTAAGGAAAAATAAATTACGGTCAATCGGAGTTCGGGAAGTGGGAGGGGGGGAGCTTTTAAGAGAAAAAAATGGTTTCTCTCGATTTCTCGATAATAATAACACCTGCTAATTTTTTTCTACATATTTTAATTGTACAGACATCACTTTTCCACAATTTTATTATATGTATTGATGATGATGATTGAGATTATAACACTCTTAGTCCGTTTTAATTTTTATTCACCCGCATCAGTGCCACCTAAAAAATCTTTATATATCGAAATTCGAGCAAAGTTAAGAAAATGAGAAATAAGAGTTCTCAAGGATCGTTAGAGATAAAAGGCTTACTATTGACCGAAAACAACATGTGTTATGCCGAACCTGAAACCGCTTCACAACGAGAATTGCGGCTCACAGCTGACCGCGAACGGCATGTACTATCCTGTGAGACCGAAACCTTCACTGAGGGTATATATAACGTCTCACAGCTGATCGCAAATGGCATATTGTACTATCCCGTGAGACCGAAACCCTCACTGAGAGGGAATTACGTCTCACAGCTGATCACGATCGTCATATTTTATCTCGAGAATTCTGAAACTTTTACTCAATATGAAGACCGTTTGACAAATAATAGGGTGCACCATAATATTATTCGATCTCTCGAAGATGAACATGAGCATAAGCAATGACTAGAGTAGGGACGCGAATATTACCATTATTTGAGACAAGAACGATTAATAAGTTTGTTTAATGAAAGATTAAGAATTGAAACTATTGGTCTCTTTAAACGGACGAATAGCGAGAGGCCCGTCTTATTGCAAACAGATTTCGACATAGTCTTAATGACTTAGAGGTAAACATAGAAGATCAATCTACAAATTCGGTGGTGTGGTCCGACAAAATAATATAAAAGTGGGTTTGCTTATAACCTCACAATTGATTACAGATCATCTTCTGTATAGGCGATATTAACGTAGTATGTTCTTTTTGTAATGCTTTAAAGTGGAGTAAGGAGTCGGCTTTCGTTTGAAGATACGCCGGAACCTTTGAAATCACTACTTTTAAGTTTTAGAGGAACATGTGCAATCTAAACAGTTCTTAGACAATATTAGCTCTTATAGTATTGCGTTTTAAATGATCCTTTGGTGCTCAACAATTATTAGATGCTCCTTTCATTCTTACTTTTAAGATACAAGGTCAAGTTTATCATTTGATAGGATCCCTTTTGCCTGAAGGCCAACCTAAGTTTCTTTAAATATATTTTGTATTCGACTACGACGAATAATCGAATACAAGAAATCAATATTTCTCGAATTTAAAACTGAACTCATTTCACAATTTTAGAACATGTTAATTCATCAGGTTAATCCGTATATATGCGTTTTAAATCGACATTAGAAGCTTTTCCTCAAGATGGTGATATTAATATAAAATTGGTATAAATGCCGATAGACGGAAGTCTATCAGCACTCAGGAATTCCCTGAGCGTGTTATAACGCCCAGGCCGCAGTATTACAATTTTTCCTACAGTAGGGCGACGAATGTATTTTCGCATAGCAACGGAGGGGAACTCGTGGGGGGTAAAGTGACGCGGGCCACGTACCACAAACATGTTTAGTTTGTGGTACCGAGCGCGAAAGAAAGTCATCGTGTTTTTAGTAAAGTTACAATGTAAACTAACGTAATTTATTACTTAGGTACATATTCTATAATGGTGCGCTCAAACTGTTAATCTACATTTAATTTAGATTATTATTTTAATTACTAAGAAATGTAGAATTTAAATCACATTCATTCATGTTTTCCTCAGATATTCGATGTCTATGATTTTCGATGATTTTAAGATTTTCTTATCAGAGTATTCAATTTTAATGTAGTTAAATTTTATAAGAGACAATTAAGAACATTCAAAAATAAAGTGTCACGTATTTTTTTTAAACGACGAATGACGAAAAACGACCGAATCGTGGACGAAGTCGCGGGCAACAGCTAGTGTTTGATAAAAATCAACCACTAAAGAGTTAAATTTCTGATAACATTATTATTGACGCATTGAGAAGTATTGATTCAATTTTATTACGAACTTATACTAATAATGCACGGAAAAGTTTTTTTTTTTCGTACGAAATAAACTTGATTTTCGACGTGATTTTCAGAATTCTGTCACTAGCTAAACGTTACATTATTTTTAGTGTCGTTAGCTACCATATTATGTTTTAGTTTATTCCTGGTCAACCCGGGCGAAACCACAACGAGAAGCTAGTGTATATTCTATTTCTAAAATAATATGAGCACTACATATTTCTATTTCTAAAATAATTTCTATTCAGAACTCCGTAGCTTATTATCAACTAATTTAATTTAAAATTCGAAATCGCACATAAATTGTAAAATTTAATAACAAAGCAGCATTATACAAAACAATACAGAATTCAATAAAAAGCACTAAGTTTTTCCATTTCGCTGAATCGTCATGAAACTCGAATATAATTTTATTAAAGCGACTGCTACTAATTTCGTTGGAGACATATTTCAGAAAGTTGTGTAATTATGCGAAGTTTAAAGTATATTTTTCGTGCGATAGCGCAACAGACGTCTTCAATCATTTTTATGGAAGTTCAGGCTACTGGTGACCGAATTAAAGTAATTAACGGCAGTTTTGTTGAACGTATATCAAATCGCGCGTAAGTTTAAACCTGGGTTTGTGCCTTTTGACTTTTGATTTTTGATAAAATATGTACTAGCAACGTTCTTGGCTTTTTTTCGGACTACATGAAAGTTTTTATAGTGTGTAGAATATTTAATTATTCTATAGTATTCTGTCCTGTGATAAAAACCTACCTTTGTTAATGAATGTTTATTTTTAACCGACTACAAAAAAAAGAGGTTCTCAATACGGCCGGTATATTTTTTTATGTTTATGCTCTATAACTGGTGCATCATTTTTAAGATCATAGTTTCATCATCATCACCATCATCCCATATTCGTTCCCACTGCTGGGACACGGGCCTCCTATGAGGGTTCAGGTCATAATCCACCACGCTGGCCAAGTTGACAAAACCTCTACAAATTATATTAATATTGATTCACTGCTTTAAATCTTCAATTATTTATTTGATACTAGCTTTCCCCCCGCGGCATCGCCCGCGCAGTCAAAGAAAAACCCGCATAGTTCCCGTTCCCGTAGGATTTCCGGGATAAAACCTATCCTATGTCCTTTCTCGGGTATCAAAATATCTCTATACCAAATTTCATGCAAATTGGTTCAGTAGTTAAGGCGTGATTGAGTAACAGACAGACAGACAGACAGAGTTACTTTCGCATTTATAATATTAGTATGGATTTTATACAAAATGAAAATGATACGACAACATATCATTTGGGGAAAGGTAATAAGCATAAAATAAATTAGCTTTTTATATGTATGGAGCAATTTCTCGGCATGTATTTGATGTTTAGTTTATTGGCAATTTGAATACGCAGATATTATTATGTTAAACTAGCTTTCCACCCGCGGCTTCGCCCGTGCAGTCAAAAAAAACCCGCATAGTTCCCGTTCTCGTGGGATTTCCGGAATAAAACCTATCCTATGTCCCGGGGTAAAAACTAAAAAGTAGCCTATGTCCTTTCTCGGGTATCAAAATATCTCTATACCAAATTCCATGCAAATTGGTTCAGTAGTTAAGGCGTGATTGAGTAACAGACAGACAGACAGAGTTACTTTCGCATTTATAATATTATAATTAGTATGGATTGCCGTGTTGGGAATAATGTCACATTTGGTAAGGTCACCTAGATATCTAATTGTTCCTCGAGGCACGTGAGCATCACTGTTTAATTTCTGACTTCAGGATGCCGCTGATATTTAACAACTTGAATAATATTTTTTTTAATATGTTTCATAATTATTCTCCTCACATTTTTTTTGTTTCGTTAGTGCGTGTATTGTTTTCACAATCTCTGTACATCTTCTCTCCAAGCAGAATTATGTTAAAATTCGGAATAAAAAGCTCATATTATATCTAATATTCTACTTGTTCAAAACAAGAAAGATCTAATCTATTTATTTCTATTTATAGTTTCAACGCAATTCTCGGTAAAGATACAGACAGACAAAAAAATGGAAAATAACCATTCGAATGCTTTCATCACGATTGTAGATGTCAAATTATAATCCATACTAATACTAATATACTAATATACTAATTATACTAATAATATTATAAATGCGAAAGTAGCTCTGTCTGTCTGTCTGTTACTCAATCACGCCTAAACTGCTGAACCAATTTTTATGAAATTTGGTATGGAGATATTTTGATACCCGAGAAAGGACATAGGCTACTTTTTATCCCGGGAAAATGACGCAATCCTGGAAATCCCACGCGAACGGGAACTATGCGGGTTTTCCTTTGACTGCGCGGGCGAAGCCGCGGGCGGAAAGCTAGTTAACTATATTGGTATTCAAATTTTCAAACAACTTGGTACTTTACTCGCAAAGGACAAATTATACGGATATTTTTCATAGCTCTTTGTTATAACAATACATAATGTTATTAAATATATTGTTTGGATAATCAACAAAGCAAGCGAGCAAACTATACCAATTTAGAATATCAAACAATAGCCGTGTAATTAGTTAATATTGATAACGAGAGATGGAATATATATCAAGGTTTCGTTTCGTAATCGTATTTACATTGTTCTTTAAGAATTTTTACGCTTTTCCTCAGTTTATAAATAACAATATCAAAATGTTTCCATTAAAACGGAATTATAACAATGACTGCAGTAAAACTCTCTATTGCAATTAGATTTTTTTTGTTAAACACAAAAAAATACACAGGGACTTAAAATAACAAAAATACGGAGATTCGTTTATGTGCATCACAGTCACCAATAATTATTTCTTATTATCTTTCTTATGTTATTATTTCTACGATGCATAATATCTGTTTAACTTTTCGTCGATTTAAATATATAAATACATAGTTTAATTTTCAGCATCTTAATAGCATAATATATTTTACTCGTCTGCTCGTTTGCCTGCTCTTCACATAAAAAAAAAAAATTCTTATTTTTTAATGTCTGATTCTCTACACTGAGTAATGTGAGTATATTTTCCCGTGTCATCGTGATCAACAATCCTTTGAAAATCTTAAGAACTAGTAATATAATATTATCCTTATTATGAAATAGATATGATTCGAAACAGTTTCTAAATATTTGCTCTTTTTCTTACTTGTATATCTATTACTTATACGAATATAGTTAGTAGGTACGTACGTACGTACGTATTGTTAGTTTAACATCTAGAGTATACGTA
The DNA here is from genome assembly GCF_061535455.1 of Colias philodice. Classification (NCBI taxonomy): domain Eukaryota; kingdom Metazoa; phylum Arthropoda; class Insecta; order Lepidoptera; family Pieridae; genus Colias; species Colias philodice. The sequence goes on from NC_143101.1 coordinate 5,512,018, forward strand.
TAATATAGTAAATAAACATTGTAAAATAAAAAAAATCCATATTTTTATAAGCCAGGCGTTAGGTCAAACAACGACATTCATAACTTTAGATCAAAGTGTTTGTCGTCGTCTGAAGAGTCGCTTTTAACACGTCACACAAAAGATTCTTGAAGAGAACAATATATTTTAGATTTTTCAATGAATATTTCTGGACATTAAGCTTTTCTGACATAAAGGATAATTATTTTTAAACAAAAACTAAACTACTTAAATTGTCAGAACTAGACAAAATTTAATAGAGCCAACCGGAACGCACCAGTCTTCAATTAAAAAATAATCATCAAATCGGTTCACAAAGTCGAAAGTTCTGAAGTAACAAACCAAAAAAAACTACAGTCGAATTAAAAACCTCCTTTTTTTAAAGTCGACTGAAAATTTGCAAAATTAGTCCGTCGCAGGACTGATAATAATTTAGAACACAGTTCACAAATTGTATTTATAAATTTATTTTGATAGCGTGCATTTAATTGTACTTCCAGTATAATTTGGAACAAGATGCATTTTAGCTTTGGTTTGCATTCTTCTTAGGCAGGATTGTATCTAGAATTTTCGTTATACCTGGGGTCGTAATATTATGACCTCTTAATCCCATTCAGTTTACGCCGTGAATTGAACTGACTGTCAAATTCATATAATACCGTGATAAACCATGACTGGTTATTGCGATAAATAATATGAATTTGACAGTCATCAGTACAATTCACGGTGTAATCATGTCTGGAAATAAGAGGTACTTATTAATACGGTCGCTGTTTATACAGAAAAAATATTATTCAGATCAATATAAGATTTGCCTATCGATTGTCATGTAGAGAAATTATAGGGATTTTGATGAAGTTACCAACATTTAATAGCATTGGCTATACTTAACGGTCTAACTTAACTGGTTACGGTTAACGACTTATTTTTTGTTTTATTTTCTGTGCAAACGAAGCGAAGCAATCTAGTTAGTTCATATCAATAAAATATGTTATGTATCGCCTAATATTGCAGGTAGGTACAGATTAAATAATTCCATGCGTAAAATATAATAAAAGAACGGAATTTGATTTTCTTATTTATGCCAAATACATTAACTTTATGAATTAACTTTGCGTTTAATATTTTCGGAAAATACAAGTAGGTATATATAAGTATAATGATGTTCAAAAAAAATCAACTCACTGTTTAACTGGTGCATTTATTTACATCAAACGAACATAGAGCTAGAGCAAGAGCATTCTTTCGTGATCTTTTAGTGTTAACGAAAACTCGTATTCAGTGTTGTTCATTATGAGAACATTGCATAGAACCTTTCTCAACGCACTAAGAATTGTTTACGCTAAAAGAATTTGACAAAAGTAATAAGTAGGGTTAGAATGAGCATTCGGTTCAAATGCACCGTAATATGGAGATTCGGAAAGAACATGAAATTATTTCCCGTGCGTCATAAAACAAAACTTAACACGTGTGTTTACGCTTTTTACGTTATCGATTTATTGTGGAAATAAATTGAGATGTTAAAATTGCCAACTTAGTTACTCATAATTGTGGAATCCATATTATGGAACGTTCTAGAAATTTTCGACTGGCAACACCTCATTTAGGACTAGTTTTATATCGGTTATGGTCTAATTGCTCTATGAATATAAGTGTAACATTGCTAAATGTTTGCAGGAAGCGACATTCAGGAGCATGGGAAACATTAAATGTATGTGTATATTGTAATGTAGGTAGGTATGTTATGTCTGAAATTTTCAAACAAGTCATACTATTTACAAGAAAAATATCAATGTTATTGACGAATGAGACTCAGTAGTCTACATAGATAATGTACCAGTTAGTTTTATCGAATAGAATACAGCAATATAATGCATGATCTAGCGTTTCATCAGTCGAACGATCGTACCTCGCAAGAGATTTAAGTATAGTGATTCAATTACAAATAAGACGTGTGATCCTTCCTAATACCTATTATACATACGAATGTGTGTTTGTTCATTGATTCTTTCTTTCAGGTCGCAACGAAGTGATTAGAGATAGAGTACAGTGACATAGACTACTTTTACTGGAATAAAATATCTGATTGCTATAGTAATTTCCTTTGAATACACGAGCAAAGCTGCGGTTCGTAAGCTAGTAAATAAGTAAGCAAACTACCGCGACTAATTACCAGCCAATAATAAACGTAACTTTTGTAGGTGAGTCGTTACTTCACTTGCGCAAAAGAGAGATTGACGCTCGCTGGCCATCGAGGACTAATAATTACAATTAGGTATACATTTACATTAAAACAGAATTGATTCGCGTAAAAACAATTGAATTGTCAGCGTCCCGAATGCATAAGAATGAATGAATTTATATTCGCCGAGATGTCGATCTAAGATGAATGCCAATGGGCTATGTTTTATTTATAGGAATAAAAGTCTTTATACCTTAACCTCTTATTGGTTCGTGGACTAGAGGGAATCCCCCTTTTTTGAAGTCGGATATATTTTATTTTCTTTATTCACGGTTAAAATCGGCATTTAATACCTATCGACAGTTCTTAGAATCTGTAAATCAGTGTTTACACTTTTATTTGTACTTGTTAGTCATCGGATTGGAAAATGTTATTTGCTAAGGTGTTAATGAAATTTTTTATAGTTCACTGAAACTGGTCTTTCGCTTTATGAAGTAATATATTATACGACTTCCTATTGAATAAACTTATACTACTGAATTCTGGCGCTATTCAAACAGTATAAATTTATAAAATCCTTGAAACTAATTATGTACTTATTTTTTACAGCAAATAATCGATAATATTATATTTAGCATAATATGTCTTTTGGATAGAAATAAGAAAATATTGCAAAAAAATTTAAATACTAGCTTCCACCCGCGGCTTCGCCCGCGTTTTCAACGAAAAACCAGCATAGTTCCCGTTCCCGTGGGATTTCCGGTATAAAACCTATCCTGTGTGTTAATCCAAGTTACCCTCTATATGTGTGCTTTATTTCATTATAATCGGTTCAGTAGTATTTGCGTGAAAGAGTAACAAACACACACATACACATCCTCACATACTTTCGCACTTATAATAGGTATTAGTAGAACAAAATTTTGTTTTCTTAGCAGAAAATTGACTGGCGTTTGAGGTGGATTTTTTTTAAAAGTATGAATGATTTGTTTTATTTCTTTGTGATTTCATTAGGATATGAAACATGGATATAAAATGATTCACTAGGTGCAAGTCTCATACCACATAGATGATTAAGCAATTATAGCTAGGTCATTAATATGTAAATACTATATTGTCGATTCTTTGTTGAAACGTTTGACTAAACGCTTGTAAACAATATCATAGACGATAATGCTAATTTAATTTGATTTGGAAGCATGATCATGCAACACTTAAATAGGTAAGTATTTATAAATCGACTCATTAATGAAAAACTAAAATACTTGATCGCGTGCGCCATTGCATAATTCCGATCGGTTTTAAAAGCAACCTAATGAAACTAGCACATGATAATTGATTCTTGTCAATTTGAACTGAAATGAAATAAACAATGATAATGAATCAAAGTGAAGAATTCAAGTATCCCTTTAAAATTTCTGAGCTTTCAACACCATTTCCACAATGGAAATTGAATCTTTTTATCTATATGATCAGGTCAATTTTTCCTGGACTGTTTCATCTTGGGTGTATAATGAATATAGTAACTAAAAATTGGTACCAATAATGTATAGTATCGATTGTGAAAATACTTGTTCATCACGTGATCTCACTCTAATAATCCGATGTGACAAATCCAAACCCGACAAAAGATATTACACGCTGGCTTTCACATGCCCTATTTTCTTGTAATACATCGAATTTCTTGATATTCTGCTACTGAAACAGCAGCTGCAATTGCAATGCATCAAAACAAGAGTTCAGTGCAATATTGAAGGTCGTTTCGTCTGATTGTAACGTAACGTTTGAATCAGACGATACGACTCCAAACAAATATATTAGATCGTGTTTGGTAGGATTATATAGCAGGCAATTTTATAAACACCACATATTTTCTTTAAGTCATTACAATTTAATAAAAAAGTGAAATTTTAAATTCTGTATACAAAATAGTTATTGGCTGCCATTCTTTGTATAAGCTATTCTGACATTTATTGTGTACCACTGAGTATGTATCATCCTACTTTAGGTATAAACGCAACAAACGCGAAAATTTATCAAGGTTAATGGATGAATGTTTGTCATTATTTCACACATAAACGGCTCATCGATTTTGCAAATTTGGCACTGAGCAAAATTGTACCCTGGATTACTTTATAGACTTTTAATATATGTAGGTACGATGCCGCTGACTGTAGCTAACATAAATATATGGCGAAACTTACCAACTTCATCGGCATTGACTAATTTAGTGGCAATAGATCGTAGTGACGTAGCTCCTGCCGCGCTGAACATGTCCAAGACTGGACCGAGGAAGTACACGGTCCTCGAGGGGGCCATAGCGTACACCACGCTGGCTGCAATTCTGCTCACGCACGCAACCATTCCAATGATGCTATCTTCTATGTTCCATCTCTTACTGAAGAGGTATATAGTTATGAAGGAACCTGCGGAAAATTGCCTTTTAGTATCTAACTCAGTACTATTCCTCTACAGTAATATTCTGGATAACCTAAATGAGCTTTGTCTATTATAATGAACTGATTGTAGCAAGTCGTACATTTTGTCAGGTCAAAGTTCAAACTATCGCCTTTGTACATTAACAATGATATCGAAATCAACTATGTTATTGGCATTTGGTCCAGGCAAAATAGATAAGGCTATTTTGCTTGGTTCGTAATAACGGTCACGGTTAAATTTGAAAGGTATATTTTAATAGATGCTTCCTGAACCTGTGTTCCCCAACGAGTACAATTTGGAGGTCTTCAAGAGGAGAGTGAACAGGTACATTCTAGGGAAGCGCGCTCCATCTTAGGCCACATCTCAGCTTACCATCAGGCGAGATTGTGGCCAAGCGCTCCCCTATTGTACAATAAAAATAAAAAAAGGTAATAATTAATTATCGAAAATTTCTCGATGTTAAATGTCGTGCTGTGGGCTCTACTAATATCTCTATCAATATTGGTAAATTCGATATTATTGTAAATACTAACTATTCAAACAAACTTGTCACAATTCTCCAAATAATTATTGAGATATTTTCCTTCGCAAATATCAAAGTAAATTACTAGTCCATTAAGATTATTTGTTGCCTGTTATAAGAACTAATGTTAGCAGTATTACTCTTACTTTTAGATGTTTATTAGAATATCGTTTTCCCAAATCGTAGACAACAGGGTATGTACTAACTGATTAATCTTTTTCTATACATACTGTCTTGCATATATTTATTTAAATAGATATAGGTAGATGCAATTCTGTAAATAGATTCTTAATCGACAAAATATATTCAATTTGTTTTAAGTTACCTATTCCTAGTAAATGCAACTCATTTCCAATGTCACATATATATTTTGGACAATTAGTTCTTGAGTTTTACACTTGGACCGTAAAAATAATCCTACTGAGTATGGCTGATGAGTTCCTTTGAAGAACTTTCTGAAGATAAATGAAATTACCACGTGTACTTAAATAATATAGTGTCTTAGAAAACATAAAAAATAAAGAAAACTTAAACCAAGAATATCGATATTGTAGATTCAAATCAGGGTATCATAATATTATTATCTATGTCAATAAACTCTATATTTTAATACCTGTGTCATGTAAAATTCAATTAAAATTCACACGCTGTCTCTATGTTTACACAATTTAAAGCAGTATGCACACTACTGATAAAATCTAATTATTTCTTTGAGCAATTAATCGCCACTTCCGTCGTCATGTTATATAGTATTAAGCGATGTTTACATAGTAAACATAAAAACATTACTAGTCAAAATAATGTACACATTTCAAAACAAATATTACGAAGGAAGAATCTGATAAACGTATCTAACAACTACGCAAAGTGTGTGCCCCTTAACTATATTTTTTAAAAGGAACACGAATTATAAAATTCCAATATAAGTTTTCTATCCAGATTATATTATATCCAATTACTGACAAATTGCCTAAATTGCAAGTCCACTTTTTAAGTAGTAGCCTTATAGAGATTGGTATTTAATGAAAAACAAGACTTAATTATTACCATTTCCAAATGTAAATAAGAACGTAACATTGCACTTAGTTATTCTCACAAAAACGTAATGTAAACAGACAAATCAACAAAAACATACTGATTTTGCAATGTTTTTTATAGCAGCCGATTCTCTATAATTTTGTAAAACGAATAAAAAGGAGATATATATTCATTTATTTCAATTGCGTCGAGTAAAATTGTTATTTTCATTGTCATATTCATGATATTCACCTCATTGCATTGTAAAGGTCTTAATTTTCCTGAATCTATATTTTATTGGCTGACTCTCGGTAAAGGTATTGTTGAAACAAAGTAAAAACTCTAGTTAATTAATTGTTTCTCTAGCACGCTTTCGCGTGCCAAGAATTACTTGCATTAAATATTTAATGATGACTTACTATCTGCTGTTTTGTAAAGTCTAGCACTTTATTTAAACTCATTTTACAGACTATCAAAGCGTGTGATATTAGCCGTAAAATAAGATTTATTATTTGGAATAACACAAGTGGAATAAGCCTCGATCGTCAAATTTTGAAGGCACATATTCCCATACCAATTTTTCTATCCCCGATAACACCATACATCTTTTATACTCTCTTTATAAGTCTTTTGAAGCCTCAACGTCATTAATCAAGATTTGAAGAACATTTCTAGCTGAACTAAACTGAACGTTACATTAAAATGATCATTTTTTTTAAATCTGTATGTAATCCTCTGTATTATTAATATGAAACATGTTTTAAAAGGCGTATACCTTAATTGAATCAGTGCACAATAAGTGGAATGTAAACGTGGTTGGTTTACTTTTGATTACAATTTCCTAGTAATGTTGATAATATTACGCATCTTTCAATCAAATTACGCGTTATAATGTCGTCTACGTAGTGATTCATATTTGGTATTCATGATATTATTTTTTTCCTATATTTCCAACATTTTAATACTTCCTAATAAACAAACTTGTTAGACTTATAAACTTAGTATTTATCTAATATTTCCTAAATGTCGATCATACTCATTTATTGGGCATAAAACCTGAATGGAAAATGAAGCGAAATAAATATGACAAATAAATGAAAACTAAATTATTATAATATTCACAAATCAAAATGGCTATGTACTTCATAATAAATAAATAAATAATACTTATGCCTATAAATAAAATGGATATAAAACTTACCAACAGTGCCCACAAGGACGGAGTATGTTAGGAACAAACTGTAGTCGACTTCGGTGAATTTGAACTTGTAGCGTGTAAACCAGTACGTCATCTGTGCCTCACCTAACGAAATGAAATATCTATTAGAATTATTTAAAAGAAAAGAAAAAAATGGATCACTTGGAGGAAGTCGAAGCCACGTCTTTCGCTTTAAAAATAATTCTAATTTATGAAAAACTAGCGGTCCGTCCCGGCTTCGCCCGTGGTACATATTTACGTTTTCTCTACATAAAAACCATCCTCGTACTTCAAGGAATATAATAAAAAAAGAATTATCGAAACCGGTTCAGCCGTTCTCGAGTTATGCGCTTACCAACACATTTTGCGATTCATTTTTATATATAAAGATTTGAGCACTATAAAACTAAATCAGAAGCATCTATGACAATCGTCACTGGCTGAGTGTCGCCAATCGCCAATCTGCAAACATTATGCATCACAGGCCACATCATCCACTTCCCAGAATTGGTGTTCCATAAAACAATCATTTTACAAGAAATACGTATTGTTTAAAAAACGGAAACCTTATTCCCGTTAGCACTTTTAAATTATTTAGATTCAAAATAATCTATACTATATACTATACTAATATTATAAAGCTGAAGAGTTTGTTTGTTTGATTGATTGAACGCGCTAATCTCAGGAACTACTGGTCCAATTTGAAAAATTCTTTCGGTGTTAGATAGCCCATTTATCGAGGAAGGCTATTATAGGCTATATATCATCACGCTAAGACCAACAGGAGCGGAGCCACGCGGGTGAAACCGCGGAGCGCAGCTAATGCAGCTAAAGGTCGTCAGATAATAACAAATAGGCCATGTTTATTAGAGATTTCGATCTATTAGTCGAAGAAAAATACTCGCAGAAGATAATATGGGTCATGTATGTGTAACCCTAATTAACAAGAGCAGTAGGTTATTTAACCAAACCTATCGGAACGAAACGTATTTATTCAACAGGCTTGTAATTTGCAATAAGTAACTTGCTAGCCGGGGTGGTTACAGCGATAAACAATGAATCATAGTAGTTATATCGGAATTTAGATAATGTGCCAATGCTCTTAGAAAAGATTTTTTATTTGAATTTGCTATATTTTATTGTATCGTATGAAGAACATTGTATAAAGAACGATAAGTTTGTCATCTAGTACTGCTAGAAGCAATTTTAATTGACTGGAAAATTGTAATAATAATCAGACTAAATATATCATTATTTTCTATGATTTCCATTGTTCTTGCTCTTGGGCATTGTATCTCAGTTATTGTGGCTTATGGGACATCGATTTGTGGCTGGCTTTTATGATAACCACGTGGTACACTTGTTTTAACCACATTATAATCTTTTCATTCTTATTTCATAATAATTATAAAAGACCATTTAATTTATAAATAAATATGTCCATTGTCCAAGTCCCAATCGGGTTAAAACAAAAACTCGTTTTTATAGCACTTATAGGTATTTCTGTATCAGACAGACAGATAGGTACGAACCACAGTGAAATATACATACACTTTTTTTCCTACCATTGCAACTCTACTTCTATGATAAAGGCAACATACCTAAGCTTTATTTAGTTTTTTATAACATAAATAAGCAAAATAAAAGGGTTCCAAGATTGAATTAAGAATGGAGGTGCGAAATAGTTTATTTATAAGAACAATTTTCTCAAAATGTCTTGCAAGTGTGACCTTCGTCAAAGCACCTACGTTTACCCCAACATCAATGCATACGTCATCTGGATATCAAATCTTTTAGAGCCTTTTTTATTATGTACACAATGAATCCCGCCTAAAAATATTCAATTTCTTAGCGTATCAAAATACTGGATTGGTAAAAATATAACATTTGAAAGGTCAGTATTAGTAGGTACTTGGTAGGTACAATAATAAACAATTTCTTTGAGAGTTGAGAATAATCTTCGAATTTTAATCGACTCTACATACCTAAATACGTATATACTAGGTACCTACGATAAAAGCTACACTTTTTAAGGATGCATAATACATAGGCATCATTTAATACAATTTGTAATTGAAAATAACTATTTAATTTTAATAATGATAGAGATATTCATTTCCTTTATTTTTCAAATATTTACTATTCATAGTTTATTTCCTGCATATAAATTATATGCAATAAATATTTTACACATTATGAATTTTTCAAGACATTAAAGAAAATTTACACGATGAACCTCCAAATTATTAAAAGCGACTGATATTATTTGCGTATCAGTAGGTAATATTGAAATTTGAAAATGATCATAACGAAATTAAAACTTCTGATTTTACCTTAAAAATATGTTCGGATCGTCTCATGAATAATAAAACCTAATTCTAATTATCTTTTTAATATCAAAATATTTGTTTTCGGAACAGTATCAAAACAGAGATGACCTTGGGATTTTATCTAGTTACCGTTATCTTAAATGTCTAAAAAATGCACAATAAATTCTTATGACCAAGAAGTTTAATCTCGAAGTCTTAATACGAATGAAATTTGAGACTGACACTGTTTTTTACACGCTTTATATTAGCTTCACCTGTATGTTTGTAACCTGTATGTTTGTAACCGACTTCTTTGGGCGCGATTTTGACCCACTTTAAACGGCCAGATTTCGTTCAAACTTTGTAGATTTATTGAGGACCGATGACAATACACTAATTTGATAAAATAAATAATAGTTAAAAAAAAATAAAAAACACGCTTTTTATAGAAAACCTTTTTTAGTGTAGCGTGTTTTTTAGTTTTTTTTAAACTATTATTATTATACATATGTTCTAAAAAAGAGCTTGAAACATGCTCCTAACCAGCTTTCCAAAATTTGACATTTTCATTGTTATACTTTACAAAAACAATCATCGTCATCGTCATCATCATCATCATCATCAGCTCATAATATAGGACATTGCCCCAGTGGCAACGTCCTATATGGCCTCATATGAGGGTACAGGGTACAGGCCATAATAAAGGCACCATAATCCACCACGCTGGCCAAGTGCGGGTTGACGGATGTCACATGTCGTCCTTTAATTCCTCAGCATGTCGGTTTCTTCACGATGTTTACCTTCACCGTTTAGAGCCGTACAATAAAAACAATACCTATAAGAAATAATTTCTCTATGCAAATTTTATACAGGAAAGTATTGTAATAATTATGAATTGTATTCATAACTATATTGTTACAATAACTCGCAATTTATGTGAGTTTAGATAATATAAATAGAGCGAATATTAAGTTATCAGTTGTTTGATACCTAAGTTTACTTTACTGTCTTAATTAAGTTGAGATGCGAGTAAATAGGTCGGGTTGCTTCGTTAAGAAACAAGAAATTCAATTTGAAATCATTCTAAGTCAATTCGTATAGTGTAAGTTTTAGAAAATAATTTATGTAGGTATAATGTACGAAAAAGACATAATAATACTTAAAAATTATTTATTTCGACAAAAAATTAATTTTGGGCTATTTTAATGTGAGTAATGAATAAGATTGATTTATGACTTCCGTTGGTATTAGGTTCATAAATAATAAATAAATAAATATGACCTAGGAAATATCAACAATTTTTTTACATAAAATTAAAATTATTTGACGTCAAGAAACAGAGGATGGGAGATCTTCCGTACCTATATCCGGTGTTTTTGAATATATAATCTCATATGTAGAAAAAAAATATTCATCAAAATATTTTTTACCTAATGGAAAAATTGGGTCATATTTGCATAATATTATGTTATTATAAAAAAATAAGCAGTAGAGATACTGTAATAGTGTGTCATTCGAAACAAAAATAGTGATAAAATATTCGCGTGTAAAAATCCGATATCTCACGGTGCATTTACATCAAACGAACATAGAGCTAAAGCTAGAGCAAGAGCAAGAGCATTCTCTCATGGTCTTTTAGTGTAAACGAAAATTCGTACTCAGTATTGTTCAGTAATAGAACATTGCATATAATCTTTTCGAACGCACAAAATAATGCTCGAAACAACGATATAATGCTCTTCTCCTGTTTAGGGCCGATTTTTCAATGCTTGGATAAAACTTATCCGTCCAATAAAGTATTACACGATAATATTAAAATGTCACGTAAACTGTCAAATACGGGCAATTAGAATACGTTGTGGAATACGTTTTTAAAATGGTAGTTTTATACATTATTCGACGAATAAGTTTTATCCAAGCATTGAAAAATCGGCCCTTACTCTAAAATAATTTGACATAGTGGGTTAGAATGAGCATTCGCTCGTTTGATGTAAATGTACCGTTATAATATGAATAAAAATTCTGAATAACTAAATGAATAACAATAATTAATTAGTGTTTCCTTGTCTTAGATTTTGCGCGCGAAAACAAATTTTAGACTTTTAACGGCCTCGAGACGAGTTAAATATACCTATATTTATAGGTGTCTAATTAATTATTAGTTACTAGCTTTCCGCCCGCGGCTTTCCCTGCATTATCAAAGGAAAACCCATTAGTATTTCCCGTTCCCGTGGGAGTTCTGCAATAAAAAATACCTATCCTATGTCCTTTCTCAGTTCTCAAGCTATCTCTGTATCTAATTTCATCCAAATTAATTCAATAGTTAAGCCGTGAAGAAGAAACAGACAGACAGGCAGAGTTATATATTAGGCATTTATATATTTAAAAAAAGTTAGGAATAATGAATAGGTAAGTACCTATATTTATGACCTTTTGAATACATACATCTATACAATATCAATTTTATAATATACTAGCGGTCCGCCCCGGCTTCGCCCGTGGTACATGTTTACGTTTTCTCTACATAAGAACCATCCTCGTACTTCAAGGAATATAATAAAAAAAGAATTATCGAAATCGTTTCAGCCGTTCTCGAGTTATGCGCTTACCAACACATTTTGCGATTCATTTTTATATATAAGAAGAAGATATATCTCATACAATTATTTTTCCCTATTTCATACTTTTGCTTTGACATCCATACAGACCTTTGTCTCCAAACAACTTATATCAATGTCATAAACGTGTCTAACCCTTTAACACAATAGTTGTGATACGCAGATATAATATGTACCTATACGTGATGACAACGGGTAAATAATAAATACGATTTCCTCACCGTAGGTAATGATAGCACACGTCTGATGCGACCCAAATTGTATTGTTCTATCTCCCCATTTGTGGACTGTGTTTATGCAGTTAAGATTAATGCAGTTATTAATATTTATTTTTAATTTCTGTATGAAATGAATCATTAGGTTCTGACGTTGAGACAGTCCTTGAAAAAATTATATTGAAAATGTTATTTAAATATTGTACATGTATGTTCTGGAAAGAAAGAAATAAATTTATTATTGATTAATACATATTACGTTATAATACACCGGCTGTCCCACCGTGTCGGTGTACTTAGCTGAAAGGGACTAGACCTAGTATATAAAAATATCTAATAGTAAATCTTATAGCATCTTTATATCCTCTCGCTCATAGAGCTAGACCTACTTACTCGTAAACTCCCTAAATTTAGGGAAAGTATCGTTACAACAACACTAGAATGGAACGCAGTGTCCAAATCGGAGTACTGCACAGCGTGCATTTAATTTTACTGGGAATACCCAACCATGGAGAAAAACATTATCTATCCCTTTTTAATACGCTTTTATTAGCTTCACCTGTATGTTTGTATGTAACCGATTTGCATATTGTACAACGACCTCAATATGATTAAATTAATAAAAGGTTCAGTAACATTTCAATTTCAACCCACTGTATATGATCGCTATTAAAGCATGCATTCCTGAAATGTGAACTGCAAAGATTGTGAGGATGGACTTCTCTTTCACAAAAAAGTTATTGGACGGGTTTGGAAGAAATACTTGGCGTCACCCGCGGATTCGTCCACGGCATATCTATGCGATTATACATATAAGTATAATAATATGCATGATTGCATTACATGCAATAACTGCGTTAAAAACAACCGACTTCAAACTTGCACTTGCAACATTTACAAATACAGACAAAAATGCTCATAAAATAAAAACTACTGGGCCTATCCGAATAAAATTTTTATGGGACCAATTCGACACCATCCCGCATCGAACAAAAAAAGAATCACGTAAATCGGTTCAGAAACCACGGAGTAATCGGTGTACATACATAAAAACAAAAAAAACATACCGGCCGAATTGATAACCTCCTCCTTTTTTTGAAGTCGGTTAACAAACACGCATACATGTACAAAAAAACGACCGAATGTATATTATTATTATTATATAGATAACGATAAGCATTATGTTAATTCTTTGTGATAAATGACTCTCCTGTAAATATATCCAAAATTAGATATCTCAACGTTAAATACTTTAAAACGTAATTTTTAACAAAGCAGAACTAAGATTTGCGTATGCACTTATTCTTTTAGCTGTAACACAATTTTAGTTATGTAAGTACAAAACCCGATAGTAAATGATAATATGCTAATTATTAAGTTTTTAAGTATTTATCGGCTCTAAACAATGCATTCAGAAAGCGATATGTTAGTAATTCATGAGTTTATTTTTATTAATCGGACCTAGCTTATAATAAGTAATAACCATAACAAAAAATAATACTCCAATAACTTGAACTGATGAGATTGTCTGATACTATTATTTTCTGTACTTTATACCATGATAGTGCAGTTTTATACCTTCTCCATTAGGAATTGAAAAAGTAAGATTACTTTGAATGTATTAAAGAAACAAATTGCACTCAAGACTTTATAATTCTGAAGACGTGAGATCACTGTACAGTGTAGGCGTGGAAAGTAGTGTATACATTCTTCAAGGGAGCTTTCAAAGTAAACAAACAAGTTTCTTAACTATATCGTTAAAGGTCGATCTTTTGGTAGAGCATTAGATTCAATCTCATCCAATCCATACAAAAATATATTTTACCCATTGTCATTTATAATTTTATAGCATTTACATTTGGATAACTTATGTGCTCCTTGCAAAATTATCACTCAATCAAATTAAGAAATGGCAAACTACTATTTGTAAATCGAATGTTTGTAGGTATTTCATTTATTATTTTCGTCTCGTTTGTAGACATTAAAATTTGTGCTTTAGATCTTTAGAGAAAATACGTAGTCATTGCCAATAAAATAATAATTATAAAAACATAGAATGGAATTATATTATTCTAAACTTGGAACAAAAGTCGAATTTTTTTTAAGTTAGTATTATTGTGAAACTATAAAAAGCACAATTTTAATTCAAAATCAAAATATAGCCACGTAAAGATTTTATTTAGGATTACCTAACTAGCGATCTGAACTCGACTTCAGCCAGGTGGTAAAAATTGGAAAAAGAAGTTACATCGCGGTAAAATTAGCATATTGCTCTGTCTAGCCTCATAACTATCACTAGACTTTTTATAGACTTTCACGTGAATAAAAGAAAAAATAATGTTAATATTATAAAGCTGAAGAGTTTGTTTGTTTGAACGCGCAAATCTTAGGAACTACTGGTCCGATTTGAAAAATTCTTTCGGTATAAGATAGCCCATTTATAGAGGAAGGCTACCAATAGGCTATAATATATCATCACGCTAAGATTAACAAGACTGAGAACTGCGGGTAAAACCGCGGGGTACAGCTAGTTTATAATATAAGTAAGGTATAGGTAACTTGCATAAAAAGTGCAAATTACATTCTCCGCGAATTAAAGACAATGTATATGCAATGGTAAATGTTTATATAAGACAAAAATACTCATTAACCGTGTTTATATTTTAATTACTTTTTCTTATCATTGTTTAATACCTATAAATAATAAGGCAGTTTACTTCATTTCAATTTTGTTATTTTTATAACGATATCCAAAAGCATTTAGTTTTATATTTAGGTAAAATATACACCATTTTTTTTGAAAACTCATAGTTCATAATCTCATAAAATTAGGTGCATTGATGATATTATGGAACCGAAAACCATAATTCAATCGATGCGTGTAATAAATAAATAAATATAGTAGTCTAATTTCGATGTGGATTCATCAAACAAAGGTGTGCGAAAATTATTTGGTATCTAGCAACTATGTACACGGCGATGTTTATACATCATTGTTATTTACCAAGCAGACAGCATGCGTGGCAGATAAATATTAGCCGATCACAATATGATCAGGCCTTGTCACAGGAATTCTACGGAAAGTTACGAGATTCGTTTTTCATCTCAATTTCACGGAGATGGACAAACATGCTTATTGTAAAGGACTGCAATAGTGACGTCCGTGTGTGTAAATATCTTTGAACTGTACAGGGTAGTGTACCTAATCGATAGTAGGTATGTAAAAATATTATGTTTTCATTTTAAACACGCGTTTCTTAGCTTCACCTATATGTTTGTATGTAACTGATTTGTTTGTATGCGTAAACGACTCCATTAGACTAAATTTTGACGCACTGTAAACGGACAGATTTAATTCAAATATTGTATCTACCTACACTTATCAAGGATCGTTGACAATAAAATATTTTCATGGGTTAATAAGAGATTTTTTTTAACAAAGGGCCGATTTTTCAATGCTTGGATAAAACTTATCCGTCGAATAAAGTATTACACGAATAAACAAGAATTATTAAAAATTAAAATGTCACGTAAACGGTAAACTGTCAAATACGGGCAATAAGAATACGTTTTTAAAATGGTAGTTTTATACATTATTCGACGAATAAGTTTTATCCAAGCATTGAAAAATCGGCCCTTAGTATATTAATTACTTAGAATTATAATTTTTTGCACTACTGCGACTACTTTGTGTACTTATAGGATAGGAAAGTATGTGTACATTTTCTTCTTTGATTTCGACAAAAATCAACGATTGGAATAAGGCTGATAGTGAATTGTTATAGCATTAATTACATTGACTTTCATTTTAACTAAAAACCTCGAGTTCTGGAAATCGAATATTCGTCTATATTATTTATTTTTAAAGTGAAACTTTTATTACATCGTCTCAAAGTTTTTGGTCTGTGTAGCGCATGTCGCGTGTATCGCGGCTGACGAGTAGGTATACCTACTCGGCAGCCGACCGTCACGCGACATGCGCTACACAAAGCAGTGTTCGGAACCGTTCGAACAGTTTCACTTTTACCGTGGTTTCATAAAACCACACAACATTTTTTTTTTCTTCTACGTTATTTTATTCAAAATAAATATTTTAAACGATGTTGTTACATGTTTAAATTAAACAAAAAAAAAACATTTTATAATATAAATGCAAATGTAAAATAAGACCTACCTACGTATAGAAAATGGTGATTATAAAAAGTACTGTGAAGATTGTTTAAATAATTTTTTAATCATTTTTAAAAGGGACCCTTAGTTCCTGAGATTAGCACGTACAACCAAGCAAACAAACTCCAGCTTTATAATATTAGTATGTAAGTATGTATAGAAATTCTCACAAAAGTCTTAGGATGAGGTTGGAAGATGGATTACACTACAACAAAACCATTAAAGTAATGGATTCAGGATTTCCTAATGTCTATAATTTTTAGGAAAATACGCACCTATAGATTTTTTACTTATCAATAAAATCCCATAGAATATTCTCGATCTTGTGAGGATGAATGTATTCAACATATTTCCAGTTTTATTATAGCAATTGCACAATGCTGATGTTGATACCAGAAACAAGTTGTAAACTAAATATTCATAGTGCATCGTTATGCATTCGCAATGCACTGTGTCATATTATTTTATAATTCCATTAAGGGCCGATTTTTCAATGCTTGGATAAAACTTATCCGTCCAATAAAGTATTACGCGATAATATTAAAATGTCACGCAAACTGTCAAATACGGGCAATTAGAATACGTTTTTAAAATGGTAGTTTTATACGTTATTCGACGAATAAGTTTTAACCAAGGATTGAAAAATCAGCCCTAATAGAAAGGAAACGTGAGCTTTATTGCTTTAAAAAAGGTCGCTTTTTTGTATCTGTAAACTAAATAATATAAATGCGAAAGTAACTTTGTAACGTCTGTTTGTCTGAGTCTTCTTCACGCCTCAACCACTAAACCGATTTGGATGAAATTTGGTAAAGATATAACAGAAGTAGTGAGACTTGAGAAAGGACATTGGTTGAAATCCTAGAAATCACACGGAAACGCGGGTGTTTCTTTGACTAAGCAATGGCAAAGTCACGGGCGGAAATCTATACATATAATAAAATCGTAGGAAAGTCAAAACTGTACATTGAATATTTTTTTAAAAGAATACATATTCCATGATCTATAATCGATATAGAAGCCAAAAATATAGTTTTTAGAATTTTTGTCTGTTTGTCTGTTTGTCTGTTTGTCTGTTTGTCTGTATGTTTGTCCGAGCTAATCTCGAAAAGTACTGCATAGATTGACTTCAAATTTTGCATGAATATTACTAACAGGTCGAGTGAGGTTTTTTTAAACATATTATCATGCTATCACCTCCCGGGGAGGAGCTGTGAACCTTTACTTTTCTTACGTATTCCGTGTACTACGACAGCGTACAATCTAAAGACTCATGTTTAAATGTTGTTTTTGAGTAAGCCATGCTATTATCTAGCTTTACACTATAAAAACTACGTCATTTACGTAATTTGGGCAGAGAAACTGTTTAATGAATCTTAGTACTATAAAGACAAATTTGATTCAGCGCCATCTATGAGATTTCGTAAAAATCAAATCAATTTACATGTTAACACTACTGAACACAATGTTAAAAATTAATAATTTAAATATAATTATGTTAGTTATTTATTTAACTCTTTAACCCATAATAAATCTTCCCTTCCCTATAAGGTGCGCTTATAATTCGTGTGAATATACTACATTTTTAAAAGTGAGGGTAGATGTATATTATTTTAAGTCAAACTAGACACCATTACAGTTAATCTAATATTGATTGTGTTCATTGGTTACATTTTTAAAAATCTTCGTGTTTTAATAATTCGATCACGAGGCGGGACTCTAATACAAAAAGGTTAGTTCGTTGATAATTATTATTCCTTCATCATTTACATGTTGTTAGTAAAAAATAATATACTTTGACTGTTAATACTTTTGTTCAGTATTTATCTATATGATTATTGCTTGGTAATTAATATATTTTCATGTCGTATACCTAATTATAAACATAAGTGTGATGTGAAACTAGCTGGATTTATTTTTACACACTCACAGTCTTATATTTTGTGTTAATGTTAAAATAAATATTTCCTTTTTTCTGATGGTGTTGCCATCGAATTAAACCGCGCTGTCGTTTCGTTCACAAAAAGTCATGTTATTAGGACCGAATATGTAGCCGCCTCAACTTACGGAAACGAGAGTAACCTGCGTTGTCTGTTAGTTATTGTATAGTCGAATTTAACGTTACATGGAAATTGGAATCTAAATATATGTATACCTACTTATATTAAATCTGTAGAGGTCAATTCTGCACATGAAATATATTTCCTAAATAACTATTATCTATATCTACATATAATAAAATCGTAGGAAAGTCAAAACTGTACATTGAATATTTTTTTAAAAGAATACATAATTCATGATCTATAATCGATATAGAAGCCAAAAACATAGTTTTTAGAATTTTTGTCTGTTTGTCGGTTTGTCTGTTTGTCTGTTTGTCTGTATGTTTGACCGGGCTAATCTCGAAAAGTACTGCATAGATTGACTTCAAATTTTGCATGAATATTACTAACAGGTCGGGTCAGGCTATAGGCTACATATTATCAAGCTATCACCTGCGGGGGAGGAGCTGTGAACCTTTATTCTTCTTACGTATTCTCTGTACTACGATAGCGTACAATCTAAAGACTCATGTTTAAATGTTGTTTTTGAGTAAGCCATACTATTGTCTACCTTTACACTATAAAAACTACGTCATTTAAGTAATTTTGGCAGAGAAACAGTATAATGAATCTTAGTAGTATAAAGACAAATTTAAAACAGCGCCATCTATGAGATTTCATTAAAATCAAATCAATTTACATAATATTAACGCTTCTTGGAAATTCATAATTTAAATATTATGATGTTGGTGAGGTTGTTTTTTTTAAAGTTAAATAAATAATTCATATCTTCCCAGAGTCCATTTCAGGTGCGCTTATATTTCATGTGAATATATGTACTAAATTTTTATAAGTGAGGGTAGATGTTTATTATTTGATGTCAAACAAGACACCATTACAGTTAATATAGGTAATAGTAGATAACAGTGATTGTGTTCATTCGTTACATTGTTATAAATCTTCAGCTTTTTTTTTAATTTTCGCCTTCTTGCGTTCCCACAAAAGATAAGTTGTAACTTTTGTATTTATTCTTTATAATTATAATTATATAGTTATACTCATGTTTTATTAGTTAAAGTTAAGTATGACAAAATAAGAAAATGATGAAATTTTATTTTTATGTAGGTATAACTTTTACAAGACTATAAAGAAGGTCACTTTAGTTCTTGTCTACATATAATAAAATCGTAGGAAAGTCAAAACTGTACATTGAATATTTTTTTAAAAGAATACATAATTCATGATCTATAATCGATATAGAAGCCAAAAACATAGTTTTTAGAATTTTTGTCTGTTTGTCGGTTTGTCTGTTTGTCTGTTTGTCTGTATGTTTGACCGGGCTAATCTCGAAAAGTACTGCATAGATTGACTTCAAATTTTGCATGAATATTACTAACAGGTCGGGTCAGGCTATAGGCTACATATTATCAAGCTATCACCTGCGGGGGAGGAGCTGTGAACCTTTATTCTTCTTACGTATTCTCTGTACTACGATAGCGTACAATCTAAAGACTCATGTTTAAATGTTGTTTTTGAGTAAGCCATACTATTGTCTACCTTTACACTATAAAAACTACGTCATTTAAGTAATTTTGGCAGAGAAACAGTATAATGAATCTTAGTAGTATAAAGACAAATTTAAAACAGCGCCATCTATGAGATTTCATTAAAATCAAATCAATTTACATAATATTAACGCTTCTTGGAAATTCATAATTTAAATATTATGATGTTGGTGAGGTTGTTTTTTTTAAAGTTAAATAAATAATTCATATCTTCCCAGAGTCCATTTCAGGTGCGCTTATATTTCATGTGAATATATGTACTAAATTTTTATAAGTGAGGGTAGATGTTTATTATTTGATGTCAAACAAGACACCATTACAGTTAATATAGGTAATAGTAGATAACAGTGATTGTGTTCATTCGTTACATTGTTATAAATCTTCAGCTTTTTTTTTAATTTTCGCCTTCTTGCGTTCCCACAAAAGATAAGTTGTAACTTTTGTATTTATTCTTTATAATTATAATTATATAGTTATACTCATGTTTTATTAGTTAAAGTTAAGTATGACAAAATAAGAAAATGATGAAATTTTATTTTTATGTAGGTATAACTTTTACAAGACTATAAAGAAGGTCACTTTAGTTCTTGATAAAACTTTATTTGTTAGTAGCTTTTTAATAAAATAAGGTACGGTTATCTTTTGATTTTTTTTATTAACAGATTCAATGTTAATAAAAATTGGCGATTTGCGTGAGGATGTAGTGGAAATTAGTAACCTTGCGCGTGGTCAATCATCAATCATCAATACATATAATAAAATTCTAGAAAAGTGATGTCTGTACAATGAAAATATGTAAAAAAAATTAGCAGGGGTTAAATTATTAAATCGATCCCAAACCCAAAACTGTAGTTAAAGCATATTTTCCGACGCTGGTTCTTAGATAAAGTGTATCAAAATCGGTTCATCCATTTATTATACCTTTATAGGGGTAAAAGTGGGAATGTGGGAAAAAATATTAGTTATATTTTTATCCAATTCGGTTTATCCATTACAGCTTCTATTAGATTACAGCGGTAAAAGTGGGAATGAACAATAATGGAATGTTGTCAAATAATATACTCAAGCGGTAGATATATCAAAATATGAAAGAGCAACGTGTGAATTACAATTAATAATGTTTTATCGAAATCGGTTCATCCGTTTATTACATATAGGGCACTTTAGGGGTGACAGTGGTTAGATAAATAAACCAAATGGAGCATCAAACGACAGGATATGACGTGTACATATAGGTACAATTAGATAATATGGTTTACATCAAAATCGGTTATCCCATTTACTAGGGGTGGAAAGGGAATGGGTTGAAAGTCTATTAAAGAAGAGGGGGATATGGGAGCGAGAGGATAGCCACACACTGGAAATTTTGAACTCTACTCAAAGCCACATAGGCCTGGCCCTTGGCAATTTTTTTTCCTAAAGATACCACTTCTTTTGTCACTGTGGTCCATTACAATTTGTGCACGGTTGATGATGATGTCAAGGAGCAACAAACTTATAGATATCAATATGATATAGGAATGTAAAATAGAGGTAGGTCTCGCTTACTTGAAAATAAGAAACCGAAGTTTAAAATTTAAAAATTAAAAAAAAAACCAACGCAACGAATGTAAAGGAATAAATAATAATTTTACAAACTTCCCGAGGATCTTTAAAATTAAGTACCATTATAAAAAAAATATAATATATGATATGATAATGATGGTATGGCAGCTCCGACGACTTTGTTTTTTTATTTTTATAAATATTTAAAATGGTATTTATTAATTTTTATTGCACGGTCTAAACGGTTTAGTTACTACAGGCGTGAGACAGGAAAGATCTGCAGGCCGAGACGGCAGAGATTAGAATAAACGCTATGGAATAGAAACTGCTATCGCTAATTATTATTGACATAAGCTCATCACATTTTAGTAATGGTTCGGTCACACTACCAAAATTACGACGACGACAACGACCAAAATTCTCATCCAGACCAAATTTGTTCAAAATAAAATATTAAAATTTCCCGTCATACTGGTACTCGGAAGAAAAAAATTTCGAGGTCAATTAATAAAAAATAGATTTTTTTCGATTTTCTAGGAGCTACCGTTTCTACGAAAAATCTATTTATTCATTCATTCAAAAAAAAAAATTCCAAGCACCAGAACGACAGGAAATTTTAATATTTTATTCTAATTGTGTTTAGCACTATTTTGTTAAATTGCGACTGGATGAAAATTTTGTTTGTGGTCGTCGTCGTCGTTGGTAGGGTGAACAAATCCTTAGCAAAACATCATACGCTTATGTCAATTATTAGTATCGATAGCGGATTCTATTCCTTTGCGTTTTGACGTTTGTCTCGGCGCTCAGTTGCTTCACGATTTATTAACAAAAACATCCATACAAGGAAGGAAGAAAAATAAATTTGCTCCCTTCCCCTCTGGTGCCTAAAAATAAATTTTACGTAGAAAATTAATTAGGTATTTATTTTTTTATTTTTTAGCTCAGTTTAGTAATAAATTTTACTAATAGTTCTTTGTATTATTTATGGTAGTACGTGTTTTTCCTTTAAATTCAATAAAAAAGAAGGGTTGCACTCCGGGAGTGCCGGCAGAAGTGAATACTTGATTATTAACGTTGAGCATGTTTGATATTTTGGAATGGTATTCGTCTTACGCTTTTTCGATCAGGTCACGTGTCCTGACGCGAGTTTAAGATTTTATACCCATTACAGAAAAAGTGCTCAACGCCGCTAAAGAAGTTTTCACTTCAAAAATTAAATAGTAACTACTATACAGTCACTATTCCACGCGGACGAAGTCGCGGGCACAGCTAGTCTAATATAATATAATAAATTCGTGAATGACGAATAAATCAGTCTTTTAAACTGGCAATGCATCAAATATGTATATTGCATACAAATCTTAAGTGCATAAATAATACAAAATTACTTTACATTTCAATTGAATGCAATATTGTATTGAATTTACATATTTATCCATAAGGTCTCCACTCTATGTATCTCTATGTAAATCATAGATCTCACTCTGTGTTGGATTTGAATCGATTTGTCGACTTATTGCGTTTTGAAATAATAATAAACATAGACAAATAATTAATTTAATTCACAGTTACACATAACTTAAGCATTTATAAAAATAAATATAAGTATAAAATGGAGCTAATAAAAGCGTGTTCGGTGTTAATAAGATATTTTTAAGAATTCTTAGACTAAAAAATAAGTGATGCAAATAAGTAATTCCAAAACTCTACAGGGCATTTAGTACGGTTCTTTAAAAATGTATACAATAGTTGTTCTATCGACAAAGCAGTAGGTTGTTTTATTGTGTACCTCGTCAAGCAATATATTCACTGAATTA
The DNA here is from genome assembly GCF_061535455.1 of Colias philodice. Lineage (NCBI taxonomy): Eukaryota > Metazoa > Arthropoda > Insecta > Lepidoptera > Pieridae > Colias > Colias philodice. The sequence continues at coordinate 5,535,673 of NC_143101.1, forward strand.
TATTAATAACCGTAACTAATGTGTGCCTTTAACTACATGGGTAAGTTTAACTTATTTTCTGAAGTATTTTTGTTTATGCCGAACTCTATATAATATTATTTGAAAGCAAAGGATTATATGGACATGACAACTTCAATATTTTTGGGGTTCCGTAACCAAAAGTAAAATTAATGTACTGTTACCGTCTGCCTGTCACCAGGCTGTATCTCATGAACCGTGATAATAATACATTTAGTGTAGCGGTGTGTAGGGAGATGAAATAAAGATTGCAGCCAATAGAAATTATATATTCCTCCAAGTTGAAAATTTCAGAGATGTTGCATTTCTGTTGCCGCTATAACAACAAAATAATAGAAATTTACGATTAAGCAAAGTTTGACGCGGTTATAAATTGGAGGGGAATATTTTTTGGAAAACGTTCAGTTGTACGGAACCCATTACTTTTAATTCAAATTTAATCAAAAGATCCACTTTGGTAGCCCAATATTTTTTTTATATGAGACGATATAATTGCAATTTCTTCGTGATTTTGCGATAATTTTACACATGTTGAATTTATCGAAAACGTTCGCCAAAAATATAATAGCGATGCAAATATATTTATGAATAATTTATTATCTTAGTAAACTCTTCTGCTTTTGTTATATTTCTTTGTACTCTAATCAATTTGTAACAGCCATAAAAGCTTTAAAGAGACATATGTTTGAATACAATGCATTTACCCCAATGTTTGAATTAAAACACGCTATGGTATGAATACAAAAATATATTTTTTCTGCGGAGGAATAACCATTATTAAGAGCCGAATGAAAATTTCTGAAATATGTTTAAACTATGTGGTTGTTTTATGTTAAACTATACTTTGTAAAATCAATTTGATCAGAAATCAGGATATATTGCGTAGGAATGTCACATCAGGGAAGTGAACTAAGATTTCATTACATTGTTAACTAATTTTTCAATCATTTTCCTGATTACTTCATCAGACCTGACTTGTTGACAATGGGCCTACCTCCTTTAGAACCAAATAAAAAATTCCTTAATAGTGTTACAATTGTCGAAAGCATCGTCTAACATACACAAAAAAATACATAGAAACTAGCACAGAGTGCTTATTTTGTGGTTTTGCAAGACGGTTAAAAAGGCGCGATGTTTACTTTTGAAATATTCTGTAAAATCGTATTTTCAACCGACATTAAAAAAGAGGAGGTCTCAATTTGAATGTTTATTTTTTGTTTGGTTTTGTTGCCTCAGAACTTACGATTGGGTGACGGTTGTGTTAATTTGTTTTTGTTTGTAAAGTAGTGCCTTCTGGTTGCTCCCATTAAAATATTGATCCAGTTATAACTATTTGAAGTCAGTGAAGATTCTAAAAAGTATTCTAATAATCACTTATTTTGATCTAGTTTATTAGGCGTAGGATCTATGAAGTACGATTTTATTTACCAGATGTGTAGCGAAATAATCTTCTTATATGAAGCGGAATATTTGGCAGTAACTAATGAGGTAGTGTAAGTATTTAACATTATGTTAATTAGTGACGTGTGTTGTTTATAGGGAAATTAAATACCGAGGTAATTAGATACAATCCAATACATTAACAGGAGCACGGGGAAGATTTCCCGATAAAGTTTAGCGATAGGTTTGGTTTTTGCAGAATTATATAAATTACTAGCGACACGCCCGCGGCTGCGCCCGCTTAGTCTGAACCCAATAAATGATATCCTAAAACCTTCCTCGAGAATCACTCTATCTTTAAAAAAACCGCATCAAAATCCGTTGTGCAGTTTTAAAGATTTAAGCATACATAGGGACATACGGACAGAGAAAGCGACTTTGTTTTACCTATACTATGTAGCTTATCAAACATATTTCTCCAAATATTATTTATAATGATCCTCTTATTGTAGATGTACGAAACGATGTATAAATATATAAAAAAGACGGGTTGCACTCCGGGAGTGCCGGCAGAAGTGAAAACTTGATTATTAACGTTGAGCATGTTTGATATTTTGGAATGGTATCCGTCTTACGCTTTTTCGATCAGGATTTTATACCCATTACAGAAAAAGTGCTCAACGCCGCTAAAGAAGTTTTCACTTCAAAAATAAATACTTAAAACAGTTAAAATAAATTGGAAAATTATTATCGCAACTTCAAATTGAACGAATACCTTGAACAAATTATTTTTGTTTGGTGTTTTATAGACATTTTTAAGACTATTTCTTGTATATTTTTCCTATAACTAACAGTTTCTGAATTAAATACTGAAATTCAAATTGGAGATACCTTTAGACTTGATTTTGACCCACATTTAACGAACAGATTTCATTAATTAAAACTCTGTACAAGCTTAACAAGGATCAGTGACAATACAATAATTTCATGAGTAAGCTAAGTAATACAAAAAATGATAATTAGATTGATAAAATTAAGATATGTTATAAGAAAAAGTTCAATCAAAACTTCGACGACATGACATCCGCCATCCCGCACTTGGCCAGCGTGGTGGATTATGGCCTGTACCCTCATAGGAGGCTAGTGTCCCAGCAGTGGGAACGTATATGGGCTGATGATGATGATGATGATAAAAAAAGGTTTGATCCAGTATTAAATCGCTCTATTTTCCAAGCATATACCGGCATAGTTCACATAAAAAATTGTTGTTATTATGCTCACCTATATTATTTGCAAAGAATATATAAACGTTTCACGTAACATATTATTATTATTAAACATAATCTTGATAAGAGATATGTTGACGACTATTTTAGATCAAATCTCTTAGTGTTGGATGAATTTTAAATGTTACAGGATACTTTTAGTGATTTACTTATTCTTTATTGGGTCTGACACCTCAAGAATTAGATCTGTAGATATATACCTATTATGACTATTATATATACCGATGTATAGGATCTAATTCTTGATAAACCACTTTTCAAAAGTTCTGTATTCCCGTAATAATTCGAAATGGAAGCAACATGAAATTATTGATTTGATATAAACTCATAAGGTAAGAGCTTAATGAATAATGATTATACAAGTAAGGCTTTTGAGGAACGTAGGATGAAGTAAATTGAGTATGTTAGAATTAATGACGGTATAAAACAGAATAAGGGAAGTGTATTTAGAAGAGATAAACCATAATGAGTTCTAATTTATTTAAATAACAATGTTCGTGTATCAAATAAGATTAGTGTGTCAATTTAACCTTTAAACTGTGATAAATTAAATGTAAATAATAAATCTTGAACTAGATTTATTATATTTGAAACGTGTGCTTCTTTGTACCTTCATCGATAAATATTATTGTTAAACATATGACAAAATAATTCGCTCAAATGTAAATGATCAATTAGTATAGTTTTTAATTACGAATGAAGCTAAAACAATCGGCTATTAATTAACTAAAATCATTATTGTTTAATGTTTCAATTACGCAGAGGCAGCGGTTTACGCAAAAACAAATGTATCTAAAATTTAAATGAGACAATTGCTACCTATTGCAGTTATTATTTATTTAACATCTATGTTAAGTTGAAAACATTTAGTATTGTGAAATAAATAATAAGTACTACCTATCTATCTTAAAGTAAAGCTAGAGCATGTTTACTTCTTTATTATTATGTTAAACTCGTAAAACCTATATTGAAATAATGTGCGAAATTTTCTTATGTAGAGTCATTAATATGTTGCGATTTATACAACAGTACTGAAAACAAGAGAATTTACGTTTTGCCATAAAAAGAAAATAAAATGAAGCGATCCGAACACATGTGGTGAATTTTTACGATAATAATATTCCGTCTATGATGAAAACTGCTTTCATATAAAATGTATTCAAATATATTAAGAGTAATTGTTTCGCGACGGTTACGCTACGTTAGATATAAAAAATAATCAGCATCTGACTAACATTAGTTCAATGTCTTATATATACGAAATAATAAAACTTTCTTACCTAGGACTGGTCCGACGATTAGCATATACGCGAACATGATCAAAATAATTTGAAGACGACGAAAGCCCTCCCTTGGCTTGAAAGCCACGTTCACTGTCGCAATGAGATCCTTCACAGAAAATGACAGAGATTCAGTTTGATCAGTGTCCACTGTCTTCTTGGTCTTCTCCTTCAGTCTGAGCACAATATACACGAAACCCGTCAGATAGAAAGCGCACGCAACGGTAAATACACCATAGTAGCCGAATCGTTTTGTCATAATACCACTAAGAGCTAGGCCGATCGGTCTACTCAGTGTCAATATAGCCGTTATAATCCCTAAACGAAAAGTCCGTTCGGATTCACTAGTGATGTCTGTGATATAACTGTACACCGCCATGGTCATAGCAACACGTCCACCGGCCAGAGCCGGTGGGAGACCTTCGATCACAGCAGTCTCGTTAACACCGACTTGACGAAAAAACACTGTGCTTAGAATTATCCCAACGACTGAAATCAACTTTCCGAGTATAGGTAATACCATGAACCTTTTTCTGTTTCCTGTTCGATCGCTCCACGCACCCACAAACAAGGCTAATATCCCAGGCACGGCAGTCTGCAGAGGGAAACTCCAAGCCGTCATACTGGCTACCATTTTTTGTACATTTTGTTCCTGCTCCGTGAGGTTGTGCGTCCGTCCTTGCATAATGTTGGTGCATGTTTTATCGTCATAGTTTAAATTTACGAGGCAAGATTTCTCTAAGCATAAATTCTGCACAGCCAGTCCCGCTAACACACTAGGTAAAACGTAACATACCACATACGGTTCCACAGTAATTTTAGATCTAAACGACCATGAGTTTTTAATGATCTCTTTAATCCTTCTGCTGAGTTTTCCCTCTCTCTTTTTAATTTCGCCGCCGAACGATTTACTGCACTTGCATGTTTCTACATTCACAATCTTTTCCCCGGGCACTTCGACCCGCAACGTCATTTTCGTAATGAATTTTCACTTTATTGTTCATTTGTTTTTAAACATATTACGCAAAAATATACCATAAAAATATGATATGATAATAATTATTGTTGTTATATTTGTTTAAATCATATACATGTACAGTAAGTACTGTGTACTGATATGAATTTTGAAATGATTGCGATCGACGACGCGTGCGACGTTTGAAATTGCTTAGGGTATGAGCGCTGCCTACGAGTGTCGTGGTCGACTTTCAATCGACTACTACCTATCAGCTGGCTGCTGTTACTGTTTAATTTGTACTTTATCATGTTATCACGTGGCCATGTTGTACAGCCGCTGCCGCTTTATGCACAAACTACAGTTAAAAAATGGTCATACGTGAATTTACTCCCATGGCTGACCTTGGCTGCGAATAAGGAGCGATAAAAATATCCCATTATAAACTTTTTCACGCTTTTTACTATTTTATTTCATAATCTTAACACGTTTGAATATTGATTGCATCTAAGAATCACGTACGAATACGTCCTAATTTTTCCCATAATGTCGGTCAAGATGAAAATTGCGCAACACTTTAAGACTTATTGTCAAACATATTATCGTGAATGGGTCCATAGTCAAAAAGCAATTTTTGTTCCAAGGTTTCTAATTAATTTTTGCTCATTTTATAGTCATGTTTTGTATAAACTATGTTTAAATTTATATTTTATTTTTGCATGTAAGCCATATTCTTGAGTTTAGAATAGAGGTGAGCGATACGACTTCTAATTTTTGAAAATTTGATATTGTTTTTTTTTTTATTAATCCGAAAAAAATATATTTACTAACTAGCTTCCGCCCACGACTTTGTACGTGCATCCCTGTTTTTCCCCGTTCCCGCAAGAATTTCGGGAAATCCATTCTTAGCGGATGCCTACGTCCTAACATATACCTGCATCATGCATGCCAAATTTCAGCCCGATACGTCCAGTGGTTTGGGCTGTGCGTTGATAGATCACTATATCAGTCACCTTTGAGTTTTATATATTATATAGATTGAAAATCTACGTTCGTTACTTGAGTTGGTTGAAATAAAATTTATAACTTCAAACTAAAACCTTAGATACATACCTTATATACTGGCTCGGGGCCCCGGCCCCGCCCTGGCCATCTTTTCCCCCATATTTTATAGATATAACCCTAATCCAAGTGGAGACTAATACGACCAACAGAAAAATCATTAAATTCGTTCAAAATAAAAAATACTCACTTGTTTAAAAAGTATTCCGAAAAGGTATCATTTCTGTCCTGGAAATAGTGAGTAAATTTCAAAGCTTAATTAGAAACATCTTAAAATTTACTTCATTACTTGAAATTAACTTCAAAATATTGATTTAATAGATGTGGAATGCAGTGACGTAGGCCACTCGCCAAGTTACCCCTGGGCCCTGGGGCAAAAACTTTTTTTTCTTTTTTCCTTTCGATGACCAATGAAAAATAACCGCCATGTAAGTCATAAAAAGTTCACTTTTATCAAGATTTTGTGCTAGGGCTCCAGATTCAAGCTTTTTTGCTTGTTATTTTAAATTTTAAACAAAAACTTATTTTCAGGATCTTCGAATTTAATAATCAGTTATAAACTTTTAATTCTTGAAATCCTTGAATTTATTAAAAAAAGTATATCTAGACCAAAAGTGCTGTTGAGGCTTTTTTATAAAATCTATATTTTAGCATTTCCTTGGATTGCATGGGGATTTAGACCGTTTTGTGTTATTTCCTTACAGTTTTAAAGTTTTTACAGTTTGGTGAATATTTAAACTAGTATTTAAAGTAATAAAAATAAGTAAAGCGTAAAAGGCAATACAACTTAAAGTTACGGATTCAACTAACCACTTGAAACATTTATCGATTAACTTATCTTAATTATTTTTAAGCTCTTAGTGAAAACTTTTTTTACTTAAATGTCCTGTATTTTATTAGGTTCAAAATCACATAAATAACTATTTTAAGATATTTATATAGGTAAGTATATAAAGTTGTCCAAACGTTTGCGAAATTCCGAATTAAATCTAGCTCTATAATTTATTGTATTGACTTAAGTAAGTTCTAGCTACAACTAGTAGTTACAACTACATAACATTAAGATTAATGAAAATCATATTTAGTAATCTGTGGATAGAAACGACCAACGCCTTCTCGTGAACATTAGCAATGAAATACTATATAATGTAAATTTGAAAAAAGTTTAAGAATACATATATACAAAATCGATCTAGAGGCTTTGAAGTTTAAACCCGTGTCTTTCGCCTGTAAAGAGGTGGTTTTATGGGTTCGCGCTTGTGATGGAGACCTGCAGGTCTGGTCATCATTTTAAAATTATTACCTACATATTGTGAAAAATACAGATTCAAATCCCGTCTCGTGGTCGATTTTTTTTAATATTTTAAAATTTTCGCATTTATAAATCATTTGAATGCTATAAAACTAAATAGGATGCTTATGTAAATTTACGAATTTTATATTATTTATCTATTCTCGAGCCTAACCACGGAATTGATTTGATCTTGATTTTGTTTTCGATTTAGATTCAACCTCAATTTAAAATGTTTGCTTTGCAATCAATTCGATTTTATACCCAGACTCTAGCTGTCCCAGCAAACATTGTTCTACCTTTCTTTTATCAGTTAGGTGTATGAAAAATAGATATTGTTCGATTCTTAGACCTACTCGATATGCACACAAAATTTCATGAGAATCGATCCAGCCGTTTTGGAGGAGTATGGTAACAAAATATATAACGATTAGCTCGAGATTTTCGGATGAGATTAATTTCGTTTTAAATCACACAACGATTATGCGCTATAGTATTAATTCAGTGTTCAATCGAATCGATTGTATAGATCTTGGGACTACCTATGTGGAATAGACCCCCTGGTTCAAGTCTAAAAAAATCATGGATAGGTACCCACCGAAATTTAAAATAACTACTTATGCATTATTGCATTTCTTTACATTTGTGTTATTTTTGCATATTTGTTATACCTTGCCTTTGGTAGAACTATATTGTTACTATACTTCATTATTCCGATACAATACAATGCACGTCTTGAATGTATTAATAGCAATGTGATAGCCGATTATTGTTTGGTAATCGGTAATTAGCCATAACGGAATCATTAGCCATTGCCTCACAATACTGATATGTATTAGTCGCTACACTGAATCCAGCATTTATAATAAACCTCAGTAAATAATAAGTACATAAGCTTATCTTTACTAGTTTGTTTGTTTGAACGCGCTAATCTCAGGAACTATTGGTCCGATTTGAAAATTTATTTCGGTAATAGATAGCCCGTTTATTTATCGAGGAAGACTCTATAGCCTCCCTCGATAGATTCCTCATTTGCAAGCCTCTATAGGCTTGCAAGTGCGTAATTGCATGAGCAATGCGGGTGAAACCGCGGAGCACAGCTAGTACCTACTTTATATTAACCGCGGAGCACAGCTAGTACTTTTTAACTTTACGTAGTCCAAGTCTTCTCACGTGAATCTAGAGTTTTTAATCAACTTTTAAAAGAGGAGGTTCTATATTCCACGTCATATATTATTTTTCAACTATTTACTGATATTTATCATCTACTAGCGGTCCGCCCCGGCTTCGCCCGTGGTACATATTTACGTTTTCTCTACATAAAAACCATCCTCGTACTTCAAGGAATATAATAAAAAAAGAATTATCGAAATCGGTTCAGCCGTTCTCGAGTTATGCGCTTACCAACACATTTTGCGATTCATTTTTATATATAAGATCAATTTTCAATTGTTCACGTTCATATTTTAAACGTCTATTAATTCGAAGAAAGAAAAGCAGTGTGGACGTTACTATTTTAAGAAATGTCTAAATTACCCACATATTTCTTCGTCTCCTTTAAGAGCGTTTATATACAACTTTACAGAAAATCATGCGGGTGCGGAACATGGAAGCAAAGAAAAATTAAAGAACCATTTCACATTATTGAAATATTCTGATGTTGCGCTTACACTTTGCCGAATTTAATTTTTATTGTTTATACCTATAAACATATAGGTACACATATACCTACATCTAATTTTCACACGTTTACGTTTTATATTTGACATGGTAATGGAATGGACATGGACTTATTATCATTTTATTTTTCATAAATTATTCTATTAAAACGCTTTGTCTGAGCATTTTGTGTAAAAACTTTTAGTTTCGATTTTATCACGATAAAACACTTTTGACGCTTACTACGTTTTTAATTCCGCAAGAAGTCATATTCCATCGCACGCATACATCTATCTGCTATCGCTATCGCTTCTATGAAAAGAGAAGACAATCAAATTTTTAGCTGCGCCTATGGTTTGATGACAGGGGTGTGTGCGGGAGCCCGCCTGTGTTTAAGATATTTCCTGGGTTTATGCGCAGCCTTAAGTCCCTTAACCCTTAAATAATGAAATGGAACTAAGCCCCGAATGCCCCGGAACTCTGCGTCCGGCCTCACCTTTAAAAAGTAAGGTATGAAAACTTCGTATAAATTATCGGAATGTTGTTTACATTGATAGTCTAAAGCTTTAGCACTCACATAAATTACTTCATAAAAGTACGTAATAAGTACCTATTTCTAACGGAAAATTTAGTATGAATAATATATTTTAATAGCAGGTTTTCACAGGATATTTATAATACACGGAGGAAATCAATTACTTATAGGTGAGGCTATAACACAATATTAATGTGATTGTGATCAGAAAGAAATGAGAATTGTGACAATAAATTATTTAGTGAATATACTTCCTTCTTACACCACAGTGTATTCGGCTATGTTCGGTGCAATCCACAATATTTTTAGGGATAACACTGGATGTGACAAATCTTTGGAGATCTTAGCTCTGCTGCCTATGCTGTTAGGAGGGTTAGGTATCTTACAAATTTTGACAGAGCCCGACTTGCTTAAACTCTAACTCAAACATTTGTTTATTTCGTCTAGAAGCACATTTGAATCGTCATAGTTATTTACCTTCATGTATAGGATAATATCTCATGATAATATTTATTTTGATGACGAGCAACACATATAGAAACTATATATTTTATTTTCCCAAAAAAGAAAGCATTTGCTATCTATATTTAAGGGTCAAGGGAGTCAGTTGTGATCATTTAAATACTTTTGGTATTCTTACAGTTGTCTCACTGTACACTATGTAGTAGAATTCTTTTTATATATTTACAAAAAAGACGGGTTGCACTCCGGGAGTGCCAGCAGAAGTGAAAACTTGATTATTAACGTTGAGCATGTTTGATATTTTGGAATGGTATCCGTCTTACGCTTTTTCGATCAGGTCATGTGTCCTGACGCGAGTTTAAGATTTTATACCCATTACAGAAAAAGTACTCAACGCCGCTAAACAAGTTTTCACTTCAAAAACACAGTCATTTAAATTCTAAAGTAGGTGACACATGACTATGGTACTTACTAGACGAATTAACCAACGAGTTGGAGCCGACGAGTACAATATGGGGGTCTACAAGCGTAGGGAAACACAAACACGTACCATCATAGACCACAGCTTAACATCAAGCGAGATTATGTCAAGTGTTTACATTACACATTTTTTTTACACACTACAAATTAATAAAGTTTGAATGACCCCTCAGGTGATCGACAAGCTGCGTTTCCCGACGAAGCAAGAAGCCCAGCTGAAGAACGAATTACCTATTGACAGTAAAAAAATCGGATTCCGTATATATATATAATTTTACAAACTATGCATTCTTTGTTGGAAATTCAAAATAAAAATAAAATGATTTTTTCACAATTTTTCCTTTATCTGTCCCACAGATCTGTCCTATAAGACGTTGCTTCGTCTCGCTTTATCTTTTGATTGCGTTGGCTAGTTTGATTTTTTTCACAGTTTCCAAGGACCCATGGACTTGAGTATTCAATATAAAATTAGATTGCTGTTTCCTCCGGTCGGACATTTTTTTTTAATACAAAAAAAGAAAGGTCCTATGACTTTGCACGATAAAGTAAATTTATTAGAGATACCTATGATTTTTTAAAGGTTCGAAATAACACACTTATACTATATGAAAAATATATGAGAAAGAAAAATGAAAAATCTGTAAAAAATAAACATCTCTTATATGGCCATATAACTTTACTCTCTCTGTCAATTACTCTTTTGCTATTACATTTAATTTTAAACGCCTGCTACTTAGTTTAGGCAAACATGTATATTCTGTACAAAGTCATCTATCTATATTATTATCATAACGAAAGGGGATAGGTACATATTGTAGATACCATAATAATTATTAGAGCTAGCGCGCACGAGCAACTTTGTCTCCGCAACTATTTTGTCTCTCCCATCAATTGTATGGAGAGTTGCGTCGCTACGTGCGCGCACTTTCATACTAGCCCATGGGTGAAGAGACAAAATAGTTGCGGAGACAAAATAGTTGCGGAGACAAAGTTGCTCGTGCGCGCTAGCTCTTATAGTAGAGCCATTTTAATAGGCAACATTTGACAGTTCAACAAAATTCAACAACGTAACCTTCAACAAGTAATAGAATAACATGATATTTCGTTTTGTTAGAACTGCACATTTGCTTAATTTTTTTCAATTACGATTACCTAATTATAATAATAATGACCGATACAAATAATTTTAAGATTTGATTTTACTGATAAACCATTCCAAACATAATAAACAATTTCTGATTTAAAGTACTGGCGTCGCTACAATTTTGTGTCAATAAACCTTTTACTTTTTAAATACAAGAGATGTTACTGTAAAAATCGAAATCTGACATCTAGTATCTAGTATGCATTGATTACTTGGGAATAAAAATCATCATAAATTTATAAGTGTGTTTCAAGTTCGATTGACAAATGTTTCAAGTCCGTATCAATTAATTCACTTTAATCGATGTTTTTATGCAGGTTACCTCTCTTTGAAAATAAAATTGATAGACGTCCAATATTGTCTATTAAATTGGCTCGACTATAATAATATGTGTACTAAATATAGGTAGGTAGGTACCTAATCTGAAATCTCTACAACGTGCATGTGAAATATTTTTTCCATTCATATTTTATAGAGCCAGTACAAGAAATCATCATCATCAATACGAGAATATTTCGGCTTTTGGATGACACTGTCACAGCAAAATTGGTGTTTAAAAAGGTATGCCGACGCAAAAATTTCCTTTTTTTCAGGGAATTTTCCAAAAAAAAACCTTCAGATCGTCAAATTTTTCAGAAATCTTAACTTATTCTTATACAGATCATATTGTTGTGCTCATGCACGCTCGTGCAATGATATTATAAATTTATATAATAAGTTTGAGTTATTGAAATTAGATAGTAAATCACACTCATCAATCGGTCATTAAATGAAGTTTTACAAGATGGTATTAGTTCTTAATTTTGCCACGACACTATGATTGTGTGAATTATTCTGAATTACTTATATAATATATTTTTTTCTTTAGTACAAAGTCGTTGAAGGTAGTTCATATACATAAATTGAATGTAATTACATTTCCCGATTAATTAATAATACAGTGTAGGTACTATCGCTGCATAATTAAACAATCATAGCCTTCCGTATATTGAGAATTATGGTAATCATAACTATTATGTTGTTGTGCAAATCTCTATATAAATATAATATAACATTCTCGTGTCACCTCCCACACGGCTGGCTAAAATTTTGTGTGACTATAAAACGTAATTTAGTTGAGTTTGATAGGTGGATATTAACCCGACGTTCGCAAGCTTGGGTGTGATACACCCTGACCTACGAAAATCAATCAATATTTTATTTGCGAATTGTTATTATGCTTCATGCGCCTCTGTAGCTGCGCGGGGGGAGGTTAAGAAGCATTTAATGACACCGTTTTGATTATCCATCGCCCGGCGAATGGTGTGGATGAGGTAGAAGTGGTCAATGGGTGCGTGACACCCACGGAATAGATTACTTATTTATCTGTTCCGTGGTGACACCCACTTTGCGCTACTTGTAACGAATTTCAACCAACAAATTTTATCTTCTAATTATGTTACCTATATCATTTTGGTGTATGTTCACTATAAACGTGTAGAATATCGTAAAAACACAACCAATACAGATAATAGCATCTTTTTGAAGAATCTGAAGCCATTTTTCTGGCGAATGTGGTAATGACCGATATACTGATCATGCTAGCAAAATAAGCTTTGAAAATGATATAGAATAGGAGTAGAGAATGCTGCACAGCCAGTAGGATTAGAACCAAATGATTCAAAGTTCAAAACAGATAATGTGTATGTAGCAGGTCGGAAAATATTGTAATTAGTTTATTGGTTTTATCTTAATAAAACAAGGCTTTTTATTTTTAGATTCAAGTAACTATACATATATTTAGAATTTAGATTCAAATATATAACGTCATTGAGTGACCGCAACTAAAATTAGACAAGAACAAGTCCTGGCTTTAAAAACTTTGTGGATGTCAGTTGTAATGTGTGTTTATAAATAAACGGTCTTTTGTCCAATCGAAAATTTTAGTCGAATCTTAAAAACTAAAAATAATGGCAAAAGTAAGTGAACTTGAACTTGATCGTAATACAAGTGAGACCAATAAAGATAAAGCATCTTCACTACCTCCCGTGTCCTTGATGGAAAGATTGAAATTTATATGTAACCCTGTTAACATTTTCAACTTTTTAACCATTGAACCTTTTTTAATATGCTTCTTTTTCCCTCAAATAATATCGGGATTAGCAGTGAAACATTTTAATGAGGTAAAAGCTTGCCGTGCGGACCTCAACTATTCAGAGAGCATTTGCAAAACTGCATTTTCCAGTGAATTTAAAGATAACATAACATTAGAGGCAATGCATGGTGCGCAGCAAATGGTTGCAGATATGACAGCTTGGCAGCAGCCCTTACAAAGTGGAATACCGGCAATTATTATTTTGTTCGTTGGAGCATGGAGTGACAAAACAGGAAACAGAAAGGCTTTGATGCTTATGCCTATTGTGGGAGAAATAATTTCAGCGATTGGTCTCATATTTGCTACATATTACTTTTTAGAATGGCCCTTATGGATTACTGCTTTAATAGAAGTTTTGCCTTCAGCCGTGTCTGGTGGATTGTCTATCGCATTAATGGGATCTTATAGTTATATAGCAGATGTGACCACGCTGGAATCTCGGACGTTTAGGGTTGGAATTGTTGCTATTATTGTTACATTATCAATTCCTGTTGGAAATTCCATAAGTGGGGTCTTAACGGAAGCAGTTGGCTACTATGGCATATTTGGAATCAATTTAGGATTATTTTGCTTTGGATTTATATTCACATTTTTCCGGGTTAAAGATGTCAAAAAAGAGCCCTTAAAAGGGTCTTTTTTTGAGATTATAGTGCAGTTCTTTGATACAAAAAATGCACGGGATACATTTTCACTAATAGTCTTATCACGTGGAAAAAAAATTGTCAATATTTTACTTGTTATTTGTACACATATAGTCATTTACGGCACGATACATGGTAAGTTCAAATTTCATCAGAAAATACAAAAGTCTATTTGTGGATCTCCATCACTTTTAAGAACTTTTTAATTACAGGCGAATCACACTATATATATTTATACGCCCAAAATAAGTTTAATATGGATATGGTTGGCTTCAGCTTATTCACCACCTACTCAGCACTTATGGGTTTAGCAGGTTAGTAGATGATACACTGAATAAAATGTATGTAGAACTCTACTTTTGAAATATTTTAAATTAAGAAATTAACTTGACACCCCCTCCCCTTACCGTGACTGTTCGTGAAAATACAATACAAGAAAAAAAATGCACCGATTTAAACAATGAAATATTTAATGCAAAATATGGTAAAACATCGACTAATTCAAATTATTGTTTTTAAGTATTCCATGTTTACTTTATAGGTACAACAATAGCAGTGACAATCTTCAGTAAGCTTCTAAAAATGCACGACGCAGTCATTGGTGTAATAGCTACCAGCTGTAAAATTACAGCCAGCATTGTGTACGGACTTGCCCCAAATAGAAATTGGTTGTTTTCTGGTCCAGCATTTGATTTATTTGGAAACTCTGGCACAACTGTCATAAGATCGTTGGGCACTAAGGTGGTGGAACCTGATGAAGTAGGTATGAATTCGTTTTAAATATTTCTGAAATACTTTTATCAGTTGAATGTTATATAACAGATAATTTAAGGTGTTAAATTTTATTAACTACGTTTAACGCGTTTAAATACATCTATATTTTTATGTCTAAGTTTTTCCGTTATTTCCACCCTTAGTAAATTCGGTAAATATCTATATATATACATGTTCTCGTTTCCCTGCGACATAATTATAATATCTAACTTTTAAAACTTGTTGAATATATTAATAATTTTAAAATTTACCAAAGTTTGAGGTCACGACTAACCGGATCAGTGCAGTGCAGTCGCTAGGAATGCTAAGTCATTATCAAAACACAAAACGAGCAATAAATACCTAATAATAACTCATATTTAATTCGATTTAATACGCAAAAATAAATTGCTTTTAGAATTTTAAAAGTAAGTTATTTTTGGGTATTATATCATATACGTATACCTAATATGATGATATTTGATAGTAACCCACAAAATAAAAATTCTGTATAATATTTTATCAAATAAAATAAACTCATGTTATTCGTTAATTTGATGATGCAATGATACTCTCTACCTACCAGTGGTCTAGGATCCGAATTAAGATCAACGTTCACCCATCTGATAACCAGACGTATTTTTATCAAATATGTATACCTAATTTATGAACAAATATTATGTCTATCAAATAGTGTTCATGGCATATTTTTAGATCAATATATACAATAACAATCGAAATCCATCCACGCGTCATGCCGTGGCCGGAGGAAATAGCGATTCATTGTAAGTATATGTAAAGATAAAAATTGTTGAGATCAAACAGTTTTCGGTAACGAGTCCTTCTGAAAGTTTTACTAATTAGTCGTATTTTTAACCGACTTCAAAAAAAAGAGGAGGTTATCAATTCGGCTGGTATATTTTTTTTATGACGATAATTAATGTTAAAAATTGAAAATTAAAAAAATCATCATCAGTTGATTAACTGCTTCAAATCAAATGTTTGAAAATTACTAATAACCCATAACGACGTCGAATATTATACTTACTATGTGTTTAAGTTTAATTTTTCATTGCAGGAAAGATGTGTTCTTTAATCGGGTTTGTGGAAGCGTTGGTGCCTGTGATCTATGTGCCTATTTATAGTATGGTGTACAATCATACAATTAAAACCTTTACGGGGGCGTTTTATCTTCTCGGTGCATTGACGACGGTGCCGGCTGTGTTCAATTTTATGTAAGTACTAGCTTTCCGCTCGCGGCTTCGCCCGCGATTTTAAAGAAAAACCCGCATAGTTCCCATTCCCGTGGGATTTCCGAGATAAATCATTCCTATGTGTTAATCCAAGTTACCCTCTATATGTGTGCTAAATTTCATTGTAATCGGTTCAGTAGTATTTCCGTGAAGGAGTAACAAACATACACATGCACATCCACCCTCACAAACTTTCGCATTAATAATATTATAATTTTTGAGTGGGTGTTAAATACATAGAAGTAAGTATGTATGCGTAAGTGTGTATACGTAACTTTTTTGGTTTGAAAAGCATGCTAGAGTTAAGCATAATACTTCCACGCCTTGGCTAGATCGCCGTTTTCAATAGAAGTGTGACTTATCTGCCCCCCTAGACAAGTGGCTTTCTATTAGCGTAAAGTTCAATAGAATAGATTATGAATGTATGAGATTGACGTTAGATTACGACGACGACGACGATTGATTACGTCAATCTCATACATTCATAATCTATTCTATTCAACTTTACGCTAATAGAAAGCCCTTGTCTAGGGGGGCTGTGCAGCTCTACAAGTAGTGTGACGTTTATTTCTAATTACTTTAATATCTATATTTCTTTCGATTAACTAGTCTCCGGACTAATCTAATTAGAACCACCCGTGTAGGGATTTGAAACCAGGTACTTTCCTATGAACGCAGATGATTCGGCCCCAAAATTGCCTTATTTCGATTCAATATCGAAAAAGCATGAATTTTCAGTCGAAAGTTCTACGTTTTCTAAAAAAAAGACGTGTGGCACTCGGGGACTGCCGCGGTAAAGCTATTGCATGCTATGCCTTCAAGCCACACCTCCGCTTCTTAATTATTTTTTTGCCAAAGTGAAATAAACTTGGTTATTTTAATTTTACATATAAATTTTCAGGTTTTGTATTTAAGTACATGAAAATGAAATACCAAGGTTGTTGATCTTTTAATCAACTTTGTCATTAAACATTTTTTCGCAATATGTTAATGGTAGTTTTGTCCAACATAAAGAAAGGAAATTGAAAATTATCTGTGCTTTATTTCTTTTCTATTTTAGCTGGACTTCCACGTGCCTTGTAAATCTGAAAATGAAGTGAAGTGATAATATTTAATTCATTATGAAATGGCCTTTCATAATTTTATAAAATGGCATTTTCTGTTCACTGTCGCAAATTGTAGATAAATATTATGATTATAATGGTAATTACTTAAATGAGCGTTGGAAATTTTTCAAACATTCATTAAGACACAAATAACGTTTTGTTATATTGTTTGACCGATATGTAATTTCAAATAAAAAAAGGAAAATTAACTATTGTTAATTGTAGGTAATAGTGTTTTACTTTCATGGCTGTGAGTAATAAAATAGCAAAGACAATTTAGCTGTATTTGGTGGAGAATAGAATATAAAAATATTCATAAAAATAAATATATAATATATATTGAGGTAATAGGAATTTTATTATATAAGTAACTAGTGGTCCGCCCCGGCTTCGCCCGTGGTACATATTTCGCAATAAAAGGTAGTCTATGTCCTTTCTCGGGTATCAAAATATATCCATACCAAATTTCATGCAAATTGCTTCAGTAGTTTAGGCGTGATTGAGTAACAGACAGACAGACAGAATTATCATCATCAGCCCTCAT
Organism: Colias philodice; assembly: GCF_061535455.1. Lineage (NCBI taxonomy): Eukaryota > Metazoa > Arthropoda > Insecta > Lepidoptera > Pieridae > Colias > Colias philodice. The sequence continues at coordinate 5,553,656 of NC_143101.1, forward strand.
AATTATTATTACTTATACGCTGGCCAGGTGCGGGTTGCCAAATACCTATCACAGAGATTCTTGGACACAATTGCCTCACGATGTTTTCCTTCACCGTTTTGAGCAGTTCTTGTCAGGATAATTTGCAGATCAATTGAAAAGCTAAGTTATTTATCTTTATTTATTGACTATAGTTACGGCTACATTCAAACTATGTTTTCATTGCAGATTCCTTTACAGAAGTTTGAAGAAAGATGTCGTGAAGAATCCGGATTTAAAAGAAATGCACGCACATGAAAATGCCGTCACAGTGTTATGAAAATTGTATAATTTAATTACATACACCTTGAAAATTGTTAAGCGACTTGTTTTATTTTTATACCTCCATGGTAATAGAGGGGCGGCACCAAGCTCTCACTTTTAATTAAAATCTATACTTATATTATAAAGCTGAATAGTTTGTTTGTTTGAACGCGCTAATCTCAGGAACTACTGCTCCGATTTGAAAAATTCTTTAGGTTATAGTTTATCGAGGAAGGCTATAACATGAGCGGAGCCACGCAGGTGAAACCGCGGAGCTAGTATAGTAGGTACTTGCAGTTTTTTCCTCGCAAATCTTGGTAGGTATAGAAATAGACGCATATGATAAAATAATTAATAGCAATGCAGTAGTTATGATAATTTATTTCTTATTGTAAAAGGCGCAACAAAAGACAGTCGCATGTTATACAAATTCTATATACATAATATTATTGATCAATATTCAAATTGTATGTTCTAAGATCTTTATTTTAATATACAAAAGGGAACTAAGTTATAAGGACCAGAAATTTAATGCAATCTAGCTGATAGTTTCTCGTTCGTTGTTATTCAAGCCAGTGAATTTTTTATAATAATTATTGTTTTTTTACATTTATCTATATACTAATATTTTAATATTGTCTTCAGCTTTATAAAGCTGAAGAGTTTGTTTGTTTATTTGTTTATAGTTTGAACGCGCTAATCTCGGAAAGTACGGTACTGGTCCGATTAAAAAAATTATTTCGGTGTTAGATAGCCCATTCATCGAGGAAGGCTATATAATATCATCATAGGCTATATATAATCTGTTTTGGCCTGGCGACGGGCAGCCGCTGACGGGGTCACGGAAGAATTCTACCATACCCGTGGCCCCGTCGTTGATGCGGCTTGACGGAACACAGTGGGGTTTTGGTCGGTAGGAATCCGACATAACCCACGGCCCCTTCCCCGGAGGCCGCGGGTATCTATGCAAGATTTCCCCACTTAAAAAAAAAAAAGGCTATATATAATCTCGCTAAGAGCATCAGGAGCGGAGAACAGCTAGTAATTAATATAGCATTGGCCATATAAATTATTTAATACTAGCGGTCCGCCCCGGCTTCGCCCGTGGTACATATTTACGTTTTCTCTACATAAGAACCATCCTCGTACTTCAAGGAATATAATAGAAAAGAATTATCGAAATCGGTTCAGCCGTTCACACGTGATGCCGTAACAACGCGAAAGGGGTGCGGACCCGCCGCCTTTATAAAGCTCCCGCCGCGAAGCGCGTCGAACGCGGCAACTGATACACAAAAATAATCCTTATAGCTGCATGATTCTGTAATTCACGCGCGATGACTTATAGCGTATTTCATGTATAACTTTGGTGTTTCTACACCGATTTACATGATTCTTTTACTATAACCTGCCCAGGAGTATGAAGAATAATTGTGCCAAATTTCGTTAAAATCCGTCGTGTAGTTTTTGTTTCTATAACGAATATACAGACAGACAGACAGACAGACAGACAGACAGACAAAAATTTTACTGATTGCATTTTTGGCATCAGTAGCGATCCCTTATCACCCCTTCATAGTTTTTTTTAAAATATATTTCATGTACAGAATTGGCCTCTCTACAGATTTATTATAAGTATAGATGACACCTCTATAGGTACGTAAGTATTAAAGTTTTTGAAACACATTTGAAACATAATTTATACTATATTTTATATTATTTTTATGAAATTATTATCTAGCAACTAGTTTTAAACAAAATTTTGTATTGCAAATAAATAAGGGACTACTAATTAATGTAAACAAAAAACCAAATTAAATTGTAATACCTACACTATTAACGCGCTTTCTTTATGTGTAAACAAAGATAAATAATTTTCGAACTGATAGTAATAATACCTAATTAAAGGAATTCATAGAACTATCTAGTAAAATTACAAGTTATTATTCTACTTCTCTGTTCTTATTTCTGAGCGAATTACTAATGTAGAGCTCAAGGGCCAAAATATAAATGATATTTTAATTATTCAGAATAACTAGCGACCCGCCCCGGCTTCGCACGGGTGCAATGCTGATACTAAGTACACTACAGAAAAACTGTGAACTTTGTATATAAAAACAAAGCGGCCCGCTCCGGCTTCGCACGGGTATTTAAAATAGATAGCTGGGCGGCCGCCGCAAACGCTACGTCCCGCAATTTTTAAACATTTTTTAAATCTGTTATATCTTCGAAAATATTCACTTAAATCATACGGTGTAAAGGGCCATATAGATCTATATTAAATGAATAAGGTATTCAAGGTATTTAATTGGTTAAGGATTAATGCTGTATTGGTTAAAATATTCGCATCGAAAATTAGCCATTATTTGTCGTAAAAAGTAAATGACAAAAAAAGTTATTGTGGGTTATCCATAAGAGATAGACATATACCATCGCGGACTTTTCTGTAGACCTTTTCAATGTGTATACCTAATGCCTGCGTTTGCAATGTAAGCGGAAAAAATGTAATTTTTTACGACATCACATTAGAAACCTCAAAAATAACAGTATTTCTCCACTATTTAATGGATGTTATTATACATATAAACCTTCCTCTTGAATCACTATATCTATTTAAAAAAACCGCATCAAAATCCGTTGCGTAGTTTCAAAGATTTAAGCGTACAAAGGGATATAGGGACATAGGGACAGGGAAAACGACTTTGTTTTATACTATGTAGTGATGTAGTGATAAGGTAAACTCAAGAAATTACTGTATTGTCACAGATCCTTGATAAGTGTACAAAGTTTGAAATAAATCTGTCCGTTTTAAATTGAATCTGTTTGTCAAAATCGAGTCGTTAAAAACATGCAGGTAAAGCTAATAAAAGAGTGTTAAGAACGAGCCACGATTATTTATTGACACTCGTATCTTCACCTATTCGACCTACAAATTCACAATTCTGCAGAATTTTAATATACCAAAATATCACCATATTTCGTGATGTTATCATCAACTTTCTGATCACGAACTAATTCTGAATATTGGAGAGTTCGTCTCGTCTACTTTTAGAAACAATGTTATAAAGTTATGACAAAATTAAAATACATTTTTACATTAGGTAGGTAGGTATCTATCTAATAGCAATATTCGCGTATTTACTATGATATAATACAACAGACAATAGTATCTACATTTGATGTATAATATGTTGATAAGGCATTACATATAAATAATTTTAAGTAACATCCGGGTACCATAGGCACAATAATTGATATATAGGTACACCTGTGGTTCCTGTTTTAAAGGTTAACAAGACTAACCAACGGTCAGAAATACGCAGCAGTAGGCAGCATTTACCTACAGCTTATTGTATTTCGGGATACAACGTATTCGCTTTTTTAGGGTTCCGAACCCAAAGGGTAAAACAAGACCCTATTACTGAGACTTTGTTGTCTATCTGACTGTCTGTCTGTCTGTCTCCAGGCTGTATCTCATAAACCGTAATAGCTAGAAAGCTGAAATTTTCACAAATGATGTATTTCCGTTGCCGCTATAACACCAAAACTAAAATTAAAAAGAAGTAAAATATTAAGGGGAGTCCCCATAGTACGGAACCCTTCGTGCGCGAGTCCGACTCGCACTTGGCCGGTTTTTTTACTGCAGATAAGCAAACACTGCTGCACTACTGCAGGTGATGCGCCCTCTGTGTGGATCTGCCTATTTTTTTTTATTTTATGAGTTATTGCTTCTAATATGAATATATTGGCTGCACTGAATAGTAGGTACATACGGTAAATAAAATAGCAAACTTATAAAAAGTTGAATTGAAAAACGTACGTACTTTACGTGTTCGTTTATATAACATTAAAGCATAGATTATACAAAAAATGCTTATAAAATAATTAATCTATCGCACTGCAGTGTGCGTATGTATTTATAATCTATATGTATAGTATAGCAACGAACGTGGAATTCGGTCAAGAACAAATGCTGGTTGCATTTTCGTAGAAACTACTATCTGCGTTTAATGTTTTTATTAATTATTTACCTCATTTATGTTTTTTAAAGTAGAAATATATTTGAATAAACTTAAGCATGCGACATAATAAAAGAGTCATTTCAAGATATTTTGCTTAATATGTAAGTCACATGTAAGTACTGCAAATTTCATAAAAAGGTAACGGTAAATTTTACCTGATGTTTGTTTAATAAACAAGGTAATTTACACCGTAATGGGAATAATCTTAAAATGGTTTTATATATTCGTATACCTGTGATATTTATTCACCAAACTTGGAATGCTGCTTTGGATAAAAATATTTTTTGAAACGGATTAAACTAATGATTTTAATCCTTTATGCAAATTCAAAGATATGGTTACCTATCCCATATTTCTGGGATGCTCCTATGCTACATCTTCTGTATCAGGTTTTGTTTAACCCAAAAAATGCCTAAATTTTTTTAGAAAAATGTTGTCTTCAGGGGTAATAATGGTGAACCACTTCGCTCCACTCAAATGTAGATATCGTTTACGAATGCCACCAAATCTTACTAGTTTCTACGATACTTCGTTCACTGTTCAGGCTGTTAAGCTGAGGAACGCTTTACCTGAAACAATAAAAAAGGCAAAGTATAAGTTTGTATATTCTACTATATCTTTATTCCATTTCTTTACTTACATATTTTTATGACTTTAATTATTCCTACTTATACTATTGTGAATAAACTCATCAATTTTATATTTATACATAAGCCCATACATATTTTATTTAATCTTACATATTATATATTTATGCTCTACTCAGTAGGGTTGAGCAGTAGTAGTAACTCTCCTCTAACTGTTATTTCTCTCGGTACGTCTGGTTGTCTGGAAGAAATCGGCATTTAGCGATAAGGCGGTCATTTGTTTTTACTTATATTTAGCTTCATATTCAGTAAAATTATAGAGCAATAAAGTATTTAAAATTATTAAGTTATTTAAAAATAGAAGTACCCCGTTCCAAGCATTAAAAGTACAAAAAATAAGAAGAAAAATAATATGGCTTTGTTTTTTTACTAATGCTTTAAATGACTCAAAAGGAAACTTATTGGAATATATATAGTTCATTGCTTTGAGTTCAAAGTTTTGGATATTTCTAACTTCTTAAGGTCAATCATTTTATTATACGACTCAAACATTTTATGATATACAAAAAGAATTTAATGGCAAATGCCTTTTTAATATCTACTTAGTTCTCATTTTTGTTTTACTTTATTTATCTTAAAACTACAAATTTAATTAAAAGGTCACCTACAAAAAGAAATGTGTACCACAATATACAACGACAATATCTAAGAACATAAGCTCAGCTATTTTATATAGAGCCAGAGCCTAGTCACTTCATTTTTCTATTTATACAATAATTTTATTAATTTGTTGTGTAAAATTCTATGTTAAACTGATAGATAAGTAATTTTTCATATTTGCATGCGAAACATGATGGACTATTACATTTTTTGACATCTTGCTGTAGCATGTTTTTGCAAATAAATATTATTTTATTTTATAGTAAAAAATTTACCCGCATTGCCATAAATATATAAAACCGCCTTTGGTCGTTTTTTTTATATTATTACGGATATTGTAAATACTAGAATGACATGACTTGGTCCTGCAGGGAAAACCGTAAAACTAAAATACGCAACGGGAAAAAGGTTTATCGATAATCTGGTTTTCATAAAACATCTAGACCGTTTTTTTTATCTTTAACAATTCTATAAGATAAAATTAGCATAAGTTAGATAATTTACAACACTTGTATAGAAAGGATAAATATTACAAAATAATAGGAGTTATGAAGGAAAAAAATGTAGAGCGTGATGAAAATATAATAATTATTAAACATCAATTTAACTAGGTATAATATAGATTATAGAATACAAGAGGGACAACTAGTAGGTATATCAATGTTTAATATTTTATTTACACAAATATCTTATCAAACATTTAGATTGAACAGGTGTTCACATGTGCGATTTAAAAATACATAAAGTAAGGTTTTTAATTCATAAAAAAATTGAACTGCTTATTTACCCACACCACTCTACTTATGAAACGCCTTTTCAAATTACTAAAAATTTAACGGTCTGCTAAATTAACAAGACAATACAATAAAATGAAGTCAACGATCTCATATCGGGCATAATATTATTATAAACTGTACACAGGCTTAGTTTAATCATTAGCACCTTTTAAAATACAGTTCGCTATTGTCGCGTCACGGTTCAGTAGAATATGTATTAGGTATGTATGTACGAGCGTAAATAAACATCGAGTGCGTAAATAATTATGAACCCTCCCATTCAAGTGTCGTGTTTACCGATGAGTAACTTAAGGTGCACAGATAAACGAACAATTTAATAAAACAGTTGTCGTGTGCGATGAGACCTCTGTTATCGGGGCAGCCGAGATGCGAGCGACTCGCACGCGGCGCACACTCATATCGCGCTTCATTTTACAACCTGATATAAACAACTCTGGTTTTTGAAAACGACAGTCGGAAAGCCACGGATTAAGTAGTCGCTATCGGCCGTGGCACCGCATACCGAGTGTAGTGTTGTGAGTGGTTCAAATAACAAACAGTGCCTTCACTTTTACTAACTCTCACTTTTAACATGAGTGCGAGCGCGGTTAACACATGCAGCACGATCGACTTGACGAAATCGAACATACGGCTGACGGATAACAAAGAGAAGGAGACATGGCGGGAAAAATTCAAACGCCAATTGAAAAAGATCAAGTACGTATACCGCGAAACGACTGTCGAGCCGTGCTTGTTTACGTACATGGTGTGCACGGCGCTCTCCTCCCTCGCCGTGCAAAACATGCACTTGGAAAAATCGTGCAGAGTAAACTTCAACTACCCAGATGACATATGCGATCGTATTAGAGACAGGAATACAACGGGACTTAGTGCCGAGTTGAATAACGTACAGTCGTTAGTCGCTACGGTCGTAGCGTGGAAGTTCCCTTTGCAGACCGCCATTCCTGCTGTTATGGTATTGTTTGTAGGTGCATGGAGCGACAGAACTAAGAAGCGAAAGATATGTATACTATTCCCATTCATCGGGGAGATTTTAGCCAATATAGGACTCTTATTAGCTACCTATTACTTTTATGAATTGTCATTAACCGCTACTGCATTAATTGAAGCATTGCCTCCGGCATTCACCGGCAGTTACATTATCATATTTATGGGAATGTTTAGTTTCATGACTGATAGGACAACTGTGAAGACGAGGACGTTTCGTTTAGGCTTAGTTACAATATGTGTGAGCTTAGGGACTCCAGCTGGGACTGCTTTGAGTGGAGTAGCTCTAAAAGCGCTAGGGTATTACGGTGTATTCTGCGTAATCCTTGTATTGCACATATGTTCGTTTCTTTACGGTTTATTTAGATTAGAAGACATTTTACCTCTAGAAGATGATAGACGTTCAGTAGACTCAGAAACTTATACATTAAGGAAGATTGTGGAAGTGTTGAGTTTGGTTACTAATACAGTGATGGTAGCAGTTCGCCCCCGAGCATTTGGGATGAGAAAACAAATTTTATCCGTAATTGTTCTATACCTCTTGATGGTGGGACCTTTGTATGGTAAGTCAAAAACAAATTACGCTAATTACTCATAATTATTTATAATAGCTTAATTCTAATTATATTTACAAAGTGAAGTGCAGCGTTATCTTATATCAAACACATTAAGAATGAAAGGGTTTTTGGATAAACACATTTCGTTTGCTTATCAAGGAACAATATGTATTAATCAAACTTTTACCTGTTTACATATGAACGGTACTTTCTTATATGATAACAGTTCTGTTGATTGCAATTAAATGCCTAAGTTACAGTAAATTGTTATTATGTTCCTTTAACATTATTTTTTATGATTATGATATCAATTTATATAGGCAGTAGGTATAATTAAAAAAGCAACAATAACAACATACAAATTATTACAAATAAATAAATTCAGAAAGCGAATTAACGAAGATCTAGTAAGTTATATTTGATATTATTTTATATAATACTGTAGGTAGGTGTAACTATGAATTGCTAAAAACCAAATTGAAATATCACCTTCATTTAGATAAGAAAGAACATTTACTACTTACAAGGTTTAACATTGTATTAGCATATAAATACAATTTGTCAACGATATGTAAAAAATAAAAAAATAAAAACTACATAAATATAGTAAAAATATGTAATTAACTTCCTTAAATACGTGTAACAACGTCAAGTGGTGGGTCTCTACTGCAAAAGCTAAATGAAGGCTTTTTCTTTTTCACGGATTCCAAAATTATTTGTACGTCACAGATGTCATTTTAATAAGTTTGTTAAAATTTTTTTTGTTTTTATATAAATATTATAAAAACAAATAGGTATAAAAATATAATGATTGTTTTTTCAATGCATCGTAGGTATTTACGCAATATAGCGACGAGCGCATATAGCGTTGATAACTTATTGACATAATATAGTCGGAAACGCGTTTACGTTAAATCGATACGATTTCGAGATAATTTTAATGTACGTATAAATGCAACATTATAATGACCTCAATTTTATCGCCGTTTCTTTTGCGAGTAAATTAATCTTGAATTTTAATGTCGAATAAAACAAGGACTTCTTTAAACTAAAATATACATTATAGAGTTCAATGATCTATTACATATTACCTACTTTATTTTTGAATACATTATATTAATTTAAAAGCGTAAAAAGCAAACATGATTGACCAGTTTAGTCATTTATAAAAATGATATCCCAATATTTCTAATCTCATAAGTGATTTTATGATAAAAATTAGGTATCGTTTCAGTAAAAATCGCGAATACCTAATTTCTTTTACCTCGAATATTTATATCCCAAGTACCAAAATGGTTCTGACCGCCTCCTTGGTACATTGGTTGACGCGTGAGCGTAGAACCGAGGGGTCCTGGGTTCGATTCCCGGTGGAGACGAAGAAAAAAAAAATGTCTCGGTCTGGCAGGACACAGAAGGCTGATCACCTACTTGTCCCTAAAGAAAACCGATCATTGAAACAGATGTATAATGCATCTGCCCTTTACCCCACTTGGGGACATGGGACTTCACACACCAAAATGGTTCAACATTATATTATAGAACAACCATTCGCCTTCCGATTCCATCATCAAATCAGCTCTATGTCATGATATTGTTTCATCGCTATCCTTTCCTTTTTTTTGAAGTCGGTTAAAAATATATAAATTGTATAGACGTTTCAAATCATTTTACCAATTTTCAGCTGGATGGGAAATATCATAACTAAACTCGTTTTCTATCTATTTTGACAGAATAATATGCACAATTAATTAACCTTAACTCCTCAGGAGGTTTGAATCTTTTAACGGTGACAATTTTTTGCTGTGATGTTTATTAGATAAAAATATATACCGATAGGTACTTTATTAAAAATTAATACAAAAACCCAATTTTCTTTTCTTAAAAAATAAAATAATAAATGCACGTTGCTTAACATTTAGGCCATACTATTAGCGTTATCGGTGGCCCCTGATTTAAATTGAATAGTTATAAAATGTTCGTCTCTAAATTATTTGGCCTATTTTTGAGAAAAAGATTACCGTACAATTTAGAAGAATGATAAGTCAGTCAGTGACAATATTTTAATTAAATATTGAGAACCCAGTGTTATCTTAAACGGTTAGAATGGTTTTTAACTATGTTGCACATATAATAATCGTTCGTTTCATTGTAAGTATAATCGTTTCGATCCCGCGCGAAATATAATATACAGTGCAGATTGACACATTTATTTTTATTAAGAACTTAAACTCATTAATGTCTAGCTCGATCAAATATGTATGACTGCATTTAGGTCGTTCCACTCAAACAACCGAGGTAAACTAGTGTCTGCACACGCAATGCTGCAGCAACGTGCAATACTGTACAAAAACCTAATTTATACACTCTGGCATCTCTTGTACCGATTGGCTAAACTTTAATTAGCCATTAGGTGTTTGGAGATATTCGTATAAAGGTTTTCTGGGCATTCGTTTGCTGTATGTGGCTAATTGAGTCAATTCGATTAACCAAGTTTCATGCGATCAATTATTGCAATGTTTAAAAACTTAAATTCAATTAATGGTTCCTACCTCGTTTGTCATAAAATTGTTAGTTGTTTTCTATTATATACGATGGTAATCATTGGTATAATATAAAGCTAGGCTCTGGTGCGTTCTATAAGAGGTCCCGGAGACTCCACTACCATGCTTTGAGTTTGGCCACCGAGGAGGTTTTAGTGGGTAACCCAATATGCTCGCTTTTCCCTCAAAAGAGAGTATTATGTATAATATCTTTAGATTTCCTCCCCGTTAACAAAAAAAACCTAACTGTGTTTAATTTCAATTCTCTTAATTATTTGGGAAACCACTTAAATTTTTCATTAAGTTTTCAATGTAGGTAATCAATATAATTGCTTCCTATCATAATTAAAATTTGCCGAGTATTTTCGCAGTTACCTAAATTAAATTAAAGTGTAACAGGTCTCAACTTTCACAATTAAACTTTGATCTTCATAACTTCATAAATTATTATCTACTAAAAATGGTTTGGCTTAATTTATTGATAGAAAATGAACCACAGTAACATGGAATTAATAAAACTGATTCTTGCTAAGTCTTTTTAACGAACAAAAACGAAAGTTGCAGCGAAAGGATTATTATCTATGCTACTGCAATATAAAGTTATCAAGGCCTGCTTGCAGTTGTACCACTTTCGTTATTAACCATTAAATCAGGCATAAACCTTAATAAAAAGTCAACAGTTTTGGCTCAAATTATACTTGTATAAGTTTTATATGCTTACAGCTTAATTTACTATACCTAATTTATTGTGTTTCAATTTTTCAAACAATCCTCAACTTTGCACTGACTATATGTACCTATGAATATATGTACCTATGAATGAATATTTTCTTTTTTAAACTCTCTAAATGTGCTGAATCTAAATCATAGATAAATCTATTTTAATTTTTAACACAATATAATCTTCGTTACGTTCGTATACCTTCTTAACGGTGTACAATAACGTACGTATATACATTACCAAAATCGCAATGTATGAAATTTTCCCGCCATACTTTACAGATGAAAATTGTAAGCCCGTAAACAAGCATACAGAGAACTTATTTTTACGTGACTTCGCTCGATCTGTACCTACAGCATTTTATGACCTGCCAGGCGAAAACATTTTATGTCCCCATCGAGGATCAAACCGAGTTTTCACTTTATGTGATATTACTATAAATATTGTCTACTAGTTGTTCACCCCGACACCACCCGGGCCGTAATTTATATTGTTTTTTCAAAAATTTTACAGTTATCATCCACTGGGATACCAATCCAACTGACTAAAAATCGATCAAATAATTCAAGTATATTGATGTAGATAATATGCCCTTATAAATCTTAAAAAAGACAATAGATATAATTATTATGCATTGTCACCTACAAAAAATAATCTTAACAAATAATGCAGTACAATGAGGCTAAATCAAACTTTCCGAAGTTTCCCAATACAAAATCCGTTCTGAAAATATTTATTTAGTTTAAGTTTTTTCAAATCAATATACTTTCGGAATTATCAATAAACATTAAACCACGTATTATAAACCTTTTTTAAACATAAATAAAGACTATATTACTGTGTTATATAACGCCAAGCGCACGGTTACCGCAATCCAATGGAATTGCAATCACATGAACTGCATCCAAGTTAATCCATACCGTTAGAACTCATTAAAAATCGAGTAGGTACGTAATTAGTTAGAATTTCTTCCTAGAGCGCTAGTGACCTTATTTAAATTGATGGACTTCATTATGTTAAAATATGGGTCAGATCGGTACTTATAATTTGTCAAAAATACTAAAAATCTTTTGGATAGATATAAAATTATTTAAAAATTTAAACTATCTGCGAAGAGAATGACTGTAATGTTTAGTAATTAGATGTTTAGTTATTTAGTTATCAGTTTTTTTAGTTTATTACATTACCTAAAACATTCATCTCAGAAAATTCTACATGCTTGTAATAGGTTAGAATTAATGCTGTTCTTTATAACATGCCTTTTTTTAACTGATATGTTTGTTTGTAACCGACATGTTTGTATGAAACTAACTCCTTTAGACTCGATTTTGACCCACATTTATCCAAAAGTGTGTGTTTTGTTTTTTTTTATTATTTAATTTCAATTCATCTACGTGCAATAAATACATGTAAATCACTCCAAGTGGATAGCTTACATAACGTATGTATAATGTAGAAAAATTTGTAAAGATAACATTATGAATAATTCCAATTTCTAATATGGAGGTTAGCGATTAGTATGAAGCAATCAATGCAAAACTTGTTCTTGTCTAGATTATACAATCTGCGTGTTATATAAAGTCTTGTAACACTCTACGAAATAACCTTGAACTTGAGCTAAAAATCATTCTACACTTACTTAGCGGCCTCTAATTTATAATTCTGAAACGAGTGGAAGTGGGATTTGGTCCTTCTTTCTTTCGTCCACGTTATAGAAAACTTAACAAATTATATACTAACCTTCCTCTTTAATCACTCTATCTATTTAAAAAAACCTATAAAAATCTGTTGTGTAATTCTAAAGCTCTAAAATCTGTTGCGTTATTTTAAAGATCTAAGCTTACGGAAAAACGACGGTAAGCAATAATAATTATAATATGTAGTGATGTGTTTGCTACTGCTAAAAAATATTCACCAGTCCGGGTTTAAGTCACTGTATATTCAAAAAGATTTACGCATAGAGCACTAGGCGCTCTACCTTCAATTGCAAAACGGTTCAGCGATCGATGCTATACTCGTTCCTATTTCAATAATATAAGTTTATGATCATAACCTAATAATACGTATAGCCGATCTGAAAAATGTAAAATTATCAAAAATTGTATGAAGAACATCCATCAGCAGTACGAAATCCGCTCCTCCAGTAAATAAGAATTTCGCACATGACATAGTTACAGATAAGTCTGTATTAAAATTAAGATTTAAACATGTTTATAAAAGAAAGTCGTTAGTTACAATGTTATTTATGACTCAAGAACGGCTGAACAGATTTGGATTTTTCATCCAAATCTGTTTGATTTTTTTTTTTAGCTTAGAATCAAAAGACGTATAAAGAATACTTTTTATCCCGTTCGACGGAAAGAATATAAGCAAGTAAGCAACCCAGGCAGAGTTGGGGGAAAAAGCTAGTTGTTATATTCACACAATCGGATCTAATTCTCAAGTAACGATAACAATAAAAGCATTAAGTTCACGTATTGTGGCAATTACACGTCACATATAAACAGTTAGTCGTGTTAATGAACTTTAAGCGATAAGCCTAGACAATTATTTACCGTGTATCAAGAGGATCAAATGTATTGAAATAGCCATATAATTTTTTTTATCAAATAAACTGATATTTAAGTAGATAAATTTACACTTTTTGAAGTTAAAATAGAGAAATGATTAAATTTTAATATCTACCTACTTGTATTGTAATTAGTATCTAGATATTTCTTAAAACGAAGGGTGCATCAATATTTTAAAGGGTCACACTAAAAATCATACTAATTTTGTGAACAACTTTATTTAAATATTTCATCTGCTGTAAATAATTTTACAGTAAAAAATCCTACTATAATAATATAAATGCGAAAGTTTGTGAGAATGAATGTATGTGTATGTGTAGGTGCGTTTGTTTGTTACTCTTTCACGCAAATACTACTGAACCGATTACAATTAAATTTAGCACACATAGAGTGTAACTTGGATTAACACATAAGATAGATTTTATCCCGGAAATCCCACGTGGAAACACGGGCGAAGCCGCGGGCGGAAAGCTAATATTAGATAATTTTGGTATCGAAATGTAGGTATAATAAATCCTTATAATATTCTGCACGCCAATGTTTGTGATTAAAGATTTTTGTTTATCTCTCACGAAAAAACTACTAGACAGATTTGGATGAAACTTTTCAGTACCTACCTAATAACCTAGGTCAGAATAACACATAATATGTAGAAACATATAGGTACTAGATTTGTCCGCTGGATCGTCCGCGGGTAGAATCGCGCAATATTTTTAAATATTGCGAAAAATTTTTCTTCGTCTTTAAAGATTGATAAAAACTGTACTATACTTACAAACACGTATTAAAAGTAAGGTATTCTAATAATATAGCATATCTTTGCAGGTGACTCCCAGGTTGGATATTTGTACGCGATCCGCAAATTCAATTTGACCGAAGTGGAATACAGCCTTTATGGTACACTTAACATGATATTGGGATTAAGTGGTAAGTAATAATACATTAATTGACAAAACCGAACATGTCTCTATGCATTTTTTATATTCTTTTCTATTTTCGTGGAATGAAGATTTCTCCATTCATTAATTTATTATGTTGGCATTTTGTAGTTAGTAATGCAGTGTTTATACCTACGCTTGGGAATGAATTGAAAATAACTACACGTTAATGATAATAATAATTAATAACTTATGTCTACTACTATAGATTTATAAGAAGTTATGGAAAAAGAAAATTTTTCGATGGGCAACTAAGTACCTCTTAATAGAGAGTATATAATACATATTTAAAAATAAGATTCACTATCTAAATATACTATATCTAACGTGGGCCCAAATAACTTCTCACTTGAGTATTTTATATTTTAAAGTTTTTAAAAATCAATAACTCTTGCAATTTTAAACGCCTGCTAGCGCAAGCGTGTATATTCTTTGCAAAGTCATCTATTATTATTAGATCGAAAAGGCGTACATTTTGTGAGTCCTATGTATTTATCTCTAAAGACAGAAACGTGCATTTGAAATATTTTTTTCTTCTTATATTTTAAAGAGTCAGTACAAGATAATATGTACCATTATATAGCACACAATATATAACCATTACAAATTATTAGAAGAGTTTATAAACACGTAAATACGCTATATACAGGGTGTCCCGTTGTCGGTGTACTATGCTCAAGGGAACTCATAGGTAGTTTATACGGTAACCTATCTTAATCTCGAATTTTAATATTCCGAATATCATAATCCAGAAAACGTTTGGACATTTTTTCATAACCCCGAATTTTAAAATTTCGAAGTTTTGTTTGCCATATAATCGCAACTCCGAATTTCATTTGCCCATTTCTTTATTTGTACGACGTTTTACAATCCAGACGAATGAATTCCAGACATACGAAATCTAAATGCACAAAATCCAGAAGAACGTAATCCATATGCACGAAAGCCAGATTTTTAAAACACAAATTTTTGAAATACAGTTAATTGATATCCAGACAAACAATGTCCAGATTTTTGAAATTCCAATAAACGATATCCAGCAAAACGTAATCCTTCCAGGGGGACGCAGCACGAACCTAACCTAACCTTCTGAATAGATTTTAACACTTTAACCTTTCTGTAATGGGCAAGTAAAACAATAGCGAGTCGGTTCTGGCACTCGCCGGCCGCTGCCGCGGCACGCTCGCTTCGCTCGCTCGGCTCGTGCATGGGGGTCACAGTTCAAACCCAACCTAACCTACTGAGTCGAATTTGATACTTAAACCTTTCTGTAATAGGCAAGTAAAACAATAGCGAGTCAGTTCTAGCGTGGGGGTCGTAGTTCAAACCTAACCTACTGAGTCGACTTTGACACTAAAACCGGTTTGTAATGGACAAGTAAAACAATAAATTTACTTACTGACAATGTTTATTTTCAGTCGATAGTAATAGTATAATCACGATTGTATGGAAATAAAATAAAAAGATTATGAAAATCTGGCAATAGTTTATCTGTTATACGATTATATGGGAACCAAATAAAAAGATTATGAAAATTTGGCAATAGTTTATTTGGAAAATGGTACGATGGGAAACAAAAAAAAGTATTCTGAGAATCTGGTATATTGAGATCTGGATTATGAGAATACTTACGGGAAACAAAAAAATACTTTTTAAAAATCTGGTTTTGGTGCATCTGGAAATTGATTCATCTGGGAAATTAAAAAAGGAATTTTAAAAATTTGTCATTCATTACATCTGTCTTTTAAAAGTTCTAACAACCGTTTTCGGGGTTTTAAGATTCGGGTAATAGAAATTCGAGTTTTTAATAGGTTACCAGTTTATACTTATAAATTATATAGTTTTTACGCATATGCATATTACGTAAAAAATACACAGACAACTAATAGACGCCATTTTTTTTGTTCTTTTTTCAACTCAATATTCAGCCGGCATAATATTATATTATTATCTACTGCTCACAATCATAGGCATATAGTGTCTAAAAAACGTGATCTTACGAAAACGCTCGAACGGGAAGCAGGTAAGCGGATTGCCAGTTAGGGGTAGAGAGGTAGAGCTGTTTTAATAATACATCTAATACACAGAGAGGAAGAATTCTTCTGCATTATTTATTAATTTTTCTATGCAAATATTCTAATGTGCAACAAAGGCGTTGAAGGTGATTCCTATGCATATTATATTGAATGACATTTATACATTTCCCGATTGAATATTGAAGCAGTATAGTTAAATAATCATAGCCTTCCGTTAATAATTGATAATTGTGATAATCATAACCGTTTTGTTTGCCTAAGGAACCAAAATAACCCTTTTTGTTCTTTGTGTTCAAATATCTACTTGAATAATAATTATGTACGATAACTTTTATAAATATATAAATAGTGGAAAAGTACAATGTTAATGTAGAACGTAATTATTAAAAGCTATATACTTAGCTGTATATTCGAATTTTATTCTTATCTCAATGTATAATAATGAATCCCTATTTCTCTTGGTCACGGCATCACTCGTGAACGGATGGACCGATTTCGATAATTCTTATTTTGATGTGTAGCTACGTTATTATCAGGAGAGGGATCTTAGGAGCCATTGATGAAAGAAAACTTCAAGAAAAATGCGACTAAAATTAAGAATATGTGAAAAATTAACCGCTATTTTAACTTCACGGGTTTGACAATTTCCATGAAAACATATCAACGTCTTTCGAGTCAGCTAGTATTAAATAAAAAAAGCTAACTAAACTTCTACATTGAATCATTTTATGCATATAATATACTATGATTTTATGCTATATTATGGTGTTTTTTTCCAAACATTTTGTTTTAAAATTAAAGTAAGTATCATCAAAGAAGATAACCGATTAATATGACCGCAGCTATAATTACCTACACAAGAACAAGTTTATCCGGGCTTCAAAGCCATTGATGATGTCAGTTGTGGTGCGTGTTTACAAATATACGGACTTTTGTCTCACCGAAAATGTTTTAAGCCGAAGCTTAAAAGCTAAAAATAATGGCAAAAGTAAGTGAACTTGAACTCGATCGTAATACAAGTGAGAATAATAAAGATGTCGAATCATCACCACCGCCCGTGTCCTTGGTGGAAAGATTAAAATTTATATGTAACCCGGTAAACATTGTCAACTTTTTTACCGTCGAACCTTTTCTGCTATGCTACATTTTGCCCAGTATAATATCGGGATTGGCAGTTCAAAAATTAAATATGGTTAAAGCCTGCCGCGTGGACCTCAACTATTCAGAGAGCATTTGCGAAGCTGCAGTTTCCGGTAATTTTAATGACAATATAACATTAGAGGCATTGGATGGAGCACAGAAAATGGTAGCAGACATGACAGCTTGGCAGCAGCCCTTACAAAGTGGATTACCGGCGATTATTATTTTGTTCGTTGGAGCATGGAGCGACAAAACAGGAAACAGAAAGGCTTTGATGCTTGTGCCTATTGTGGGAGAAATAATTTCAGCGATTGGCCTCATATTAGCTACATATAACTTCTTAGAATGGCCCTTATGGATTACTGCTTTAATAGAAGCTGTGCCTACAGCCGTGTCTGGTGGATTGTCTATCGCATTAATGGGATCTTATAGTTATATAGCAGATGTGACCACGGTGGAATCTCGGACTTTTAGGGTTGGAATTGTTGCTGTTATTGTTACATTGGCATTTCCTTTTGGAAGTTCCATAAGTGGGGTCTTAACGGAAGCAGTTGGCTACTACGGCATATTTGGAATCAATTTAGGATTGTATTGCTTTGGATTCATATATACCTTTTTCCGGGTTAAAGATGTCAGGAAAGAGCCCCTAAAAGGGTCATTTTTTGAGATTATTGTGCAATTCTTTAATCCAAAAAATGCATGGGATACATTTTCATTGATAATCTTATCACGTGGAAAGAAACTTGCCAATGTTTTACTTGTTATTTGGGCACACATAGTCGTTGTGGGCCCGGTATTTGGTAAGTTCCATTTTTATTTCACCAGTTAATACAATAGTAAATTTATAAATATCCATCTCTATAAAGAACTTTTCAATTACAGGCGAAGGACCACTAACTTATTTATACGTGCTAAAAAAGTTTAATATGGATCTCGTTGACTTCAGCCTTTTCTCCACCTACTCATTACTTATGGGTTTAGCAGGTTAGTACATAGCACACTACGTACAATGTTTCTCAAAACTATAGAGGTCAAGGCGAAAATAAAAAAGAGCGTGTGTGCCGAGCACACGTGTCAGAAGTTAAACTTCTTTGGCAAGATTTAAAGATTCCAAAATCGTTGCCTTACTGAATTACATGATGGTATTGACATGATGTTACCTTGAGATTTTACACTGAACGCGCTTATAGAAGTTTCACTTCAAAAAAAAAATAAAAAATTCGTCAAAGAAATTTCTTGAGTTAGCTAACCCTGTTTAAATATTCAATGCTTATATTTTAGGTACAACAATAGCAGTGTCAATCTTCAGTAAGCTTCTCAAAATGCACGACGCAGTCATTGGTGTAATAGCTACCAGCTGTAAAATTACAGCCAGCATTGTGTACGGACTTGCCCCAAATAGAAATTGGTTCTTTTCTGGTCCAGCATTTGATTTCTTTGGAAACTCTGGAACAACCGTGATAAGATCGCTGGGCACTAAGATTGTCGAACCTGATGAAGTGGGTATGTTGATTTTTAATATTTATAGAGTATTTTACTTGGTATAATTAATTAATATGTATAAATTAGCTGCTTAGGAATCATCTAGATTGCATTGAAACTTCATATTGGTATACTAAACAAAATTAAAACTTGTTATTTTTGTAAAATTGTAATAGCATTACGAAATGTGGTGTCTATTCCTTTTTGTGCAGCTATTTCGGATTCATCAATCAGTGGTTTTATTGAATGAATATTTTATATATAAATAAATTATAGAACTAAACTTTTAAACAATTATCAAAATTATCAAAGTTTGAGTTCACGTCTAACCGGACTAGTGCATACTAGTCGCAAGGAATTTTATATCATTATCACAACACAAAACGACCACTAAAATAGCATAATTTTGTTTGATAATTCAAAAAACCAGTTATTTTTTTCTACATAAATAACGTGTTATGTAATAGAGAACGTATCAAAATAAAAGATGACCCACATCATAAAAAATCTGATGGAATGTCTTTATATTATTATATTATATAAAATAAATTGTAGGTAATTCGTTCTTTTACAAAAGCTATGATGCTATACTAGTGAAAGTCCCTTGGAATCAGTAAAACCGTAGCAGTGACTAGCCGGATTTTTTATCTACATATATAGATTGGGTAGAAAGTGTTTATTGTCTAAATTTGCCACACCTAGTTAATGTATGATGTCATGATAAGACCCCACATTTTTTGCTGGATGATTGTGTAATTACGTTTTACAAAAAAGTCAAGTTCCGTCTCTTTTTCGGGGATTGTACCTCTACGTTATTGTCCAGCGTCAAGCACGAAATCCAATTTGACTTAACTGCTAAACTTCAGTAACTTAATTACACTAGGTAATACAAAATTACACTGATATTCTATGTCATTGATTTTCTTAAGCAATATTAAGATATTATAACAATTTAACAACTTAGAAAAACTTTTGAGAGATAAAAATAACTTCATTTTCTGTCTACGAACTGCTTTTCAGATTACAAAATCTTTCGTATTTTCTTTAAATTAAGTGCAAAAGTTACAACTTACAAATTCATATTTATTTATTTATTATTTATCTGTACCAAAAACGGGGACAAAAGAAAAAGAAATTTTCTTCCATTGGTTTTAAATCTTGTAGAAGGCGACACAAATATATATGACAAGAATTCGTAAACTTTTATTTCCTAATATGCACTTGGAATAAAAAATAACGTTGCCACCCACCAGTATATCAGAGTCAGATTTAAGAGGGTTTAAATAATATTTAAATAAGATACAACAATTAGATCACTTTAAAATATCATTTCGGCATACTAACATTAGACGATAGTTTGAAGCCGTCGTCTTCTTAAAACAGGGGAGTTATGAACAATCACTATCATCACGGCAATATTGTTCTTCTAATGGACTAGATATTAATTAGCTCCATCATGTAAAAGATTATTATCATTTGTAATGTCTTAGTCTACTAAATAAAAAGTAGCCATGCGCGATGTGTGCGTGCTTTTATCCATTAGTACTATGGGATCATGATTTGTGGGTAATGTCCACATTAGTTATTCATAATATCTGTCGGAAAAATCTATTAAAGATCGGACTCCGTTAGCTGTCTAAAAATTTGCAACGCTTACAGATTATTTTCAAAGGCCAAAATCATTCAACCCCTTGTGGTCACAGTAAACGGAGCCAAAACACGAATTTTGAGTTGTTTCGCTCACTACGCGCTGTGGCAATGAAAAGGTGCCACGCTGCATTTTCATAAGAGCTACAACGCGAATTTTACGTTGTGGCTCTTCCTCTTTTACTATCTTTTCGCTGCATGAGCGATTTTAGACTTTGAGCATATCATAATAGGCGATAAATAGATTTTCGTTAAAATATATTATGTTATAAGTGTAATTTTTCATTGCAGGAAAGATGTGTTCCTTAATCGGTTTTGTGGAAGCCGTGGTTCCTGTAATCTATACGCCTATTTATAGTAAAGTGTACTCGCATACACTTGACACCTTTACGGGAGCGTTTTACCTTCTCGGTGGAATGATGACGGTGCCGGCTGTGTTCATTTTTATGTAAGTATTTTTGAGTAGAGAAATTCAAAGATTGTACAACAACTATAAATTGTATAGATATTCTTATAAGATAACCAATTTTGTATTCCTAATGCCTATGCAATATTATACTATTCGAATGAGTTATTAAGTATTTTAATTTTTCTATTAGAATGGGAAGCCCCCTTAAGTCGTTTCTGGCACTCGACGGCAAATTGCCTCGTCCTATTGTTAATAAATTGCATATGTGATTAGCCGCGGGCGGTAGGTAAGCTAGTTATAATTATTAAAAAAAATACTTTAAAATTATTAAAATTAGATATATATAATAAAACACGAAGTAACACAAGCTATACATTAAATATTAAATATTTCCACCCGTCCAATTTAAAGGTCTAGGTCATTTTTTTAATTGTGTTTCGTGACTCAGTACGCTTTGGAATTCTAGTCGATTATTATTTGTACGTTGTGTGTCTGCTTCTCGAGAATCATAGTGGTATCAAATCATTAATTTTTTATCAGTTTTTTGAAGTTTCCTTAAAAAAATGACTACACACTATAACAACAAAACGGTTTACAAAAAGCTCGAATAATATCCGCATATGAGCGGTACGATTATTAAACTTGAATTAAACAGTTAATATTGAGGAATATATTTCAATAGTTCAATAAATTGGACGCAGGTAGAGTAAATACATTTATTTACTTACTGTAGTTGTGGAAAACATAGGTAATGATATCTATAAGTATATCTATATATAAGTGTATATGTATATATATGTATATGTATATAAGTCGTCTTAATGAAATTGCGCTATAATAAGCTAACCTTAACACTAGTCAATCAAATAGTCAATATTTTTATATAACAGCCTTCATTCATGATTTAAAATTGTATATATACGAAGTAAACTTAGATAATAATAATATTAACTTGTTGTAAAAGAAGTTTACTTGTAGAAATTACAATCAAAACCTCTTGAATTTTAAACATTTAAAAAGTAAAATCTAGGTTTGGCGGTCTTAAGAAGAATCTCCTGATGACCTTTCACGATTTATTTCTTATATTAAAAAATATAAACATTAAAATATATTTTTTTCTTTGCAGATACCTTTATATATCACATAGACGAGCGTTGAAAGATGTTGTGAAGAATCCGGAACTGAAAGAAAAACACGCTCATGAAAATGCCGTTACCGTTTTATGAAAATTATGTATCAAAAAATTACATATGAAATATGATGTTTATTTTTATTTCTGACTACCTTCCTGCCCTGTCGTCCTTTTTTCGTGTATTCACTTTATGTGAACCTTGCGTTCCTTGTGTTCCTTAACAAAAATAATAAAAATATGCCGAATTGGTCGAGCATTTCTCGAGTTTTACGCTTGATTTGATGAGGCGCCGAATGAAAACGAACGACTGGATGAAAACTTTGTTCGTGGTCGTCGTCGTCGTTGATAGGGTGACCAAATCCTTAGCAAAACATTATACGCTTATGTCAATTATTAATATCGATAGCGGATTCTATTCCTTTGCGTTTTGACGTTTGTCTCGGGCCTCGGCCCTCTATTGCCTATATTTACAAATATAGAGTCATATACAGGGTTACTTGTAAAACACCAGCAACCTCGCAGGACAAGATAGCTAACATCATAAGTAACAACATTTGTTCTACGACTTTTGGCATAACGCAATAAATTATTTTTGAATGATTTTTTAAACTTTTATTGTACTCTCCTTACATTTGTAAGTCTATGTTCTATTCATTATCGGATGGACGACGCGACGCCCCCTTCCCCCTCTCGTTCGCTTTTTGTTTACGTAATTTTTGGGAGGCGTAGAGTTTATAATATTCAGACGGAAAATTAAATGAATATTTATTTTTGTATGAAAATAAAATCTAACAAATTATCAAAAGTCGTAGAACAAATGTTGTTACTTATGATGTTAGCTATCTTGTCCTGCGAGGTTGCCGGTGTTTTACAAGTAACCCTGTATAGTCAACTGTTTTTGTAAGTAAAGCCTGATGACGTGTGCTTCAAATTTATTTGTGAGGCACGAGGCCCCTAGCAACGCGAGGCCGTGGGCTGTGGACCACACCGCCCACGCTTTCCGCCGCCTTTGCGCAGGAGTCTTCAAAAAATGTTACTAGTAATATAAATATTAACATATTCATGATGCCGAAAAAGTATTACACTAAATGAATTATTGGGAAACTGCGTTGTTTTTAATATCGGCCAATATTCCACAAAACAAATTAAGTTGCACTAAAATTATTTATCAACATAATTAATACGTTAATATGGCGATTATATTATTTTTATATTATATACAGTAGTGATCAAAAAACCAATGTTTTAAAATAACGACGATAACGCTTCTTACCTACATTTATCAATATAAAAAATAATATAAAACACATACGTTCATGTTAACTTTTCTTGCATACAAAGGTTATTAACCGTTGGTATTTAGTATAATATGTTTACAATATTCAATATTATTGATGTGATAATAAGGGCATGAATGCTTTTGTCTTCTTTTTATCTATAAAATCGACTTGCAAAATACAGCGGTTATAATATGATTCATCAAGTCATCGCTGGGTAGTAAAAAGATTATAATAATGTTGTTGTTTGCTTTTTTCCTTACTGTGAAAGAAGAATTATTTATTTCGAGTGTAAATATGTATTTATGTATAAATATATATTTTGGTACGCCCTACAGCCCAAACCGCGGATTTCCATTTATGAGGTAGGTACCTACGACTTTGCAATCATCAAAATTGTGGTAGTGACATCGGTGGACATAGGTTCCATTAATTAGCTGTCGGGTTCTTTTTGTTTTCATAATAATAATATCTGTAATTCTTGATTTGAATCTGAAGTAGGTTATAATAATAATTATTTAACATTTTATCCTTAGATAATGAATTAAATTGTATTAAATTCGCAACGAAAATATTTTGCTGTTAAAATTTTGAAATAAATAAAGTTAAACAATGAATATAATATATCGTTCTTATATTTGATTACTGTTATAAATTATAATATTAAATTTAAAATTCAAATAATAGGTATAGTAGTTATTTTACGATAATGTGTTCATAAGGGCATACAAAGTATGCTAGATCATGTTAATGAATGCCAAATTTATATAGACAATGTATTGTACTTACCAGTTTTTGTAGAGTTCATTCTCCGAACAGTAAGAATTCTCGTGAAATCATTTTAATCGACTTCATTCCAACGTTATTTTCCCCAGGAGTAGTAATGTTTGTATATGGAAGTTTGTTGTCCATCGATGATCGAGCATGTTTAAATTATAAACTTAAAAACCGAATAATACCAATAGAATATATTCTTTATTTATATCAACCAATGGTACGAAAAGATACTTTTATTAAAAAAAAGATGAACTCTTTACCAGAACAATAAAAAATCAACAAATTCCATAAATTCACTTACGTAAATAAATTATTATTTTAGTATCTGCAACATAGTTTTAATATATTATACCATAGGTCAAGGATTACAATAACATGAAAACGTACAAAGTAATATCTATAAAATGTTCCAATTCCTTATCTCTTTGCAAAACATTGTATGATTTAATATAAATTACCTCATTTATACCTACATTTCAGGTGTGAATAATTACCAGTGAGTTTAATGAACCTATGATTTAGACCGTACCTTCTTATATATTTGTATAAGTACATAATTATATATATTCAATAAAAATAATAGGGTTTTTCTAACCTTATCTAGTTACGTATTAATTATTTTTTTTATAGAGTGCTAGAGTAATAGTCCATTGAATGAGTCCCTCCAAGGGGGGTCTAGAGTGCGTGAGTTAGTAACGTAAGATGTTTCTTCGGAAACATGTCAAGAGTCCCTAGGTAATAAACATACTAAAACCCCGGGACACTAGGAGGAGCCCCGGAGTGGGGGGAGGGGGGAAATGGGTCCATTTTTTCATTTTTCGCTTGAATCTCAAAAACGGTACATGTTAGAGAAAAACTTTCAAGGAAAAGTTGAAAGGCCATAAAATTATCTACAAGTTGTACCTAAATCATTTTTTCCTATATCCTACCGCTTCTGAGTTATACGCAGTAAAAAATGATTTTGGCTCAAACAATTTCCCCATACTACACATCAATCGATCAAAAAATATTTATTTCTTCCAAAAAACTCAAATGTGCAACTTGTGACCTGTACTGATATATTGCTCTTAATTAGGTCTATAATTGGTAAAATAAACACATTCCTCCATGGAAGCCTTTAGGAGGAATCGATTGTCAAAATATTATATTAGGGCAGTTTGAGTTACTGAACTTGATCTTTTTATTTTTTTCTTCCAAAAAACTCAAAAGTGCAACTTGTGACCGGTACAGATAGATTGCTCATAATTAGGTCTATCATTGATAAAAATACTAGATTCCACCACGGAGGCGTTTACGGGGAATTGAATTTATTAGGGTAGTTACGATACTTGAACTTTTTATTTTTTTTCTTTCAAAAAACTAAAAAGTGCAACTTGTGACCGGTACCGATAGATTGCTCATAATTAGGTCTATCATTGATAAAAAAACCAGATTCCACCATGGAGGCGTTTAGGAGGTATTGAATTTTATTAGGGTAGTTACGATACTTGAACTTTTTAACTAACTGTCCTAATAAAATTCAATTCCCCGTAAACGCCTCCATGGTGGAATCTGGTATTTTTATCAATGATAGACCTAATTATGAGCAATCTATCGGTACCGGTCACAAGTTGCACTTTTGAGTTTTTTGGAAGAAAAAAAATAAAAAGTTCAAGTATCATAACTACCCTAATAAAATTCAATTCACCGTAAACGCCTCCGTGGTGGAATCTAGTATTTTTATCAATGATAGACCTAATTATGAGCAATCTATCAGTACCGGTCACAAGTTGCACTTTTGAGTTTTTTGGAAGAAAAAAAATAAAAAGTTCAAGTTCAGTAACTCAAACTACCCTAATATAATATTTGACAATCGATTCCTCCTAAAGGCTTCCATGGAGCAATGTATTTATTTTACCAATTATAGACCTAATTAAGAGCAATCTATCAGTATCGGTCACAAGTTGCACTTTTGAGTTTTTTGGAAGAAAAAAATAAAAAGATCAAGTTCAGTAACTCAAACTACCCTAATATAATATTTTGACAATCGATTCCTCCTAAAGGCTTCCATGGAGGAATGTGTTTATTTTACCAATTATAGACCTAATTAAGAGCAATCTAATAGTACCGGTCACAAGTTGCACTTTTGAGTTTTTTGGAAGAAAAAAAATAAAAAGTTCAAGTATCGTAACTACCCTAATAAAATTCAATTACTCGTAAACGCCTCCGCGGTGGAATCTGGTATTTTTATCAATGATAGACCTAATTATGAGCAATCTATCTGTACCGGTCACAAGTTGCACTTTTGAGTTTTTTTGGAAGAAAAAAATAAAAGATCAAGTTCAGTAACTCAAACTGCCCTAATATAACATTTTGACAATCGATTCCTCCTAAAGGCTTCCATGGAGGAATGTGTTTATTTTACCAATTATAGACCTAATTAAGAGCAATCTATCAGTACCGGTCACAAGTTGCACATTTGAGTTTTTTGCAAGAAATAAATATTTTTTGATCGATTGATGTGTAGTATGGGGAAATTGTTTGAGCCAAAATAATTTTTTACTGCGTATAACTCAGAAACGGTAGGATATAGGAAAAAATGATTTAGGTACAACTTGTAGATAATTTTATGGCCTTTCAACTTTTGCTTGAAAGTTTTTCTCTAACATGTACCGTTTTTGAGATTCAAGCGAAAAATGAAAAAATGGACCCATTTCCCCCCTCCCCCCACTCCGGGGCTCCTCCTAGTGTCCCGGGGTTTTAGTGTGTTTATTACCTAGGGACTCTTGACATGTTTCCGAAGAAACATCTTACGTTACTAACTCACGCACTCTAGAACTTTTTATTCAATGGACTATAAATAATTTTACAAATCAATGTTCAGAGAATTGGCGTATAATAAACCCTTTAAGTGGCAATGCAAACTTTGCTCTACTCTCTATAGTGGAGAAAAAAAAAGGATGATCTTCAACAGTTATTTCCAATTGGTCCCTCTATTTAGCCTATGTGATATTAAAAAACCGGCCAAGTGCGAGTCGGGCTCGCGCACAAAGGGTTCCGTAGCAGCAAATATAATAAATTACAGTTAAATCAACCTATCTCAAAAACTATAAGAGATACTTTGATCAAACCAAAAATCGTTGAAAGAGTTAATTAGCATGCATCACCTCTATTTTTTTTAGAATTTTATACCCCGTAGTTATAAAAATAGAGGGGGGGGGACATACTTTTTACGACTTTGAGAGCTGATATCTCAAAAACCGTTCACTTTAAGAAAAATGTTTTTTAGAAAACTTTATATCATTTTAAAAGACCTTTCCATTGATACCCCACACGGGTATGTACATCGAAAAAAAAAATTTCATCCCTCAGTTACGTGTATGGGGGGCCCCACCCCCAATTCTTTTTTTTACTATTTAGTGTCATATTTTTGTAGCGGTTCATACAACACATATTCCCATCAAATTTCATCACTGTAGTACTTATAGTTTCCGAGTAAATCGGCTGTGACAGACGGACAGACGGACAGACGGACAGACGGACATGACGAAACTATAAGGGTTCCGTTTTTGCCATTTTGGCTACGGAACCCTAAAAATAAAAATACCATAAAATATGTGTAAAATATTTATTATAGCGATCGTAAGATCTGGAAATTTTAGAACAGCATATAACTTACTTACTATATATAACTTACTACTTATACCTTTTTTAACCAACGAAACAACAATCGGTTGATTTAAAAAAATCTTAGAAATTAATTTATGGTTTTAGACTTTAGTAAACCAAGCGTAATGTGAACATTCCTTGCAAAAACTGGAGTAGGTACTTAATAATAAATTTCATAATAGCACTCATTAATTTTCAATTCCGAATGTGAAACCAATAGTGCCCAGAACCAAAGAAGGCTAAATAAATGTAAACGACCTTCAGTTAGTTAATTCAAAAACAAGTTGAGTTTAAGTGATAACAACCTTGCCTTTTATTCATGATAATAATGAATTAACAGTTGAATAAACGACAAATTCCTAACTAAAAATTGTAATTATTTAGAAAATAATACCAGCTGAGGTGCGTGGATATACATTTTAATAATACATGTTAGCATACATTTTGATGTCAGAAAAACGAAATCGTCGTGACAAAATCGACACGCAATATATTATGTAGTTTCACTTTATACCTACAGTGTTAGTGACAGTTAATCAGTAATTGTGAAGAGCCCCATAATAATATTGTACAAATCTATATATATATATAAAACTCAAAGGTGATGATGACGTGCGTTGATATATGTATATCACTATATCTATCAACGCACAGCCCAAAGCACTGGACGTATCGGGCTGAAATTTGGCATGCAGGTAGATGTTAGGACGTAGGCATCCGCTAAGAAAGGATTTCCCGAAATTCTTGCGGGAACGGGGAAAAACGGGGATGCACGTACAAAGTCGTGGACGGAAGCAAGTACCTACGCGTATAAATGCTATAAATTTGAAAATATAACCAGGGGATTAATTAGTAGCGATTAGTTTGTTGCAATGCACGTTAGTTGATCGTACATCTATTGTAGGAACGAAATATACATGATTTTATATTTTACATAGCGCCACCTAGAACCAACTCTACACCAAGGAATTATTTATTATTTAAAAGTGAAAAGCTTTCGTCGCAAATACTGATTTCTTGTCCTGATCCTTCTTTTGTACGTACGACATAAAAACATTGATATATTATGTAGGTACCTACATGCATTGTACTCTTGATTGTCATTTTAATAGGCAACATTTGACAGTTCAACAAAATTCAACAACGTAACCTAGAAACGGCGACATAGAATAATATGTAATTTCGTTTTGTTAGACCAGCACGTTTGCTTAACTTAGCACTTAACTAATAACTGATATTAGTACCTATAGATAAAAATTATTCCTGTGATATACTTTAAAACTCATTTTCAGGAACCCTCTTCTGTATCACTATACTGAGCAAAAAATTTGAAGTGCAAGACAGCGTTATTGGTGTTCTAGCTGGTTTGAGCAGGATAGCAGCATGTTTCGTTCTCACTTTCGCTCCCACTCGAAACTGGTACTACTTGGCACCAGTATTCAATATCTTCAGTTCTTCAGGCTTGACCGCTATCCGGTCTCTTGCTACTAAGTCTGTTCCTAGCGAAGATGTAGGTTAGTATATTATACCTAGTTTCATTCTTTATTTCACTTGGCTATGAATACTTGTAAATACACTAACCATACCTACATGTTTTTACCTATACGTATAAATTACGGACGAATTCTGAGAAGTTATTTTCAAACAGGAAAGAAGCACACCTGTAATCATATAAACATAAAAAGTCCATTCACTCTACAAATCCACATCCATCATTTATCGCTAACAAAGTATTCAGGCCAAGTTTTGTACTTGTAAACCTTTACGATAGTTTGCTTTTATTTCAGCCAAGCTTAGTTCAATAATGGGTGTGATGGAGGCCCTCGCCCCTTCCATATACATGCCTACATCTAGCTTCATTTACGTGTCAACAATAGAAACCCTACCTGGCGCTTTTTATTTGTTCGACGCTGCCCTTACGGTCTTCGCTTTGGGATTATTCATGTGAGTAGCCTATTTCATGCGTAAGTATGTACGTGTAAAAGAGTAAATAATAATAAGGTAACCACGTTTGCCATTTTATTTAATGGAGTAGGTAGTTACCTACCTACCAGAACCACTTTTGACTGTATTCAGTTGAACAACTATGCAAAGCGATTGCTATGAGATTATAATAATAACAAAATACTGGAGTAATATTAAATACTAGAGTACATAAAATTAACGTAAAATACCTATTTTATAAATTTATTTTATCAATATCTACGTTAAGCGACAAGCGTACTTTACAATAAAATTAAATTCAAATTTTTGAAATAGCTTAAATTTCAAATGACTCTTTTAAGATATCTTACGTTGGTATACATTTATTCAGTAAAAACCCCAGACAAAAATATATGCAACGTTAAAAGTGATAAATTACTTCCGATTTCGCAGTAAACTTAATCACTATACGCAGGTCGCAGATATACCTTAAACAAGTTTCATTTCCCAATAATAATAAAAACTTATAAATGCATAAGATTATACAAAAGTGTTACACAAGCAGAGAAAGTTTTACCCAGATATTTGTTGGAATATTAAAGATCCCTTTTAAAATCGATTTATCGTATTATGATGTCAATCGTAAGACATGTTCTTTAAGACTTTAAATGGTTAAGTGTAATCTTTTCGCTATATGATTATTACAATGTGCTGACGGCGATATGCATTCATGAATACATAAATAATTTATGTAATTAATTAATTTTTAATACATTACAACAAAATAATACTATATATATTATACGTTCAGCTTTTTAAGAAGTATTATGAAGTTAAGAACATACATATTATTATTATATAATATTAGACCGGACTCTCAGTGGAGTTTCGTTTGCAAAAATCGCGGACCTAAATCTGACTTCTGATATATATTGTATAGATCCCAGACATCCTATAGACAGATGTTGCCAACCAGTTTTGTGGTCCCCCTGCCCGCACCCCGGTAATTAAATATGGCATACAAAGAAAAAAATAAAAATTTCCAAAACATTCCGTGTGGGATATCAAATGAAAGAGCTTATTGAGTAGATCACGAATATATAGCATACTATATACATTTCTTACACTTTCTCTAAGATTTTTTAGAAAATTTACGAAAATGGTCCATTTTTGAGTTAACTTTAAACCACTATAGATTGAAAACTCATGAATATATTTTTTAAATTATTATTTTAAATAATTAACAATAGTCCATTGTTTACGATTCAATATTTCGTACAGTGAAATAGTTGCATGGGGGAGTGGGGGGAGCATTCAAAGATGGCGAGTATATTTTCAAGTTCATATAGTATATAGTTATTTTCATCAAATCCACCACATAGCTCACTTATATTATATTACGAACTATTGAATCATAAACAATGGACTATTGTCAAATATTTAAAATAATAATTTAAAAAATATATTCATGAGTTTTCAATCTATAGTGGTTTAAAGTTAACTCAAAAATGGACCATTTTCGTAAATTTTCTAAAAAATCTTAGAGAAAGTGTAAGAAATGTATATAGTATGCTATATATTCGTGATCTACTCAATAAGCTCTTTCATTTGATACCCCACACGGCATGTTTTGGAAATTTTTATTTTTTTCTTTGTATGCCATATTTAATTACCGGGGTGCGGGCAGGGGGACCACAAAACTGGTTGGCAACATCTGTCTATAGGATGTCTGGGATCTATACAATATATATCAGAAGTCAGATTTAGGTCCGCGATTTTTGCAAACGAACATCTCCTTGGAGCCTGCTCTATATGATAACACGGTGCGGTGTCACGTGAGTGTTGTATCTAGGTACTTACTATTTATCAATCGAACTTAAACATTTTCATCGATTAATTTAGACACAAAGCATTCGTAGGTAATAAAATATATATTAATTATTAACACCTAATGCGTAATTATATCTTGGGACAACATAGTATTATTAATAATTACGCCTTAATTTTTTATGTATTGTTGAATGTCTGTTTTCATAGTTAATGCTCAGTTATTAATAACAGGAGATATAACTGTGAAAATATTATTATTATTTTAATAAATTTTGCGTACATATCTTATGTTATTCATTCGCAAATACAGGTTAAGGATTTACAAATGACATATCTTCGTTAAAAACGTGTCCTTTCTTATTACCAAATTCAATAGAATCTTATTAACTAACCTATATCTTTTTTTAATAATTTGCAGGGTTATTTATACTTTGGTGAGGAAAAGGAACAAAATACTAGTCACAGACCCCTGCAGAAAAGAAGAATTCGCCAGATCAAATGAAATTTCGAGGTTCTAAGTAAAGCACATATTTTGTAGAAACAAATGGATTATTGTACAATGTTTTATATGTTTTAGGCTTGAGGTTCACGATCTCATGAGGAACCCTTAATTTCTTAAGATTGTTATAGGTAAGTAATTCTTTAGAATAAATTATTGTAAAATTAGGATGGAACGACTATAGAATCTTATAATTACTATTTTCTACCATGACAATGTTTTTGTACAATAATTATGTAAGCTAATTCTTTGATAAAATTAATAAGAAGCGGATCTTATGACCTATGTTCGTACTTATGGTTTTTAAAGCGTGCTAAAAAATACCTTGACGAAAAAGGTAACTAGTAGTTACGAAAAAAATAAAATGATGTATTTTATATATCATATACAATCTTGTTTTATATAATAATTTATCCAACTGCTAATTTTACTAATGATTACCTACGCCTTTTTTTCAATTTTGATATAGCCGGTGTCACGAATAAGACGAATCTATTGACACCACTTGCAGTCGGGTAAAAAACTAAAACCATAATAGGTTTACAATGGCTCTTTTTTAGTTTTGAGAAATTTAACTCTAAGTTTTATCGCGTTATTAATGCTTTTGTCTGAAGAAACTTTTCTCTTAATCGCACAATGAACTTATTACTCTCGCAGTAAGTTTGACGCTTTTTACTTCAGAGAGTATAATTACGATTGATAGTTTGAATTTTAATTATCTTCAATAACTTTTTAAAACTTAAATAATATTACGTTGGTTTATTATTGTAAGAAATAAAAGTATATTTTCGTAATTGTTTGCCAGATTTTTCTTAAAAGCTTAAATTTTCCGTAATATTCATTAATTTAGGATTCAAACTTCAAATTTCATATAAATAGGTATTAACCAAAGACAACAACTATCTATTACAAGAATTTATATGTGTTCAATTATTTTTAAAAGATGAACTAATAAATGTTACTATTATTACTACAAATTAATAATGTATGTGTTGTAAATATCCGAACAAAAGAATAATATATAGGTACCTAAAGTATTTCAAATCATTATCCAATGACAAAAACACAGTAATGTAGTTAAAAATGTGATAAGTCATAATAAATATGACTATTAATGTTAATCTATATATATATAACTCAAAGGTGGCTGATATAGTGATCTATCAACGCACAGCCCAAACCACTGGACGTATCGGGCTGAAATTTGGCATGCAGGTAGATGTTAGGACGTAGGCATCCGCCAAGAAAGGATTTCCTGAAATTCTTGCGGGAACGAGGAAAAACGGGGATGCACGTACAAAGTCGTGGGCGGAAGCTAGTATTAAATATACGTAAATACTTTACTTGTCAGATATTATTTAAATAATGTTTTATGTATAATATTACTATGTAATACGTTAAAATAGTATAAATTCATGGTGCATATTGTACCTCCAATAAATGTTTGAAATTATATTATATTATAATGTGTTTTATTCAACTCTCCAATAGAAACAGAAAACCCTGATTCAATTTTCAATTTCAATCTTGTAAGGTCGATGCATTGTTCTCTGTAAATATCTGCAGGTTACTTTATTATACATTTCGATTGAGAAAGTTGAGTATTTGATTAAAGTTTAATGAATCAATCAATGTAACTACGATAAAAATGCGATAGTATTGCGTTTTTAAATTCAATGAGAATTCTCTTGAGTTAACGATGATTTTAATAATAAATGTGTATCATGTACCTGTTTCTTGTGACTAAATAAATAAATTGACTTTATGGAGAATATCTAGAGAAATACCTATAGATATTGTGAAATCAAATGATTATATATTATACCTATATACACTCATTATATTGTTACCTACGTTGTTGTTTTCCTTCAACTTGCAATAAAGTAATTTAAATATGTTGAACCACAGCTGTAGAGCTAATGACTTGAGAATACGCTTAGTTGAGAACTTAAATTGAATATGTTGAACTTACATAGCTCTAGGCACACACAATACTATACTATAATGAAGCCATGTAGGATATTGTATATTCAATTAGACAAAAGATTAGTTTTGTGTTGCAGTAACTTCAAATAACAAGAAAATACATAAACACTTTGTTAGGTACCTTTTTTGGATTTTGAATTTTCCCTTTTACAAATATGAAAAAAACAGCCCACGACTACAACAAATTTTGACAAGCAAAATCCGCACCAGTTGAATAAATTATATGCTAAAACGTAGACTAATAAACACATTTTCGGTATAAATCTTGTGTAAACCACGGAGTAACGTGTGGAATTTTCCCTCGGCGTTCCGGTCATATCCCGAGCTCCAAATAGATTGAAAATTGCGTTTCCCTTCAATTTAGCGTGTCCATTAGCACCCTTTGCTTCCACTTTACCTGTTCTGTCGACACAGGATACTGCCGAATGTACTTATTTTTCATAACGACGTTTCGTAATATTAGATCAAGACGTTGATTTCCCTTTTACCTTTGCAAATTGCTTGACTAAACTTATTTAGGTGTAAAAAAATGTATAATAATAATCCAGCGTATAACAAGTTGCCAATAACATAAAATAATATAGCTCGAATCTTAGTTGTACTATTATTTATTAAAATTGGAATCGTTATCTTTTTAAAGGGAAATTAATTCAATGTGGACGTTCTCTAATATCCTATTAGCCAAACAAACTATAGAAAACTGGATGGAAGTGAATCACTCTTGAGTCTGTAGAGTCACTCCTATGGTGATGGATTGCTTCATATTTCAATTTTCCTTTCATGTAAGGAAATACGTGGATGTCTGCATAGATGAGTACCTATTCATATGTTTATGTTTTATTATCATGATATCATAATCATATCCTTTAACATTAATGGGGAAAAATTAATACATTTAAAAACATAATAAGTACTTCCTAAGTACCTTTTACTCATGGCACGATATTCACCTCCGGCCGCGGCAGAAAAAAATAGACTTCTATTATTAAAGCGCCTGTTGAATTTATGAAACAATTACAAGTTTTCAACATTTTGCTCGGAAAATTTAATGTTATAATATTGTAGACACCATAATATTATGTTATGGACTTATGGAGTATAAAGATTCTCGTTTAATATTAAAAATGGGGTGAAGCAGTGAAATATGTTTCAATCAGAGAATCAAATCTCAAGAGAAAACAGGGTTACCTTACTTAAAATTTCATACTTAAACGTACACGGGTCGTTTTTGTATAAATTTTTTTAAATAAAACATGACAAATTTAGTTACATTTCAAGAATGCCAACAATATTCCAGGTAAAATGAAAATTGCTTTGATTTTATTTTTTAACCTAAACATACCTTGGGGCCTAGTCAAGTGGCTTACGCTTCATAGCGTTTCTCTTTCTACAAACGTTGACGTCTTATCGAATACGCTATACGACAGGTAGCCAAGTGGATTACAACTTTGCGAACGCTCATTCTATTGGATCGTACGCTAATGTCTATGGCTTCGAATTCTAACGTCAGTCAGGGTACGTCAAACTGTGAACTGTCATTCAGTTTGACATTAGTAATGTTGAAAAATATTCAATAATTCAATAATTAAACTGCCGAAAAAGTAGAAAGTCAATAAATTTACTTAATTGAAGTGAATTAAAAAATTCAGGTTTTGCTTTAGATTATAAAAATACATATAGAGGTAAGTTCGTTTTGCATTTGCAATGATGCATAAAAATATATTATGTCTTCAAGGTTTAAATTGAATTTATTAAAATGTGTACTTATTTTTCAGCGCCAGCCCGGAGCAATTTTCTGCTCTAATAGAATTCATGGAAAGGTACTATAAAAAAAATACAGTTTTGTTTCCAAACTTACTTCAATATTCTTATAATAAACAATGAAATCATATCAATACCAAGTGCTTCGTTGGTGTGTGTTACCTATAGGTATGGTGACCTCAGTGGAGACTTCAGGGTCGAGTAAAAGCCGACGAAATATGGGCAAGGCTGACAGTCTTACTAAATTCAATTGGTGGTGGGGTACATAAATCACAAGATAAGTGGAAGAAAGTAAGTTTGAACTTGCACCTTGTTAACCTAGCTGTATATTTCAGACTCTCAATTGTTTGTTAACCTAGCTGTATATTTCAGACTCTCAATTGTTTATTAACCTAGCTGTATATTTCAGACTCTCAATTGTTTGTTAACCCAGCTGTATATTTCAGAATTTGTGGCAGTTGAACAGAGACTCCTTGCACTGGAGGAGACGCAAGAGAAGCTCTTCCATGAGCGAGAAAGGGAAAGGGAAAAGCTCCTCCATGAATGTGAGAAACTACTCCATAAAAGAGAAATGGAGCGACTGTGACTGGATTTGTGACCATTTTATTTTTTTTATAGAGCTGATGTAAAATATTTACTGTGTTAAATGATTTTAAGCGTTTATTTTAGATTAATATCTTTAAATTTTATAGGATTTATAATTACATATGTACTTAATTTATTTTAAGAGTTTGTTTTAGTTTTAAGAATATTGAATTTGTTTTTGTCCTCTGTCTTTAGTTGTTTTACTTTTTAATCTTTAAATTTTATAGGATTTATATGTTCTAATTTATTTTAAGTGTTTGTTTTAGTTTTAAGAATATTGAATTTGTTTTTGATTTTAATATTATTTAATTTAATGGGTCAATCAATTTTTAAAGGTCCCGATCATAATTTTCTCGTATTTTTTTTTTAACTTAATTTTCAGCATTTTACTATTTCATTTAGAAGATAATTCTTCGTAGATTAAGATTATATAGGTAGCAGTGATGTTGATTAAATACATTTGTGGATTTAACTTCACGAACCGATCTATTCACGGGAAATAATGTCCTTTGGACAACTTACACAATAGTACTTTTTTAAATGTTAAATTCCCTTCAGAATTAAAATAAATTCTTCTAATATTAAATAATAAATAATATTTTGATATTTGTTCTATTTACACCCAAAATACGAAATATTTTTATTAAAATTGAAACGAATGATGTCTTTTGAACAACCAAACAATGTTTCATATATAAAAAAGTTTCAGTAAAGCGGAAATAGTGATATTTTTTACAAAAAAACTATTAAGGCGAGGTTGTTACGTATCGTATTATTGATTTTACTTAATTAAAATGAACTGATTCTCGATATAACTGAATGAATAAAGTATAATGTGATTTTCATATGGGGACATCTTAGTCGTCTTGATTTTTGAAATGTTAAAATTACAATTAAACTAGACATAAAATCGCGTAATAAAAATGTGTTCCCGAAACAGCCGAGTAATAAACAAAACATGAACTATTTAACTGTTAAAGTATAAGTTTTATATAATTATTGTCCTAGGGACAACCAAATTGTCCATGGTGCAACCACTTTGGTTGGCCAAGTGACTGGTTGTCGGCGGGACATTTTTAAAATTTTGACCCGCCAAGCAAATACTATTGTTATTTTATATGTCGGCGCAACGACGATAAACGACTACCCTCAAACTACTAAATAATTATAACTAGCTAAAGTTTACTTTGATCTTTTTAAATAAGTGGTTGATTCATTAATCAACCACTAATGAAATAATTAAATTAACGAAATAATTAATGTTTGTTAAAACTGATGAAAATTCATTGTAAAAATTCGAGTGGCAACACTCAAACTAATTCTTGTGAGTCATTGTTTGCTTTAAATACGAGCGACCGACGGCACAGAACACATTCACTCGCCGGCCGTCGGAGCGTTCGGAGCTCTCTCTATAATTTCCACGTAGATCAAAAAGGCAGTAAAAATACCCACGGGCGTTCTACTTCGAGTGTGAGCGCCTGCCCTGATGATGGTGACGTCAGAATTGCTGACGTCACTCTTTTTAAAAATAGCCTTTCGGGCTCTTCTTCCGTCATCAGAAGTGGGATAGAATTCAAGCTCTCTATTTTTAAATGTTATCGTTTACGTAGTTTTGTAACGGCATACTGGCGTTTGTGTTTTTTCGTGCGTTGTGTAAAGTAAAAGTTTGTTACGTGGATAATTGTAACGGGAGTGTAGTTCATCGAAGGAATTGTGTGTGTTATCTGAGCTGCGCCTCTCTTTGTGATAAGCATAAATCTACGAGAACCTCCGAGAAATCTACGAGAACCTTCGAGAATCTGCCTATATCACAAATGAGTAGGTGTTGATCACATGATACGCGAACGGACTGTGTCTGTCATGTGGAGTGTTCAGTATTCTGAAAAGTCAGTGTGGCCGAGGCAGTGTGTTTTTGAAATCCCGAGATGAACTACCGTAGTGTTGTAATACGAGAAAAGGCGTACGAGGACGTACGATTGTCAGTATGACCGTGTTAGACTTAAAATCTACGAGAACCTCCGAGAAATCTACGAGAACCTTCGAGACTCTCCGAGAACCGACACAAAATACGCCGAGAATCGTTCTCTTCTTCTTTGTCGATTCACTCTTGGCAGAGTGGTCGTGGTCACGTTGAGACATCCACATTGGTAGTGGAGGTGGACACAGCTTTCCGCACGATCTCCCGCCATGTCTTCCTGTTACTAGACTGTCTGGTGCAGTCTGATACACAAATTCCTATAGCAGATTTCACTTGGTCAGTCCAGCGCATTAGTGACCTGCTTTTACAACGAGACATTTACAAAGAGGCTGGTGCAGAGCGCGCACCGCCTGTCAGTATGGCCGTGTCGGCGCAACGACGATAAACGACTACCCTCAAACTACTAAATAATTATAACTAGCTAAAGTTTACTTTGATCTTTTTAAATAAGTGGTTGATTCATTAATCAACCACTAATGAAATAATTAAATTAACGAAATAATTAATGTTTGTTAAAACTGATGAAAATTCATTGTAAAAATTCGAGTGGCAACACTCAAACTAATTCTTGTGAGTCATTGTTTGCTTTAAATACGAGCGACCGACGGCACAGAACACATTCACTCGCCGGCCGTCGGAGCGTTCGGAGCTCTCTCTATAATTTCCACGTAGATCAAAAAGGCAGTAAAAATACCCACGGGCGTTCTACTTCGAGTGTGAGCGCCTGCCCTGATGATGGTGACGTCAGAATTGCTGACGTCACTCTTTTTAAAAATAGCCTTTCGGGCTCTTCTTCCGTCATATATATTAATCTCAGCTCACACTAAATTATAGACGAAAGCGCATCTCGTGTAGTATAATTGATAACAATGCATCAAGTACTTATGTTTTAATCACAGTTGTCTGACGGACTGACAATAAAGCCACCCCACACTCACCAACGTTGCTCGGACGACTGTTGCCGTGATTTTATACAAATCAAAATGGCGTTTGAGCCCGACAGTTAATTATTGTGTTTAGCTTGTTGTTTAGGAATCTACCGCGCACTCTGTGTTTTGTTTCCATAACTAAATTACGGTTGTCTGTGAGACCTGTGCCATGTAGATGATTTATGGGGACATAAGTAAAATGCCTGAAAATCGTATTATATCCAATAAAAAAAAAATATTTGTATGTTTTTATGTCAATAATCATTAACTGAAACAAGAAGTGTATTTGGTATTTATGGTCGTGATAGTATGTGTTCGTGATGCGAAGTTTTTTTAATGCATTGTAGCTTGGGGACAAATGTGATAGTACTGGAAAATTGCATTTAGTCTCTGGACAACCATGAAACTACGCACAAATTAATAAAACAAGTAAAATATTGTTTACAATAATGTTAGAAAATATTAAAAAGAATATAATTAAAACCAATTTAACTCTTTATGATTTCATGTTTATTAATTATCGTTCAGGGACATGATGCGTGTACCGTCGGACCATTAAAAGTTGATCGACCCTAATAGTTTAAGTACAGTATTTTCTGTCCTCTTTCTTTAGTTGTTTTACATTTTAATCTTTAAATTGTATAGTAGATCAAGAGCCCACGACAGCCAGACATTCCTTTCTTTAATAAACTTGAAAGTTTCTCTGTATATGTCTCAGAGATATAGATAAGAACGACTAGCGATTATCAAGTCTGGGTTGTGGTTACTTTGGCCGGAAACAGGTAAGGGTGTATAAAATTGTACCTAACTTTCATTATAGTTTCAAAGCTAAATTTTATATATGTTAGTTGGGGACCTATTAAAAGATGTTACCTTAAGAGCCAGACAGTTTTCATGGTTCTTACATCTAGCCAGACACATTTAAAAAATAACTAACATATCATCAAATTCACATAACTACCTAAAAGCGTAACAAATATGAAATAACCCACTAAAAACATTAGTTAACTGTAATTATTAAAAAAATAAAAGTATAATATATAAGTAATAAAGTTATTACTTATCTTTTACGAGGACTTATGATGATGGAATTTCACATATCCCGATGACTTTTTTATTGTGTCATCGAGAAATTGTTTTTGATTTTAATATTATTTGAATTTAATAGTTTAAGTACAGTATTTTCTGTCCTCTGTCTTTAGTAGTTTTACTTTTTAATCTTTAAATTTTATAGGATTTATATGTTCTAATTTATTTTAAGTGTTTGTTTTAGTTTTAAGAATATTGAATTTGTTTTTGATTTTAATTTAATAGTTTAAGTACAGTATTTTCTGTCCTCTGTCTTTAGTTGTTTTACTTTTTAATCTTTAAATTTTATAGGATTTATATGTACTTAATTTATTTTAAGTGTTTGTTTTAGTTTTAAGAAGATTGAATAAAACATGTATACATAATAATAGTATATTTTATTCTTTAATTAGTTAAGTAGTTTATACCACCATTAATTCAGTACACACTTTTATAAATACTAACAAAAAATACAATTAAAATTACAAACTTAAAAATATAAAAAAATAGGTTGAGGCTGTAACGATGATCAGTTTTTTCACTTATGACCTGCACTAAAATATGAGCAGTTATCAGAAACTTTCAAAGGATTAATATATTCTGTAACTAATGCAGTTGCATTATTTAAATCTGTGAAGTAAACAAAATAATGTTTTAGGAGCGAAAAAATATTATACAAAACTACTTGGTCAGGCACACTGCATTAGGTTTAAAAGTAATACACTTTAAAACTACACACAACACACTTTAAAAAATACACTGTAGGTTTTAAAGTAATACCTACTGCACTTATGTACTTAATTTTAATTTGTCTTTATTTAGTAAGTAATTCACTCTTCTAGCTTTTATAATAATATTATACTTAATTCAACAATTAACTAAATGACTACTTCAGTCTTTATAACCAAAATTACATACTTTTGTTTTAAAAAATTAAACAATGGTTAATTATCAAACTTATTTGTAAATAAAATAATGCTCCCGTGAATCAGGAGTGTGCAGTGCTGCCAGTGCCAGGTGCTGTTCCAGTTAGTTGGACCAGGGAACCACTAGTTCACGCTACATACTACACGCCATTACCATAGAGAGACAAAAATAACCTATTAAATTAACCTATTAACTAAATTATTAAGTATTATTCTGCCACTCATCAGCTCGTCTTGGTTGCTGGAAATGGGTCCAACCAGCACACTCGGTTCATCAACATCCTCTTGTTGCTCAGCCATATTATTAGGGAGAGGTAATTGAGCATCCTGTGCAATATTGTGCAGAACACAACATGCAATAGTTACCTTACTGGCAACACGAGGATGGTAATGGAGTGTACGATGCTTCAGCAAGCATCTCCAACGAGCCTTCAGTATACCAAAACATCGTTCAATACAATTGCGTGCCTGTAAATGGCGTGTAGTGTACACCGCTGCCCGAGAACCTGGTTCGGCATTTAAAATTGGTATCATCAGCCACGCTCTCTGCGGGTATCCAGAATCACCTTAAACAAATAATGTAGTTAAAGAGCTTTATATTTTATAACTCCAATATTTTTATGATAAATATATAGAAGTAGGTAGGAATTATTTGATTTACCTAATAGCCACGTCAATTCACCATTTTCGTGAAGTCCACGCATGTATGGTTCCACTTCACTGGATGCCCATATGAAGGAATCATGCGTGGCTCCACCATATTTTGCATTGACATTGGTAATCTTTAAATTATCATCACATATCTGAAAAAAAATTTAAGTTATAAAAAATATTCTATTTGCAGTTGCTTTGTTATTTTGTTTTAATGTAACATGTTAAAAACAATGCTTACTAACTAATTATGCAAAGAAATATAGCTTACCATTTGCACATTCAAGGAATGGTATCCTTTTCTGTTAAAATAATTCTGTTCATCAATGTGAGGTTTTATAATAGATATGTGAGTGCAATCTATGCATCCTATTACCCCTGGTAATTGAAATTTCCTTTGAAATCTGTAATCAGTTATACATATTTACATTTTATAATTAAAGACAATTACCTAAATATATTATAAAATATACTTAATACAATTATTAAAAAGACTTTCAAATGGATTTGTCATAATATTTTGTAAACCTTTAAAACATTTAGAATTGAACAGAAACAAACATTTTGTGGTATAATAGACAATCAATATGTGGAATAATAGAATTGTTTGTGACTACAATAGCAGCGACCTTCTTTCTATGTAAAGGATTAAGTTATTTATTAAAATTGTACAAAACATTGAAAGTTATAAATAAATTAATAGAAACACTTACTCTTGTCGAATTCTTGCTCTTTCTTGGCTTGTTTGAGGGAAAACTATCCATTTTTTAACTATCAGAGGACTGTTGAGTGCCTCCACAACTTGCCTAATGCATCTACTTGTAGTGCATTGTGGCAAATGTTGGGTGACACCCACAATTCTCTGATACGATCCCGTTGCCAAGAAACTCAGAGCGCAAAGAACCTACGATAATAAGTAGAATTAGGATATGTAATATAGATATGCGCAACACATGCCTTTCATTGGGCATTTAAAATATCGGACATCACTTATAAACAATCGCAGTGAAGAAACTGTGGATTACCTTTACTTCCAAAGGAATTTCTTTAGTACCCCGTATTTTTGTTTGGTTACGTAGGCTGCAGCAAAGCTCGCTAAAAGTTTTTTTACTTAACCTAAAACGCTCTTGAAACAATTGTTCGGGCATTTCTTCGATTGTCTCCAAACTCCGTCTGGACGCATTTCTTTTTTGGCGCCTGAGCCAAACTTCTTCATCGTGCGCAGCTTTTAAAAGTCTCAAAGCGTGCATTTTATTAAAAATTTTATAATCACTAAGAAACACAACACGGAACTTCAACAGCTGATTATAAAATCGCCATTTTGTTTCGATTTCTACAAGATGTTAGCGTACGCTTGATAACGAACGCCCACAGAGCGTTTCTCCTGTCAAAAGTGCCACTTGGCTAGCCATTTGTATGGCGCCTGTCGTATGACTTTACGTTCCGTTTAATGGAATAGAAAAACAATGCCACTCGTCTACCAATTTTCGTTTCGTTACGCTCGGTCACGTGACGAATCTCCAGCTTATGTCAATCTCATACATTCGTTTATCGATTCTATTGAACTTTACGCTAATAGAAAGCCACTTGCATAGGGGGGCTTATATGTATGAAAAACTTTGCGTGCGCTTTGTTAGAGCCAAAAATGTTCAATCAACTAATGGAATGCAAAAAAATTGTGATGGAGAATAGATCTCAAATAGTTCATGTTAAATTTGGGTTATATATATTTGCGTATATTTTTCTATATACCATGGTCCTAGCTATTTTAGGTTTACCACGGAATTTTTAACAAAATAAAAGCAGATACAACACCTAAAAACCTCTACAAATATCGTACAATTCCACATAGTGTGCATCGACATCCGTTACGTACGTTGGGAGCGGTGGATGCAATATCCGACTAATAATTTAGTTATCATATCGATTTGTTCTCTTCCCTGGGCAACTAGCCTACATCAGGACCTTTATTGAATCTTTACCCCACATGTTACGTAATAACATACTATAACATCGATATAAATCTGAGAGCAAATAATTATTCTAAGATTCAATTTAAAAGGGAAACTTTTTGGATAACATGTACATATTATAATTATAGCATATAGTTATAAATGTAATGGACAGTTTCGATTAATGTTTTTTATAGAATACACAAAAAATGAAATCGGATCTGGGAAGAATATAGCTCAGAGACGGATTCATTGACATTAGTTGTAGGACCAGTTATTTATTGGCGAAATAATAAAAAAAAACTTTACTTTATACTTACTTACCCTAAAAATAAAATTAGAAATGTTGACGTTCTGTTATATTTATAAAATCACACGATAAAAATGGTGCTTAAATTACAATAAATCACACGAATGAAAGGTAAAAATGGTGTGAATTGATTAATTTACTGTGTAAACAATGTCCGCCGCTGCCCTAAATTTCGTGTGACCTCATTTACACAAATTGCCTTCCCTTAAGTCAAAACAATAAATCCGATACAGAAAATCTCTTGCTGTATTTACTATAATAA
Organism: Colias philodice; assembly: GCF_061535455.1. NCBI lineage: Eukaryota > Metazoa > Arthropoda > Insecta > Lepidoptera > Pieridae > Colias > Colias philodice. Next base: position 5,598,522 of record NC_143101.1, read on the forward strand.
CGTCATTAATCGTTATAATAAGTATTTTAATTTCATTCTACTTAAAATAAGAATAGTTTTATAATTATATTTGTTACTAAAATATTATTGTGTAGGGAATTCAAAAAACTTTACTTGTTCATCATAATTAATTAGAATTACATATAAACTCAATGTAAATAATTATGGGAATTTTTCACTACACGTTCGTACACTTCAAAAGGATGCTTCGTGAAAAATTCCGGCAAATCTTTTAGTGTTTTATAGGCGATGCGATGTAAGCTCATAACTAATTTCAAAAATCGTCAAGCATCAGTTTTATAAGCATTGACATAATTTGTATTTAGGAAAATTAAGAATGTTTTGTTTTTGGTTTAAGGATTTTTTACGTACTCATGTACCTACATTGGAAGTCGTAAAAACCGCAGCATATGTATGAGTAAATAGTGTTTAATGATTTTATATGTTTAAATAAACACGCAACAGGAATATTGTTGTGATAATTGACTTCAAAGAATCTTATAAAACACACGATGGACATACACACAAACAAAGTTCGTATATTTTATAATAACGTTTTAATTTAAAAATTTTCAAGTATTTGATCAACCAGAATTACAGTTCAAGATCATATAAATAGATGTCAATTCTTGGAACATAAAATTAAACTGCTTCAATGTCGTAACTAATTTACTATGTTTATCTGATTGTTAATATTATTTCATCCTATTAGGTTTTAATAACACATATTACATGTAACGGTGCATTTACATCAAACGAACATAGAGCCACAGCAAGAACTAAGAGCATTCATTCGTGATATTTTAGTGTAAACGAAAACTCGTATTTAGTGTTGTTCAGTATTAGAACATTGCATAGAATCTTTTCGAACGCACTAAGAACAACGAAAGAATGCTGTAAGCCTGTTTACATTAAAAGAATGTGATTTAGTGGGGTTGAGCATTCGCTCGTTTGATGTAAATGCACCGTAAATAAATAAATAGACATGCTTCTTCAAAGATTCGATGATATTTTGATTAACATTTGAAGTAAATTGAAAGTTGATCTTAAAATAAAAATGCTCGTTATAGGTATATACAGGGAGTTATTTTTAGACAAAAATTATATGTATTGATTTAATATTGGTAATGCTTAATTTAACCGGAATTTTTGACGTTTATTGAGTTCATTTTAATATTATATTTCAGTGAATTGAGGTAGATAAATATAATTATATATAGATAATAAATGTTACCATTGAGATTGAATTCTATAAATCGTTCCCGAAATCTGATTAAATGCCTTTGATTGAATTTCCTATACAAAAGCACTGAAAGTAGGTACTCGTTGCTTTAAAAGATTAATTATTTTGAGTATCTCATATTATTTTGATGTGCCTATCTTAAACTGACAAATATAGTACAAGAAAGCTCGTATAAAATGCTGTAAAATGAATTTTAATGCTTGCTATAATTGATAAAGTAAAATCTGCTCGTTTAGAAATATTGAGGATTTTAAATATCCAGGAAATCTTCAGGAAGTTTTCCTCCGGAATGTATAGCCAATCAAGTTCTATTTGGACTTAAAATTATTGTCTCATCTGGACATCCCCACAAAGCTATAGCTGGCCGCACAATTTTCTCTCGGGCCACTAGATACTTGACGCAAATAACCGACTTAGGAGTTAGGAGTATATTCTAGTTTTAGTGCAATAACCGTATAGAATACTATCATTTTTTAGGAATAATATAACAGTGTTTTAAAGGATTAATTTTAATTACAGTCTAGTTCATTTATGCGTCTTAAAAAGAATCATTTATAAAAGTTACGCTTCACAAACACTATAAACCTTTCCGCTAAAACAATAACCGTTAAATTTAAGAGGTAATACAAACAAATTCTACAGGCTTATAATTAATAAATATATTCGTAGCAACAATAAGCTACTTTTATCTAAAGCCGGGGTCGTAACAAATTCGGAATAGTCGAACTGCAAAAGTTTTAGTAAGCTCTCGTAACTCAAATTAATTCTCCATAAATACTTGCTAAATAAACGCTGAGCCTTATTTATTCAACTGCGAAAATAGATATCATAATGGTATAAAATATAGTATTGTTTTGAACATGATTTGTTAATAATTCTGGAAGAAAAAACAAGATTGAAAACACTCTGAATTTCCTTATACTGTAACGAATTTTACCGTATTCCCGGAAACTCAGGATACCTAATAAAGGAAAACATTATAAATGATCCATGTTATAATTCATATTAATTGTGTTAAAAACAAATTTCAATTAAAAAAATGTTATTGAAAATATTTATTGCCATTCCGTATTATTTTAAATCTTTTCAAAGTAGTAAATAGAAAAACATGAACATGTTACAACAAATTTCAATTACCCATGAAATATTGCCTAACTTTAGAGCTTTAGAATGAGAAAACATTCTAATAACCTGCGAGTCCACAAGTTTTTAAGTATTTCAATTATTTTTGTATGAGTATCACGGGAAGAAGTCGCGGGCACAACTAGTGAATGAAGTATATGTAATCACTACCGGGTATAACTGGCGGCCCGTAAACACTTGACAATAGTCAATCACTGGCCAATTTGCACCCGAGAGCATTGATTTGCCTTAACAGGAACACAATTGTGAACGCACTGTATATTACATGTGCCAATTGATATTTAAATCGTGAAATTATCGTATTGAGAGTAGTTTAGTGTAATGATACTACCAAGTACGGTTTACCACTTTATATTTCTAGACTAGATGTAGGTAGTCTTTTTTCTTTTTGAAGTAGGTGATTTACTATTGGCTGGGTCCTTCTGTTTTAAAAGCATGGGATTTATCAATAGACTGAGTAGTCTATGTTAAAATGGGAAATTCATTTTCACATCTTCAGAAAATGAATTATTCTCTAACTATATCATTTTTACCTCCTACCTGCGTACCGCTCCAATCTTCCAAATTAAAAAAATATTGGCCTATATCAACACTTTTACCTAATAATAGGACAATCACATAATATATTCAAATTATTTCCATTATTTAAAATTGGATTGCTCTAGAAATTTTACGACAATCATAAAAATACTGTTATTGGTACAAAGATACTGAAAGCATTTATTATAGTCTCTTATAACATACATTCTACATAAATGTTCTATTTATTTAATCTTATTCTTAACAAAGGAAACAACCTCACATTTCAAAATATCCTTCTCAGTTCTCTTGATATATAATTTATAAGATAATAAAATTAAAATTTGTTATTCATTAAACAATAATTCAAATACATATCTTATACCTACTCTAGTTCTAGTCTTTTAATTCTTATATTTTCTATAAAAGTTAAATCTTCAAATATGCAACGTTTACGCAACTCTAAAGGAAAGTATTTACGTATATTCAGGTTATGGATCCTAAATAACAAATCGTATAAGCCACTTATCTGTATTAGCACAGCTCTGCTAACTCCCGCATTATCTAACCTTTCATTGTATCTTATATTTACTTGGATTGCAAAACAAATAGCTATATAGAGGGTAGTTCCGTACCTACATCGATTAACAGCTGTTTTGTATCGTCTTAAAGTAATAAATTAATTAAAAGTGATATGTATATGTTAAAGTGTTTTCTATTGCTAAAAGTGATCATCTAAGTTCATCCCCACAAAATAAATGTAAAAGCCGTTGAAAAGGGACTTGTTTAAGGTACTGTACTGTGTCTAAAAAATCGTTACAAAATCTCCACTTCCCGATTATACTCCAGAATTTATAACAATCTTCCATAAATACTTATTTAAAATGCACTGCTCAGCTTGCTATAAAACAATGAAAAAGGAAGAGCTTGAATGTTCTAAGTGCAAGGGCTGCTATCATCTAATGTGCCTTAATATGAGCATCGCTTATTTCAATACAAATTATAAGGAAGGTAAACAAAAGTGGTTGTGCCCTACTTGTTCCAATATTACTACTCGGAAAAAGGGAGAAAACACACCCGTTAGACGGCTTCATGAACCTACTTTGGAGGATAGTATAATGTCCTGTGAGGACGTCACTCAGGACATGTCTATTGCTTCCGTGCCCATGGATCAGGCCACTATTAGTATACAACAATTCTCTTCGTTGCTCGAGTCTAAATTTGAAAATTTGGAAATGAAACTTACCAAAAATCTTAGCATCGAAATTTCGGCAGCAATGGATATGTTGAAGAAAGAGTTAAATGATACTACCGACTTATTGTTTGCTCAAGTAACACAAATGAAAAATGATTTGTGCACATACCGCGATCGGATAAATAAATTGGAGTCTGAAAACTCGTCGCTGCATTCTAAATTATCACAACTTAGTAAACAAAATCTCGACACCGCCGCCACTTCATCCATGCTTAAAACAATAAAACAACTTCAATCCGAAATAAACGAGCGAGATCAAGTAAGTTTACTCAATGACGTTGAAGTATATGGTATACCCGAATTTGAAGGTGAATCAGCTACGCATATCGCGATTACTTTGGCAAAAAAACTGGGAATAACATTAGAGGAGCGCGATATAGTGTGTGCGCGGCGCATCGGCCCCAAGCGCCGGTCAATTACTACCGGTGTAAGTAATGATGGAAGTGATTCATCGAGATTGATCGAAGATAAGAATCGCCCCACTCGTACGCGTCCTATTTCAATTAGTTTTGCACGACGTTCACTCCGAGACGAGCTCCTGAAAAACGCCCGTGTGCGACGAGGCACTTCTACTTCCGACCTAGGTTTGCCCAATCATGATGTGAAACGCGTACACTTGCATGAAAGGCTCACACACAAAAATCGTGTATTATTTGGTAAAGCCCGTGCCCTGGCCAAAATTAAGCAATGGCGATTTATTTGGACCAGGGATGGAAAAATATATGCCCGTCAATCTGATTCCAGTAACGTTTATGCTATTCGTTCCGAAGAAGATATTGAAAGTGTTTTTACTTTACTCCCTAATCATATTCAAACTGTCTAATTTTATAGTTACATTGACGCTGCTTTATATATACAATAATGATAGTACTTTGTCATTCTATAATTACGCTTTTATAGATAGTTTGTATTATTATTCTTTTTTCTCAACACATTCCGCTAATTTAAATATTTTTAATAAACTTGCCATATTTCAATTTTGTAAATTTATTGTTTGTATATTAATGTACACTGATGACTCAATTGTAACTTATTTAAACATTCTTAAAATAATGACTATGTCAAATAGAAATCATTTTAGGTTACTGAATTGTTATGATGATGAATATTATGTAATATTATGCTTGATGTATGTAAATAATGAGTACTTTAATTTGAGAAATAACTTTATGTTTCCATATTATATGATAAAATATATTCATATAATAGTTTTCAACCTAATATTTCTCGTGCATAGGCAAAATAATATATTTTACAATGCTATGCTCAAATTATATTATATTCAACTTATAATTTATAATTATTTTCACTACTTTATTGTTTATTCACATAATTATATTATTATTTCCTTTATAATAATTTCTATAGTTACATTTAAATTATGTAATTATTATATTTTTATTTTCCTATATAAATACAAAAATGGTTAAAAATATATACCTAAAAATTGGATTGTTTAACGCTGGATCATTATGTACAAACCATGATGAGTTCCAAGTTGCGTTTGAGAAACATATGCCAGATATTCTTGCGATTAATGAAACCTGGCTACGACAAGGTCATGAGGGTAAAGCGCCGCGTCTCCCTGGTTATACTTTTCGTCACATTCCTCGCCCCCCGGGCACGCGATCACGCGGCGGTGGAGTCGGATTTTTTGTTAGTCAACAGCTTTCTTTTCGTATATGTAAACATCCTATTAGTAACAATAATCACTGTATTGAACAGATGTGGATATCTGTCAATATTAATTGCAACAGGATATTGGTTGGGACTGCTTACCGTCCACCTTGGCAAGGTATTGACATTTTCTTTGACGCCCTTTCAGAATCACTTTCGTATTTTTCCGATTTTGATAACATTGTTTTACTTGGTGATTTCAATATCAATATCCATAATAGCCAGAGCAGTATGTCGGTTAGTCTCAATCAATTCCTTCATTGCTGCGGTTTAGATAACCACATCACTGAACCCACACATTTCACTTCTCACAGCGAATCTACTCTCGATCTACTGTGCACAAATATGTCCGTTTTTTCGACTGTCGTATGCCATGTCCCTGAGCTTGGTGGTCATGCTATGGTCTTTGCGAACTTTAAAATTAAAAAACCTAAATCAATTAATACTTTTATTACATACAGACCTTTAAAAAATATCAACTTGATGGATTTCAATAGCGACCTTGCCTCAATTCCTTGGAACGATATCTGCCATATGCTAAATGTAAATGATATGGTGACTGTTTTTAATTCATATGTTATGTCTCTATTTAACAAACATGCTGCTAAAACGACCATTTCGCTTAAGAATAGACGCTCTCCATGGCTGACAAGTAATCTCAGACATCTGATGTCGGTTCGGAATGATGCACTCGATAAATATCGTAAAACAAAGTGTGAAAAGGACAGGGTATATTATAAATCACTAAAAAGTTTTGTCAATATATGTTTGCACCAAGAAAAGATCTCATTTTACGATTCCCATATCAATGCTCATTCAAAAAATGGTAAAGTTTTGTGGAAGAATTTAAAGAATCAAGTTTTGCCAAATTTCAAAACTAGTGCCGTTTTGCCTGATCATCTTCGAGATCCAAATACGATCAACTCACATTTTTTGAATATTCCTGGCACTGGCAATGTAGATAAATCCATCCTTGACTATTTTAGTAATAATAGTTACGGCAAGGGTGTCTTTAAATTTGATCTTGTTGATGAAAATGCTATAGCCAAAATTATTATTAATTTGAAATCCAATGCTGAGGGCTATGATGGTATTCCTAGAGATATGATTTTACTCACACTTCCTACGACACTTAAGGTAATTACAGCTATTGTAAATCGCTCTCTGGCTACATCTACGTTTCCATCTATCTGGAAAATTGCTCTCGTTCGTCCTTTGCCTAAAACGGACAATCCAGTGGACTTTAAAGATCTTAGACCTATAAGTATACTTCCATTTCTATCTAAGATACTCGAAAAGGTTGTTTACTTTCAAGTTGTGAAATACTGTGAAAAGCATAACATTTTTCCGGAGTTACAATCGGGGTTCAGAAGGCAACGAGGTACTACAACAGCTCTGCTCAATGTTACCGATGACCTACTTGCTAATCAGGATGAGGGCTATGCGACAGCATTAGTACTTTTAGATTTCTCTCGGGCTTTTGACTGTTTGAATTTGCAGCTTATGGTCGCCAAGCTTTCTTTCTATGGGTTTGACAATAGTTCGTTAGAGTGGTTTCATAGTTACCTAGGTGGTCGCTCACAAAAGGTTGTTGTTAGTAATGATGATGGTTCCACTTCTACATCTAGTGAACTTTTTGTGACACGAGGTGTACCACAGGGATCAATTCTAGGTCCTCTTCTCTTTATAATATATGCAGCAGATATAACCAACTGCATTAACTTTTGCAAATACCACATCTATGCAGACGACCTGCAGATTTATTTGCCTGTAAATTGTAAGGATTTGTCTTCATCTTCAAGTAAAATATCTCAGGATTTAAGTGCTGTATCAAAGTGGTCTTATAATAATTCATTAGTGTTGAACCCAAATAAATCGAAATACATGATTGTTGGCTCCAGGCGACAAGTACAAGCAATAGAGAACTCTAACATTTCTCTTTATATTGAAAATTTTCCTATACATAAGGTAAATGAGGCTCGTAATTTGGGTGTTACTTTCGATAAACATCTAAAATTTGAAAGTCATGTCCTTGAAGTTGTGCGTAGTTGCTTCTACCGATTAAAAGTTATTTACAAACTTCGGCCTTACCTAAACACTAATCTCCGTATCCTTTTAGCTGAATCTCTAGTTCTATCTAAGTTGAATTATTGCATAAATGTGTATGGCCCTTGTTTACTTCAACGTTCGCAACGTCTTATTCAGAGAGTACAGAATGCTTGTGTTAGGTACTGCTTCAATGTCCCTCCGAGAACACATATAACACCATTTTTAAACTCCGCCAAAATGCTTAACATGAAAGGTAGACAAGATCTATATTTGGCTTGTCTACTTTTTGATCTGTTTAAATCTAAGCGTCCCTCGTATCTGTACGAAAAATTAAGATGGAGAAAAGATAATGGTCGGAACCCAGTAAGGAGCGTAACTAGCGCACTTTCAGTCCCTCTGCATCGAGCGCAAGCTTTCCGTGGTAGCTTTAAGTACTGTGCTACAAAGTGTTGGAACAATATCCCTCCGCCAATTAAACAAGTGTGCTCAAAGTACACTTTTAAAAAAATGTACAAAATCCACTTGCTTAACATGCAAAATCAAAAATAGATTTATATTACTCCGCACTGCACAGACTTAGGGCCGCCACGAGAAACCATTTTTTTATCTTATTATACCTAAATCTATTCAAATTTTACTGCTATACTATCCGATCGGTATTTTATGTATCTACTATTTATTTATTATCTATGTATATTATTTATTCATATCACTTTTATGTAACTATCTATTCATTTATTTTTTTATTGTATATACCTACTTACTTTTTTCTATTATATTATATGCTAATATTGTTCTCACACTATCTATAGTATTTATATTTTATGTATGGTACGGGTATGGTATGGGTCTTGGCAGAATATCAGCGTTATGGTTCTCAGAACTATGACAATGTGCTGAGCCAAGACCTTTTCAGGGAACATTTCTTGTATTCATTTTTGTTTAATTTAATTTTAGATTTTAAGTGTATTTTGTTTTTTTTTCTTCTTTTTAAGTGTCTAGTATTTAAGAATTGTAAATGTTTTCCTGAATAAATGAATAAATAAATAAATAAATAAATAAACTATATGGACTTTCATAATCCCGAAATAAACTGTTAAATGTAGAGTGCAAACTTTCATTGAAAAAAACTTAAATTTTATATTTTTGGTTTTATACATTCAAATCTTATATATATAAAAATGAATCGCAAAATGTGTTGGTAAGCGCATAATTCGAGAACGGCTGAACCGATTTCGATAATTCTTTTTTTATTATATTCCTTGAAGTACGAGGATGGTTTTTATGTAGAGAAAACGTAAGTATGTACCACGGGCGAAGCCGGGGCGGACCGCTAGTACTTTATAAGTAAACGCTATTGCTGTGATAGCTCATTGTTATTAATAACTTGCCTTACTTGCAATACTAGTATATCATAAGGATTAACGAATTTTCCACTAAGGTTTGAGTAATTAATTGCCCTTTAAAAAAAAAATTTATTTTTAATTGCAAAATTTCTCAAAAGAGTAGTTACTTTAATCAATAGCACATCGCATCTTCATATTTAGGTGAACCTCAAAGGCCACGAATATGAACTTGGCCTCTTGGCGCGAATCCAAATAATATTCGCTGGCGAAAAGTATTAATATTAAAAATTGCAATCTTTTACAATCATCATAAAAAAATATGTTATAGGCAGATTTTTCGGAGAAGAAACCTGTACCGAATGATTTTATGGGGCAATAAAATACGATCAGTTTTATATTGAAAGGAAATTTTTCTTATTCATAATTTATTGTTATGCAAACAGGCGCCAGAAGGTAAAGAGAACTAGTAGATAGAAAGCTATTCTATTTTGCAGGAAAGTACCTAAACATTGAAACCTATTTACGAATATTATCAGTATAAAAACTGTAATAATTAATCTGTATAGTTGTGTAGTTGTTGGTTATGATCAAAATAGATCCTTACATGATCCTTACAAAACTTTAATTACATGCAAGTTTGATAGACCGGGATCCCTCGCCCTTTTTCGTAAGTGATTACTAACAAGCTAAATTTTCGTCAGTAGCTTCATTTTGACGAGACGCTCAACATTAGCTAGTACAAAAATTTCGTAAGTGGTAGCTAACAGGGGTAATGAGAACATAATTTGTTGATTTAGTGGTTATCAAAAATTCATTACTAACTGGTTTTTTTATTTATAATTCTTATAATAATAATCTAAATTAGCCGAAAAAATATTTGTCCTACAAAATGCTAGGTTTGATCAACGAGGTCCCATTTTTGCAACATGTACTATTTACGAGGTCATGAAAAATTATTACTAACCAGCTGATTTTTTTTTTTGTTGGTTAGTTAATAATTATATAATTTAACGCCCACATTGTCCTACACATTACGTGGAACGTTTTTCTAGTCCTAGACTCCTAAGTTGTCCATACCACAGGACCATTTTTTTTATTAGTAACTGTAGGACAAAAGTATCACGTGATACATTAGTGTGTTTTTTATCCGAATAAAACAATGTCCTACAAAAAAACTGGTATGCATCCGTAGTCCTACAATAATCGTAATTTTCCTTTTTCCTATGTGCAACATGAGGTAAAGTGAAAATATATTTATTGAAATAAATCAACTTTATTATGTAACATACATGAAAAAGTAGATATTTTTATATAAAAAAGTAATTAATTTTCATCTGACTCATCAGAAAAACATTCATCCTCACTACTGGCATCACTCTCCTCATCTTCATCAGTATCTTCTTCATTCTGATCTTCCGTGGTATCTAAATCTGTAATAATATGAAAAAATTAATTAATGTCGCCGAAAAATTAAAAACCAAATTTCAATAATATTAATAGGGTACCTTGCAATTGAGAAGATAATTCTTCAAAGGATGGGCTTTGAGGACCATCAAACCAATAATACTCGTATTTACCATCAATTATTGTCCATCCATAATTTTCAGGTACTTTATCTGTGGGGCACCGCATGTGTGCATTACACCATACATTGCTGATGAATACCGTTCTTTTAATTTGACGTTGCATAACATAGTTATATTATAATATAAAATGTTAAGTTTTTGTAATAAAATAATATGAATACTATAACACTAAAAATGAAAATCGAGGTTAAGCAAGGGGCATAATTTAGATGGGTGACCGATTTTTTGCAGATTTGTTGTTCTTTAGCCTGTTTGTACGGAACCCTCAGTGTCGCGAGTCCGACTCACGCTGGCCTTATTTTTATTAATATGTATTAACATCGTATTCAATTTCCAATGATAAAGTATGTGTATACAAAATACCTATATCGATAAAGTATGTGAATACAAAATATATCGATAAAGATATCGATATACAAATTTACTATGTCTCATCTCTAGGACATTTGGTGACCTTGAATTAGCCAATGAGAATGCAGCGCCCCGCTTCACCATACCTCAAGTTGTTGACAGATTGAACTTAGTACATACAAGCTAACATTAGGCGTCTAGTGGTTGTGTGGTCGATGTTTCAGAGCGTCCAACACGTGGTCAACAGAAAAAAACAGCACGGTTATAGTCGGCTTCAGCATGGAGTAACTAAACACAGTACGCAGCATCGCGCGCATGCGTACTAATATAACTAAACTCCAATAGAAAAATGTACAGAATGAATAGATTTTTATTGTTATGAATTCCAAATTCCATTGGAGGATCAGCAAAATATACCATGCAATTTGTAGGACAATGTGGGCGTTAAATTATATAATTATTAAATAACCAACAAAAAAAAAATCAGCTGGTTAGTAATAATTTTTCATGACCTCGTAAATAGTACATGTTGCAAAAATGGGACCTCGTTGATCAAACCTAGCATTTTGTAGGACAAATATTTTTTCGGCTACTTTAGATTATTATTATAAGAATTATAAATTAAAAAACCAGTTAGTAATAAATTTTTGATAACCACTAAATCAACAAATTATGTCCTCATTACCCCTGTTAGCTACCACAATCAAGCATTTTCGTAAAGGAAATTCTTGGGCGTCTCATTGAAACGAAGCTACTCACGAAGTTTCAACTTGATACTAATTATTTTTACATCTAGTATTTGTACTACAACCTAAGAGTGTCGGACTAGAAAAACGTTCCACGTAATGTGTAGGACAATGTGGGCGTTAAATTATATAATTATTAACTAACCAACAAAAAAAAAATCAGCTGGTTAGTAATAATTTTTCATGACCTCGTAAATAGTACATGTTGCAAAAATGGGACCTCGTTGATCAAACCTAGCATTTTGTAGGACAAATATTTTTTCGGCTAATTTAGATTATTATTATAAGAATTATAAATAAAAAAACCAGTTAGTAATGAATTTTTGATAACCACTAAATCAACAAATTATGTTCTCATTACCCCTGTTAGCTACCACTTACGAAATTTTTGTACTAGCTAATGTTGGGCGTCTCGTCAAAATGAAGCTACTGACGAAAATTTAGCTTGTTAGTAATCACTTACGAAAAAGGGCGAGGGATCCCGGTCTATGACTCTATGTAGAATCAAACTCAATCTCAAACATTTATTTATTCAACTAGACTTCTTCTAGAAGCACTTTTGAAACGTCATTACATATTTTTAACATTTACCACCGATTCGGAAAGCAGTATCTATGGAGTATAAAATATACTTTTGTTTTCATGCAAATACCATTATCTAATAAAAATAAGTTTCTCAATGTCAATCATTTAATAAATTGTATTAATAGGTATGTTTTAACAGAAAGCAACATTCTATTTTCCAACTACAACGTCGGATAAGCGAGACATCGCATATGATATTTTATCACATATTACCTAATAGGTTATGATATAATCGATTCCGACATGAGCTGTCAGGTGGCATTATCGACAAATGGAAGGACTCTTGTTGAAGGTACTTCACCTCGAGAAAATGTGCTTTATAAATAACAGTTTTCCATACGTCGTCGTTGATATATCCTTTAGACCTTATTTACCATCATCTCATAAATAAACGTATGTTTTATGTTGCTAATTTAGTTATTTACCAAGATAAATATTGTCTTTTCATCAAATATGTACATACATTTTAATTAACAACGTCTTACTCATATTAATGGTAATGAAATAGACATATTCTCAAAGATATGTTATGTATATGTACGTATATACTTTAATAAATTAACGTTGTCTTAGAATTTCAAATAACTCGACTTATTACTTTATAAAGTTTTGGTGAAGATCAAAATATTTGAACCAAAGATAAGATAAATAATCCCCTACTTTACCATCCAAGTAGGACGATTTATTTCTGTTAACGATGCAAAAAACAATCACAGAAGCTAATCACATAATTCATGAGCGATAAATAAATTATTTCCCCACATTTGCTTAACTAGCCCATTATTGTAACAGAACAGTAAAATTATAGAAATTTCCATAACGCCTCAATCGTATATTTGAAATGACATATAATATAAAAAGAAAAGCCTTGACGAATTTTACTTTCACAGTGCGGCGCTTTGATAATAGTCCAATTACACCTAAAAAAACAGTGTTGATAACTCTTTTGTATTCTTGACATGAAAGAAAGTCTTTGGACTATTTTAATATTTTTCATGAGAACCTTGGCTGCCCCTAGGGTTGTGATTAAACAATATTGAAGGGCACGAAAAAAAAGTGCTGCGTCATTAAGTTGCAAGCAGAATGGTTCGCCTTTCATAAGGGCTCTCCGCGGTCCTTGATCCTTCGAGGGCTATCCGTGTCAACAATACCCTTCAGTCGTACAAACGAGTATCTCCACCAACAATCTGGCCCAAGGCAACAAAAATGTTCCACGAAGATCTCATTTTCGCACGATATGAGTTTTGATCTTTTGAAACGGATAATTTTGTTGAATGTATGTTGTCGTAAATATGTATCCACCCGTTTTTATTAGTAGTAGTTTTTTTATAATTATTTTCAAATGTTAGACAATTCATAAAATATACCTATATCTTCACATCTTTTAATGCTACCTCATATTGTATATTAGTCAAGAAAGTATAATTAACTGTCTCTACAATTCATAAAAATAATATATGTAGAACGCAGCGAAGTGCCACGGAGTATAAAATACTGCAAGATAATAAGAGCAATATTCAATTTATCACCGTGTAGAGCAAGAGGCGTGGAAGTTATTAAGATAAAAAATCGAGCTAAGGGCTGTTCTGATAACTGAAAGTTCCTCAGTTCCTCACTGAAGAGTCAGTGCATCCCTAGCTGTCAGACCGGACGGACCTACGTTCTTATATCCCACGATCTTGTATATTACAAAGTTTCCACGCGAATTTTACTGTATGAAAGTAACCGTGTAAGTGTGTTGTGTTGTGAATTTGGTGGATCCAAGACAAAATTAATTAACTTTCAGCATGGCGTTCCCATAAAAAGTTTTGTAAGTATTTCGCACGTGAAATTTTGTTTCTTATTATTATGAATGTTGTTATCTCGTGACCCCGGCATTGAACAATATTTGCTTCGTCTTGGATACTGTGTGATTTATAGAGAGCGTGAAGATGACCGCTAGCCAAGAGTTTTTATAATTAACTTCTAGATTACAAGTTCAATGCTATTAACATTGTAATATATCTGTGTCAAGTCAAACACTTGAAAATATTCACGATGTAATAAAATTCGGAGATATAATGAGTTTTTCTTTTATTTATAAGACGGCTAAATGTGTTGTACGTGCAGCTTTTTTGGCGTTTTTCTTCATATTAACATAGTTTAGAAACATTTCATAAGAAAATTTATTGTGCTTTAATAATTAAAAGGATATTTCTCACATTTTTTATTAACATCAATTTATTCATGCATTCTTTAAATCAATATAAAAACGTACTTATTATTTTTTTATATAAACATTGGATAGTTTATTTAAAATAAGACAAATTTAAAGTAAGATATAAATTATATTAATTCTAAAATATAAAAGCTCTTACTTAATAAAATATCAATTGTTACCTTAAAACCAAAATAGAATGAAACACTAATCTCTATATGTTATAAAGAAAATTGTATTAATAAGACTGTCTAAGCTTAATGCATTTCCACTATCATTAAGCACAGATAATACTATAGGTAAAAGTTGGTAAGTAAAGACAATCCGTTAATAATAAATTTCATATATCAAATGACAAAATTCTCTCTCTTACGTACTAATGGATAGTGGAAAATTTTCATTTAAAATTCATCAAACAGAATGTGATATTTAAGAGATAGGTAATGGGTTTATTTTTAAGCATGCTGGATTATATTTTTAACGTTACATAATTATATCATGAAACAGTTTCTTCTCCTTATTGAAATCCTTAGAATTTGAAACTTTTATTTTAATTTTAGCAAAATTTTATTTCATACCATTTTGGATAGAGTTTTCGTTCGACTTTATATTTACACCTATTTCATGAATATGTAAAATCCTTCGAAGTAAAAAGCTAAAAATGTACAAGTATGTATTATAAAAAAAGGTAATTTTATCTTCAACCAGTAAGAAGAATCCACCTTTGACATAATCACAGTTAATCTATAATATAAAAAAATGGATCGCAAAATGTGTTGGTAAGCGAGAAGACTGAACCGATTTCGTTAATTATTTTTATAATATTCATTGAACTACAAGGATGGTTCTTATGGAGAAAAACTAAACGTAAATATGTACCACGGACGAAGCCGGGGCAGACCGCTAGTTTAATATAGAAACAGTCAATACGGAAATGCATCGTTCGGTTATTCTACTAAGTCATTAACCTGTTTTACTATCCAAGATAAATGTTTTTAAAACGCATCTATAAATCAGAAACAAGGAACTAAGTATAGGTAAACAATAACAAACAACCCACCTTAATGTAAGCTAAAATTTCCCTTAAATCAATAGATTTACAGGCTCTTTGTGTAAAGGTATTCCTCCAATCCTGCTTAAGCCGCAATAAACCATTTTAAACATAATCCATGTTATATTCTCAAATGTAATACAAAATTCATGAGACATAAAATCTGCAAGAAATATTTTACCGAAGTATTCAGTTATTGTTTACAAATTAATATGTGGATAGATTTTCCTTCTAATCTCTAATTTAATGACGCTTATGCTAACATCATACACTATATTTTAATGTTTTGTTTCACTTAAAAGTTGTAAATTAAACACAAAAATCAAAACACAACGTACATAACATATTAAAATATAAATGTATTTGTAAGATTAATGCTGTTCGGAATCTATCCCAATACATCTTCCTTTGAGCATACAAATCTAAATTTTTTGTAAAGCAGAGATGTGCTTTCAATATAATTTTTCCACTCTTGCGTAAAATACAAGAATGTCTATAGAGCTCCAAATTTGTCCTAACAATGAATACTATATCCCCTTCTATGTATGATATATCGTGTAAATTATGAGTAATTCCGCAGTGCCCATCATAAAGTCAGCCATAAAGCGTCCTCGGGCCTCGTTAAGTAAGCACTTCTCCCAACGATACAATAAAGACACTTATCGAAATAAACACACCTTCCTTTATATGATTCGAGGCGAGATTATGTTTTATTTGCTCCCTAATCAGTCTATTGTAGTGTATTAAGATGGGCGGTGTGATTTCGAAATCGTGTCTGGCATGTCCCTAAGGGTCAGCGCATGAGGAAAATGTTTGATACAACTTAGTGTTTTTGATAGGAGATATATTTTTCGTAATCTCTTTGATGTTTATTATAATATGTGAGTTGAGTGTAGTCAGAACGTGCGTAAGAATCTATTTGAAGCGTCGTCGATGAAAGGACAAATAAAATTAGGCATATTTTTCCAAAACAGGATTCACCCACTTGAAAATGTAACGATCGAAATAGATTGATACATAACATTATTTTTAGAAAAAATTGAGTTCTTAAAAAGATATTAAATGCATCAACACAATCGACAAAGAAGAATAAAGACATTGCAAGACGATCATGCCAAAACCTCGAAAATAATAAGATGTGATCGGTTGCCAATACCATCGCACTAAAATTACTTATTTTGCAGAAAGCCACTATGTTTGATTGATCGTAATAAGGTCGATGAAATGAGATACAGGCGAGAACATGACGGCTGATATTTCGGAGCTGAAAAAACACTTCACACACAAGACATTATCGTGAACTTTTTCCTGTTATTCTCTATTTCTTAGCGAATATTCATAGTATTACAGCAACAAATATCTTATTGTAAATATGCTGTCAAAGATAAATACCCAGAAAACAATAAAAAGTAATATTCACGTTTATACTTGGGCAATTTTTGTATATGATATACCTACAGGCACAGCTACAGGTTAGATAAATATAAATATTGTTTAGCCTGCAGCTTTTATTTATTGATTTAAAGTTCAATTTTGGATATAAAAAACATACATATCAAATTCAACTAGTGAGTGCTAGTGATCTGTGGAGCATCTTGCTTCTAAAAAAGGACTTTCATAAAAAAATAACAAGAAAGATACAATTGCAAAATGACACGCTCAAGATAAAATTCTTTCGATTACGTTCCAACTTCCAGGAGCAATAGTCACGTAGTCCGCACTCCGATGCACCTATAAAATGAAAATTGTAGTATGAACTATACTTTATAATAAAATAGATGTCTACTACTGTTCACATTTTGATTTCATGTCTAGGAATACTATTCACAAGTACCAATAGAAATAGATTGTTACGGTTATGGTGTCTTGTTTGTTATCATAAAGAGCTCAGAGACTTAATGTAAAATACGGCTTAGGAAGAAACGCAATGCACAATATACCGCAGTTATCTGGTTGAATCTGCTACCAATATCAATACGTTGAACGATACATTAAACAACTTGACGAGTTGTCCTTTAGTCATTCAATTAAATGTCGCCATTCAATGAACGCGCTAGTCATTCAACCTTATGCAGAACGTTATATCCGCTCTGTTCAAAAGGCAATATTACAATCCGCTTAATAGTTGGACGTTGAGTGACGCTTGTTCAATCAATCGCCTAGCCATTCAATTGAATGTCGTCACTCAATGAACGCGCTATTCATTCAATCAAATAGCAGATAAAACTAGATAACGGTGACAGATATAACAGCCTATTTCCTCAATGGATGCAATAAACTTCTTGTAAATTAACTTCGACTTACACGCCCTTCTCTTGTGAGGGTGTGGTACCCGTACCTTCCTGCTGTGAACGAAACCCAAATGAATTAACTCGACAAATAGCATTATAAACGTAAAAAACGTATACCTAATAAAAACGTTATACATAATTTAATCAAAAAAGGGATCAGTAATTTTTTAAAGAAAATTAAAAATTTAACCCATTAGAAAAATAGGCCCTTCATAAGTTTTTTAATTAATAGTGATTTTATAAACTTAATAGAGAAGAACCTACTTCTTAACCAATTTATTTTGAAAGCTATCCAAAATGTATAGACAATTAGGAAACAACAATATTATGTTACCTACTGCGTAACGACGTCCACGTTTATTTTAGATTCTTTTATTAGACCTATTTTTCCAATTTATTTTTCATAATGGGATGCTATTAGGCAAACTGCCTGACTGTCAGAATAATTTACCATTAATGTGGCATACTAATACAAAAAACATGAAGCTTCAGTAACCTTTAATTATGATAGACTCTATCTTTATAATTATTTTGATAACTCCAAAAGCCTTTTTTGCTTTTATAGAAATAATTATTCATCATCATCTTGATTAATTTAAGAGTTTGCATCATCATCTTGATTAACTCACTCTTTTAGAGAAATCAGCAAAGCGTAGACATAACTCGTATTAGGCAATTTGCCAATGTTAGAACTAAAGCAAAAAAACATTCTGAAATTCAAAGATAACTTCGTAATGTTAACCTTGTTAAAGTCCAGGTGACTATACTAGTTATAGAATAGAAAGGAAATGGAATGAAAACATTGTAATGAGAGCCAACTTTATTAAATGTAAGAGCTTGACTAGGTAGCTAATAGACTTTACATTTGAGTTCAAGGAAACAATTCATAAATTCTGTTTAATTAATAATAACTTCTAGATCAATTTATAATCAAACAATTAAACATCAAACACGTTTTATAATGATAGACGGATCAGCAAAACTTTCGGAAACTTATGGAAATTTTACTTTGACATTTATTTTCAGAAATATTTAATGAATAATCTGTATTCTATACTAATATTATAAAGCTGAAGAGTTTGATTGTTTGTTTGAACGCGCTAATCTCGAGAACTATTGGTCTGATTTGGAAAATTATTTCGGTGTTAGATCGCCTATTTATCGAGAAAGGCTATTATCATCACGCTAAGACCAACAGGAGCGGGGCACTGCGGGTAAAACCGCGGAGCACAGCTAGTTATTCTATATCCTGTAAATAAATTTTTGTATTTAAATGAGTCGATTTAATTTTCTTTTTAATTCGTTTTGCATTTATTAACATATTTAACATTTTTATTTAACAATTATTTTTGTAACCGTCTATGGAAATAAATCAATAAATAAACGTTATTTATTTTTTCATTTATTTCGTTTTAGTTTTAGCCTTGAAGTACACTTTTCAACACTTGCTGGCAATTCATTTAACTGTTATTTGTTTGATGAAAGATCTAAAAGGCATAGAAACTTTTCCTAAGTAAATATATGATTCACAATCGTAGTTGTAGGTCGCGTTCATAGATGTTTCTTTAGACGACTCTGAAGTTTGTTATTGTACCTAGAACATTAATACTTATTTTCAGGACATTAACACCAAATTTAACATATAGGTAGATCTATTTATCTTCGAATAAAATGAAAATCTAGTAATGACAATTAGTTATTTATTACCTCAGATAAGAGTAGATATAGAGTAAATTTTGAATTATAAATTATAAGTAAAGAAAGTATATTTAGTATGCGTAAATATTACCAGTTGCTGATATAATATATAGAGATAGTTAAATATATTAAGAGAGTAGGTAGGTACTCACTTTTATTTTGTAAAACCCTCAATCTTAAAATCACAATATTATTAATTTACCAAACTTAAACCACTAAGTACTAAGTAAATTACATACGATATTATAAAATTAAATATTTAAACCAAAACTACTTCGAAACTTTCCCCAACTCTACCTATATCAATTCTCCAAGCATTAAAGAGATTTATAATTAATGATCTATATTCAATGCATAATAAGAGCATTAAGTGGCCGTAATCGATATACCTATAGAATAACAACGATCTATTCATGTTCACATAGCTATTTGTTTACGATTTTTTAATTGATTCCGCATTCATTCGAACATCAATAGTAGATATTAATTGACTAAGAAATTATTGACTATGACCCTTTGATTATAATTTGAAATAATAAACCTTTGATATTACTGTTTATTCTAAATGAATTACAATACACAATTCAGTATTCACACCCCGACTTAGTTTCTATGTCTGTAAAACAATATTTGTTAATATAATATGAAAAAAACATAGGTAACAACATATTTCTCGTGGCATTGAATAAAAACAAAAACATGGTTCCTTTTTCGAGAAACATTTTCTAAAATAATAATATTTTTTTATATCTAACTATCTGTTATGTACCTATATATGTTTATACGCAAAACGAGAAATACTACTACTTATGTAGAATTAAAACCAGTTTCGATGTATTCCTAGCGATGAAACTACATATAAATAAGCATTTTGATGAATTAATATGAGATGGAAGTTGTTATCTCCTACGCGAAATCATGATAAAAATGTTGTACATTTCTTCCAAATTATTTTGTCTAAATACAGTTGAAATTTAAAATAATAAACAACTTGTAAAAGCTCATTAAGGCGAAATTCATTTATATATTCCTAACAAAATCCCTTCAAAAATAATGCTTAGTTAACAGTTAAAACCTGTTTAAAATTCTAAAATACCGGAACAAAATTTATGGTACATTTCGAAGTCAATGCTCAACCGTTTAGGATAAAATAGCGATGGAATGACCGATGATATTGACCTTAAACGTTTATGTTATCAGGGACAATAAGCTTGGCCATGCAATACAATGCATCTGCTTTGTATTATACCTACTTAACAAAGGAAATAACATCTCATCCATCATCTATATCATAGTTTCCTGTTTATATTAAAATACGAAAATAATTTAAATATGTTTTCGTTAAGCAGGGTTATGCTTGCACTTCACTAGTAGGTATATAAACACAGACCTGCAAAATATTTTATAATCAAAAATAAATTACAAAGATGCTCTGTTTATAATATCCTAACATATTTTGAATTCGAAATAAACTTCAAACATATAATGGGATCGAAAAATCTATCTACATTATTATTAAAGAAAGAAAGAAAGAAAAAAATATTTATTGCCACAAGTTACACACACTTAACAACTACTTACATTACAAAAAAAAAATAGAGAATTTACATGGCAATCGGGTCAGACTCAGCCATGCTGTCGGGCTTTAACACCTGAACAGCGCTGATTTTCAGTCTGCCCGTAAGTTTTTATTTCCGAGGCTCCTAAGTCTACATTAAAATACAAATACCAATCAAAAAACATACTTTACAGTTCTGAAAATAATTTTTTGCATTGTTATTATTAATAATTACTTACGAATAATATATTATATATTTAAAACAGATTTATAGATAATTAAGTACATAATTAATAGTTTCAACGCAACTTTACTTTCAGACAATTAATTTTCTTACCTATTAATATGTAATCTCGTTTGATGGTTCGATTACAAAAAATAAATTGCAATTAAAAATATTAAAAAATCTTTAATATCTAAGTAACATTGCACACAAATTCGGGTGTACGTGATCTATATATTAATATGAAAATTATTATTAGCAATCAAATGTTTATACAATTCTTATCTATAGTTGTATAATATTGAATCAATGACATAAGTTTATCTAATGCGATGACCGGAGATATATTTTCTCGCTCGAATTGCCATTTATATAAACCACATGATATTACAGTAATTTTTGTCTATATTTTGTTCAATAATAGATTTCTATGATTTTGTTTGGTGGCTCAGTTCCTGATCTTTGCAATACATGTATTTAAAAAATTGTAAAAAAATTACATTACCTACTATATAGTTTAAGTACATTACATAGACACAAACACAAAAATTCAAATTCAAAATTTTCAATGTCAATTTGTTTGTTTTTTTCATATTTTTTTTCACATTAATTATAAATCTCGGGTTGTCCCACTAGGAAAACATGTGCGGGGTCGATCAGTGAAAATATACATATTATAATATTGCATCATATTGGTGTTCAATTACTTTATTCATCTAAACAAAATATACACATTGAAAACTTACAGGTAAATCATGTTTCATTCACGCTCCAAAAGCTCTGATTAACTTTTTTAAATCCCCCGGCGACTCTTGCTTTATCGTTTTTTATTGGAGTTTCATTGAAAAATATACCTTAATGGTAATACATTAAATGTCAATACCGTTTGCCCACAATAACTCAAAAAACAAAATTGAGGCATCGTATTTTTGCTTCCTTATTTGAGAAAACGCAGTTGTTTCGGAAAATTTGTTTAATATTTCCTGTGAAGTTACGACCAATCTTATCCCAATTACATTTGTCGATATAAATTTTTGTTTCCTCGAAGTTTAGCAGGAAATTGACAAACAGAATTTTCAGTAGATAATAGTAATTATAAGTATGTAGCATAGAGTTTCTAATTTTTCTTTTACAAACATAATAAGAATTAAAAATTTATATGTCTTGGCCATATCGTAGATTTGCTACGAAAAATTCAAAAATCGTGAAATTTCAAAATTGGCTTGATATGCGTCTTTGTTTGCTTTAAAATTGGGACGTAATAAAAGTGGAGTAAGCTTTAAAAGAACCAATCGAAATTTCTGTTGATAACGTTAAGTGCATACATCAATTACCTGTAATTTAATAAAACTTTCATTATAAATCTTGCCAAAGTGGCTGAAAGTGCTCATATTAAGGCTCATATAAACTTAAAAATATATTAACCTCATTATTTTTTATGTTTATATATAACTGATGAGTCTATTTATATTTTCTCAAATTCAAATATTACAAGCTGCTAAATCTCTAAAACATTTCTTTTTTCATGCCTTCTTTTCTTGCGCTAGGCTAGATCAGCTGACAGAAAATTAGAATATCCTTTGAAATATAATATACTAGTTTCTGTAAGTACAATTATGGCATTTATAATTTGAATCCATTTCTAAATCTAAAATCTATAAAACGTAAGGTAATAAGTCTTAAAGGTATCTATTATATACTAAGGTATATTAACGGTATTGATAATAATGTTGTTTCTATTATGTAGTATTATGTTCAAGGTTCATTTGAAATTGTATTTAATATGTCAATAGATAGTGGAAGGAATATAACGGTTTGTTGTACATATAATGACATAAGTACACTCATAATATTATGTATCTTTTGTCGTTTTTATCCCTTATCTGTTCTTAAAGCAAAATAAATTAACAGAATGATTAATTACAGCGAAGCGGAGATGATCTGATGGATAAAAATTGTATTAAAAATCGTTATGTAATTTATAAATTTAGTAATACTTAGGATAACAACACGTAAACTTCTAAAATCTAATGTATAAAATATAATAATGTCGCTGCGGCTTTGCCTGACGCGGATAAGCTATGAAATAAGCATAGATAAGACATTAGGTAGACATAGAGAAATTAGGTTTTATACGAAAAGTTCAGCAACGGCTGATTTGTAACGACATGAATGACGGGCTAAAGCGCGGCACACACGGTGAAGATACTATAATATTTTATCTTAAGATACTGAAATATTTTATATTACAGTATCTTAAGATAAAATATTATAGTATCTTCACCGTGTGTGACGCGCTTTACAGTTGTAAACAAATAATATTTCTTCATATAAAGTATGATCAATGAAATATTGTGAAGAAACATATTATTTTTTATTTGTTTGTTAGTTGCGATTTAACTTTAAAAATACTTAACAGATTTCAGACATTCTTGTTCATTACAAAGCTTCATTACTCGTCTGTGTTACTGAATAACATGGGCTATTTTCTCTAATTTGGGACAAACCGCATATAATATCTAACAAAATATATAATATGATATGTAAGGATGTACGTATTTCTTTCATATAGTAGTAGGATTTTATCCAGTCATGCTCGATAGCTAGAACACTCTATCGTCGCAGATCGTCGATTGAAGACGCAATTTCTTAGACTTTGAAACGGTAGTCAGGGCCGTCTTAGACTATGCCGGGGCCCTTGGGCACACAAGAATTGGGGGCCCTTTGAAACATAAAGAAATCAAACTATAATAGGTATACAATTTTTTTCCCACAATTATATATGTTTTTGCCCTAAATTGAAACTTAAAGAAGTAATAAGAAACGAGAAAATTTCTATGTAAAAATTTTGTTCCATTTTTTTTATACATTTTACACAAAAGTTACTTCTGACCAATCTCGTATTATATGGTCTTTTGAAGAAACTTTTTTTCCTTATTTTTTTTATATAATTCATTTGAAACGCTGCTGCTGTAATGGCGATCCAAAGTTAACTTAAATTTAATTTAATTAAGAAATATTTTAAGAATTACTTTTTCAAATTACCTTTCTCTTTTTCAAATTTATCTTTTTAATTAGTGTCTGGATTTTTTCATTCGTAGCCGTTTAAAATTGATCAAAATTATTCAAGGCCTAGGCAAATGGCAAAAGTCAAAACGCTTGTCATCTATTCGTATAGAAATGGTCCGGTGTGAACAGAATTCACTTAATTCTAGGACCTTTAAAACTACAAAATTTCATATCCAGCAGAAAATTAGTAAAATTATTCAAAGGATTACTAAAAATAAAATACAAAATTAACTGTCATTCCGGTACGTGAATTAAAAAACATTCCAGATTATAAATAATAAAAAAAAATCGCGATTAATAGGTACTGAAACGATAAGTTTTATCATAAAATCATTCAGGTGTGAAGTGATTTAAGAAACGTGTGCATATTATAAGGATGGGATGAGTTTATAAATAGTTATATCTTAGAAAATGGTAGGAAGCTACATCTTAGGAAAATAATGTATTGATTCTTTTGTATAGATAATTTTATGATCTACAATTTGGGTAAAAGTGGTTATATGATAAAACTTACCGTTTCGGTAAAAATCACGAAAAACCTATATATTATCTATTGACTTTTAGGAATTTTTGAAGTGAAAACTTCTTTAGCGGCGTTGAGCACTTTTTCTGTAATGGGTATAAAATCTTAAACTCGCGTCAGGACACGTGACCTGATCGAAAAAGCGTAAGACGGATACCATTCCAAAATATCAAACATGCTCAACGTTAATAATCAAGTTTTCACTTCTGCCGGCACTCCCGGAGTGCAACCCGTCTTTTTTTTCCTAGTAACAGAAGGATAGGAAATTTTAATATATTTTTGAAGTGAAACTTCTTTAGGCGCGTTGAGAGTAAAATTTCAAGGTCGCATCATAACAATACCTCGTATTGTACGTAGACTGATGATCACCGATCCAAGCCAACTTTTTAAAAGGGTATTGAGGAGATTCAGATTTTATAATATCAAAAAGGAAAGAAGCGAAATGGAGACGTCGTCTATTTTCCATGTTTAATAAACAGTCTTTAATCAGAACGTCATGAAGTAATTCAACGATTTTGGTATCTTATAATCTTGCCAAAGAAGTGGGCTATTTAGCACCGAAATAATTTTTCAAATCGCACCAGCAGTTCCCGAGATTAGCGCGTTCAAACAAAAAAACAAACTCTTCAGCTTTATAATATTAAGTATAGATTGTGTTTTTAATAATTTTACCAAATTTCGGCTGGATGGGAATTTTGGTCGTGGTCGTCGTCGTCCTTGGTAGTGTGACCGAAACATTAGCAAAACGTCATAAGCTTATATCAATTAGTATCAATAGCGGATTCTATTCTCTAGCGTTTCTGCCACTTGTCTAGAGGCCCAGAGATTAAAGTTTTGTCACAACGCCCTTGTATGCTATTCTGTAAACTTAGACTTGTTATTAATTTTCATAGTTCCCAAAATAATTCAAGTAAAAATATATTATATTACGTTAATAAGTAAATAAATAATTCGAGTAAATGTCTGATAAGTTAATTATAATGGTGTTCGAATCACTCGAATTATTCCTATACATAGATGTTTTGATTCGAATAAATCTGAAAATGATCTGACGTTCTGGCAACGAGAAAAGTGTATTGCTTTTTAATAAAATATTTTGAGATTTATGTGAGAAAAATTGTCAGTCCTACATCTCCTCCAGGGGGGCCCCCAGACGATGGGGGGCCCTGGGCACTGGCCCCCTGTGCCCCTATGGTAAAGACGGTATCGACGGTAGTGACGTTATTACTACGTTGAAATTATTATATATTGGATCTAGGGCAAAACATTTTAATAAGAAATGAACGTGTAATAAATTTATCGCCACTAAAATAAGCTGTCTTATAAATCGGGTAGAGATGTTATCACCGAATATTTATTGTTTTATAGA